>NW_024081018.1:1018495-1679357 GCF_003009895.1 Hyaena hyaena
TCCATTTCTTTGTGTCTTCTTCAATTTCCTTCATAAGTTTTCTATAGTTTTCATCATACAGATCTCTTGTATCCTTGGTTAGGTTTATTCCGAGGTATTTTATGGTTTTTTGTGCAATTGTGAATGGGATCAGTTTCTTGATTTCTCTTTCTGTTGCTTCATCATTGGTGTATAAAAATGCAACCGATTTCTATACGTTGATTTTGTACCCTGCAACTTGGCTGAATTCCTGGATCAGTTCTAGTAGGCTTCTGGTGGAGTCTGTTGGGTTTTCTATATAGAGTATCATGTTGTCTGCAAAAAGTGAGAGTTTGACTTCTTCTTTGCCAATTCTGATGCCTTTGATTTCCTTTTGTTGTCTGGCGGCTGATGCTAGGACTTCCAGCACTATGTTAAACAACAGTGGTGAGAGTGGAGATCTCAGTTTTTTCCCGTTGAGGATGATGTTAGCTGAGGACTTCTCATAGATGGCTTTTATGGTGTTTAGGTAAGTTCCTTCTACCCTGGATTCTACTCTTGAAATCATTATTGTACGATATGTTAACTAACTTGGATGTACATTTTTTAAAAATAAAGTAAAATAAATAAATAAATAAATTTTTTAAAAAATAAAGAAGGATCCTGTGTGTGTTTACTAATGATCCCAGCCATATTTATTGAGCGCCTATTACACGTCTACTGCATATACTTTCTCACTGAATTCTCAAAACATCTCTTTGAACAACATATTTCTTCCCCCATTTTATAGGTGAGGAAACTGAGGCTCAGAGAAATTAAGTAACCTGCCCGAGGACACCCAGTCACTGAGGTACATTTGACTCAGTCAACCCCAAGGTCTGGCTCCCCACAGGGCACCACACTGCCTACAAAAGGCTGCGGGGTGAGCACACAAGATTGGAGGATCCAGCAACAAGCCAAGACTGTTTGCAAACCCAGAGCTGACGTCAGATAAACTTGGCAAGTAAGCAAGGGGCCCTCACACGCCAAGCACAGTGGACGTTTCTTAGATGGCTTTGTGTCCTTTGTATTCATTATCTGCAAGAAACTCCACTTCGCAAGGCCAGGATACTTCAGTGTAATGTAGATCTTATCAACACTTCGAGTGGTGTAAACACAACAGATATGCCAGAGAGAGACCATAGGCCAGAAAGAATGTGCAGCAAACTTCAGAACAGTGCACCGGGGTCAAAATGGCATTGAGTTGCCAAGAGGCCCCTTGTATTAAATCTCAGGGCTTGCGGATAACCTGAGAAGATTCGGTGGAGTACGAAATACAAAGCATGCAGAGAAAGGGTGGGGCCAGGTGGGGAAGGCGGTGAGCCATATCGGGCAGGAGCCTGATCCGGCAGGAGCACAAACCCAGTTATAAGCTTGGCCCCAGGAGACGGAAGACGGCCTCACCTGCATCAGGAGGTCGGACCTGGAGCAGGGGAGAAGCAGGGATCTCCAGGCAGCGCAGGTGCTGGTGCTGGTGCTGTGGTTCAGGAGGCTCTGTCCCTGCTGGAGGGTCCGGGATTGAGGACCTGTCCAGAGGAGGGGCCGCGAGAGCTGGGGTCTCACTGGGCAAACGGATTCCAGGCAGACTGTAGCCTGGCTGAACACCGCCTGAGGAGAGGTCATGCGGGCTCGTGCAGAAGCAGCTGGGAAGGAAGGAGAGGCTGCGCCTTAGTGGTATGGAGGTCAAGGCACACTTGGGAGTCCCAGGTCCCCGAACCTTCATCTGGGAGACCAGGTCCGGCCCACCAGCCGCTGGGGCGGAGGCTTCTCACACTGGCCGGGCCCTGGAGGCAGAGGAAAGGCGGTGGGTGCTGTAGGTGGGGGTGAACTGTCTGCTCTCCGCTCTGCGCGCACCGCCTTCACCAAGGAAGGTGCAGTAACCTCTTTACTCTGGAGGGGGCGCAGGCTAGAGAAGCACAGAAGAGGAATCTAAGAGGCATCGTCTGGCTTCGGGTAAACAACGTGAGAAGGCTGGGGAACCCCGACACATCCCTTGTTTAGCAGGCTGCACGGGTACCGGGAGGGTGCAAGTTTAAGTAACTTGTGCTCTGTAAAGCCTAAGTCCTCGGCCCATTCCTGGGAAGGGCAGCCCCAGCAGCGCCCCTCAGTGGCCGACCGTGCAGCACCGCCCGCCCCCGGTTTGGCCCTGCGGCCCCAGAAGCCTCTAGGCCTCGCACAGAGCCCTGGGCGGCTCTTGGGAGGCTCGTTCGCGCAGCTCGGACCCAGGGAGGGAGACGCCCGTGTCCGCACTACTGGGACCGGCCACTGGGCGCCACCTCGAAACTGCTGCTCTTTGGGTTTTTCAGGTTCTTTGTTCAGGTAGGTAAGCCTCATCCCCATCCCCCACCCGCGGCGTTGCAGGAGACTGAGGCGTCCCTGGGGCATCCCTAGTAAGTGGCTCTCAGGGGACAATGGCTGCCCTTTACTGAAGAGCTGAAGGCCGGCCACTTTGCACGTACTGTCACTCCCTACCGTCTCCCACGCGGTGAACAGTATTATTTGTGCACCAGTAAGAAAACCGTGGCCGTGTTTCTCCTCACCTTTTTCTACCGACGTGAAATCCACATAACACGCAATGAAACGTTTTAAAGTGAGCGCTTCAGTGGCAATCCCTACATTCAGTGTTTGCGCCACCACCACCTCTAGTTCCAAAACAGCTTTGTCACCCCAAAAGGAACCCCGCGCCCATTAAGCAGTGACTCCTTCGCCATGATCCCCCTTCCTCCACCCCCTGGCAACTGGCGATCTGCATTTTGTCTCTTTGGTTTTAAGTATTCTGGGTATTGCACGGTAAATGCGGTCACATCCGACCTCTTGTGTCTGGCTCCTGGCTCTTCGCGTCATGCTTTTGAGGTTCAGGCCTGGGTCAGTACTCCATTCCTTTTTGTGGCTGAAAAATATTCCGTCGTAGGGATAGAAGGCATTTTGTCTATGCATTCATCTGTTGGGCTATTTTCACTTTTGGGCTGTTGTAAACAGCACTGCTCTGAACATGCTTTGCATGTATGTATTTGAGTACCAGTTCTCAAGTCCTGGCATGTGTCCCTGGGGCGGGATTGCTGGGTCAGATGGTAATTCTGTTTCACTTTTTGAGGAACCGTCACACCATTTCCCACAGTGGCTACACCATTTTACATTCCCACTGCAGTGCATGAGGGTTTCAATGTGTCCATGGCCTTGCTGACACTTGTTATTTTTCCCGTATCTTTGTTTGGTTTGGTTTTGTTTTTTAATTATACCCATCCTAGTGGTTGTGAACTTGTACTGATGCTGATTTTTAAAAGTGAATTAACTGAAGATTTAAAGAAAATTGTTAAGGGACAGTTGGTGGCTCAGTCGGTTAAGCATCCAACTTTGGCTCAGGTCTTCGGCTCAAGTCATGATCTCACCGTCTGTGGGTTCAAGCCCCACGTTGGGCTCTCTGGACAGAGAGCCTGGAGCCTGCTTCAGATTTCGTGTCTCCCTCTTTCTCTGCCCCTCCCCTGCTCGCATTCTGTCTCTTTCTCTCAAAAATAAAAATATTTAAAATTAAAAAAAAAAAAGAAAACTGTTAAGAAAATAATAGCATGGCAGTGTGTGGGTAGAGCAGGTAAGAGTGGCAACTCCAAAGCCTGTAGTTTGGAGGCAGAGAAACAGATGTCCAGCAGCGTGTCCCTGTCCTCTGGCCCACACTGCTGCCGGCTCCCGCAATCCGAGCCAGAGCCACCCTGGCTCTGCAAAAGGAGGGGCAGATCTCCTCTATCCCCTGCATGAAGGCGAGTTCCAGGTTGAGGCAAACCCCTTCCAGTTCAGAGGGCCTCCACTGAGTCTCCCATCTTCATACCGCAGACAGAGCCCACGTCACCTCTGCAGGCCCTGCCGTGGTCGTGTGCATAAGAACGCCCGGATTTGGATCGCCAGCTCGCCGGGTCTCGTCTGTGGGCTAGTCCCACCCTGACCTCTCCCCATGATTTTGGTTTTTAACTACTTATTAGAGTATGAAGTACCGACGTTAAGTCTACAATTTGATGTATTCTCACAAATTCAACTCTCTGAATAAGAAAACTCAGATAAAAACAGAAGATTATCAATACCCCCTAAACATCCCCCCACATTTGTACCAACCCAAGAGTAAGTACTAACCGACTTAAAAAAATTTTTTTTAATGTTTTATGTATTTTTGAGAGAGAGCATGAGCAGGGGAGCGGCAGAGAGAGAAGGAGACAGAGGATCTGAAGCCGGCTCTGCACTGACAGCAGAGAGCGCAGTGGAGGGCTGGAACTCACTGACCACAAGATCATGACCTGAGCCGAAGTCAGACACTCAACCGACCGAGCCACCCAGGCGCCCTACTAGTCTGACTTTCATGGATAAGTTTTGCCTTGAGGCTTACGTAGATGGGACTATGTAGCACATACTCTTTAGTGTCTGGCTTCTTCCATCTTCCATGGCAAATAAAAATGAGCCCCTCTTTGTGTATATATTGGTCATTTAGATATCCTCTTGTGTGAAATGCCTAACCAGGCCTTCTGTTTATTTTCTTTTTTTTTTTAATAAAAATTTTTTATGTGGTTTTTTTTTTTTTTTTGAGAGAATGACAGAGAATGAGCAGGGAAAGGACAGAGAGACAGACAGACAGACAGACAGAATCTGAAGCAGGCTCCAGGCTCTGAGCCATCAGCACAGAGCCCGAAGTGGAGACCAAACTCGTCAACCGCAAAATAATGACCTGATCCGAAGTTAGCCGCTTAACCAACTGAGCCATCCAGGCACCCCACTTCTGTTTATTTTCTGTTCTCTGTCTTTCCCTTACTGATTTGGAGTTCTTTATTCCACATACTAGCCTTTTATTACCCACTCTCATTCTGTGGTTTTTGATACATAGAATTTCTTATCCTTAATAGAATCTAATTGATCATTTTTCCCCATCATGCTTAGTGCCTTTGGTATCCTGTCTAAGAAAGCTTTGTATTCCATGGTCATCAAGATGTTCTTTTATATTTTCCTCCAGAAGCAGACCTTCAAGACATATGGAATTGACTTTCGTATATGGTGTGAGGTTAGAGCTGGCACTATTTCCATATGCACAGCCAGGTGACCCAGCACCAGTCACTGAAAAGGCCATCCTTTCCTGACCGCGTTTTGGGGTAAGCAATGATAGTTGTTTCTCTCTGAGTGAAAGCAGGGGTGAGTGGAAGGCATTCTTCTTTCTCTAAGTCTGGGAAGAGGATTGCACTTAGAACTATATCTGTCATAGCCACAGGGAAACAAATAGTCCCTAGCGGGAAAAAAACCCTGCTCAGGAGCCAGGAGGCTGTAAGGAAATGAAGGAAAAGCACCAGGGACTGACAGAGGCATGTAAGGGGGACATTCACAGGGAGTTCAGGGGATGAGGTGTGGTCTTGGCAGATTTGACACAGAAAATGGGGGCAAATAATTAACTGACTGGGTCACAGAGCCAGGGCTGCCCCAGAGAGCAGGGGTTGTTGACCGGGGCCCAGAGCTGCCAGCACAATCAGGATATCCCACGTGGAAATCTATGAGTGGATCTGGTAAGGCCCAGAACACAGGCCAGCCTTTCCCTTAGTGTCTGAGGGATCAGCCCCCATCCTGCCCAGCCATGACGGGCCCCTTGGCCACTTCATTCACAGAACCCAATGGAAGGAGGGTAGGCACAACAGGTAGAGCATTGTGCCACATCCCGGATCCACCACTTACTACCTGTGTGACCGTGGGAAGATTACTGGACCTCTCTGTGCCTTTGTTTCTTTCCCTGTGAATGGCAATAATAATAGTGCCTACTTCATAGGGCTGGTCTAAGGATTAAATGAGATCACACCAGGCCTATGGTAAGTGCTTAATAAATGTTAGCCATTGTTATTATCCTTGATAGCTAAATTCAGGCCCCCAAACTCCCTGCCAGTGCTATTTCCTGAGCACCCATAGGGGACAGAATGGAGCTGGATCTAGAACAGCGCAACCAAAGGGCCAGAATGTGCATCTCTCCAGCCTTGTCCAGAAGAAAGCATGTGCACATCAGTTGGCCCCTGGGCGGCTCTCCTACGGGAGTCCTGGCTTAGCCTAAGCCATAGCTCTCACTGAGGGAATTTATACGTGAGCCAGCCTGTCTACTGGACTGGGGGGACACAGGTGCCCACTGCATGAATTAGTGGATATGGGTGCCTGGAGAGAGTGCCCCAGCCCAGCCCCAGAGCCGGAACCTGCAGGCAGAAGCCAAAGCTGGTCTCACAGAGGTGTCCATACCGCCACCCTGTGGACAAGTCAGACACTGCAGCGGGCCTCCAGTTCAGGAGCAAGTTCAGCAAGAAGCCTGAAGGGCCACGACCACCTGGAGGGAGGGACACTCTTTCCTTATCCAAAGATACCAGCAGTTCTGTGAACTATCGGGGTCATGACTGCCCAGAGGGCCCACCTTTTCCTAACTCACACAAAGGTGACATTCGGGTGAGCATCAGCCCTGGGTTTGTGCATGACCCATGTGCCCAAGCAGCTTTGAAAGGTAGCTGGTGCACTGGGACAGGATGTGGCAGAGGGGGAGAGATAAGAGCCACGCACCTGGATCATTCACAGTGGGGACTCCAGCGCCCCAAACAGGAAAAGCCCCTGACCCCAGGGAAGCCTCAGCACGATATGTGCACCCCCTTAGCAGCACTGAGGCACCCGGACACCTCCGTGGGCCCTGAGCCGTGTTCAGCTACAAGGCAGCATTGGGGTGGAGCAGCGGTGACTGTAGCTTCATCGGATTTATAAGCTGCTGCAGGACGCTGCTGGGGACTTCGGGACGCAGCTGTGGGACGTCCTCCAAGAGCAGGTGCAAGAGCCAGTGGCATCAGTGGTAATACAGCCACTCATACAGCCTCAGGCTGCAGGTACCCAGGGACCTTGGAGCCAGGCTGCCGCCTAAGTCCTCCCGCTGATAAGAGCCCCTGAGTGATCAGGGAGCCAAAGTAGGCTGTTCTCTGCTCACCAATCTGTTCTCCCCAGCACGGGGCTGTGTTGACCCAAGGGATGGGCATCTTTTTCTAAATACACAAAGGCACTCTATAAGCTAACGTGCTCTGTCCGGGGGCACGTGGGTGCAGAGGAGGAGGCCCAGGGCCAGCGAGGCTGTACAAAACCCTGCTTCCAACTCACTGTTCACCAAGCCACTGCTCACTGACTTTGAAAAAACCCTATGCTTGGTACTATGAGTCCCCTGTTACAAGCTGAAAAGTAGCTTGCCTGGTCTGGTGCCCATTTCGTGCGAGCTGAGTTAGTGGAGGTCAGTTCCTGTGGACTGGTCACCTCCGGGGCCATGACAGATCGAGCATGTGACCTGAAGGACCGCCTCCCCCAGCTGCCTCATGAACCCCACCTCCATCTCCATCTTGACGTCTGCTAATATATTTCCCTGGCCGAGACCATACTGCAAAGCGGTCTCCCCTCTTTCCTCCTCCCCTCTTCCTACTTCTGCCTCAGCACCAGCCTCTCTCCCAGGCAGATGTCCTTTCCGGACTCTGGGATGTGAGGATAATGGATAATATCCATTATCCGCCATGGATATAGAACACCTTTACATATTTGTTTGGAACCCACCTTATTTCAGAAGAGTTTTAGTCTCCTGGTAGGAGTAAGCATACCCCTGTCCACCTCCTAAGGCTGTTGTTAAAAATTAAATGCGGAAAATGACAAAGCACAATAAGAGTGTGAAGTGGTTGCTATTTTCTCCAAAAAGGAATTAGCCCACCCTTCTCTGACACCACCCCCCCACCCCCCCCCGCCCAGTGGAGTTGCCAATGGTACCTCCATAATTCTCCTAGTCCTCTGGGCTGAACTCAGGCACGATATATGATTTTCTCCTTCCCCAGTATGGACCACTGGTTTCCAGTGTGGCTTTGTGAGTTTCACGGGTGCTCTGAGGGTCTTCTGTGTGCCGGCCACTCTGCTGAGAGCTGTGTGTTCGGCATTCAATAGCAACTCAGTAGACCTTCGTATCCCCATTTTACGAGAGAACTGAAGCTCAGAGTTCATATAATTTACCCAAGATCTCACAGGTGAGAAGTGAAAGAGCTGTACCACGAAATGGTGATTTTATTCCAGGGAACACAAACTCAGATACCTCCCCGGGAGTGTGTGGATTGGGCCAGGTGTAAGGCAACAGGGAATGGGGGTGGCCTGTGGCAATCGGGGTGCATGCCTACCTCAGGGCATTCACAATCTCAGTCTTTTGTCCAGCCGGTCGGCCGCCCTTGTATTAACCACTGGTCCTGACTGCCTCCCGGCACAAGCTGCTCTCCACCGCCACTGCCAGCACCCAGGTCCTCTTCACTCACACCTGGGATGCCACAGGAGCCTCCTCCTTGGCCTCCCTGCCTCCAACCTCTGCCACCGGCCCCCCCCAGAGCCAGACGCCATCCCTTCCCTGAGCACCCAATCCTACAGAGACCCAGCCCCGTAGACACGCGCCACTCACAGCCCACCCCCAGGGACCATCATAGAGTGGAAGGAACAAGGACTTAACAGGCGGTTCTGGGTTCAAATCTCAGCTCTGCTATCTGCCAGCAGGGTCACCTCGGATACGTTACTCAACCTCCTCGGCCCTCAGTTTTCTCTAAGAGGAGCACCGTGATGACAGCCGGGATGCAGCTCTTAGTCGCGTTAAATGTATTCATAATGGTGAAGAGTTCAGCCCAGTGCCAGCCCGGTATGCATTTACCCCACCATGGGAAACCCGCGGCGGGCACACAAAGCTGGGAAGCGGTTGGTCCTATCTCCCCTTTGTAGGTCTTGGAAGCCAGGGAGGACTGGGGACTTGCCCCGCTAATAAATGGGACACTCAGGTTTCAAACCCAGGGCAGTCTCTCACCTGCACAACGCAGACAGAAATGCCAGCCACATATGGTCCTGCATGGATCTCCAGAAGACGCCTTGCCTGTGCCAGGACCAGGTGCCCCGAGTCTGTGCAGCTGAGTTAGGGAGGCAGGAGGGCCAGAGCGCCAGCCTAGAGCAGAAGCTGGGCTGATCCTGGACCAGGAGCAGGTACAGGCCAGGGCCATTTCCAGCCCCTTACAGACCCTGATTCTTACAGCATCTGATTCTCAGACGCCCCACCCTCATCACCGCCAATTAAAACTCGCCCACATCCCTCATCAAAGATAACACTGCTTGAAATGTAACAGGGCTTTTACCAATTTGCTTCTGAAATTACTTGACTATGAGTAAGTCATTTAATTTACTATTGGCTATGATTTCTCTTCAATCGTTCTGCATATCCTGGAACTCTTGCCAAGAATCCAAGTTACAAATTGTTCTCAAATATAATGGCATTTGTATGGATACCAAACTTAACAGATATTAAAGTTGACACGCTACTTTCGGAAAGCACTTGATTAAACATTTACCCATTTTGATACGGTCTGTTTCGTAGTTTGCAGGTTCCCCCCCTGCCCCAAAGCTTTGCTTTCAGGGCTCTGACATTTCCCAGGCCTTTGAGAGCCTGCCCTGGCCCCTGGGTAGGGTGAGTGGATTTGCTCACAGAACCAGGGCAGTCGGAATGTTCCTGGCCTCCATACCCACAGGCTGCTCGGCGTGCCCGCTACAAGAACCCGGAGCACCTGGGCAGCTCAGTCAGTTCAGCATCTGACTCTTGATGTCAGATCAGGTCTTGATCTCAGGGTTGTGAGTTCAAGCTCCACACCCAGCGTGGAGCCTACTTACAAAAGATAATAATAATACCTGCCTGTCCAGGGCAACCTAATCTGGGCATCTTTATTCTCATCCCCAAAACAGAATGATTTGCCAAATGTTGGGTTAATGTGATTTATTACTTAAGGTTTCATTGGAGTTTCATAGAAGGAATTTACAAATGAGGCAATACTTGGATGGGGCAAATGTTCTGATACAGGGTTTGTAAGCTAGGATGACTGTCACCCTAACCAAAGACTACCACCCCCCAATGTGGGGGCACAGCCAGGACCCACCCCCCCTTTTCCATAACTGCCCCAGGAGGGGGCTCTGGGAAGGTGAATGTTTTGTGAATGTTTTGGGGCCTTTTAAAACACATCAGCTTTGTTTGTTTTTGTTTTTTATGAAGTAAGCTCTGTACCCAGTGTGGGGCTCCAACTCATGACCCCAAGATCAAGGTCACATGCTCTACTGACCGAGCCAGCCAGGTACCCCTAAAGCAGACCTGTGTTTCAGATCGCCCTGGCTACCCAGCCTCATTCCCGCCCCCCCTTCCCCCCACACACAAGGGCAGATGCCCTGACTCCCTATTACTGCGGAGCAAGGAGCAGAGGAGGGACGGCTGCCTCCCTCACACCTGCCAAGCAGGGCACGAGGAGGGGCGTGAGATGATTCCAAGAAAAGGAAAGCAGGCAGCAGGACCACATGGGAGGCGTCAGGGAGGGAGAAGGCAAGGAACAGACTTTTAGCTTGGTTTACACACTTTCATTCATTTCTATCAAAAAGCAGTAAAAAAATTTAAAAATCACATCTTGGACCTGGTCATTTCACTCATGGGCATCTAGACCAGGGGAGTATCTGTAAAGCATGTAAAGATAATAATAGCTAGTATTTACTGAGCACTTAATGTTTTGTATATATCCAGAGATGGGATTGACTGAATGAATCCAAAATAATCACACAAGGACAGTGCTATTATTATTCCCATGAACTAGGTGAGGAGTTGGAGGCACAGAGAGGGGAAGTGGTTTGCCTAAGGTCACACAGCCGGACAGCAGTGGAGCCCAAAATCAAACCCTGGTCGTCTGACTCCAGGGCAAACACTGTTAGGTAGCCATGACATTAGGCCATAGACATTTTTTTTTTTTTTTTTTTACAAATAGTTTATTGTCAAATTAGTTTCCACATAACACCCAGTGCTCATCCCCACAAGTGCCCTCCTCCATGCCCATCCCTCCTCCCCCCCACATCCATCAGTCCTCAGTTTTTGTCAGCATTCAAGAGTCTCTCATGGTTTGGGCCATAGCCATTCTTAAACAGAGAAGAGTCATGATGGTAAATTTTGGTGAGGTTTCCCATAGGACAGTGTGCAGTAATTAAAATGTATATAGGCGTGTCTCATTTTATTGTGTCTTGCTTTATTGCACTTTACAGATACTGCGTTTTTTACAAACTGAAGGTTTGCGGTGACTCTGCTTAGGACATATCGGTGCCACTTTTCCAAACGCTTTTACTCACTTATATCTCTGTGTCACATTTTGGTACCTCTTTGCAATTTTTCAAACTTTTTCATTAATATTGTTACATTTGTCATGGTTATCTGTGACCAGTGATCTTTTATGTTACTATTGTAACTGTTCGGAGCATCACAAACCATGCCCATATAAGATGGCAGACCTAATCGATAAATGTGTGCCCTCTGAACTCTCTACCTACCGGCCAGTCCCATCTCTGTCCCTCTCCTCAGGCCTCCCTGCTCCCCGAGACACAGCCATATTGAAATCAGGCCAAGTAACAACCCTACGATGGCCCCTAAGTGTTCATGTGAAAGAGTCATACATCTCCCACTTTCAGTCAAAAGCTAGAAATGATTAAACTTAGCGTCAAAAGCCAAGAAGTTAGGCTTCTTATTATAAGCAAGTTGTACCTGCAAAGAAAGGTTCTTGAAGGAAATTAAAAGTGCTCCCACAGCAAACACATGAATGATAAGAAAGCAAACTAGCCTTATACATGGAGGAAGTTTGAGTGGTCTGGATGGAAGATCAAACCAGCCACAATATTCCCTTAAGCTGAAGTTAGGGACTAATGCAGCTGGTGACTTTAAGAGGAAGCCAGTGCTCGTGTAACATTCCAGAGGCCCTAGGGCCCTTAAGAATTAGGCTAAATCCACTCTACCTGTACTCTGTCAATGCAACAACAAAGCCTGGGTGACAGCACATCCGTTTCCAACATGCTTTACTGAATATCTTAAGCCCACTGTTGAGATCTACTGCACGGAATAAAAAGATTCCTTTCAAAATATTACTGCTCACTGACAATGCACCTTGTCGTCCAAGAACTCTGATGGAGATGGACAACGCGATTCATGTTGCTTTCGCGCCTGCTAACACAACTTGCGCTTTGCAGCCCATGGATCAAGTCATTTCAACTTTCAAGTCTTATTATTTAAGAAATGCACTTTGTAAGGCTGTAGCTACCGTAATAGTGATTCCTCTATCGGATCTGGAGGAAGTAAATTGAAAAACTGCTGGAAAGGATTCACTATTCTAAACGCCATTAAGAACATTCATGATTCATGGGATGAGGTCAAAATATCAACATTAATAAGCGTTTGGAAGAAGTTGAATCTAGCCCTCATGGATGACTTTGAGGGGCTCAAGACTTCAGTGGAGGAAGTAGCTGCGGATGGGGTGGAAGCAGCAAATGCCTAGAATTCGAAGTAGAACCTGAAGATGGGGCTGAATGGCTGCAGTCTCACAATCAAACTTCAATGGACAAGGAACTGTTCTGATGGATGAACAAAGACGGAGGTTTCTTCTTTTTTAAACATTTTTTAATGTTTATTTATTTTTGAGAGGGGGGGAGGGGAAGAGAGGGAGACAAAGAATCCCAAACAGGCTCCAGGCTCTGCGCTGTCAGCACAGAGCCCGACGCGGGGCTCAAACATGGGAATGATGAAATCATGACCTGAGCCAAAATCGGACGCTTAACCACCTGAGCCACCCAGGCGCTGCCCCACAACAGTGGTTTTTTTGAGATAGAATCTGCTTCTGGTGCAGATTACGCTAGATTGTTGAAATGACAACAAAGCATTTAGAATATCACATAAACTTAGTTGATGGAGTGGTAGAAGGGTTTGAGAGGATTGACTCTAATTTTGAAAGTTCCACTGTAGGTAAAATGCTATCAAAGAGCATCACTTGTATAGAGAAATCGTTTGTGAAAGGAAGAGTCAATCAATGGGGCCAATGTCATTGTCTTATTTTAAAGACAATGCTGGGGCACCTGGGTGGCTCAGTTGGTTGGACATCAGACTTCAGCTCAGGTCATGATCTCACAGCTTGTGAGTTCAAGCCCCACATCAGGCTCTGTGCTGACAGCCTGCTTCAGATTCTGTGTCTCCCTCTCTCTCTGCCCCTCTCCTGCTCACCCTCTCTCTCAAAGATGAATAAACACTAAAACAATATAAAAGATTTTTTGAAAAAGAATTGCCACAGCCAGCCTAGACTTCGGCAACCACCACCCTGATCAGCCAGCAGTCATCAACATCCAGGTAAGACCTTCCACCAGCAAAAGGGGTGCCTTGCTGACAGCTCAGATGATGGTTAAATTTTTTAGCAATATTCTTAAATTAAGGTGTGTTGTCTGTTTTTTAGATATAATCTTCTTGCACACTTTATTAAATAGACTGTAGTATAGTGTAAACATAACTTTTATATGCACTTGGAAACCAAAAATTAATTCAACTCACTTTACTGTGATGTTCATTCCCTCGCAGTTGTCTAGAATCCAACCCACCATATCCCTGAGGTGTGCCTGTATTTATGAAGACTATTTTAATAAAATGTAAACTTATGTTAAAATATTTTAGGAACACAAAATTATACATATTATGATCTCAATTCAAAAATGTCTCTTTAGGGGCACCTGGGTGGCTCAGTCAGTTAAGCGTCCAACTTCAGCTCAGGTCATGAGCTCACGGTTCGTGTGTTCAAGCCCCGCGTCGGGCTCTGTGCTGACAGCGCAGAGCCTGGAGCCTGCTTTGGATTCTGGGTCTCCCTCTCTCTCTCTCTGTGCACCTCCCCTGCTTGTGCTCTGTCTCTGTCTCTCTCTCAAAAATAAGTAAACAGTAAAAAAAAATTTAACATAAAAAACCCAAAACTGTCTTTTTAGAAAAGAACCTAAAGGAATATATATTTGTATTTAAAATATATAAATAAATCACAGACATACAGATGATCTATATGTTGAAATTGGTGGATTGTGAATGGATTTTCTTCTTCCCATTTTTCTATTTTCAAATTTCTCTAAATGAAAATTATTTTCTTTTCAGATAGGGAAAACCTTAAGGCCTTACTGTCTTAAAATTACTTGGTCTCGGTAAATGTTTAAAAAGAGAAAATTCTGAGAAACCAAAAAACCAGAAACAAGTTGTTTTTTAAAAAACTGAAGAAGTTCCTGAGAAATTCTTTAAACTGGTAGTATTCTTGGGCCGCCTGGGTGGCTCAGTCGGTTAACCGTCTGACTGTGGCTCAGGTCATGATCTCACAGTTCATGGGTTTGAGCCCCATGTTGGGCTCTGTGCTGATGTCTCAGAGCCTGGAGCCTGCTTCAGACTCTGTGTCTCCCTCTCTCTCTCTCAAAATAATAAGTAAACATTAAAAAATATTTTTCAATAAAAAATTAATTGGTAGTATTCTTAGGGCTAGGCCTCAGCACACACTCAGAACATACTAGGGGTGAGAAAATGGAATGGATTTCGTTATATGGAAAAGCATCGTTCCTTGGGTAGACGAGGCCCAGTGTGGGGTCGGGAAGCCCTAGACCATGAGCTCCCTGGCTTCCAATCCAGGTTCTGCCACAGGCCACTTGCACCTCCTGAGCCTGTTTTCCCGAACCAGAAATCAGCCAGAGTGGTACATTTGATTTCACCATATACAAATGGCTAAAATGAATTGGCAAAGGATGCCTTCTGGAGACTGAAGGACCCTTGTCTTGGCTGGGAGTAAGGCTGGTGGCTAACGGCCCTCAGGGGCCAGGGGCATCAAGAGAGGTTCTGCTCAGAGGCACTGGGTGAGGTGCAGATGCAACGTCTGCCGAAGGAGAGGCAGGGCTGGGGCAGAGCCAGCTGACAGGAGGGGAGGCAGCCAGCCTCCTGCTCCCTCACCAGGCCCTCAATTACACCCGCCCCCGCTGTTCCCGGGCTAATTGTTTCTGAAGCGCAAGCCCATCCATCTCCCTACTTGGCAGCAACAGCATCCACAGGCTTCTCTGTCCCCAACCCAAGATCCTGCGTAGCACAGGGCACATCCTGCTTTTCTCCTGCACTTGGGCAACCCACTCCAGCAACCTCTGTGCCTCAGGGGGTGGTCTGGAGACTGCACTGAACATGGACTGAAGCCAAACTGGGGAAGGCTGGATCCCGAAGGCACAGGCTTGCTGCAACCCTTAGAAGAGAAGGTGCCAGGGAGCTTGCATGGTCCGTGCCATGCCCCCCACCCACCGAATCAGGACCGCTGAGGGTAGGACCTGGAAATGGCATTTTATTTATTTATTTAAAAAAAAAAGTTAATGTTTATTTTTGAAAGAGAGGCAGAGCATGAGGGGGGGAGGGGAAAAGAGAGAGGGAGACACAGAATCCGAAGCAGGCTCCAGGCTCTGAGCTGTCAGCACAGAGCCCTGATGTAAGGCTCGAACTCATGAGCTGTGAGACCATGAACTGAGCCAAAGTCGGACGCTTAACCAACTGAGCCACCCAGGCGCCCCTGGAAATGGCATTTTAAACAAGCTCCCCACAAAAGCCTGGTGTCCCAAGTTCGAGAACCACTGGCCTCACGTCTGCTTGGAAGTACATATTCCCACATGTACCTGGCTATCCTGAAAGGCTGGAAGTGAGGAAGTAGGAGGTGGAAAGGACGCTAGCCCCCCAAAGTGATACAAGAGGGGTATGCCCTGGACCTGGGGCCAAGTGTCTACTTCAGAGGGGGCAGGCTGGATGAGGGCCTGGGGTGGCAGAAGGGTCCCTGGGAGCCTCTCCTCCCACCCAGCTTCCCTCGTTAGTTTCCACGTGCACAAATACACATCAGCCAGGCCCAGGCCCCCCGTTTAGGGTTCCCTGTACCTCTACCCACAAGGCGCCTGGATCCACCCTCAGCCACCCCCACCATGACTCTCCCTCTCCCCAACAGATACCCCACCTGCCTCATTACTTAAATAATCTTTATTTCTCATGCACTAGGAAAGATGGGATTGTGTGAAACACTGCATTTCACAGCAAAGACTCCAGTCCAGAACACAACACAGGGGACCAAGTGGATTCAGGTCTGGCCAAAGCTCTGGGGACCACAGTGGGGATACCACCCCCAGGGCTGGTGACAGATTCAGGACCCTCCAGCTGCAGTGGCCCCAGATACAACACAGGGCGGCTGCCCCCCCCCCCCACAGAGGCACAGGAAGCTGACGCCCAGGGGCATGTAGGCCGGGGGAAGGACGAAGAAGGCTGCTAGGCAGTGACTTGCTGGAGGCGGTGCTCCAGCACGTGAGGCCCGAGTCCAGGCAGCCAGGGCTGTGACTGAGCTCTCGGCCCAACCCTGCCCACTGCGGCGCTGCTGGAGCCCCATAGACCCCCAGCAGGTACGCCCCGGCCCCACCGGACTGCTCCCCAGCCACATACACGAGACAAAATCTGCCCAGGCAGGACCCCCAGGGCTAGAGGGGCCAGCCCCCCTCAGCTGTCGCTAGCCCCTGCGGACACTTAGAGGCCCACAGGACAGCCAGGCTGCAGAGGTTCCTGGGACAGGGACATGGGCAGGGCGGCCCGCAGAGCTGGGCCTTCAGGCCCGGACGAGGGCAAAGCCGATTCTGGGCACTACTGCCACAGAGGTGGCACGGGGACAGAGCCAGGCTGGAGACATGCAGGACAGAACAACAAAGACCGGACACATGCAGACGCAACAGGGTGGGAGGGGTCTGAGGATGAAATGTGGCCGAGGTGCTGAGACGCAGGGGCCCCTGTGTGGGCCGGGCTCACTGAGGCCCCGGGCTTGTGGTGACACCAGCCTCCTCCGGGATGGTCTCCAGGGTCTCACTCTGGACAGCTTGCGTGATGAGCGCCAGCTCCTGGCACAAGGTCTCGTAGCGGTAGCCCACACGGATGTCCGGCACGTTAGTACGGCGGATGTCGTTGCCCTCGGGGCCCTCCTTCGTATAGTTGGGTCCCAGCCAGTGGCTCTTCACCTGCAGTGGGCACGGTGATCGGGAAGGCCTGCAGCCAGCTCTTAGGGGCCCGCCCCCGGCCCTGAACCATCCCGGGCCAGCACCCCTGGGACTTTCCCCAAGGCAGAGAAGGAGAGGAGAGGGTGGCCGCCAGGTGGCAGGCAGGTGGCTGTGGTACCTTGTGGGAGAAGCCGCTCATGAGCACACTGTTGCGGGCCAGCTCACACATGTCGCAGGAGCTGAGCTTCCACACCTGGGTGGCGATGCTATACTCCTCCATCAGTGGCTCCTGCACAGGCCCGTTTCCCTCAGACAGGTGCCCCTGGGCCGGCCACCCAGTCCCTGCCCACCCCTGCCCTCAGCCAGTACCGGCGCCCCATTCCCCCCCCACCCCCACCTCGGGGGTTTGCCATGACCGTTGCACACTGCACCAGCAGGGGGCAGCACCAGCCCTGAGACCCAGGTGCTGGGGGGGGCGGTGCCCTTTGCCTCCCAGAACCATGGCTGGCCTGGTCACCCTCCGGGCCCTGACCTTGGTGAAGTGGAACTGCAGGGGATCATCAGTGGACAGCGAGACCATGAGGCCACGGGACAGGTACTCAGGTAGTGGGTTCCGGTGGTAGCTGAGGAAGAGGCTGTTATTGCTGAGCGGGGACATGGCGATGCCGATCTGGGCCAGGTAATACAGGTACTGCAGGACTGGGGCCTGCACGGGCAACAGTGAGGGGGCCTGTCAGATGGCCTCAAGGCTGGGGAGGGCACCTGGGCCTGGAGGACACAGGCCCCAGGAGCAGGAGACGGGGAGGTATGAAGGGTCATTTACAGCCCAAATCCAAGCTAGGGCCTCCCTGTGGAGGCTAGGGATGAGGCAGAGTCCAAACTGGGGGTTTGGTGAGAAGGAAGATAAGCTGCTGAAGAGGCCCAAAGGGTTGAAAGGAAGGTGAGCAATTGGGAGGGGGCGCTGCGGATGCACATGCTGACCTTGCGCAGGAGCAGCCCGTGAGAGATGTTCTCCGCCAGCATGAAGGCCGACACCAGGTGGTGGATGGGCCCGGCTTCCCCACAGTGCGGCCTCAGCACAAACGTGTGGAAGCCCCTCTGCCTGGGGGCGCAAGGAGAACATCAGCTCCCGAGCCTGGGCTCCTGCGCTCCCACCCAGTGACTGTGTGGGCCTGGGAAAAGGGGCCAGGGCCAGGTCCTTGGCTCTGAGCGGTGAGCCACGGAGCCCTGGTGGCACAGAAAGAGCCCCTGGGTCCAGGAATTGGGGCAGGAGGAGGGGCAGGGCCCTGGCAGCCCCGGGCCAGAGCAGCGGGAGAGGTGATGGGAGCGGGGAGCCGAGGGGGGGTGTGTAGAGACCCCACACCGGTGGAGCATGCACCTGCGCAGGTGGTTCAGCATGGCCATGTTGGCAAAGGTGTAGTACAGGTAGTAGGCATAGGGTGGGTTGTCCTCCTCCACCCAGGCCTCGGGGAGAGGGCTCTCCAGGTTGAAGACGTGATTTTCGGGCTTAGACTCATCATCCACACTGTCAAAGCCGTCCACCTGGCACAGGACCCTGGGGTCAGGCCCAGAGCCGCAGCTGCACCCAAAGCAAGCCCCCCTCCCCACGCTCTGCCCCGCACTGCCCCCTCACGTGCTCCAAGAAGAGGTGCAGCTCGGGGTGGCTGGCAGGGTGCACGGTGGCCTCAAACAGTGGCAGGAAGATGTTCTCCAGCATCTCCTGGAAGTTGGCCAGCTGGCCCTTGGTGCGGTACACGTCACTGCAGGTGGGACATGCACACACAGGACGTGCAGGTCAGCGAGCATCAGGGCTCGGCCTGACATCAAAGAAGCGCTTCTGAGCCACACTGGGTGGGCCAGGCTGGGCAGACCATGAGTGGAACCGGGGGGTTTCTCTTCTGCTCACAGGGCTTGGCCGGGACGGGAGAGGGTCGGCCAAGGCAGGCCCTGGCCCCTCGAATTCCGCCCCCCCACGTTCCCTCCCACTCCCAGGGACACTCACAAGAGGCGGGGCACTTGCACCAGCCAGCGCACGTTAGGGGAGTGCACTTTGTGCCTCACGGCCCAGCAGGCCAGCTTGTCCCACTCATCCCTTGAGCGCCCGTAGATGGAGAGTCGCAGCTCCGCGTTCTGGTATTTGCTCTCCTCCAGGTCTGACATCACCTCCTGAGAGACACGCACGGGGCGGCCATTACACTCAGGCTCCCACCGCCCCTATCTCTGCACCCACCGTGTGTGCTCAGCTGGACGTCTTCATGCCCCCTACCAGTCTCCTCACTGGCCTCCCCCGGATACCAGGCTCCCACGTGGGCCACTGAAGGGCTGCTCAAGGCTGCTGCTGCCGCCCCTGCCACGCGGGACCTGGCAGCCACTCCTCCTCACCTTGATAATGTGGGCAAAGTACTTTCCAGAGACCCTGTTGTCCGTTTTGATGAAGATCTCTCGGAGGACAGACTCCCCAATGGGATTGTATTTGGCATTGAACTTGTCAAAGCGATGGAAGGTGTTTCTGTCCTGGGGAAGACAGGCGGGCCTAGGTCACCCCTGCCCCCTGGTCCACACACTGACCCAGCCCCTTGGCCCCTGTGCCACCGGGACAGACCGCATGCATGTCCAGCGTGTCCACGCTCAGGTCATAGGCAGTGAGATTCATGCTCTGAAAGACCTCCCGCAGCGTCTGCTCGCGGCCCTGCTCCACGTGCACGATCTCCTCCAGGTGCCGCTTCATCGCCCGTTTGATGAAGCGCAGCAGGTGCTTCTGGTTCATGCAGGACGAGGCATGGATGTGCGTGTCCACCTGGGGTGGAACAGGGCTTCTGGGTTCCCTCGAGGCCAGGAGAGCCTGGGGCCTGCGCCGTGGGCTGGTAGAGGACTCTGGAGAGAGTCCAGGCCCTGCAAGGGAGGCTGGGCAGGGGTGCAGGGCTGGGCACAGAGCGGGGGCCCACCTTGCGGATATTGTAGAAGTCTCGGTGTGGCACCTTCTTCTGCGCAGCCAGCTCCTTCATCTCGTTGAGCAGCACGTGCATCTGGAACTTGGAGCTCAGGTACTGTAGCCGACGATAGCAGAAGGACTTTCTGGGCAGGAAGAGAACAAGGCAGCGGCTCTAGGCCACAGAGAGGTCCCTGGGGAGGGCATGGGTAACGAGGCAGAGAGGGGAGGCGGGAGGGTGCAGGACTGAGATGCCCGGGGGCCAAAGACGGAGGAAAAGTCTAGTCACTCAGTGACTGTGAAGGGGTAAGAGAAGGTGGCAGGTGTCTGGGGCAGGGCTGAGGCTGGAGAACCCAAGATGGGAAGGGAGCCTAATGTCTGAGACAGGCAGAGACTCACATGGGGCCATTGATAATCAGGGCCATCAGCACATTGACATCTGCCACAAATTCTTGCAGGTCAGGGTACGGCAGCTCCATCTCTGAGCAACTGACACGCAGCAAGAGCTTGGGTGAGAGAGCATGTCGTGCCCCACGGAACCCCCCAAGCCAATGCAGCCCCCACAGGGCTTCCCCCCACCCCCCCAGCACTCCCCACGCCCACTTACTGATCATCAGTTTCCTTGTGGGTGTAGACGTGCACCACGCCCTGTACCATGCGCAGACCCAAGCCCAGGTCCCCAGGCATGGTGCTCGGCTCACAGTGCTCATACGGGTGCTGTTCCAGCGCAGGGGGGTGCACCGGGGCATCTGCAGGGGTGGGGAAGGTGGAGTCAGGGCCAGGGCTCCTCCAGGCCATCCGCTGCCCAGCCCAGAAGCTCCACAGAGGGCGAGAGCTCCTGCCCCTGCCTCCACCCATCAAGTACCAAGAGGCTGGAATGAGCCTGGGTGGGAAGAAGCAGGCAGGGTGGAGGTTCCTGGGCACCAAGCTCAGGGAGCCTGGGACACCAGGGCACCCAGAGAAGGAGCTGGCGGGGATGAGGGGTCCCACCAGCAGACACAGGCGTGTCGGGGCCCTGCTCATAGGTCCGTGTCTCCAGGGGCTTCTCAGCCAGCTGCTGCAGGTACCGGCGGGTGGTGGGACAGAAACTCTGCAGGGACAGGGCCATGTACTTCTCCCGGATAAAGAGTGCCCGCACCACACTCTTGGCTGCATCCAGCAGGTCTGTGAATGGCACCTGGAGACAAGGACATTGGGTCACACTCCTTGGTCTCAGACACACACCAGGCCCACCCTCACCTCTTACCCAAGGCCTTGACCCCAGAAACAGCACATCGACTAGCGAACAGCCAGACCCTTTGCCCCTCCAGCTTTTGAAATGAGAAAAAAGCCCACGCTAGCCCCACCCAGTTCTCAAGCCGGGGGAGCCCGCCAATGGGGCCCTGTGGAATTGAGGGGAGCGAGACCCAAGGCCCTGCCCATACTGACCCCACACTTCTCCTCGCCGGAGATGGTGACCCGCTGAAATTCCCGCTCTAGCACCACATCTCGGTCCCGCAGGCCCCGGTCACCTTGCCCCTCGCTCTGCTCCTTGTAGAGCCTACATACAGGGAGAGAGTACAAGGGAAGGGGCTGGAGCCAGAGGCGGGAAAGCCCTTCCCCACCCCCCACATCCCCACATCCCCCACGCCCCTTCTGCCCTCCTCACTGGAAGTCTGCGTCACTGTCTGTCTTCAGGAAATCTTGCTTGGCCCGAAGCAGGATGTCTGGCTCCAGCCTAGAAATGAGAAGGGCAAGAGGTCAGGCAGGTGACAAGGGACGGATGGCCCTTGTTCTCCGGTCCCTGCACTGTGCTGGCTGCTGTGCACGTGTTGTTCCTCGTGGCCTTGTGGGGCTGTAGAACCCTGCACTGTGCTGTCCTGCCCTGCATCAGATATGAGAAAGCACACCCAGAAGCTGAGCGGCATGTTCTACGCCACTCTGGTGGGCAGAAGACAGAACCAGAATTCAACAGCCCGACTCCAAAGCCTGTGCTTCACACCACTGCTCTATGCTGCTCCCTAGTGGGCCCCAGCGGGAGGACAGGACGGGAGAGGGACAGAGACGAGGCTCTGAAAGTGTCCCAACAGAGACGGAGGGACACTGGGCAGAGACGGAGGGACTCTGTGCCCCCTATCCTCAACCCTGCAGCTGTCAGGCTGTGTCCCCTCCCACCGCTGCCTGGCGGTGTCCCCCCACAACAATGGCTGCGGGCTGTGCCCCACCCCGCACCCCTGCAGCTGTCTGAATCTGCCAGTCCATGGCTGCCTGCTGAACTCTGGGGCTGGGGGCTTACTTGACATCCTGGCTGATCTGCCTCTCCAGGCGCTGCCTCCGCTCCTCCAGCTGCTCAATAGGACTCTCCTCAGGGAACTCGTATGGGGCACTACGGAGCTCGCTCTCAGCCAGGGAGCGGCTGAACAGCTCCTGGTGGGAGGGAAGGAAGGGTCAGTGTGGCCTAGACCTCGGCCGCTGGGCCCTCGCTTGCAGAGTCTAGGGATGGGGTGAGAGCAGCAGGAGCCGGAGGTACCTGGGAGAGGCTAGGGATCAGGGCACAGCCAAGCGTGAAGTAAGGGGACAGCTGAGATGGAGGGGTGTGGGGAGCAGAGACAGGGCACGGGGACAGCGGTGGAGGGACACAGGGGGAGGTGCCAGGCGATACCTCGGCGATCTCCTTGCATTTGCCATCCATAGACGTGCGTAGGTCGAGTGGGAAGTGCTTGAGGCAGGGGGCAGGGCCTGGCAGGGATCGGGCAGACTGCAGCGGAGGGGCCCCCAGCCCACCCCGAGCCTCTGTGGAGACAGTGATGCCAGGGTCAAAGGGTGGAGGGCAGGGCCTGTGCGCACCAGAAGCGCTGGGCCCCTGCAGGCCCCAGGCCCGCCCCAGAGAGAGGCCTGGGCTTGGAAAGTAGACAGTCCCCCCTCAGAGGCTGAGGAAGGGGCCTGCGTGTGGCCTCCAGAGGACCTCACCCTCACAGTCTAGCACAGGGCCCTTCACGCATCCCAGGCTCAGGAGTGGGGGTCCTGGGTCTGCCCCTAGAGCAAGCGGATTCCCTCACTCCAGGAATAAGAATCTGAATCCTGGGCTAGGAACTGCTGCCTCGGTGAGCAGGGGACCCCTACAGGCAGGCTGGCACACGTGTGTACACACACACACACACACACACACACACACACACACACACACACACTGGTGTGGGACTCATTAAGGACCTGGTGACCACGCCAGCAATCCCCAGCCCACAGCCGCCAGGCCAGGCAGGCCGGGATCAGACCCGCCTCTGGCCCCAGCAACCCTCCTCTCAGAAACCCAGGGCCAGCACCTGACAACCCAGACCTACAGAGCACAGGCAAGTCGCAGCTGCCACTTAGCTCTGAACTGGGGACCAGACCCTAAGGGAAGAGGAGGAGAGGAAGTGGAGGACCTGGTTGGCAGCAGTAACCCTACCTCCTCCCCAGTGGCCTGCCTTCTCCCCCAGGACCCCAGGGCTGCCAAGATGTGGCCTGGCCCCAGCCTGCCCCTCCCACTGCTGGCTGCCCCTCCAAAGGGAGCTGCCACAAACATCTGCGCCACTCGGAGGCCCCAGGATCTGGGCCGGAGGCCCCAGGGAGGGCCTGGGGACGGGAGTATCAGAAGCCAGGGCCTCTCCACATGGGGAACAGAACTCCTCAGCTGCACCAGCAAGAGGCTGGCACTAAAGGCCTTGAAGCTGCTAGTCTAGAGGGGCCGCCTGAGCTCCCAGCCAACCCCGAAGGACCCTCCCTGGGCTCAGCAGCCCCACCCTCCCCACCAGGAAGCTCTCCACACCCAGCTGGACTCTCCCCCCAGCCAGCCACGAAGGATATTCCCTTCCAGCACCGACCTTTCCCCTCTCCAGCGCGTCTTAGGGACAAATTGGAGGCTCTGCCCAGGTAGCATGTTTTAAAGTCTGTAGACCCACTTCACAACCCCCCCAGAGTTGGGCCCCAAGGCTGGACAAAGGGAAGAGGAGGTGCCTGCCCCACATCCAGGGCCCAGCCCCTGCTCTTCCCCATGCCTGCCTGGGTCCTACCTGCAGAGTTCAGGCAGCTCCGGCCAGCAGCCCTGTGCCCCTTGCCGGCCTGTTTGCTGAGTGGAGCTGTAGCCAGTCCCCTAGGACAGCTCAGGGGCCGGCATGGGCTGTACCAAGTGCAGCAACATGCAGGGGAGACCCTAGGATGACAGCGAGCAGGGGGCTAGGGAAGCCCAGGGGAGCCAGAAATCGAGGGAAGGAGCATCAGAGTTGGGAAATAAGAGGAACCAACCAGGAAGTGAACAGGGCCTTAACCTCTACAGCACCAGCGCCCAGCCTAAAGCGGAGCCCCCAAGGGGGTGGAGCAAAGTAGGCTGATAAGGGCTGGGCAGTCTGGCTGGGAGGGGCCAAGCCTCCTTAAAATGCACTACCCTTGGGGCACCTGGGTGGCTTAGTGGGTTAAGCTTAGGTCATGATCTCGCGGTTCGTGGGTTCGAGCCCCGCGTCGGGCTCTGTGCTGACTGCCAGCTCAGAGCCTGGAGCCTGTTTCAGAGTCTGTGACTCCCTCTCTCTCTGACCCTCCCCTGCTCACNGTGCTGACTGCCAGCTCAGAGCCTGGAGCCTGTTTCAGAGTCTGTGACTCCCTCTCTCTCTGACCCTCCCCTGCTCACGCTGTCTCTCTCTCTCTCCTAGAAATAAATAAAACATAAAAAAAAAATAAAATAAAATGCACTACCCTTGGGGATAGTGAGTGGGTAGGGTCCTCCTGGCCAAAGAGTAGGGGGGAGTGAAGTGGGGGTGAGCAGCTCTCATTTCCAAACCCAACAGCCCCAGGCCAGCTTCCTCTGCCCAGGGGCCTTGTTTTGCAATCCACGGTCCCCTGGGTCCCCTGACTATGGGGTTCCCTGGGACAAACAAAGCCTCTTCTTGAGAGAGAAGTTGGGTGGCAGTAAGGGAAGTGACTCGCTCCAGGTAGGGACTAGTTACTGAGCTTCTCTGCTGCCCAGGGGGCTGGCTCACGGCTGCCCAGACCTCTAACCCCATGGTTTCAAGCATATCGTTAGAGACAAACCGTCCAGAAGGAGAAGTGTGGGAGATAAGGGACTAGAATTTGGAGGACTTGAGTCTGACTCTGTTCCCACTTACTAGCACGTCTCTGCCTCCTGGAGGCTTCAGGTCCTATAATAACGGGGCGATAAGCGGGTCCTGCCCTGCCTCGCCACAAACTGCCATAAGGCTCAAAGAGATACGGCTCTGCAAGTATTCTGTAAAACACCATAATCTGCGATTATGAACTCCTGGGGGCCTCCAACACCTCCCAATTTCCCACCTACTAGGGAGGGTGAGAGCTTCTGAGGCCCACTTCAGGCCAATAGAAGCAAGCAGTGAAGGGCAGCAAAGAGAACAGAACTTGACAGGGGTGGAGATGGGGGGTGAAACTATCTCATACTTGGAAGAGGGCAGAGCAGGAAGAGGAAAGAAAGATGGGCACCGTTTCCACACACAGGGTGTAAGACAGAGCTCAGGTTCTTGCCTGCCCAAGAACCTTGATCCTACACAACTCCTCTCCACTTCCAGCCCCTGCAGGGGAGGCTGACAGCAGACCTCCAGGGCGGGTCCCTTATCAGGTCATCAGGAGTTGAATCATAACTTCCTGCCTCAGCAGGGTGGCCCCGGATCTCCCCCTGAAACGCAGGGGTGACCAGGAAAGGTTCCAGCAGCCAGAGCCATTCGTCCAGGCTGCAGGCCCCTGCCCAGGGCTGCTGCTGGGGTTCACTAGAGGTGGGCCTAGAAGACCCAGCTGCCAGCCTGCTGGTCCCTTCCTCTGAGTCTGTGCCCCTGCAACACACACACACACACACACACACACACACACACGTCCACCAAAAGCCAGAAGTGACTGCTCCCATCAACTCCAAAATCTTGCCACCTTACCTACCCTCTGACCAGGAGCCCCTCACTCACTGCCAAGACTGCCTAAGTAGGCAGAGAGGTGCCCGAGGCTTTGACCCATAAATATCAGATGCTCCCACCGAGTGACCACCCAAAGGTGTGCAGATCTAGCTGCACAGGGTACAACTGGGTACAATGGCCCAGACCCGGACACAGAAAATACAGACCCTCAGGACAGCGCTGACCTCAGGTCAGGATCTTCAATGGCCTAAGAAAAGACAGGCGCTGGGTGATCAGACTATAGGTACAGACAGCTGCTGAGGGGAGGGGAGAAAAGACGGGCATGACCGAGTACCCAAAATGGGGGGTGGTCCTTCCTTAGCCACAAAACCTGGGGGCAGCAGATGGCAGGTAGATAGCCCTCAGCAAGCACACACTCTGGCAGTCTAGCCCTCAGGGAGATGGTCACAGCCACTCCACGCTGCCTGCTCCAAATGGTGCAGAGATGTCTACCAGAATGGGAGCCAAACCAAAGAGTATCAGAGCACACACCGGCAGGCAGTGGCCCCAGCCTGAGCCCCCAAACAGGCATGGCCCAAGAACACCCCATACTTCTGAGGACACTCCCAAGACAGACCAGGAGTGGGCAAACAGCAAATGATGAGTCCCCAGCCCTGAGAAGCCTGAGAGCAACAAGCGTGCCCTATCATCAGACCCCAAGGAAGGGGATTCCAGATCTGGGGTCCTCGGAAGGGCACTAACCACAGGACAGCCCGAGACTGCCTGGGAAAGACATAGCCGTCAGCAGTGTGGCCGGCCCACAAATCAGTCAGTCCCACACATCTCCCTCTCCATTCACACACACTCCACATGCAAACAGTCTTAGCACATCCACATGCTGACACGTGTGCAAACACACTTCTTGCTGCACCTACGCCCACGCCCACTCCTCATTACAGAGGGCAGCACCCGCGACACGGAGCATAGAAACCTGTCACCCTCCACCACACCGCCCTCTCCACACCACCTCCCAAGCCGGCCGTCCCTGGGATGGAGGACAAGCGGCACCACCGCAGAGAGGGTGCAGGAGAAGGGGTACCCCCTCTGATGGGACCAGTAGCCAGGGCCAGCGGTGGTGGGGGAGAGCCAGTGGCTGAGGCTACGAAGCACACACTCACTCACCTGGTACTGCAGAGGAGGCCTGCAGGCTGGCCAGCTTCTTAAAGGGATATTTGGCCTTGGGACTGCCGGGGCCAGATGGGTTGGATGCCATGGCTCGCGCCGCGGCGATGGCGGGGGGAGTCTGAGCCGCACCAGCTGGGCCTGGCTCTGCCACATCCAACCCCTTCCTCTGCCCCGCCCCCAGCGGGAGTGACTGATGCAGGAAGCAGAAGCCCCGCAGGCGGAAGAGGCCCTGGCCACGATTTCTGATGTTGTCTAGGCAACCTCGGGGAGGGGGACCGCCATCCCCGCCTCTTATCCCTTCCCGTCCCTCCTCAGACCCCGGAGTGACGCGACTGATGGTAGCTGGGCCTGAGGGGTTGGAGGTGAGCCAACAAGATGGGGAAGGGCCAGTCCCTGGCACTCCACTGACCCCTGCGGGGGGTCTTGCCCCTTGCAAGGGATCTGGGGCAAAGGAGTCAAAGTCCGCGCTAGCTGGTCCAGCCAGCATAGGAGAAAAAAATCCTAATAAACAGGAGTCCAGCGCGAGCTCCCCCAAGCGCAGAACACATCTGTCTCAGAGCAGACACACTCCGTGAAAACCCAGCCCCTCTGGGACACAGTCCCCTTTTCTCTTCTCCCTCAGACTCCCAGCCCCAGGGGTAGCCCCGCTCTGGGAGGATGGGGTAGAACTGAGAATCCCGACCCAGTGGGGAGGAGCCTGTCTTGGGAAAATTCCACTGGCCGGCATCCGCTACCTTCTAGGAAGGCAGGGAGGCCAGGAAGCAGGGGCGTCTCTGGGGGGTCTGGCCAGGAGACCGAGCGACTTCTGACTTTTGTCTTTCCGCACCCGGGCTCTGCTCTCCCAGACCCGCCCCAGGAGGAGACGGCCACCTTCCCTAGGGCTGGGGGCTGGGCTGAGACCCCCACCCTCTTGTCACCCTGGCCATGTACTCCAGAGACCCTCCCCCCATCATAGGCACAGACACTCACCTGAGGCCATGCTGCTGGAGCCCGGAGGGGTCTGCGGGAGGCTGCCCGCCAGGGTCGGCACCAAGGGGAAGCTGGGGTCGCAAGGGAGGGGAGGAGGGCTGAACCCAGACCCTGGCCAAGTCGCTCCAAGGCCTCCTGCCCTGGCACTGAGACGGAAGAGGTAAGGGAGGCTTTCAAAATTGCCGGGAGGCGGGAGGCGGACCTCGGCGGACCTCGGCCGCTGAACTGGCCTCGAAGACCCCGGGAGTCCCGACTCCCAGCTCTCTGCTCAGGAGGCGAGCAGGCCACGTGCTCCCCGGAGAGCAGGACCCGGAACTCGTCTGTGCTTCTCTCCACAGTCTCTGGGTGTTCGGGATCGGACCACCGTAGCTGGACTGTGGTGGAGTCACGCAACAGGTGCGACCCCACCGATGCCTAGACAGCGCCTCCGGGCGTCTCTGCCTCCCCAGGCCCAGCTGTGTCCGAGGCCCCGCCCCCTCCGGGCAGGCCCCGCCCCCGCCGGGTTCCTCTTCCCCGCGCCACGTGGGCAGTCGCCACTCCGCAGTTAGCCGGGCGGGTCTTGGGCAAGTCTTGTGCGTCAGCTTCCTCATCAGTGAATTGGGGTGGTGTAATCGCACTTAAGGGAGTTGTTCTGAGCATTAAACGTTCAGCACCTTTGCACAATGCCTGGCACAAAGTCGGTGGCCGATCAAAGATAGTATTGTCTCGGGACTCATTCACTTTTATGTTTTATAAGAGTTTATTTTTAAGTAAATCTCTACACCAAAGGTAGGCCTCGAACTCACAACCCCTTGAGTCATAAGGTCCACCACTGAGCCAGCCAGGTGCCCCATTCATTCACTTTTAGAAGCTGTTCCTGGGCGGTCTCACTCCGGGGTCCTCTGTTTTCCTCTGGCAGGCATAGATAAACGGTGTGCCACGAAATTCAGTTTCCCCTTCATACATTTACTTTTATATTCATTGGTTAAAAGTTTAGGCTCTGTAGCCAGAATGCCTGGGTTCAATTCCAGACTCCACCTACTTTGTGATTGACGGTGGGGAAGTTACTGAACTCTCAGTGCTTCTATTTCCTCTAGAAAATGACTCTAAGAGATCCTGCTTTGTATAGTAGTCGTTATATAAATTAAGTGCTCAGAACAGTGCCTGGCCTGTAGTTACTACTCAGTTAATGTCTGTCTTATCACTACTATGTCCTTGGCCTTGGTTCCTTGTTGACAACATCCCACCGTGATGATTCTCTTGGTGGCCTATAAAGAAATGGAGTTGGGATGTTTGGGGGAACGACACACACCCCACCCAGCCAGCACCCCCACTCCCAAGTAACACAGAATCCTAGCTGAAGAGAACTTGGGGAGGGGGGGAGCTAAGACTTACTAAACATAATTAAGTGTATTAGCAATAATTAATCTTTTCCCTATTTCTCCACCTTGTAGGAGCCCTTTGTTCCCCACACCCAGTTGAATTAATGCTGTTTGTCCAGCTCCTCCCAATTCTCCCCCACAGTCAAATTACTTCCCAAACTCTGCCTCCCCCACCTCTCCCCAGGCTGGATTCTGGACCCTGTACCCTATTATCTGTGTGTATGTGGTGTCACATCTATTGATCTCTGCCTGCCACTCCTCCTCACCCTGGACAAACTCAAAAAAACTATGGCTTCCATAAACATGGGGGTGGGGGAGTTCACCTCACAAAGAAGCAATGAAACAGATAAAACAAAGGAAATAACCATGTTTACCCATCAAATTAGCAAAGATGAAGGGGAAAAAAATCCTAATACAGGCAAGGGTGCAGTGAGATGGGACACGCATACATTTCTGGTTGACATGAACATCAACATAATCTTTCTGAAAGCCATTTGGTAATATATAATCAAGAGTTTTTAAAAAGTTCCTATTACCTGACCCAGTAATTCTACTTTCAGCAATTGTTATTCTAAAGAGCTACTAGAAAAATATGCACGAGTTTGTTCACCACTGCAATGTTTATCACATAAAAAGGCTGGAAACATAAAGGTCCAATAGGGGAATGCATGCAATGAAACACAACCATTAAAAGTTGTTCTTGGAGAATTTCTTAATGGGGTGGAAATATTTACAATGTAAAGTTTGGTTAAAAATATGAAATGTAAAAATCTGTACATATGGTATGGCCCTAATTATGTGACATATACGCATAGAAAACAAACACGCCAAAAAGTTTACAAATGATTATCTGTGGGTGGTAGAATTGGGAATTCTATTTTCTTTATACTTAACTGCATTTAAAAAGATTGTCTACCATGCATATCCATTACTTTTATAATCAAGGGAATAGGAAACAACAAATCTGTAACAGCCTCCACACCCCACTCCCAATAAACTCTCCTGGGTCTTTTTTTTTTTTTAATGTTTTATTTATTTCTGAGAAAGAGAGAGACAGCATGAGCAGGGGAGGGTCAGAGAGAGAGGGAGACACAGAATCTGAAGCAGCCTACAGGCTCTGAGCTGTCAGCACAGAGCCCAACGCAGGGCTCGAACCCACAAACCGTGAGATCATGACCTGAGCTGAAGTCGGACATGCAATCGACTGAGCCACCCAGGCACCCCATAAACTCTCCTGGGTCTTAATCCCAGACTAAATTGGTCTTGGGATCTTTAGGAATTTTCAAGCTGTTGGGCTCTCAACAATGAATGACAAAATAAACCTCGAAATTAAAAATCAAGCAGCAGGTAATCATGTAGAGTGTCATCTATATTCTGATAAAATGCATATTTTGACATAGTTTTAGGTATCTCGCACTGGGCTAGGTCTCATTCGGATTCCCCCTTAATCCGGACCTACCTACCTAACCAGCCCATAGGTGGCAATCCCTGCCCTCCACCCTGCCCAGGGAAACTGGTTCACTAGTCCCTTCATGCTCCTCCCTAGTCCAATCTGCAACACACCCTTCACCCCACAACCCTCCCCTATCTCCAGGCCATTTGGTATGCAGTGCCTGCTAGGAAGTGTGTCCTGATTACAGCTAAGCATCGATTTCCCCACCTACACAACACCAGTAAGAATCTCAGCGGGGTTCACTGACTACGCAAAACCAGAGTTTGGGAAGCGAAGCAGTGAGTCATCCTTTGGCCTCCAGCTTTGCTCATGTTAGGGCCATAATGTTGTCTTTGAGCCTCTGAGATCTTCCCTAGCTCTAAATACAGCTCCCTCCCCTCCTACTCTTCACCAGATGGTTCCTTAAATGGCCCTCCCTGAACCCTAGGCCCCCACTCAAGTGTGCTCCTTAATTCTCTGGAGAAGGCTTGGCTCCTCTTAGCTTCTGGCCCATAGTTCACTTGTGATGTCAGCTTCCCCCCTAGGCCAGACCACTCCCTGCAGACACTGGACTTGGGAGAGAACACCTCCAGCCTCACAAATACCCTTGGCCTGAACAGTTTCCCAAAGCATCATGCTTAGATCCTTCTGGAACCAAGCTACTCAGCTCATTTTTCAGCTTGTCCAAGCAGCCGGTCCTGTCACCCACCCTCTTCCCCAGTCCTCTGACATTGTTTACAGGACTCTACAGCTGAGTCCACAGGTACTAGTTTGTAAGTATTCAAATGGCTTTAGCCACGCGCTGTCATTCCAGGCCCTCGCTGGCTAGCCACAACCCTTTGCTGTCCTCCTCTCCCAGCCCTCCCCTCCACACACCTTTCCCTCTCCTGCCCCACCAATCACATCTCATTTCCCAGTCTTCCCTGCACACGCTTTGCACCTCGGGCCTCACGCCTTTCCTCTCCCAAAATGCCTCCCCCACCAACCCCGCTGTTTCTATTGTTGTTCTGCTTCTCTGTTGGCAAATCTGTTCATTTTAGTTGCTCCCTCCTTTCTTCTACAGAATTTTTCAGCCTGACAGTTAAATGTGTTTATAATTGTCTTTCCTACCAGGGGTGGAGGGTAGGTCTTAAACAGCTCTGAACCCTTCAGCACTCTCCAGCACTACACAGTGTTCCTTTAATTCAACTGTTTCCCGGTGAACTTACCCCACCTCTTCCTTTGGACTAGAAGGTCCTGAGGGCAGTTCTTCATTCTTGTCCCCCCTAAGCCAGCTGGGACAAGTCTTTATTCACAATCCCCATCACTGAAGGTAAGACAGATCCTGAGGTCTCCCCTTAGTTCAGGAAACAGGATTAATTCATTGGGAAATGGTGTCTTTTTTCACTCAAAATGATTGGTTATCAGGATGTGACTAGGACTCCTGAGCTCTAGCTGATTCTGATGCTAATGTGTTTATTAATGTGAGGATCATCTTTCTGTGCTTCTAAATGGGAATGGAATGTACATGCTTTTCCTATTCCACCAGGACACTGAACCCATATGAGATAATAAAGTAAAACAGTCACAGTTTCGAAAGGCATAGGAGCTGAAGACGGGAGGCAGGAGGTCATTGGCATCAGGATGGGGCAGCACAATCAGAGGCCAGGCAAGGGTCAGGAGCTCCCTTACTCAGCTTAGTAGCCGGAATGGGAGCCCAGGAAACTACGAAACAAGTAGGAGCAGCACAAAAGTTTGCAGAGGTGGTAGCTGAAAAAGGATCAAGCTCGAACATTTTCTCCATGCGTCAAACAAGCGAGTGGTTCCTTTAACAGTGCAAGTGCTACTGTTATGGAGCTCATGCATATTGCCTGTGTTCTCCAAGTGTTCTCTCACTGGCTGCTTACGTGGGGTAGTGGGAAGAAAGATCACCTGATCTGTCTGTTTATTAAACTATAGGACCTTGAACAAGTTACTTAACCCTCAAGTCTCAATTCTCTGGTCTGTAAACTGGGGACAGAGCACTTACCCTGAAGTTAGTGTGAGAATGAACTGATATGAGCCACATAACTTGGCCGGCACGGTGGCTAGCTGTCCTCTGCTCTGTACAGAGCAGGCTTCAGCATAGCTCCGGCCTGGGTGTAGGTTACCAATATTGTGGGTAGGCTAGGGCTGGGCTGGGGAGGTATAATTACTGAAACCTTATAGCCCAGATTCTAAGACAGTCACAGTTTCAAAGACACTCTCCTGTTTTAAGTCAAGAAGCACTTGCCAATTTTTGATTGGGAAAACATGATCACTAGGGAAGGCACCGTGGCGGCTACCTATTTCCCCATCAGCCCCGAGAGTCTGGGCTCCAGGCCCAGGGCTTCTCAGCCAGATGCTCAGATATGCAGCTGAAAGGTGGTGGAAGGAGGAAGGAGCTCAGCAATGGCCCAGGGCACCTGGTATGTGGGAGGCCCAGGTGCTCCCTCCCAGCTTCTCAGTCTAAATGCGCAGGCCACTGCAGCACAATGCCACTCTAAAAGGAAAGAACACGTCAAGCCCTTCGAGCTCAAATTAAGTCTTCAATTCCTTGGCTGCATGTTAGAATCACCTGAAGAAATTTGGAAATCTTCATGCCAGGACTGTATTCCAGACCCATTAGATCAGTATTGTTTTCTAAAGCTCTGTGGGTGAATTTCAAAGTACACCAAAAGCTGAGAACCACTCTTCTGGATCAAGTTTTTCCAAACTCGCCAGATGATGATAATCACTTGCATTAGTTTAAGAGTATCTCGGGCTCTGGAATTAGCACTATTACCTGAACTTAAGGATTCGAAAGCAAACCCCTTTATGAAAACATGTAGGATATTTTAACATCTTTGAAATCTGAGTGATCTTCCAATCAGTGAGACCTAAGATTTGATAACACACAGAAACAAGCATCTCAGGTGATCCTCATGATTAGGCAGGTTTGAGGAAAAAACAGTTCCCTAATACTTCCTAGGGCAGTACTTCCGGAACTCTAACATCCTGGGAGTCATCGACAATCCAGTTAAAACGCAGCCTCTGAGTCAGGTCTAGGTTAAAGCCTGAGATCCTGCATTTATAAGAAGCTCCCAGGCTATCTGTGCTGGGCCTTGCACCACATTTTGGGCAGGGAAATCCTGAAGTATCTCCTTCTGAGGAGGCTCCGCCAGCAACCCCTTTAATTAAACTGAAATAACTGGCGTAGAGAAATATGACCAACAGAGAGAGGCTTCCATAGGTCTGAGAGGCAACTGTTGGATTACTCTCTGGCATTTCTTCCCAGGAAGGGGCAGCTGGGATGAGGGCCAGAGGGAGGGCTGCCCCAACCTTTGCAAAGCCAGAGGCTAGCGTCCAATTTCCCAAGGAAGCAGTTTGCTGTATGAGACAGCACAACCCCCCACGCTAAACAGCAAAGTTCACTCACCAAGTGCAGGGGGGGCATCAGGTGGCTTGAGAGAGTTCGAGCCGCACTCTCTCTATGTATACCCTTTCTCCTTCATGCATTCACCAAACCTTCGCTGAGGGTCTGCTAATAAACCACAAGGTCTAAAGGACTTAAGTATGAATCAGACTCGGTCCCTGACCTCCAGGGGAAGGAATTCAGACTGAGGAAAACCCATTTGTAAAGCAAAGCACAGTGTGAAGTGATAAATGCTATAACAGAAGCACATACGGAGATGACCCAACATAACAGAACAATGCTAACAGCTTCCTGGTGCAGCATTTCCAGGAAAGGCACCACCCTAAACAAAATTTCCTCGCCAGAACCAGCCTGGTATGGAGAGGGTGCTTTGATGCCTTGAAGCCCTCAAAACCAAGACCCTAAAATCTGGAGTCCCGGAATGGGAAGAGCTTCCTACGTTTACGCCTCTAATCTCTAGCGCTAAGATGCAAGTGAATCCAAGGAAGAAAGAGACTTTTAGGAGATCGGCCCCTCAAAAGGATGGGACAGCAGTGATCTCATTCCAGAGAGCTCCAGTACCTGCATCCTGTCCTCTGTGACAAAATCCAGCCATTTTCTTAGTTACAGAACACACGTATTTGCCCTTTGTCATATTGAGCTCTTAATTGGCTTGACCCATCACATTGCTAGATAAAAAGGCTACAATCCCTAGACTAAGTAGGTCTCCAGCTGGGGCAGAAAGTCTCAGCCAAGACAGGCAGGGTACAAGAACCTAGAGCCTGCTCCCTCACCGAGCTCCCTAGAGAGCAGCTTTTGAGGAGGACTACAAAACGGATACTCAATCCCAATTTACTTTTTCCCTATCTTCCATCTCACAGATAGGAAACCCTAGAGAAGAGGCTTAAGGGCCAGAAGCAGCAGCGGAGGAAGAGATAGCAGAAAGATGGGGAGTGGAATCAGTGCTGAGGACAAAGAACTGGCCAAGAGGTCCAAGGAGCTGGAAAAGAAGCTGCAAGAGGATGCTGACAAGGAAGCCAAGACCGTCAAACTGCTACTGCTGGGTGAGCGAGATGGGAGGATGAGCCAGAGAAGAAGGTACTGCTCCTTCCTGCTTATCCTGAATGCTAGATGGGTTCTAGCCCACCCCGTGGGGAGGACGGATGGCAGTCATTTTCCTCTCTCCGTCTGGTCCCAGGCTAGGGGGTCAGAGCTCTAGGGCTGAGCACAGCCACCCCAAGGAGATGCAGAATGCCAAAGCTATCCTGGAATAGTCCTGCCCCTCCTTGAACCAGGAATAGTGCAAGGGCTGGGAGAGACCCATCCGTCTCCAAATCTAACCAAACCTAACACCTCACCGCTTGGCAAATACCGTGAACCCTGGGCTTACAGTTACCTGACCTGCAGTCAAAGAGCTCTAAGTCAAAGACTCAGGAGAGGACAGGGGACTCAGAAGTCCTGCCACAGCATCAGTGCCAGGTAGTCCCAGGAGCAGGCCCACTGGTTCTTGCCACATAAACGGGTTCCTTCTCCTTGCTTCCAGTCAACATTCTGTATATATTTTATAACTAGGGAGCCCTGGGGGAGGAGGAACATCTAAGGCAGTCCTTTCCTGGCTTTCTGTTCAGTAGCTGCCTTGAAAGCCCCTGCCAGATGGGAGGTTCATCAACTTGATGGGCCCTAAGCAGATCACAGGTCTGTGCTGAAAAAAGAAAAGCACTTCTGTTGGTCAGAGAGACTGGTCACAGCTGTAAACAGAACCGAGACAATAGAGTTTGGGACACCTGCCTTAGGAAAAAACCCCAACAGTAGGACAGAGAGAGGCTAGCTGGTGCAGGTGGGGTCTATGCAGCAGCAGATTAGCTGGCTGGGCTGTTTGCAAGCCCATGAGGAGCCTGGGAACTGGAGCCCCAGGCCGGGGCGCCTCCTTTTCCCCAGCCGATCTGTGAGCATATAAGCTGGACTCAGGCTGCAAGGAGCCCAAGAAGCTACAGAGGGGAAAGAGATGGCAAGGCCACTGAGAGATCTTTTAAGCCTAAGCAGCTTTCTTCCACATTCAGGATAAGCAGCTTAGAGGGAACCAGCACAGACTAACTGGGAGAGAGGTTAGGGCATCAGAGCAGTACAGACTCGGGGAGAGGGCTGAAAGGTATGTGGGAGGAGAGCAGAGCGTCGATGAGAGGGTAGGAGGACATTTTAGTCAATAAAGGAAAAAGCAAGATGATGAAAAAACTGTATTTCAGTGAAGTTATCCAGTTTTCTGCAATCCTGCCCCCAGATCACTCTCCCGAGTAAAACTGGGCAGAAGAGAAATGTGTTAAAGGAATTCCCTGAAGGTATCAGTGGTTCTCAGTGAGATTTTGCCACCACCCTCACCCCTCCCCAGGACACTTGGGAATGTCCGGAGACATTTTTAGTTGTCACAACTGGAAGAGTAGAGTGCTACTGGCCTCTAGCGAGTAGAGGCCAGGAATGCTGCAAAACACCCTACAATGCACAGGACAGCCCCCCACGAAAAAATAACTGTCCAGCCCAAAATGCCAACAGTGCAGAGGCTGAAAAACTCTTGCTCTAAGTCCAGACTAAGTGGCTTGAGCCCAAGGCTGGCAGAAATTGAGGGCAGCAATCACCCCTACAGGTTCTCTCCTAACCAGACTCCCAGGCAAGCCCTGTTTAGGCTTCTCACAAGCCATCTCCTGGAGGACTGGGGAGAGGTGGTGGAAATCTGAAGCATAAGCATTTCTCCCGCAGGTGCTGGGGAGTCAGGAAAGAGCACTATCGTCAAACAGATGAAGTGAGTAGGAACAAACCCCCAGAGGACTGAGGTAGGGTGATGAAGTCAGTAGAGCCAGTAGAGGCATGGAGGATGAGGGGCTCTTCAGCCCAAAGGAACCCAGATGTAAAGGATATAAAGAACCTGAATTCCAATGCCCCCTCATTGGCATGCCCTTTCCCCCTCACTCTCCACTTTGGGACAGCAATAGGAATAGAGATGGGGTTCTTATGACCCTTTAATAAATCCTTCCAGATTCCCAATCCCTTAGGTCTGGTTACTCGGGTCCAACTAAGGGCTGGGTGTCTTGCAGGATCATTCATCAGGATGGCTATTCACCAGAAGAATGCCTCGAGTACAAGGCCATCATCTATGGGAATGTGCTGCAGTCCATCTTGGCGATCATCCGGGCCATGTCCACACTGGGTATTGACTATGCTGAACCAAGCTGTGCGGTATGTGGTGAACAGTATGTGGTTAAGGTTGGAAGGAAAGGCTAATGAGCAGAAACAGGCAGCCGACAAGCTATGAGGAAATACGGGCCAGAAAAGAGTTTCATATAACTAAATCCTACCTACTGAGCTTCCAATCTTTTTACTTCAGTCTTGGGGAAGTGTGCAATCCCTACCTTTATAATACATTACCCAAATCCGTTCTCAGCTTCCTCTGCCTTTCTGTCTTATCTTACCATTTAAATCGCTCCCCTGGGCTCCTTGCCTGGCCATGGAACTTTCATAAACTAAATCTCTAGATCTAGCATTTGCCTTTTCCTAGATTTGAATCAGTGAAAGAACAAAGGTGATGGCTTTTTGTCTACCAGCTGGTCTATTTCATGGTAAATCTGGTCTTTAAACTTCCAACCTCCCTGCAAGCAGAGGACCCACATTTTGTGGCCGTACTCTTTTGAACTAAGGACGGGAGACAGAAACACCACAGCGGAAGCCCCTGGAACCTGTTTTCCCCGAGACATCCTAGGACTGGATAAATTGCCACCCTCTACATCTCAGAAGCCCACTCAGAATCAATCAGTATGTTTTCTAAGCATCTTCCCTGGCTGCAATCTCCATCTTGGGCTTTGGTACCAATGCAAAATGCTTCCTTCTGAGCAGTATCCCCAGGAATCTCCTGGAAAGCCATTACTCCTGTGTAGTTCTCACCCAGGTCTCTGCCTTACAGGACACTGGGCGACAGCTCAACAACCTGGCTGACTCCACTGAGGAGGGCACCATGCCTCCCGAGTTGGTGGAGGTCATCAAGAAGCTGTGGAAGGATGGTGGGGTGCAAGCCTGCTTCGAGAGAGCTGCAGAGTACCAGCTCAATGACTCAGCATCTTAGTAAGACTCTGGCTGGGGAAGGGGTGGGATTAAGTATAAACAACCTTCTAGGAAAAATCACACCCAGCCTAAAATTGCAGCCATGAAAGCTGGAGTCACAAGGACTGAATTCAGCTTGGATACCTGTTTTGTTAGGTCCAAGCAGTGTTTTACTAGGCGTTGAACTTAATGCCTTTAGCGAGGGGCGCTGCCACAGTTGCCACCACTCTGTATTGCTTCACACTGGCTCAACACAGCCTATAGAGCTGAAGACCCCCAAATCAAAAACAAATGTGTCCTGCTTGGTAGCCCTCAGACCGCTGTCCTCTTCATTCTTACATGTAGTCTCTCCTTTCAGAACCTCAAAGACAGACCTGAAGTTCTGCCACATGCTCTCCCAGGAGGCAGGTGATTCACGATGGTCTTTTCAGGGTAGTAACATTCTAGCTGGTAACCTCAGCGTATCTACTTAGGCCACCAACCAGAAATAAATGCTCCCTTCACACGTAGCATTTTATGACTGGGTGCCAGAAACTTCCAGGGCAAACCAAAGGAAGTAGGTCAGAGATTTAAAAGAACCAACTTTGTGAAGCTGGTTCCAAAAAGATAAGGTACAAAGAGTGTATCAAGCCTACCTCAAACGGCATGGTTTCATAGATGGGCATGAGCTCTGTAGTCAGACAGACCTGGATTTAATCCCTCCTCTGTCACCTAATTTTACAACATAGTTATCATTTACCGTCCACAGAGCACTCGCTAAGGCCCAGGCACTGCCAGGGGCATTAGGTGCACCATCTCGTTAGATCATTCGAGGTAGACAGTACTTTTTACTAGTCTGATGAAAACCTGAGGTTCAGAGAAGTTAACTGACTTGCCCAAAGTCATATAGATAAATGGCAGAGGTTGAATTTGACTCCAGGTCTATCTGACCACAAAGCTGAATGCTTTTTACAATATATCACAGTGCCTCTTGACCTTGGACAAGTTACTCAACTCTTCTGAAATTATCCTTCATCTGTAAAATGGGGAATGAAACTTGAAGGTATATGAGGTTCAATGAGAATTTAAAGGTGAAAATACTGGCATATACTACACACTTGTTAATTTTCTTTCCCTTATTCTCTGTCATCCCACTTCACATCTGCCTTCCTTGTCTTTAAAAAAAATAATTCATGATAACTGTCAAACACACACAAAAGCAGAATAATATAGTGAATCACCTGACTTCAACTGTTACCAACTCATGACCACTCTTGTTCCATTTTAGCTCCATCTCCCACTGGATTATTCTGAAGGAAGTCCCAAATATCCTATCATTACATCCCAAAAATTTCATTATGTATCTAAAAAAGAAAAAGAGAAAGAGCCTCTTTAAAAAAAAAAAGGAAATCACAACATAACCACCACACCTAAATATTTAATAATTCCTTAATGTCATCAAATATCCAAGCCAGAGCACATTTAAGTTTCCCCAGTTATCTCAACTGTTTGCTCCTCAACTTGGTTCAGGATATAAACAAGGTCCATGCATTACACCAATTCACATCTCTCATGTCTCTGAAACCTCTTTTTAGTCTACTCCTGCCTTTTGCTAAATTTATTTTTATTTTAAAGAGAGCATGAGTGGGACAGAGGAAAGAGAGGGGAGAGAGGAAGAGAGAGAGAATGAATGAATGAATGAATGAATGAATCTCAAGCAGGCTCCACACTCGGCACAGAGCTGGATCCCACGATCCTGGGATCATGACCTGAGCCAAAATCGAGAGTCGGAAGCTCAACCGACCAAGACACCCAGGCCCCCCTACTCTGCTTCTTGCTAGAACTTCTGGCACTCATTTAATCCACCAATTCTTACTGAAAGATCTAGAAAAACTTGTAGCCAGGCACAACTTAAGGAAAAGTCATCTGATATCACTTAAATGCGACAGGACCCTGCTTCAACTGGGCATGTCCCTCAGCTCACACTCCCTTTTTTAAGGACACAAGAGGGTTTGAAGGAAAGAACCCTAGATTTAACAATATGGACTCTAGGCCTGGTTCTATCACCAACTTAGTTAGATGACTTTGGGTAACACCCTTTACCTTTGTTGGTCCTGGCTGCGGAAAGCTTAACGTCATCTGTTCCAATCTCTTCTCTAGCTACCTGAACCAATTAGACCGGATTACAGCCCCTGACTACCTCCCTAATGAGCAAGATGTGCTACGATCCAGAGTCAAAACCACAGGCATCATTGAGACCAAGTTTTCTGTCAAAGACTTGAACTTCAGGTGAGTACACAGCTCCCTAAGGCACCACAGACACACACATGGTTCCCTAGGGGCACCTCAGATACCAAAAAGGGGCATGGGCATGCTCCTTGGCCTTCACTAAAGCCCAGTCTGAATGACTATCCTATTTCTCCCCATTTCCCATCTCACTGCCGACTGGCCCCCAAGTGGCCACCCCTCTGGGGTAAACACCAAGTACATGTGCTGTTTCTTCCCTCAGGATGTTTGACGTGGGAGGGCAAAGATCAGAGAGAAAGAAGTGGATCCACTGCTTTGAGGGAGTCACCTGCATCATTTTCTGTGCGGCCCTCAGTGCCTATGATATGGTGCTAGTGGAAGATGACGAAGTGGTAAGTGGCCTTTACGCTAAGCAGCTTTGATAGACAGTCCCCCTGTGACCCTTCCTCTAAGCTTTGTGTCACCAGTTCTTCTGCATGGGTGATTTCAGCTAACACTGACAGACTAGCAGTCCTCTGGCACACAAATCAATGTCTCAGGCAAATAATTCTAGAAAAACTTCCTCTTTTGCAGGTTCCAGGTTAGCACTTTAGAGCTCTAGATTTACTGGAAGTGGGCTTGGTCTCAGAGTAGACATCTAAGAATCACTTGGATATCACACAGCTCATGAGAGAAACGGAGTACTAAAGGGACCACAGCTGGGCAAAGCGCAGGGGATGATACACTTAGGACTTTTCCAGGACACCTATGGAAATAGAGGATAAGAGATGAAAATGATAAAGAAGAAAAACAACATAAAATGTGCATCTTTGTGCAAGAGGATAGAGGGGTTGGACTACTAACCTCACTTGGAAGTCTAAATATGTACCATCAGCAGGACTAAGGAGAGACTGGCAGACCAGGTTTCTCACATGTGACTTAAATTGGCAGCTGGAAGACTACCTGAGGGGTGAATCTCTTGAGCCCGCAGTTTAACAAGATAGGAGCTCTGCAGGCGAAGCATCAGCCCAGCCTTGGAGCCTGAGACAGAGTATATCAAGGCAATGGAATATGCTAATGGGGGCCCATAGCTTATTGACAGAATACAAATCTCCTATATTCCCCATCCTCACTCCAGCTGTTCTCCCTTCTCCTTAGGAGTTCAAGTTCACATTAGAGCACTATGAATATCCTCTAGCCAAAATGTCTTACGGGGTCTTTTATTTTTCACAATCCCTTCCGTCTTTAACCCTGAAGTCTATGAAGTCTTAAGGGGTTCTGCATGAACATTAGCAATGACAAACAGCCACAAAAAGTAGATTTGTTTTCTTTCTTCATTGGGTGAAAAGACTGAGCCAAGTCACATAATAGCATACTTCAAATCCTAAAGGCCTGCTCCCTAAAAACAGGCTGGTCTCAGGCACTTGGCAACATTTAGACTGCAGATACATAGCACCACTTCACACCTACTCAGAGTGGCAATCAGAGGAGGAAATAAGACAGAAAGGCTTATGGTGTGGCACTGAGAAATTATCTAGTCCTCACCATTTGACACTAGGGCAATAATCCGTATTATGTTCCTGCCCACACTGATCCAGAACTCTATTTAAACAGAAGCCTATCAAAATCACGCTGAAAAAAGAAATTATCATGGAGATGCAAATGGGCACATGACAACTCAGACCTAGTTTCAACTCTGTATAAGCAGCACTTATGGAGTCAAAGATTGGCCTAACATTTACTGTACACCTATATGCTAGCCACTATCATGGACACTACATACGTGATCTCGTCAAACTTCCATAACAACCCTATGAGATAGGGAAACTAAAACTCAGAAAAGTTGAGTGATTTCCCCCAAGTCACACAGTTATGACAGAAAAAGGATTAGAAGGGCATCTAGATCTCTTTGGTGGCCCTAACCCACCACATTAAAAAGAGATAAGCTATTCCCCAACTTCCCTCTTATATTTGGGCCACTAGTCTCTCCATGGGGAACAAGAACAGGAAGTAGACAATAGCCCATCGGCTCAATTTGGTATTTCTGATGGTGTTTCCTTTTATTAGAATCGTATGCATGAGTCATTACACCTCTTCAACAGCATATGTAACCACAAGTTCTTTGCGGCTACTTCTATTGTCCTCTTTCTCAACAAGAAGGACCTCTTTGAGGAAAAAATCAAGAAAGTCCATCTCAGCATCTGTTTTCCAGAGTACGATGGTAAGTGTCAAGGGATGGAGATAATGGTAATGGTTTCTTGGTAATGACTGGCGATTGCTTCATTTCCTAGATCAAGAAGACATAAAGGAACCTGTCCTTAGGGAGTACTAAGTGTAAGTTCTTTGCCTTGCCAGGTTGATGATCCCTTAAATTTCTTTTTAATGTTCACTTATTTTTGAGAAAGAGAGAGAGAGACAGACAGAGACAGAGACAGAGACAGAGAGTGAGTCAGGGAGGGGCAGAGAGAAGGTGACAGAAAACTTGGGGCAGGCTCCAGGCTCTGCGCTGTGAACACAGAACCTGACACAGGACTCAAACCCACAAATCGCGAGATCATGACCCAAGCTGAAGTCAGACACCTAACCAACTGAGCCACACAGGTGCAACCACCCCCTTATCCCTTTAATACTCAGTTCCTCTTATGAGCTTTGTGATGTCCAAGTGATACTTGGATGTCTAATCTGAGAAACTTGGGTATTCAGTCATAAGTTTAAAGTCACATGTCCCTGGAACAGAAGAGACATTAGATGCAAGAGAGCCACTGACTATTTAAATAATTCCCAGAAATCAAGGGCAGAGACAAAGAGATAGCTCTCCTCAATTTTGTTGCTCAAGTGATAAACATTGGAGTACAATAGAGAAGACGATCCTCCCTCTAAAAATAGGTCCCCAACTGCAGCTTTCCAACACATTTCAAGGAGCAGGTGGGTCACCTAAAAAACAAGTGAGCAGGGACGCTTGAGTGGCTTAGTTGGTTAAGTGTCTGACTTGATTTTGGCTCAGGTCATGATCTTGCGGTTCACGGGATCAAGCCATACATTAGTATGGAGCATGCTCGGGATTCTCTCTCCTCTGCCCTTCCCCCAACTTGTGTGCAAGCACACCAGGTGCACCCATACTCTCCCTCTCTTAAAATATATAAAACTTAACATTAAAAAAAAAGTGAGCAGCTAAAAAGGGTTAATTTATCCCACTTCTTTACTTTTTTCTTTCTGGAAAACCAGGGAACAACTCTTATGATGATGCAGGGAATTACATCAAGAGTCAGTTCCTTGACCTCAACATGCGAAAAGATGTCAAAGAAATCTACAGTCACATGACCTGTGCTACAGACACACAGAATGTCAAATTTGTATTTGATGCAGTTACAGATATTATCATCAAAGAAAATCTCAAGGACTGTGGGCTCTTCTAATCCTCCTCACTCCTCAAGTATACGTTCCACAAACAGGCTTGAAATCTGGGTCATTTCAAGCAAAAAATGATACACCAATATATCATGGCATGAAGAGTGAATCCACTCTCCCTTGGAGAGCGACTATACATGAGCACAACTGTGTCCCATATATTCCTTTCAAAGTTGGGTAGCGAGTGCAGTTTAAAGAGCACAAGCCCAAGAGTCAGAAGACCCAGGTGCCAGTACTGATTCTGTGACTTACTACAAAGTATGAATATTTCATTTCTCTGACCCTTGAGTCTCTTATCTATAAAATAAAGATAACTTTCTACACTCCACAGGGTTATTCTAATGATCACAAATATAACTGAGGGGAAGGAACATAAAAGTTATGTGGTCAGAGTCACAGAAAGAAATCCTATGTAAAAGCAGCCATTTATGAAGTTCAAGAGCAAGTTTTTAGATGAACTATCCCAAGCAAAATAGGAAACCTTCCCTACTGTATGGAAAAAATAAAATGAGACCTCAATAAACCTTTATCACCATTTTGTTTTTGTTTTTTTTACTAACAGACCCTATGTGCCTTAGCTCAGAGATCTGGATCACTGAATGGAAGATGTAAGTTTGTTAGTTTCTAAGGCACATGCCCAAAAATGATCATCTTTATTACGCAGATTCTCTCTCTGCCCCCAAACTGCCATAAGGACTGAGTTACCTTAATCTCTGTAAGTAACTGTCTCAGGTACACAAGACACTTTCTGAATAAATTTGGAAGACTTCAACATACTCCCACTTGGAGTATTAATGATTTTTATTGCTACCACTTCTCAATCACAGAATTTAGAGTAACTGAGCAAACCTAAATTTCTCATTTCAAATGCTACGTTTCAGAACAAAATAAACCAGCTGTTCTTGCTTTAGGCACTGAAAATCTCTGCAGTTGGACCCATGTGACGCCTGGCTGAAAACAACATCTCCCGATAGAAGACAACAAGTAAATTATTTCTTTGAACTCGTTTGAGGGGAAACGAAGCTTGCATTTATCTTGACAGGAGGTGGTGAAGTCAAGTACAGATTTAGCATCTACAACTACTAGTGAGGAAAGCTCTTGGCGTCCAAGATTCAGTATATAAAAGAAAGTGTCAATTAAAATGAAAATCTGTTCCTTGCCAGAAACACATATTCACACTTAGGCTGCTACTAGCAATATTGATACTCGAGAGCCATATGAGCTTGAAATACACTGAAGAATAAATTTGCAGCTGTTAAAATTGGACTCATTTAATCGTCTTTTTGATTCCATGAAAAGAAATCAACTTGGGAGCATCACCAGAGAAATAAGGGGAAGTACTCTGACTATTGCCAATTATAAAACTTCACCACAGAAAAAAAATGGGCAAGACTTCATGCATCTAAGAGCTCTCTTCAGGACTATATCCTAAATAGCATATTCCAACTATCACTAACCTGTTTGCTTTAACTCCATATACAGGAGTTATGAGCCTTTTTATGCATGATGGCTCCCTCCAACAGTCTGATGAAACTTATGGACCTCTTCTTAGGATATTTAAAAATGCATAAAATTACAAGGGAAACCAACATACTAGGAATAAAGTTCTATCTTTGGAGTCCTGAAGCCCCAGGTGCAGAATCCTCACTCCAGCTCAGATCTTGTCTATTCAGGCCCCAAATCTAATTTATCGCACTTATCCCATCTTCAAATAGGGTAGCCCAACCTCCCCATGAATTGTACCAGATTGTTTGCTTCTTTTATTATCTTCTCCTTGATCTTTGACACTAAGCAGGACATGGTTAGAGGCCAAACTATAAAAGCCTACCCTAGGCTTCTTGGTTATGGATGTTCATACAGAACAGGCCCTATAGTCCAAGCATGAAAACAGCCAATGGGCCAGGTCTTCTGGTACTCTACTCACTCTGCTGTCTTTATCTGTCTTCTTTGGCTTCCTTTTAAATTTACATTATAATGTTGAATTTTCTTATCATCAGAAATTCTTTTTTTGTAACAACATAGGTCAGAAACAATTCGACCCGATTTTCTTGAACTGCAACCTTAATTCCTAAAATGGTAAAGCTAGAAGGAATTTTAAAATAGTCCAGACTAACAATCTACAGATAAGAAACTGAGGCCCAGGGAGAAGGAGCGTCTTCATCAAGATCAAACTGCGAGGAGGTAGCAAAACTAGAACTCCAAAATAGGTCTCTTGAATCCCAAGCCAGTGTTCTATATATGCACCATGCACCATGCTACTGAAAGCACACCAAACACTACTATAAAGTCAAAGTCAATTTTCTTATTTCCCTAAGCTCTTCCCATTCCCAACCGAATTCGTGGTTATTTTTAAATTATGCCATCTCTAAATCATAGATATTTAACAAAATCGTCTCCAAACTGAACACAAATCAGTCTCAAAATGGAATATGAAATTGGCATAAAACAACAAAAACATAAATAGCTTTATGTTTGTTCATTGAAGATGTAATTAATTTCCTTAGAGGGCAGAGATCTGACTGCAGTTCCCTTGCAGCGCATTTAGACACTGATGACACTAAGCCAGATGTGAAGTAGGTTCCACTTCTCGTAGAGATGATGACAGTTGCTTTTCTTTTTCTTCTCTTTACAAAAATACACAATAAACACAGAAGGACAAATACTGTACAATTCCACGTATATTCCCAGGCGCTGGGAGGAGAGGAGAATGGTGAGTTGGTGTTTAATGGGTACAGTGTTTCAGTTTGGGAAGATGAAAAAAGTTCTGGAGATGGATGGTGGTGATGGTCTGCACAACAATGTGAATGTGCTTAGTGCCACTGAACTATGTATGTGCTTAAAAATAATTAAGATGGTAGAGTTTATATTATGTAGAGTTTACAATAAAAAAAACAATGGAAAGAAGATCATTGGAAGTGTGCTTTTATGTTCTGTAGATATACGCAGCACAAAAACTCAGTCTTAAAAGCAATATAAAAGACACATTTACATGTAACACTTCCTACTCTGATAAAAAAAAAATAAAATTCACTTACGTGTCCCCCAGATAGTCCAAATCAGGGAAGCCCCATCCCCAAGGTAAGAAATAACAGCATTCAAAGCCCACGCTATAATTGGAGATGTGCCGTAGACCAAAGTGTGCTGGCCATGCTGGGTGGAGAAGGTGGTGAAGGGTGAAGAACTCTTACCTCCCACTGCCCTCTCTACCCGGCACAGCCCCCCAAGCACAGATTCCAGCAGGACTTCAGTGTTGGCCCAGGGACTGCAAGTGTGCCAGAGCCTCTGGTGATCCTGCTAGGTAAAAGCATGAAGACATTTCCGTGAGGTCAGACAAAGTGCACACAACAGAAGGGACTTTTTCTGCCTTCTGGCCATGAAAAAGCAAGCACTAGTATGAACAGATATAAAGAACTGGATTTAAATGCAAAGCAAAGCAAAGACCTTTGTTTTTACCCAGCTCCCCAAATTTTAGAGCCATTTACAGTTGAACTTCATTTCAGGTGTTCAAAATGAATATGGGAAAAGTGATGCTGATAAAAGGCGGCCAGCTACAGTGAATACATCTGTTGGGACTACCTTACAAGATCACTTGTTTTACAGTATAGTATAATCTTGAGTATCATAAAGAATATTTACAAAGCACTTTTAAATATGTTATTTTAATTGCCTCAGGGTTATAGAACATTGTAGCTGGAAGGAATAATTTAGTCCACCTTTAAGTAACAGAGGAGGGATGTTAAGACAGATTTCATAGCTAGTTGGAAGCAGGGAAAAGACCAGAACCCAGAGTGACAAATAATTGTCCATAAGATTCTGAGCGGTCTCAGGGCCTTTACTCTCCTTAGAAAGAATAGAACAGGTAACTTCCTGTGATTTGTCATGTCGGCTGGGAATCTCTCGTACATTAAACAAGCCTCACGGTAAAAATGTTTGGATAACCGAGAGAAGTATGGGGGTAGGAGGTGGGGTGGGGGGAGAGGTAGTAGAGGATAGGAGATAAACCACATTGTACAGAATTTAATATTCCAGCTGTCAAAGATCTTACATCTGAATGCTAATACCTTGAGACAGTGTATCCCAGCAGTGTATTTGCCAATACTGGATTATTTCTGCTACCTTGTTCATTCCCACTAGATTTCAGGAAGAGAACACGGGTTAGCAGCAAACATACAGTTTTCTACTGGCTCCTCAAACATTCCCCTTCTCTATCCTTTCCCTAGCCTTGTTTCAAAAGGACTTTCCAGTCTATAATTTGGAACTAGCTAGCTTTGCTCTTTATCCACCAACTGGGAATGAATATTCATGTTATTACATACATATAGTTAGACCTCTGTCACAGGATTTTATCTTTACTTTGAGGTATCTTTCCATTTTCACTGAATAAATGCAGTAAGATAAATGAAACCAATGTTTGGAAACTTCAAGTGTTTTGTGTTAATTTTGTATAAAAATTAAATACTCTGTATCAAAAGTGTAGGAATGTTCTTTGACTAAAACAGTTCTCATACTAATTTTTTTGGTGGACAGCACTCTAAGGCACATACAAAAGGTGCTGCTGATTTGTTGACAAATAAAAAAATACCTCAGTCGTTTTACTAGTGATTTTAAGGTTATCTGTCTACTATTTGTGTTGTTTAATATTAGGTCCTATTCAGTTATCCCCAAAAGTTGGCCCAGGTTACTTCATCAGAACCACCTCGGAAACCTACTTAAAAATACATGTTCCCAAGACCTGTCTCCTGTCTCCAACATCTTAATTTAGTAGAGTTTAGCCAGGGAATCTGTCTGTGTTAATCTTGTACCTCATGTATCTAATACCGTATAACCTTCTTTATTATCTCTCATTCCTAAGAAGACTTGAGTCGAGCCAGGTATGTAAGCATGACATACTATCAGAAAAAGCTGTCCTGCCCTGACTTGTTTTGGAGTATGTTCTCCTAGCAGAAGTAATTCACATAGGTTATGAGAAAATGGCGGTGGCAGGTTAAAACTTGAAGGTAAAGGAACAAAGATCTTGACCATCCAGGAAGTTCATTCCCTAGTGCCTCACCTCAATCTTTTACTTCCTGATAGCTGCTAACAAGATCAACTTTCAATTTCAGGCCTCTCCGTAGCCTGGTTTTCTCTCGTGCTCAGACAGCCATAAAGCTACGTGGAGAGCTGTGTGTGGATGGTCTAGGTCAGATCTCTGACTTGTACTGTGGAAGCCTGACGAATGACCTGGCAGTACTAGGAAACTGAAATAACTTTGTCCTTAAAGTCAGTATAAGAGGAGTACCTGGGTGCCTCAGTCGGTTGAGTGTCTGACTTCGGCTCAGCTTGTGATCTCACGGTTTGTGGGTTCAAGCCCTGCGTGGGGCTCTGTACTGACCAGCTCAGAGCCTGGAGCTATTTCAGATTCTGTGTCTCCCTCTCTCTCTCTGCCCCTCCCCTGCTCATGCTCTTTCTCTCTCAAAAATAAATTAAAAACATTTTTTTAAGTCAGTATAAGATATGAAAGATTTCATTAGTAGTTAAGAGTGAAGAAAACTAGTGCTGTTTTTGGTATATTTAAATGAGTAAAGGACTGTGGTTTTTTGAACATCTGGAAGGAGACGGATGCCTGGGTGGCTCAGTTGGTTAAGTGTCCTACTCTTGATTTTGGCTCAAGCCCTGATCTTATAACTCAGGAGATTGAGCCTTGCACTGAGCTATGCACTAAACATGTGGAGACTGCTTGAGTTTTTCTCTCTCTCTCTGCCCCTTACATGAGTGCACGAACGTGCGCATACTCTCTCTCTCAAATAAACATCTGAACATCTGGAGGGGGGAAAATCAGTCAAAGGGAGGTTTTTAATCAGAACGAAAGACCAACTTTACCTTATATGTTACTGCCAATACAGCAGCAAGCTGTGAGCCAGGATACTCCAGAACTATGCTACACCAATGTATAAATACATGAAACAACTAGTCAGGCTAGACAAGTCAGTCCCAAAGAAAGTCACAGCTACAAACTGAACAGTGGCCAGAATATAAGAATATAAGGTGGGCATATGAATTAGAAGAACCAGCAGTTATTTTTAAATACTCTAAAATGTGCACACAATAAAACACAAATAGAACACATAAAAGTATAAGAAACAAGGCAAGAAAATGGTTTTTAAACTTTGGTCCATCTATTCTTAGAATGCAGCACCTTATAAAGAATAACAATCCATCATTGGAAATAGAAATAAAACAATACACTGAACTAGAGATTTAGAACTTAAACTGTCCAAGATGAAATGTCATCCCAAGATCCGCTTATGAAGAACTATAAAAGTTCTTCAATTTTCATGCCAGGAGGTGAAACCTGCCGCAAGGCTGAGATTCTAAGGTTGGGGAACACTGGCCTTTAAGGAGAATACATCCTCTTTAAATAGAGCCTCACGAAAGGCATTTCTGTAGCCCAAGGTTTTAATCAGGTGGAGATGAGACTATCAACAAAATAAAGCTGTTGTTCCACTCCTTCCTACTAAGGTCTAGTTACTGTTCTCTTCTCATTAAAATTTAATTTTCGTAGATGTGCTAGTTTCTAAGATGGTCCAAAGCCTGGCCACATGAATACTGAAATGCAGTCCATCACAAACATCCAGCATTCTCCCACAGAAAAGACACAAGGCAACTTTTAGTTTCTTTGATTACAAATATCAATCCTTTTTTCTCCAGGCTAGTACACATGATGTTTCACCCCCACACTCTGGCTCTGCTATTAGAAAAGATCTTTTATTTCAAAACACAACAGTGATTTGCAAGGCTGATGATAAGAATCACCTTTTTAAAATTATAGATCACTAGGCCCGCCAGCCAAGAGCCAATCTCTGGAATGGATCCAGGAGATTTTGACTTAAGGCATATTTGAAAACCAATGACTTGAATTGTGTCCCTGCATCCTCCAGGAATGTGCATTTAGATAAGTTACTTGGGATGGTAGGGTAGGGGGTGATATTCATGTGAATAAAGAAAAATGTAGATGGCATGGGGGCAAGAAACTGGAGAATTACTGTTTTTCATTAACAGAAAAGCTAAAAAAAAAAAATTAACATATCAGATAGATGTATTCAAATGAAAATACACGGTGCATTTCAAAATAAAATTAACTTAGATTATTTATCCTTTTGGATTATCATCACCACCATCCCATTAGCCCTGACTATAGAAAGACCACAGTCAAAACACTATTCCGCCAGTTCTCATGTCTGGATGATCCTAGAGCACAAAATACGATAAGGAAAAGATATATTCAAAATGAATAGGAATCGTCAATCTTATCTACGTTGCAGGCATAAGCTAATCACCAATCAAAGCTGATCATTTTCTTTCTAGCCCTAAAAAAACTGTTTAGATAATACAGTTACAGCATCTGCATAATTATACTTTTCCAAAAAGAGTAAGAAAAATAATTCTAATAAAGGCACTGAACTGCTGAGGCTTGCTTTCTGAATCAGTTCTGACGACCGTCATTCTTGTTTCTTTTTTTTTTTTTTTTTTAAACCAAAAGAGGACATAGAATCCAGTCCAAAAAGACTGGACCCCAAAGGCACTGCTCAAACTGCTGATCTGGAATGCTCACAATGCATTCTCTTCATTTGCCTTCCCCCAAAGGCCCATTCAATATTTAAGGACGTTTGCTGTACATTATACACAAGGACCTGCAGGCCGAGGTGAATAAAGCTCTCCACATAACCAAAATGTAAACCTGGAAAATGGATTACGACTGCATGTTACTGACACAGATATGACATAAGATCCTTAGTCGGCCCAAAATAAAACAATGCTACTACACCAAAAGACTAGACCTTCAGGGAACCCTCCACCTAAACCCATTCTCAGACAAAGGCCAAAGCACATTCAGCAGGAACAAAAAGAAACAGAAGAAAATATTTCCAGAAAGGACTAATTACAAACAGGAACAAACCTGGACTCTTTACTCACCATTTTAATACTGCTGCCAACTATAACAGATTAAAATCTGTACATACAACACAGTGGAAAAAGTCCCAAAATTCAAGAGTTTCGGTAAAAGAAGGTACTGACTAAGGATTACTACAATTAACATTGCTACAATAAAAACAATGGCAAACAGGGATTTGGCACCATGTTTACAAAGTAAAAGCATGCACTGTTAATACACTTTAGATGTTTCCCAACAGAAAAGGCCATGGAAGATGGAAAACAAGGGGCATCTTTTACAGAACTCCCTATGACTGAGACAAACAGGCAAGAACCAAAGTGGTCAATTTAGTAGATATGTAGCAGCAAAGTCATGGTTTCGGTCTGGAATTTTGCAATTTGCATTTCTAATTGACGGCTGCCCTAGGTGTGTCCATATCCAAGAAGCTAACTTTACATCCTACATCAGCGTTTACCTAGTAATTTGGTAATCAGCATAAACCAGGTTAACCTTAAACCCTAAACTTAAACAAAAGTTAGAAAGCGAGAATCTTATTACAGAACTCTCCAATGTGATTACCATTTAAAAACCATAATGGTACTTTCAACAGGATAGTAACATAAATTTCATTCAAGAAAGCTATAATCATAGTCCCAATAACCATAAAGAATTAAGTAATTATGGAAATATTATGTTCTGAGCATACCAAAAGTTAACAACAAAGGGTTCCTACTAAGAGGAATATTTTCAAGATGATCTGCTCACATCGTGTGCATAGTTAAGATTGTGTTTTAATAAAGATTCTTTTGCAAACAAAGAAATAAAATTTGGTAACGTTATTCTCTTGATGGAAAAAAAAACTTTAAAAATGAACTAGGGTGGTTTGTCAAGAAGGAAAAAAAAGAGTAAGCTACATATTAAAAGTTCTGGAATGCAGCACCTCAACTTCGCATCAGCCCTAAACATTTGAGATTATGAAATCCAAGTGATGCCTTGATGATCGAATCATACTTTACAGTTGTTCCAATTCCAATGTCTGACTTTAGCATCTCGTGTCAATTAAGAGTTCCCTAATACAGAAGATTGTGCTACAGAGTGCTACGAGTCTGCATGCTGCTGCCGTTCCCTGGTCCCGTTCATGCTTGCAGCTGCCCAATGAGACAGCAAAAGAAGTCTGGGCTCAACACTCCACGCCATAGTAACTAGAAAAGAAGAGCATTCTTGATTAGAGCAGTCTACAAAGTCCAGAGGCATCGCGAGAGCGCTACTACCGAACCGTGTGAAGTTTTACCTTTCGTTGATCTCCAACCGTCTTCAGTAAAGCCCACATTCCTTTAGGTTGTTTTTAATGATGACATCTGTAACAGCATCAAAAACAAACTGCACATTCTTCGTGTCTGTGGCACAGGTGAAGTGGGTATAGATCTCCTTGGTGTCTTTTCTCCTGTTCAGATCTTCAAACTGGCACTGAATATAAGCAGCTGCTTCTTCATACGTACTGGAACCTGCAGCAGACATCCAACGTTTTCAGTTTAAACGATAATAGCTGCCTGAACTCCACTAAGTCAGGCCATCACCGTGACTTATGACGTCAGGGAATATAACCCAAGTGAATATAGACAGATTGCTTTAATCCTATCATTAGGTTTTTGTATAATCATTAGGCTTTCTTGAGAACAGACTGTAAGTAAAACAAAATCATCACATGAAAAGATTGAGGGAAATTAACCTTTTTCTTTTTCCCCATTTTTTTTAGATTTTTCAGCTAAAAAACCAAGAACGTATAAAAGGAAACTAGAGAAGTAGGAAGATGCGTTGCTAGGACACAACTGTTGAAAAGGTCAGAGAGCCTGTGCTCTTTGGAGTGATCTTGAAATAAACAATTCAAAAGAGTTAGTCATGCTTCTTTTCAAAATCATACCAGTTTTAAGGGAGTTCAGCTTCAGAGCCTTATGGCAATAATTTAATGAAAGGTAAGCTAGTACATGCAAAAGGGAAAGGGGTCTGAATTATACACATTAAAATGTGTTTTTGTGGCATATAAATTATTAATTTACCTCAATTAAGCTGTTAATTTTTAAAAGGGGGGGCTCAAAAGTAAACCTTTCAACATTTGTTTAACACTCTTAACATGCTTCTACACATGCTTCTACACCATCTTGTCTACCTGTGAGCCTTCAGAATAGCCCTAGAAACTGACGACAGAACGAGAAAAACTCAACAAAGAAAACACAATACTTTATTCTTGTAAACCAGAGGCTGTTTTCCACAAATCACATTTGTGAAATTAAGTGACATTAGGAACGGCAACACATACCAACAAGAAAGGAATGTTATTTAAACAGAGTATTTAAAGAAATAAGGAAGATAGCTTGGTAGGTGCGTGAAAACAGGTTTCTTGAGATCTGCAGAACTTCTGTAAATTAAAGGAGAGATGGGACTGAAAAGCAAATTCTGTCTGGTAGAACAGATACTGACACTTGGGAAATGAGGACTGTGAGACTTCTTCAGAAGAATGAAACAGCGCAAGACAGGTTTGGAAGTTCCCCCCACAAAAAAAGGCGGCGCGGGGGGGGGATATGCTATTGAGGGCTCTCTGCTATGTGGAAGATTTTCAACTAGAACACTGTCAATCCTTCTACTTAAGATTTCTCTCCACCTTGAAACCCGGCTACATTTCTACTCACCTCTCACCTCTGTCCCAGTTCTGACTACATTTCCATATTCCCAGAGAAAGCAAAGGCCAGAGAGCTTATGCTACATCTCAACTTTTTAGCCCACCACCTCACTTAAAAGGTTACCTATATCTCTACTTATTTGTACCTTTGGTCTTAGAGAGGTCTTCCTTCCCGGTCAAAATTTAACTGCTCTACCAAGACTCTTTTAAGTTGAGGTAAAATTTATATAACATACAAAAAGACATTCTGAAGTGCACAATACAGTGGCATTTAATGTATTCAAAACGTTATGCAACTGCCACCTCTCTCTAGTTTCAAAACATCTTCACCAATTCAGCAAAACACCCCATTTCCAAAAAGTAATCATTCCTCATTCTCCCCCCAGGACCCACCCACATCTCCTGGTAACCACCAACCAATCTGCTTTCTGTCTCTATGGATTTGCCTATTTGGGGTTATATAAGATAAAACAATCACCCAAATGTGACCTTTTGTGTTTAGTTTCTTTCACTTGGCATAATGTTCATGAGGTTCAAATAAGTTGTGGCATGTATCAACACTTCATTCCTTTTTATGGCTGAATAATAATAATAATTCCGTTGTATGGAATTCCTTGGTTCCTTCCTTTCCCATTACCAGCTTACAAATCTTGCTCCATCAATGACATCCAATTTTTACAACTTCTCTTCTGTTATACAATCTTACCTCTAAGCTTATGAACATTCTTAAATCTTCCTTTCACTTATAACCCAAGCTGCTCAAGAGTAGACTATACCTATCTTCATTTCTCCACTTCCCACTCAGTAACTCACTGTCCTGGCTCTCTTCTCGCTGACACTGCTCTCAACAACACTCACTAACTCCACAGGCCACTTTTCAATGTGTACCTTACTTTATTTGTCTGCACACAACAGTGTTGACCACCCCTCACTCCTTAAGCTCAGCTTCTGATACTTTGGCTCTCCTGGTTCTCCTCTTTGTACCCAATACAAACCTTTCTTTCTCTCCTGCCAAAGAGAGTCTGAAATTCTCTCTCATTCTACCCATGGTCTTTTCCGTTCTCATTCTATAGCATCACCCCATGTCATCTCATCCATCTCCATGTTGTATTTATAAATGACCTCAAATCAATATATCTAACCCTCAATCTCTCCCAAACCTCCAAGACCACATATAAAACTGCCTATTAGATACGTCCACCTTGATGTTCTGCAGCTACTTCAAAATAAACATTCCTAAGTATCACTTAGAGATCACACCACCAGCAGCCAATCATGACAGAACTCTGGGAGTACCTTTGACTCTTTCTGCTTCCTTCCCCTAGCTACACTCTTTCACTTGATTACAGAGGGCACCTACAGTGTCTGCTCAGCTAAAAAAAGTTCTCCTTCCTTGAAAATACCAAATTCTGACCTAAAGGTTATAGTGATGCAGCCATGGCATTCATGTTTGTGTCTCTGACCTTGACTGGGCTAAGTATTTTTACCTGACTTAATGTTGGCCAAAATCTCTCTCCTAGGAATTTGAACCTGGGGCCAATCATTATCAGTTTAGCCTGGTCTTTTAAAAAAAAACATTTTTTTTAAAGATTTTATTTCTAAGTAATCTCACAACGTGGGGTCAAACTTACAACCCTGAGATCAAAAGTCACCTACTCTACGTACTGAGCCAGCCGCATGCCCCAGCCTCATCTTTTAAATGCAGGAGAGAAGGGCGCCTGGGTAGTCCAGTTGGTTAAGTGCCCAACTCCTAAAATTGGCTCAGGTCATGATCTGGTGGTGGTGGTGGGATCAATACCTTCCTGGTATTCCCTCTCTCTTTCTGTCTCCCTCCCTCAAAACAAATAAACATATGTACATGCCTAAATACAGGAGAAGGACCAGGACAAGGCCATCTTATATCACATAAACGGAGTCGCACAGAAAGCTGGTAAGCAGAGAAGAAAGAAGATACACAGAAGCAGAGAAGAGACGGGGAAGAAAGTGCTTCCAGGATCTCTAATACTTTCCTCTTTCCTAGTTCTAAATGGTATTCTTAAGATATGTCTGCATTCCTGCCCTTGGCTTCTATGATGATATATCCCTGTATCTTCACCTAAAGATTTTACTTGCATCCTAAGGGACTCCTTACTATTTCAACTCCCCTACTATCTATCTTTTTTTTTTTAATGTTTTATTTATTTCTGAGCGAGAGAGAGAGACAGCGTGAGCAGAGGAGGGTCAGAGAGAGAGGGAGATACAGAATCTGAAGCAGGCTCCAGGCTCTGAGCCAGCTGTCAGCACAGAGGCCGACACGGGGCTTGAACCCACGAACTGAAGTCAGACACTTAACCAACTGAGCCACCCAGGCGCCCCACCTCCTATCTATCTTTATTGCCGTTTATTGTATCTTTCTCTTTCTTAAGTATTTTTTACACTTTACTCTTTTTAAATTAAAAAAAAATGTAATGTTTATTTACTTTTGAGAGAGAGAAAGAAAGGAGGGGAGGAGCAGAGAGAGAAGGAGCAACAGAATCCAAAGCAGGCTCCAGCCTCTGAGCTATTAGTAGCACAGAGCCCAATGAGGGGTTCGAACCCACGAATCAAAAGATCATGACCTGAGCCGAAGTCAGATGCTTAACCAACTGAGCCACCTAGGCTCTCCTGTATCACCTTTCTAAAGCACAGTTTCTCTGGGGTGCCTGGGTGGCTCAGTCAGTTAAGCGTCTGACTTTGGCTCAGGTCATAATCTCGTGGTTCGTGGGTTCGATCCCTGTGTCAGGGTTCGATTCCTGTGTCGGGCTCTGTGCTGACAGCTCAGAGCCTGGAGCCTGCTTCGGATTCTGTGTCTCCCTCTCTCTCTCTGCTCCTCCCCTGCTTGCACTCTCTCTCTCTCTAAATAAACATTTAAAAAACTTTAAAATATAAATAAAGCACAGTTTCTTTTACATCATGTACCTGAATCAAAACCCTTCAACAGGTTGCCCCTATCTCGTATGAAATACAAAGCACTCCATACTCCATCCCATCACTCCAACAACTCCCTCTCACCACTTTAAGCTCTGGCGATACCAAATGCCTTCTAGGTTTCAAAATGTACTGTGTCTTTTTTTTTTTTTTTTTTTTTAAACCTCCATATTTTCCTATAGGCTAGTCCTTCTTCCTAAAATGCTTTTATTCCTCAGTCTACCTGGTGATTTCTAATTCATCCTCTCATCTCACTCCAAGTGTCATGTCCTCCAGAAAAAGAGAACACTGAACCCACAGCGGTACCCACTTCTGTTAATGAACATTTCATACTACAGTGAAATTCTTTATGTGTGTCCCTCTCCCTACAACTACTGTGTCTTGAGTGCAGTACTGTATCTTATCCTTGTATTTTTTTAACATACTTACACCAAATTTTGATTTTTATCTTTCTCTATTTTCCTCAGAAAGTGAGAAAGACAGAAATGTAAAATAAACACAGTAAAATCAATTATGTCGGGAACAGCACTTTAGACTTAACTGGTCTTAATCATATGCTTAATGTTTTGTTTTTAAATTTTTTCATAGTTTATTTATTTTTGAGACAGAGAGAGACAGAGCATGAACAGGGGAGGGTCAGAGAGAGCGGGAGACACAGAATCTGAAACAGACTCCAGGCTCTGAGCTGGCTGTCAGCATAGAGCCCGATGCGGGGCTCGAACCCACAAACTGCGAGATCATGACCTGAGCCGAAGCCGGACACTCAACCGACTGAGCCACCCAGGCGCCCCTCACATGCTTAACGTTAATACCACGGCCAGTGAGCACTCTCCGTAAGGTCACACACGCACTGTTAAAATAAAAGGCAGGTAGAGGAGTGCCACCAAAGCGCTGACCTAAGACGTGTACCTCCAGCAAAACCGTTCATGACCCCTTACCTGTGTATTCTGGATAACAGATAGTTAATGGACTCCTCTTTATTTTTTCCTCAAAAAGGTCTTTCTTGTTGAGGAAGAGAATGATTGAAGTGTCCGTAAACCACTTGTTGTTACAAATGCTGTCAAACAGCTTCATGCTTTCATGCATTCGGTTCTGAGGGGGCGGAAAAAGGACGTCAGTAGCAGCAAGTAAAAGTGGATTAACTGTTAATGAAAAAACGGACCAACAAGGTTTAAAAGCACTGAATGGCATCCGTGGAGATAAACCAAAAGCTGGTAACTCAAAAGCTAAATCAGTTCTCATTTTTATAATTCTTGGAGGCTGGGAGGTGGGAAGAAAGAAGACTGACAACCATGAGGACCTAATCCTGCGCACATTCTCAGTGCGCTGTTATATCACTTAAGAATAGAGCATGGATTCTAAACTCACTGACAAGGAAAAAAATTAAGGAATCAAGTTTTGGCTCAATGAGCAAATCGATGCACTGAATCTTCCTAAGTTATTTGCCATTTCGTGGCTGCATGAGACAGGCTTTTTACCAGAAGATCCAACATACCATCTCCTCATCCTCAGCCAGAACAAGGTCATAATCACTGAGGGCCACACAGAAGATAATTGCTGTCACTCCCTCAAAACAGTGAATCCACTTTTTCCGTTCTGATCTCTGGCCACCTACATCAAACATCCTGAAGTGAAGGGAGAGAAAGCACAAATTCAGGAAGGTCACAAACACACCTCTCCCCAAACTGAAATGGTTAGGGAACCTCCCACTATTGTGTGTTGAAACCCCCATTTAGAATAGAAAAACAAGCAGCAGATAAAATGTAGTCAAACTCATAATCTGTAGTCAAAAGAAAAAAGGATAATGTGAGCAAATAAAATCTAGGAATAATCAAAATTCTCATTGTAGGTAACTAGCTGAGCCTCCTCTCCATCAAAGCTTGTATCAGATGAAATTATATTTCAAAAATCAGCAGAATAAGCACTGAAACGGATCAAAGGAAGAAGAGGAAAAAGACAGGAAAAATGAAGAGCTGAATAATACAACTTATGGTAACAGCAAGAATAACTCATATTTGCCATTTACCACAATGCCAGACACAATCCTACACATCTTTCGTACACTGACTCATTTGACTCTCACAACACTCCTGTAAGGACTATTATTATCTCCAGTGCACAGATATGTTAAGTAATTTGCCCAAGGGCACACTGCTAACAAATGGGGACTGAGGCTCTGAACCCAGGCACTCTAACTCCAGCACCCCAGCTCTTACGCACAATACCACTCTACGTCTCAAACTGGTTTACCTCTTTAGTTCAAGTGAACAATGAAACAACAGAAATCTTCAACTTGCACTCTGCCCCCAAAAAGTTTGTTTTCCTTACTTTAAAAAAAAAGGGGGCTTCCTTTTTTTTTTTTATTTATTTTATTTTATTTTATTTTTTATTTTTTTTACAAATAATTTATTGTCAAATTAGTTTCCACATAACACTCAGTGCTCATCCCCAAAGTGCCCTCCTCCATGTAAGGGCTTCCTTTTTTAAAGCTGAGGTTTAGTTGAGATATATTTTACTTATTTTAAGGAAAAAATATTTCAGAGATTAGTTTTGGAAAAGGTAAATTGTATTTCAGGGTAGGACTCAATATCTAAAAACCAAACTTAGCCAGTATTTCCGAACTCTCAGTCTCATCTGAAGCTAACTCAGCTGTTGACAAACTTTATGTTCCACCACAAATGACTTTTAGTCCCTCACTCCCTTACTAACATCCTGGCTCAACTGCTGTACTTCTGTCAACAGTGTCCTCGTCCCCTCCTATGGTAAGACGAACACCTGCAGTGCTTCGTCTGTTAGCCGGTACCAGCGCCCAAGGAGGGACGCAGGGAGGCTCAGTGGGTCAAGATAGACGGTGGTGATTAGGGCTCTATTTCCAAAGAATTTTTCCCGAGAAACTGAGAGAAGTAAGATATCACTGAGTAATTTCTCAATATACGTTTGAAAGAGAAGAGTGATATTATCTCCTCATGACTCAGCCTTTTCTTTCGGTTGATTTAACAACTTTTTTTTTTCAGCCTTTGGTCATGACACTTGGAATGATGCAATCACAAGCTGGCTTTGATACAGGGTCATATTACAGGTTTGAGGAAAGCAGACATCATATATGTCACCATAAAAGTCTCTCAAGGGGAGACACACACTGGGACACCAATAATTTCAGTTTACCCCTTCATTTTTTTCTACAAAGTCCATGAAACTGGTAGAATACTAAGATGTCCCCAAGGTGGGCTTTTAGCACATATTAACATTTACAATATAATTGACTAACAGATGAACATTTTATAAACATTACCTCATAACTGAGAGGCAAGTAAGCAATTACACAATGCCTTGCATATAGTAGATGCTCAATAAATATTTGAATGAATGGATAGTGGTTTTGCCTAGAGAGAAGAGGAAAAGGAAGAAGTGATAGTACTTCATAACAATATATCTACATGTCAACAATTAAGTGGGTACGGCACCTTAACTAGATCTGGCTACTCATCCTGACATAAAATTATAGACGAACAGGATTTATCCAAAAAGATCAATCCACAACATCAACAAGAATGTTTCCCGCACTAAATAGAGTTCACCACGTTTAATTATAAATGGATTGCTAATCTTACTGTACACAAAAGACATCTCATTGTTATGGTTTCCCGGGTGATAAATCAGATAAACTCATCAGTGCTAGAGACAAGCATCGCTCCTATTCTACAAATATTCAGTTGAACTGCTATTTTGTTGCACCATGTTTCAAACTTGTTTTGGTTTATTAAGATTTCAAGACCTCCACTGGTATCTAGTAATACCTAAACTCTGTGTGGATTTGTGAAATCTACAAAGCAAATGTTTTCAGAGAAAAGCAAACTGAGAAGCTCCAAGATAGGAGTTACATTTGCGTGTGACAGTGGTGAGTATCAGTCCACTACATACAAGCATCATGAGGCAACAGGGAAGAACGTCATATACTGAAGGGGAGAAGCTCACTCCCAATCTCAAAGGTCACAAAAGCAGAAAGTTGAAACCAAAAAGACAATTCTAGTATTTACAAAAGACTATTAACGCACAGATAAGCTAGAGCCTGTTTTAGAATGACTAATGCGAATTAGAAAGTCCCTTGTATTCATGTTCTAGAATTTTCTCTTTATAAAACAACCACTTTTTCTGTGTTGTCATACTTCCCCCAAATCCCTCTTTCCCCAGGTCGAGTTTCCATTCTACACTACATTAAGAACTCGGCTGTGTGCGATACTGTGCACAAAGCAGTCCAGGGGCCACGACAGCATAAGCTCCATTCCATCAAACTTAAAGGGAAATGCACTCCGGTTAGGAAGGGCTGACAGGTGAGTAAAGCATTTCTATTTTAATATCAAAATGGCAGAACACAGCCATACAACTAAACCAAAAAACAAGTCTTCTAGCTTTAGTATTGTTGTTACCTTTCTAAACAACAAACATTCAATACCTGTTTTGTTGATTCCAACAAAAAAGCAGCTGGAAAAAATAAAATTAAAATAAAATAAACTGATAACCACGTGATTACGTTTACTGATATTTACATTTTAATCTTGAATGTAAATTCCTCCAAACGGACAACAACATTTGATGCTATCTGGACAAAGAAGAAAGGTCTGGGCCCCCAATCAGGTAAAATATTCAAATACTGGCTGATAAACAGGATGGTAGGTTTTTACACCAAAGAATACTGCCTAGAGAAATTGTACCCTGATTAAGAGATATTAACTAAAGGAAAGATACCTGTCTCTGGCACATCCAGCAGAGGCTAGTTACGGACTTACTTGAAGTAAAGGTCTTTGAAGGTGAAATGCGTTTCCACAATGCCCGTGGTCTTCACTCTTGTTCGCAGGACATCTTGCTGTGTCGGAATGTAGTTGGTTTGGGATATTCTATCCAGGTCGTTTAGGTAACTAAATAAAAACACATTTACTTTTACCAACCACGTGCACAGCAAGTCACCAGACTAAACTATAAACTAGTTCCTTACCACAAGTGGATTCTGAACTTGTCACTAAAGTGGCAGAATGAAATCAGACCTGCCATATCACAGAAAGGATGACAAAAAATGTGAACCCAGCATAAAACAATTAAAGTAGGTTCTATATATACCACACAAAAGTGATTTTAATTCTATCAAAACTAAACTGTGAAGGCCAATTAAAAACAAATCTGGAGATGTTATTCTTATTAAAGATTCCCGAAATTTAACACTAAATACTGAATCAACTGTACATTGCACAGCACATAAAACAAACCAAAACAAAAGCCCTCAGACATTTACAGTTAATGGGCCACTTGTAGGCTCTGACACTTGATAGGGCATTAGAGAATTGGTGTCTACATTACTAAAACTAAAATGAGAACTACGTTCAATAAGAATATTTCCTGTTTTCATTCATGAAACAGAAAACTGGTGGTTTTCTTAAAAATCTGAGTCCAAAAACAAATTGTAAGTATTCAGCAAAATAATTAGAAGACTGCTTCAAAGCTAAATTAAAATTTTCAGGGTTTCTAAAGATTTTTTGGATAGGGGCGCCCGGGTGGCTCAGCTGGTTAAGCACAGGACTTGAGCTCAGGTCAGGATCTCACACATGGCTCGTGAGTTTGAGCCCCGAGTCAGGCTTGCTGCTGTCAGTGCAAAGCCTAGAGCTTGCTTTAATTCTCTCTCTCTCTCTCTCTCCTTCTTCCCCACTTGCACGCTGTATCTCTCTCTCTCTCTCAAATAAAAATAAACATTAAAAAAAAATGTTTTTAATTTTTTGGCTAGAAAGCCAAAGAACAGGTGGTACCAATATAAGTGAATTATTAACAAGCTTCTATAAAACTAATTAATGTTAGGAATTAGTCAAGCTTCAACCAAAATTCAGGGGGGGAAAAACTCTATAAATCACATGTTCTCTGATATAGTTAGAGGATTCAAAGCTTAATGAAGTATGATAAGAAAAAAGTAATAATTACAATCTAGCTTTCATGACTACTGGAAGAATTACTGAAAATACAAATATCTGCAACTAAAAAATATTAAAAGATCCTTGTTTCTAAAGTTAAGATTCATTTAAAGAATAACTAAATTTTTCGGGGCGTCTGGGTAGCTCAGTCAGTTAAGCATCCAACTTCGGCTCAGGTCATAATCTCACAGTTCATGAGTTTGAACCGTGTGTTGGGCTCTGTGCTGACAGCTCAAAGCCTGGAGCCTGCTTCGGATTCTGTGTCTCCCTCTCTCTCTGCCCCTCCCTCACTCATACTCTCTCACTCTCTCAAAAATAAATAAACATTAAAAATTTTTAATTTAACTTCCTTCTATAACTAGAATGAAGAATAGAAAAACAGATTGTTGGATAAAATACCTTAATGGTCTGAAGTACCTTCAATTAGTATAGAAATGCATACAGGTACCAAGAACTCACCAGGCCCCCAAAAAGCACATTAAAAAAAATACATTCTGAATATAGGTCTTATAAATAAACATATTATAAAAGAAGCAAAACAGGATACCATGTAATAGCCTAGCACAAGTATTAATTACAAATTCTCCAAAATGATGTAAAATCTAAGAGAATTTCCTTGACAAATAGATGCTTTGACTTCCTTCCAAGACTCAACATTCTCTTTCTGTACAAAGTCTACTACTGTGATCTGGCAAAAGATTTGTAAGTGGTGACTAGTACCAGAGAAATCCATAGTGCAGCCCAGCCACAGAGTTGGGTGCATAAAAGGGGATATCATAACTCTTAATTTCCCTCACTAGCTGGCAAAGTCCTTATGCGGAGGGAACTTACTGCGCTGGAAGAGATCCTGGATCCAGCTGCAAAAGATTTCTCTCTTATTTCACTTACTTATTATAAACTACCACAGAGCTTCTTTTCTTCGTGCCAATTCTCCCATTTACATTTCAAGAGGAAGCATTTTTCTCCAAGTCATACAAAATGACCACGGGCTATATAACCCTAAACTGAAACCATCTTTACAAGGGATACTACAGACTTCTAACAAGCATCTGTTACTTACATGTTTCATTAAGGACAGTGAACTTTCTTATGGTCACCAAATTATTTTCTGTTATAGTTTCTCAAGGAAAAATTACTTACTATGAAGCAGAATCATTAAGCTGATACTCCCTGGATCTGCTGAAGCAAGCTTGCACCCCACCATCCCGCCATAACCGTTTAATCACTCCTGCTAGTTCTGGAGTCATGACTCCTTCTTCAGCACTGCCAGCCAACACAAATAACTGCCGGGCATCGTCCTGGCAAAGCAATTAAGCAAAAAGACAAATTTGAATCTACATTTCTTAAAGACTTGACAGGAGTTCTTTAAAACACACACACACACACACACAGCTGCCTGGGTGGCTCAGCGGTTAAGCATCTGACTTCAGCTCAAGTCATGATCTCATGATCTGTAAGTTCAAGCCCCACATCAGGCTCTCAGCTGTCAGCACAGAGCCCTCTTCGGACCCTCTCTCTCCCTCTGTCTGCCCCTTACCAGCTTGCTCACTCTCAAAAATAAACATTAACACACACACACACACACACACACACACACACACAGTATGTTACATTATTTTAAGAGAAGTATGTAAGAGACCTTTCCAGGGGCGCCTGGGTGGCTCAGTCAGTTAAGTGTCCGACTTCGACTCAGGTCATGATCTCACGGTTCGTGGGTTCGAGCCCCGCATCGGGCTCTGTGCTGATAGCAGGCGCAGAGCCAAGAGCCTGCTTCAGATTCTGTGTCTCCTCCCTCTCTCTCTGAGCCCCCCTGCTCACCCTGTCTCTCTCTCTCTCAGAAATAAATTAAAAAAAAAAACATTAAAATTTTTTTTTTTTTTTTTAAATAAAGAGACCTTTCCAGGCAGGGCAGTCTGAGAGAATTTACAATGAAGTCATTCCCCCTCTTTACTCCATTACAGTTAGAAGTACAGAGCTAAGGGGGCACCTGGGTGGCTTAGTCGGTTAAGCGTCCGACTTTCACTTAGGTCATGATCTCGCGGTTCGTGGGTTCGAGCCCCGCGTCGGGCTCTGTGCTGACTGCCAGCTCAGAGCCTGGAGCCTGTTTCAGTCTGTGACTCCCTCTCTCTCTGACCCTTCCCTGCTCACGCTGTCTCTCTCTCTCTCTCCTAGAAATAAATAAAAACATTTAAAAAAAAAAAAAAAAGTAGTACAGAGCTAAGTTGGGGCGCCTGGGTGGTTTAGTCGGTTAAGCGTCCGACTTTCGCTTAGGTCATGATCTCGCGGTTCGTGGGTTCGAGCCCCGCGTCGGGCTCTGTGCTGACTGCCAGCTCAGAGCCTGGAGCCTATTTCAGAGTCTGTCACTCCCTCTCTCTGACCCTCCCCTACTCACGCTGTCTCTCTCTCTCCTAGAAATAAATAAAAATATTAAAAAAAAAAAAAAAAGAAGTACAGAGCTAAGCTGAGGAATTATTTCAGTCCCCCTACCATATACCACCATGCCCTGAAAAGATCTGTTCTGACTGCCCTACAAATCACCCTGGTTACTCGTGATTTTTGACAGAAAAAAAAGGTCTGTGAGATGAGCACATAGAACATATTCCCATTCTGTTAAAGGAAGCCTAGAATAAAAATAGAAATGAATAAACTAGCACGTAAGAGATAAAGTCTAAACGTATCAGAGCAAGTAAAACATTCACTGCGTTTGAGGAAAAAGTGTTCTCTTCTTCCCCCTTCAACTCAGACAGAAGAACAGGAAGAAGAGGAAATTAAGATATATACGAAGCCTGGCACCCCAGTGGGGGAAATAAATCCCTCAGAAAAAAACTCAGTTGCTAGATTCCCCAAGGAATAATAATCCTCTAAATAAGAGAAAGAGAAAAAAAAAAAAGCAAGAGGAAAAGAAAGTTACAAAGAGATTTGATCCAAACTCATGAGTCAAAGATAGAGCTTTATAAGTAGTTACAGTTTTTAAACCTAAAACATGTGAACTGTAGATAGGACAGAAAAGGGATGTAAGAGCTCTGATTGTTTTTGCTTTATTCTACCCACGCTTACTTGTCAGAAGTTTAAAAATAAACCAGGTCTCAATCTTTAAAAAAAATATATTAAAAAAAAGAACTTGTGGAGTGCCTGGCTGGCTCCATCAGTAGACCATGCAATTCTTGATCTCGGAGTTGTGAGTTCAAGCCCCACATTGGGTGTAGAGATTACTTAAGAAAAAAAATAAAATCTTAAATAAATAAACAAACCCAGGTGTCATGGGATGCTCTCCCCACATCAAATCTCACACTTATATTCCTCAGGAGACTTCCAAATAACTATTAAAATGCAGATACTAAAAAACACATATACTGGGTAAAGAAAAAAATAAAAGGAGAAGAGGAGTCATCAATTGTACATACAATTGTATTGTAAGTAGTCATTATGAAAATAAACTGGCAAGCAAAAAGCATTTCAGAACACAGGTGAAATCACAGCCATGAACTACTAAGACCTCTCTGTGTTCCCAAAACTCATGCACCCACTATGCAAAACAAAACAAAACTAAGCATGCCAAATTCAGGGTCTTCAGCCTTAAAACCTTTTGCCAAGTAATAGTCCTCCTTTATAATATGCTTTCCTACATTCTCTCAAGTAACTGTTTAGGCCCAACCCTAAGAAGCTTCACCTAACATTGTATGTTCCTCTCTTCTCTTTTCAAACATAAAAACTTTTTTTTTTTTTGGTTTATTGATTTATTTTTGAGAGAGGGAGAGTGAAAGAGCAGGGGAGGGGCAGAGAGAGAGGGAGAAAGAGAATCCCAAGCAGGCTCTGTGCTATCAGATAAATAAAGGTACCTCCTTTATTTAAAATTTTTATCTTTGGGGCGCCTGGGTGGCTCAGTCAGTTAAGCGTCCGACTCTTGATTTCCACTCAGGTCATGGTCTCATGGTTCATGACTTCAAGCCCCACGAGCCTGCTTGGGATTCTCTCCCCTTCTCTGTCTCTCTCTGTCTCTCTCTCTCCCTGTCCCTCCCCTGCTTGTGCTCTTTCTCAAAATAAATAAACTTAGAAAAAAATTTTAATAAAGGAACAAATGACTGAGGAAATCTGAAAAAGTACACAGATTAGCAAACATACACAATACTGAGCATGTCCTTCTACATATATATAGTATGGTGCTTTATTTAACATGTAAAGACTTTATAATCTATTCTGAAACTTGAAGTATACTCATGCAGGTATTCAAAACCATCAATAAGCATTACTTTTTTAAAATACCACAATTCTAACTTTAGAAACGTTATTAAAAGAGAGAGAGAGAAAGAGAGCTATAGCTACATATTTTTGCTGTCCTGACTGTGAACACTGCTTTAAAAGGAAACACTTTCTCCTTACCACTTAATCTCTTCTACTGACCTACTCTGGCTTCCCCACAACAAACCCTCTTTACAGGCCTTTAAGGAGACCTCTCCTGGGGCGCCTGGGTGGCTTAGTCGGTTGGGCGTCCAACTTTGGTTCAGGTCATGATCTCACAGCTCATGAGTTTGAGCCCAGCATCAGGTTCTCTGCTGTCAGTGCGTAGCCCACTCTGGTTCCTGTCTCCCCCTCTCTCTGCCCCTCCCTAACTCATGCTTTCTATCTTAAAAAATTTTTTTTAAATAAAAATTAAAAAAAATTGTTTAAAAAGGAGGCCTCTCTTTACAATGAACCTTCTATCTCCACCCTTAAACAGATACGAAAGCAACCGACCCGTCATCCAGCTCTATTCTTGTCCATTCACTCTCTAACCAACCATAAGAAATGGACAACGATAAGTGAGGAATTATAAATATAAACCCTTACATATGGAGGAAAAAAGAGAAAATTCAAAAAATCAGGTAGGGCTGTACATTAAGATGGGTGGATGCTGGAAAGCTAGGTGACTCAGAAGGCCTAACAGGAATGAAGATGTTGACTACATCTGGTGACACAGGAGTGTTAGGACCCAAAGATTAATGACACAGATCTGACAAAGGAAAGAAATGAAAGGAAGTCATTTAAACTATGGTCTGAATATCTGTGTCCCTCCAAAATTTCTTAATGCCCAATGTCATAGAATTAGGAGTTGGGGCCTTTGGGAGATACTTTGTTTGATCAAGAGGGTGGAGGCCCCACGAACAGGATCAGTGTCCTTATAAAAGGGATGCCAAAGAGCTCCCTTCTCCTTCTACGATGTGAGGACACAGTGAAAAGTCTGCAACTGAGGAGGGCCCTCGCCCAACCACGCTGCCACTCTGATCTCAGACCTCCAGCCTCCAGAAGTGTGTGCGATAAATGTCTGCTGTTTTTAAGCTACTAGTCTATGGTATTTTGTTACAGCAGCACAACAGGACCAAGACAGAAAATGTCAACTGTATCTGGTGACAAAGAAGTGTGAGGACCCAAACATTAATACAACTCATTTGATAATGGGAAGAAAAGAAAGGAGGAAGGATGACTAAGAGATATAAAGGACAAATGGTGATAGATAAAGGAAGAAATAAAGAGAGGAAGTAAATAACTGAGACGGAGTAAAAGCCAACAAAGAAAGGGAAGGGACTAAATACAGTAGTACTGACAAGTCACCAGATACAGCAAACACAACAGAGACATAGAGCTGGGTGACAGGAAAATGAGAAAAGGGGGGAATAAAAAAAGAACACCGGAGAGAGCTGGGGGGAAGAGGAAAGAAAGTAAAAGGAAAGAAAAGCAGGAGGTAGAGAAGGGATGAAAAGATGTTAAGACAAAAATGCTTCATGTACTCTTGCATTTGCTATCATGCTCTCCCTCTCAGAGGTTTAGAGAAATAAAGGCTTTAATTTTTGTGATATGGCACCTTCTCACAAGAACATAAAAGTCATGCCTCACATGATTTCCTCATCCCCTCTTTTGCTACTCTTCTCTCCAATCATTTAACAACCTTTTCCCTGGCTCCTCTTCCCTTATTCCATTTCTAAGATTCCTACTCAAATACCACCCTATTATAACCATCCCTTTGCAATTTTTCCCATCAATGATTTCCCCACTTATTTACTGCATATTAATTTGGATTAAGAACTTATTGATAAGCTGAGAGCAGGTAAGCGTTCTTAAGCTACTTCACAGACACACGGCTTCATCTTTCCAGGCAGAGCCTCCTTTTATTGTCCACAGCGCTTAAGAATGACACTCTGAACAAAGTCGATGAGTCCCTTAGGTCTAGGAAATCATTCTATACATTACAAGCTTTCTCTTAGACTATAGCTGGAGATATAAAAGATCTCCTACTTTCATTTTGGCCCTTTCCTTACTGCATCAAACATCCTAACTAACAAGAATTACATGGTACACTAAGTATTAGAGTTAATCAACATAATTTTTCAATATCTGACATGTGCAATTATTATCCTAGGACCTCGTATAATCCAATTCTACAGGCTGTAGTACGATGTAGCACAGGGATATAGTACTATTGAATACCTAAAAATTGCCCCTAAAATTTTGACTTCGTGTTTATGTCCCTATCAAGTTTATTTTGGGAGACTGATTTTGTCTTTTATCTCTATCCCTCAGAAGGCAGAGGTACCTCTTTTAGATTATTTCAATTTACTAGCATTTACTACTATAAATTAAAAGTAAACAGTGCTATAAAAGAAGCAAATGAATAAGAGAGTTATCACAGAAACCTATTCAGTATATCCACAGAATCGTATTTTCTTAACTCTTCTTTGTGGTGGTAATCTATGATCTCTGAAAGCAGGTTGCTAACACTTCTCGAAAGAGCACATATCACTTTGCTACATCTAATCTTGCTGCTTAAATTCATTTCCCTAAAACATGAAGCGAATTTTGTCTAACTGCACCTACTCAAAAGGAGCAAGTGAAGAGGAAACGAGAAACACTTACTGCTCTGGCAGCTTCCCCAAAGTCAATCTTTAGCCGTCCCATGGCTCTTATGATTGCAATGATGGATTGTATGGTATTGCTGTAGACGACTACTTTATATTGTTTACATTCTTCCTCTGAATAGCCATCCTCATGAATGATTCTTTAAAAAGAAAACCACAGATCATTAACACAGACATAAAATAAAAAGATACTACAGACTTCCATGCATTATTATGAAGTGTAGTTTTACAAAAGGCCATGTTCCAACTTACTTCATCTGTTTCACGATTGTGCTTTTACCAGATTCTCCAGCACCTGAAAGAAAAGAAAACCAGACTTTAAATTAAACTGTAATTGAACACAAAGTATGAAATCAACATGAGTGATAATTCTAGACTAATGGAAACCACAGGTCCTAGAGAAAACTCAGGTGAGGCTTTCTATCAAGAAAAACTACTAAACTGGGGTGCCTGGGTGGCTCAGTCAGTTAAGCGTCCAACTTCCACTCAGGTCATGATCTCCTGGCTTCTGGGTTTGAACCCCATGTCAGGCTCTATTAGAGCTAACAGCTTGGAGCCTAGAGCCTGCTTCAGATTCTGTGTCTCCCCCCTCCCCCATTTGTGCTCTGTCTCTCTCTCTCTCAAAATAAACATTAAAAAAAAACCCTACTAAACTTTCCTTTTAGAGTTTTTTACTTTTTTAGCATAACTCAGCAACCAAATATAATTCACTGAACGTAATCTCAGGACCTACTTGATATCATTTGTGTAAAGCAGGCATGCTCAAGGAGATATGGCAACATAAACACCTCTAGGAACTCATCCTCTAAGGGAAACATCATGATATAGAAAATGAACACAGGTAAACATGAAATGATTCATTTTTGGTCTATCACTTTCATTAATTCCTCTGTCAACATCCATGGATCTGAGGAATGTTCCAAGAGCAATACTCTCAGCCATGTGACTAGACTTCAAAATAGAAGCAGAGGAGTTGCCACCACTTTTTTCACTGTATGTACTCTCAAAACCACATTTCCCTCGTCTGCCAGCTGGAATCACTTTAATGATCACCAAAGTCAGATGAGTCCTCTGAATTTGATATTTCACCTGGATTTCCCTAGTCAATTAATTCTCCCCCCTTCCAAGATGCCTATATCATACCACCTCTTGTCTCTCTCGAACCTTATACCTTACAACTCCTTCCCACTTCTGACTCTCTGCTAATCATCTTTCCTCTCTTTTCTTGGAAAAAGTAAAGCACTCAAGAAACTAGCTCATAACCAAATCCACCAATCTATCTGTACCCCTACTAATATTCACCTTCATCAGTGGATGAATGGTCTCTGCTAATGCCCTAAACCACCTGATTTTACCTACTGACATCTTGGCTACTGCAATTATCCCATGTTACGCACATGAGAAGTTTTCTCTTCCCACGGGGACACTCTCATCAGTACTATCTTCCATTTTAAATCAACACACACCCCCACACCAGCCTTTCCTTGACTCTGCATATATTCCTCTAACTACTACTCCATTTACTCTCTTCCTGAGTTGTCTATACTCATGTCCTCCAATTCTCTCCTTAAGCCACCCCAACCAGATGCTCATATCCACCACGCTACTGAAACCCCTTCTCATGGTCTCTAACAGCTTCCATTTTAACAAACCCAATGGTCAATTCTAGGTCCTCATCTTACTCAACCTCTTGAGCAGAATTTGTCCAATGACAACTTCTCCCCTTGAAATAGTTTCTTCACCAGGCAGGCTTCCAGACCCTATACCCTCCTGGTTTGACCACTACCCCACTCCTCAGTCTTCTGCCTCAGGTCTCTGGATTCGAAAGTTGTATCGTTTCAGCACTCCTTCCTTGGGCCTTTTTCTCTACTTACATTCATTCTTTAGGTCATCTCATCTAATCCCCTGGTCTTAAACACCATTTGTAAACTGACAGTAATAGTTAATATCTAGTGTGTACAGCGTGCAGGGCACTGCTCTAAGCACTTTGCTTTTATTAATTCATTTAATCCTCACAATAACCCAGTAAGGCAGACACTTATTTTTTATAGATGAGGTGAATGAAGCAGAGAGATGCCAAGTTAACTTGTCAACAATTGAAGCCAGTAAGTAGCAAAGCTGAAATCTGTATTGACACAATTTGGCTCCAGTTGTTGGATACTGCTTCTATGATAATGATTTCCAAATTTATACCTCTAACCTTGGTTCCAGAGTCATACATCTAAACCACCTACCTGATAAATCTCATTACATTTTGAATAGGCATTTCAAACTTACAATGCCCCAAACTGAGTTCCTGTTTTTTACCCTTACCCCCAAACAAACTCTACTCCACCCTGTTCTCATCTTAGTCAATACCAGCACTCACCCAGCTGCTCAGGGCACATGTAACTAATGGTAGGTCACATATAACTAATATACAGATGGAATGTGGGTGCCAGTACCAACATGTATACCAAATATTAGTAAAGCTGAATTTTTGAAAAATAAATAGGGGCGCCTGGGTGGCTTAGTCGGTTAAGCGTCCGACTTTTGCTTAGGTCATGATCTCGCGGTTCGTGGGTTCAGGCCCCGTGTCGGGCTCTGTGCTGACTGCCAGCTCAGAGCCTGGAGCCTGTTTCAGTCTGTGACTCCCTCTCTCTCTCTGACCCTCCCCTGTTCACGCTGTCTCTCTCTCTCCTAGGAATAAATAAAACATTAAAAATAAATAAATAAATATAAATATAGTTGTAACAGTTTCTTCCTGTATCATGAGCACCTTGGAAACCACAAACCTGGATCACTGCAAAAGGTTCCTAGATAGTCCATTGCTTGAGACCTTGCCTTTCCTATGGTCAGTTTTCCACTCAGTAGCTGGAATGAACTGTCAATATGTAAATCAAATTAGGTCACAAATCTGCCCCAAAACTCCTATGGTCTCCAATTACAGCTGACCCTTTAATAACACAGGTTTGGACTACACAGGTCCATTTACACACAAATATTTTTTGATAAATGCAATACAATACTGTAATATTTTAATAATATTTTCTTGGGGCACCTGGGTGGCTCAGTCGGTTAAGTGTCTGACTTCAGCTCAGGTCACGATCTCACAGCTTGTGGGTTCAAGCCCTGCGTCGGGTCCTGTGCTGACAGTAGGCTCAGAGCCTGGTGCCTGCTTCAGATTCTGTGTCTCCTCCCTCTCTCTGACCCTCTCCTGCTCACGCTGTCTCTCTCTCTCTCAGAAATAAATAAAAATATTTAAAAAATTAATAATATTTTCTTTTCTCTAGTTCATTTTATTGTAAGAATACAGCATATAAGACATATAACATACAAAATGTGTTATTTGTTATTGGTAAGACTTTCAGTCAACAGTAGGCTATTAGGGAGTGCCTGGGTGGCTTGGTCGATTGAGTATGGGACTCTTGGTTTTGGCTCAGCTCATGATCTCATGGTGAGTTCAAGTCCCACATCGGGCTCTGTGCTGACAGTGCAGAGCCTGCTTGGGATTCTCTGTTTCCCTCTCTCTCTATCCCACCCCTGCTGTTGCCCTCTCGCAAAAGAAATTAATTAATTTTAAAAAATAGTAGGCTATTAGTAGTTAAGTTTTAGGGGAGTCAAAAAGTTATACACCGTTTTCCAGGAGGCAGGGTGGCATGGGGGTATTGGTACCCCTATGCCATGTTATTCAAGGGTCAACTATACACTCAAAATAAAATCTATGGGCAGGGGCACCTGGGTGGCTCAGTCGGTTGAGCGTCTGACTCTTGGTTTCAGCTGAGGTCATGATCTCACAGTTTTGTGAGTTCAAGCACCACATCAGGCTCCAGACTGGCACTGCAGAGCCTGCTTGGGATTCTCTCTCTCTGTGCCTCCCCAACTCCCACTGTCTCTGTCTCTCTAAATAAACAAACAAATAAATGACTTTAATATTAAAAATCCAAGGGCAATAAGGTGAAACATGCTCTGGTCCCTGCCTACCACTCTACCCTCAATTCCTATCATTCTCCACTTTGTTCTCTCTGCTCTTGTCAGACCAGCTTTCTTGCTTTTCTTCCAACATACCAAACTGCTCCTCAATGAGCTAGATCCTGACTCATGCTCTCTGCCATTTACTATTCCCTCTGCCTGGAAGGTTTCTGCAAGAGTTTCTTCTTCACTGAGAACAGCCTTCTCTGACTAATCTATCTAAATAGTCCCCACCCCATCATACTCTCTCTCCTTACTCTAAGTAGTATTTTTTCAGAGCACTTATTTATCACTTCTTCACATCACTAAACTATAAACCCCATGAAGGTTTAGTCATCTCTGTATTCCCAGGGCCTAGTACTGGGCATGACATAAATTGGCTAGGGAAATAAATATTGTTGGCCAGACAAATTACTAATGCTTAATAACATGATCCTTTACTAAATATTTCTCAACTCTATCAACCAAAACTGTTAGATAAAACAAATTTCAAATAACTTGAAAATTCCAGGAATCTACATTTTTACAAACTCAAAAAGGGCAGTTCTGTCTGACTTTATCTCTGCTCTTATCATCTAACCGATAATTAGGGGTAGCACTAAATAGAACACATAAAGGACTTTTTAATGACATTGTTAAAAGAAAGTGCTTTCTCCCATGGATGTTTAAAAAAAAAATCCTGGGGCACCTGGGTGGCTCAGTCAGTTAAGCATCCAACTCTTATTTTGGCTCAGGTCATGATCTCATGGTCTTGGGAGTTCGAATTCTCGTAGAAGAGCTTGGGATTCTCCCTCTCCCTGTCCCTCCCTTGCCTGCACTCTCTCTTTCTCTCTCAAAATAAATAAATGGACTTAAAAAATTAAAAATTAAAAAAAAAAGTTATTCAATTCTAGGGAAGAGAATACAAAAGCATACCAGCTATATTTTAAATACTAGTTTAAAACACAGAATTCCCAGATGATCCCACATTAGCACAGCTAGTAAATTAACGAGGAAAAATAGAAATTAATGAAGTCATGTGCACACTTTTTTCACATATTGAAAATTGGATTTCTATCCTTTATGTTGGACTGAATGAAATAATCAATGAACAATCAATATCTCATCTAAGTTCCACCCTATGAAGGTGATGATTTTATTTATCTTTTAAAGTTTTATTTTATTATTGAGAGAGACAGAGACAGCATGAGTGGGGGAAGGACAGAGAGAGAAAGGAGAGAAGAGAGAATCCCAAGCAGATTCTGTACTGCCAGCACAGAGCCCAATGGGGACTTGAACTCAGGAGCCCTGAGACCATGGCCTGAGCTGAAACAAAGAGACACTTAACTGACCGAGCCACCCAGGCGCCCCTGAAAGTGATGATTTTTAAAAAGTATGTTACCCTGCTTCTCTCATGTTTCCAAGGTTCCCTGATAAACTGTCAGTTTGTCCTTCTCTTTATTATCACACTACATATTTTCACCCAAGCTTTTACGAGGCATCCAGTTCCACCTCTTCAAGGCACCTATTACTGACCACGGAAACTAAACAGAAGATGTATTTTATTGGGTGTTTCAGGGCATTTTGTGCAAAGAATGAATTACTTTACACCAAAAGTCTTAGACCCATTCAGCTTCTAGATCAGCAAGAAAAGTGCCACCAGCTTACCTTTCTTCCAAGTACGAAATCTAAGAATCATCTGGAACACACTCACTCTCTCCTCTCCTTACATCAAGCTGTAACAAAATCTCTCTTCTTATGCATTCCTCAAATTAATCCTTTCTGCTCCTCACAAGGCTGATCCTGACAGTAAGCCTACTGTATATTACTGCTGAAATTTCTCAAACTTCCAGCTCAGAGCCTCTCTTTCTTATCATTTCCAAATGGCACTAATAACTCTCTAAATTCTTCTAACATGTTCTATAGCCCTTTCTTATTAGGTCTGAACTCTTAATTTTTACCTCAATCCTCTTGTGCTCCACTGCTTTGGTAGTAAGTTTCCTCTCTAATAAGATCGTGCTCTGAGGCCTTCCCAAAACTGCTTCCCATGTCTCATCTCCTTCCCCCAATATGCAATGTGTAATGTTTGGAACTTCCCTTATTTACATTTTTTTTAAAACCTATCTTCTTTTAAAATTCATCACAAATTTGGAGCACCTGGGTGGCTCAGCCGGTTAAGCATTTCAATTCGGCTCAGGTCACGATCTCATGGTTCATGAGTTCAAGCCCTGGTTCTCTACTGTCAGCACTGAGCCCACTTCAGATCCTCTGTCCTCCTCTCATTCTCTCTCTGTCTTTCAAAATAAATAAACTTGAAAAAATTCACAAATTTAAGGAGATATCCATTTTCCCATCTTCATCCTACCAGAGTAATAATATTAAAGAAACAAAAAATGGAACAGATACAAAGGAACTGCAAAGATACAACCTATAGCTTGCAGAAGGAGGAAGTGAAGAAGACTCTGTAGGCAGGAGGGATGGAAATGGTCAGGGGATAGGATACAGAGGGGAGAAAAGTCTGAAAAGCCCTAGAGACAGGAGGGAATGGAATCATTTCAACTTAGAAGGCTCATCCTTAAAACAACATATATCTAAAGGACATCTCCTACAAAGAGGAAGAAAGGATGAGGGAGGAAGCTATGGAGATTTTCCCAAGGAAAAAAGGGGAGAAAAGGAGCCAAATTAGATGGTCTTATTCACAATAAAAGGAAGGCAATCTGCAGAGGATAAAGAGGCAGAATTAATCTAGAAAATCTTCTTATAAGCAATTAAACAGAAAAAGGTCAGATGAAAAACAATTCACCAGTATATACTCTACAGTAAAATCATTATATTTACCTAAATACAAGCTACATTTCTTTTTTAAGGAGCTCCTGCAGACAAGACACCATCACATGTTCCCCCTATTTCTTCCCACAGCATATATTACATTATGGGTATGAAAAATGAGAGAGGGTGACTGTCTTTGCAAAACTTTTTAAAGGCCAGTGAACTGCTAATGTAAGTAAATAATTGTCATGAATAAATACATTCAACTTACATATGCACTGATTTAAAAAACTTAACCTTAGGGCGCCTGGGCAGCTCAGTTGGTTGGGTGTCCAACTCCGGCTCAGGTCATGATCTCACAGTTCGTGGGTTCGGGCCCCGCTGCATTGGGCTCTGCGCTGGCAGCACAGGACCTACTTGGGATATATTCTCTCTCTCTCTCTCTCTCTCTCTCTCTCCCCCCTTCCCCAACTCTTGATCTCTCTCAAAATAAATAAACTTAAAAAAATTTTTTAAAGAAATTAACCCTAAAAGATGGCTGATATTCAAAAAACATGGTCACCCAATGCCTTCTCTTTTTTCTCTTTCATTTTGATTAAAAGAAAACTTAAAGCCAGTCCAAGGAAGGTACAGAAGTGTATTACACTCTTTTATACTTCTGTGCCTTCAGGGACAATGAATTTCCTAATCTGTAAAACAAAGGTCAATAGGAGATTGAACATACATCAACATACAGTTGATTCAAAATCCCAGCAGAAATAGTATAACTACTTAACAGCTATTTCACAATAATAAAACCCCAGATGGAGTCTGGATTCACACACTAAAACCACAACTTAGAACTGAAATGCCACAGCACACTATGTCAAAGCATTAATCATTTTCTCCACCCTACCAAAAGGAACAAAAACACTCTCTTCTTTAAATATATTTTCAGCCCCTAGATACTCCTAACTACCTCTTCTCCCACACTTCTCACCCATCTGCACTTCTTGCATCTATTCCTTGAATGTTCCTCAAAGGTCTTTGTACCACTATCATGGGTACTAGTGGTAATTCCAGTGGCAACTGAAACATCTCTTTTTCCTTTTAAATACTTGTTTCTGTGGAGAAATCTTGAGCTTCTAGAAGTTCAGCCTTTTAAGTAGGGTGTGGCTCCCTTTCTAGAGGTCTGCATAGCTAAGTCCCAATATGGCATATTTTTAGACAACCCTCTAGCCAGTGCTAGACCAAGATACTCTTCTTGGTCTTTCTACAACCCACACATGCCCTCCCCTCCACCCGTTATCAGACACATGGGAGCATATGACTAGATCATGTACAGATAGCCTTCCTCCCACGGGGGGCTAAAAGCTTGATCAACAAATCTACTTGATTTTTCTAACTTCACTTAAATAGATTTTTTTTTTTTTTTTTTGGTCAATGATACCATGTAGTAATAAATTCAGTGGAAGAATAGATTTTAATCCTAGCTCTACAATAACTAGCTGTATGACCTTGGGCAAGTCACCTAACTTCACAATGTCTGTCTGTCTCCTTATATACAAAATGTGAAGTGCTTTGGCCTAGATTGCACTCTAACATTCTATGACTACAACTATTATAATGCTAAAAGCAGATTAAAATTCTAGTTCTGGCACACAGACTTCAAATCAAACTGCAGATCCACATCTTCCTATTAACCCAATCATTCAAAATAGCTGCCATAATGCAGTGATCACCATGGTCTCCAATCACCCACTCCTGATCACGACTGGACAAAGAGTAGAAAGAATTAAAGAGTGCAGCAATGGAAGGAAAGAAGAGTTATCTAGTAGCCAACCTTCTATATTCGTGCTTGAGGGTATTCTATAATTACATAGTCTCGAGCTAACAGAATACTCAAGTTAGATAGCTATTCCTTAAAAAACAAAACAAACAAAATATGAGTACCTCTAACTAAAGATCACAGCAGCACAGTCGATGCTATTTCCAATAATAAACTTATCTATTGCTCCCACTGATTTCTTTTTATTGACAGGCATGAGTAACTAACAAAGTGAAAATTCAGATTAAGGCTAAAAATGACATTTCATTCAAAATGTTTTTGAAAGTACCATACTTAATGGAAAAACCAGTTGCTCCCGAATCAGTAAAAGAAAAGGTTAGCAGAATTACAGATGGGAAAAACATTACGGAGCAAATAAAGATTGTTATTCATTTTTTTTTTTTTTTTTAAACAAACATGTCTCTTAAATGTGTCTGGAACTGGCTGACACTGACACTTCAAATACAAAAAGGAATGTATGGTCTCATGGAAAAGTTAGATCTATTTTTCTTAGCAAGTTTCCATAGCCTAAAATATCAGAACAATTGCTTCATCCAGCCCACTGTCCCCCCAAGCATGCTATGCCTTTACACATGAACACCCTTGAAAACCTTAGTCAACTCAAACTTCGGCTCTTTGCTGAAGCCTTCTCAATTCCCTCTCCGAGTTATTACTCCCACTCCGATGGCTGACATAGATTCTACCCTTTCAGAATGAGTCCCAGAGGTTAATTTCCCAAACTAAGTCCCAAACTATCCTTCCCAGCCACTTCACCTCATTATCTCTAGCCAAGTCTCGCTGCTCTAAAAAAAATTATTTGATTGTCTTTCCAACTTCTAATCTTGCTTTTCATAAACTGCTAATTGGTTTTCTTGATTCTGATTAAAATGGTAATGAAACTCTTTCTAGTAGGATCTGAAAACCCTTCCACATCTGTATACCTCTCCCTTAAGGACACTCGACAAGGCTCAACACGGCCCTACAGCTTAGTGTCAAACACCATTAACACTAATACTTGGTCAAACTATTGTAATTACTTGGGTCTGTACCTGTTTAGGACTCCCATTAGTCCTAAACTCAAAAGCACACTCCTAGAAAGCACAAAACAGTGCCTTCTTTTTGTGTTTCTACTCTCCCCCATCTAGGACAGAGTAGGCACATAATAGGTGTGGGATGAATGGCTTGAGTTTCTGTGAGTTTCAGTAGTTGCCTAATCACATTCTGTAAATGCCAGTTGCAATGGATGGAATTTTCAATGTGGGCAGTTAACAGAAGATTTCCATTCCTCTGCTATCTTTACTCAGCCCCACACCCATGCTTGGCTAGGCCTTCACCTCTCACCCTACAACTATACCTGACAATAAATCTGGACTCACTCTCAAGCCTTCTATTCTTCTTATTCCCCTCTAAACCTTACTCTCAAACTGTATCCCAGCTCCCTTGCACCCATCATCTACTTAAGTGAAATAAACTGCTATAAATCTTTCCTGAACATCCTGTGTCCCAACACCTAAAAGAGCGCATGAAACACAGTGAGTACTCAAATATTTGTTCAGTGAATGAATGAATGAATGAATGAATATCTTAAAAGATGACAGTTAAGTGTGATTGAGACAGAGATAATGGGTCTCTTTTGTGAAAAAGATTTTTCTAGGAAGCAATCACATACCAACAACCAAAAAGGCTTAAAGTACATTTAAGAAGTTTTTGATAAAACTAAACTGACATATTAGACATAATTTCAGAATATATGCCTGCCACTAGGGATATCCCTACCTAGCTGCTTCAGTGGGCAACTGCCTGAAAGACCTGAGCCACTCCCCTCTCTGTGATTGGATCAGGAGTAAAAACCTGACACAGGATTAACCCAGTCACAGGCCCACAAAGGGCCTACACCCTGTGTGACCTAGCTCCAAAAGATGAATAGGACCAATGAGATTATCTGAGGAATCTGCACTAAGGAATACAGAAAAAGTCACCCTAAACTACAAGATAACAATGTGTGAAATCCTAGATTGGGGGGCAGGCAGCTTACTTAGCCATGTAGCTCTCCCCAAAATGTTAACCCTTGACAATATGAATATGGTAACTTGAGTGTTGCCAAAGATCATGTGTTCCCTTTGGGCAGCCGGCCAATCAAGAGGGAGTCGTGGAGTCTCTTCTACACTTTGGTGGAATATAAAAAGAATGCTTAAGGGAGCAGTCATTTGTAAGTAAGGTGGGGGCGGGGGGGGGGTGGATTATCCTCTGACTGTCTTAATGTTCTGATTTTGGACCCTGGTGAGTAAATTTCCTCTTACTTCTTTAAAAGCAGAGCAACAAATAGTCATTTTGTTGCTGATGCTAAATTATATGGTATGTACAAATGAAACGACTAAAAACTATTTTTGCAAAAGTGTATTTCTTTCTAGCTCTGCCTCGAAATTTTCTTGTGAGATAGAAATGTAAAATACTCATTTTTAACCTAAATAATTTGTTATATGTAGTGATGTCCTCCAAAGTTAACTGGAATATCACATCCATTCATCAAAACCCACATATTCCAAAGTTTTACATTTACAAATGTTAGAATCATCTCCCCACTTAAGTCTAAACACTGATGGCAGCACAGAGCCCTTTCCTACACATCTATTTAATCAAATGTAAATGCCACATTTTAAAAATTTACAAATGCCAAAATATTATAAACTGAGTTGTCAGATCACAAGGATGCCTACAATTTCAATTTCCTTCTCCATATAAATGTTCACCAATGCTAAAAATCAAAACTCAAAAGTCTGGAGTTCATATACGTATTTACTTTTCCTAACCTTTGGTTATAGCATGAATAGCAGTGGAATGGCAAAAAAGGCAGCCAATAAGAGGGAGGAGAATGCAAAGTCCCTAGATGATTTCCCTCCAACTTATATCTATATCTCTATGTATAAAATACAAATATGGCTTAAAAGACAGCTAACAAGCAACACTCTCCTAATTCCTTGCACACCTTTCCAGCCTTATCTCCCACACTCCTCCTAAACCAACCTTCATCCCAGGCAAATCTAACTAGTTGCTCACTCAGGTTTCTGAGCCTTTGTACACACCACTCCCTGTGTGGATGCACTTAGCCCTAGTCCGTCTTAAAAGTTCCTATTTATCCTGCAAGGTCCACCTCAAATGTCCCCTCCTCTAGGAAGACTTCCCTCGCATGTTTGTTTCTCCTACTCCCCAAATTGGTTACTCATTCTGTAACCACATTTCACATATATTACCATGGTTCACTAGTATATCGCCACAACTTTAACTGCCTAAGAGTTATTTCTCATTTATCTCCAGGCTAAAAAAGTACCTGTGCACATAAAAAGGGATCTGAGATACCTAATCATAAATAAGTTCATAAATGAGCCTCCTCTAGACAGCGTAACACTGAAAACCAAAAATTCAATAAAAAGCAGCCCTAACTAAATGCAGTGCAGTGTCCTAGATTAGCTCCTGGAGAAGAAAAAGAATGTGAGTGGAAAAACCGATGTAATCCAAAAAAGTATGTAGTTTAGTTAACACTAATGCACCAATGCTGTGCACAATTGTGCACCAATGCTGTGCCCTGTTGACCAACGTACCACAGCTATTAAGATGTCAATATTAAGAGGAACTAGGTAAAGAGTATACAGGAACTCTAGGTACTATCTCTGCAACTTTCCTATAAATGTGACATGATTCTGGGGCATCTGGGTGGCTCAGTTGGTTAAGCGTTTGACTTCAGTTTGGGTCATGATCTCTCAGTCCGTGAATTCAAGCCCAGCATCAGGCTCTGTGCTAACAGCTCATCAGGCTCTGTGCTGACAGCTCAGAGCCTGGAGCCTGCTTCAGGTTCTGTGTCTCACTCGCTCTCTACCCCTCCCCCGCTCACGCTCTGTCTCTCAAAACTAAACAAAAATATTTAATAAAACATGACATTATTCCAAAATAAAAAGTTTATTTAAAAAACTTTTAAGTCATCTTGAAAAATTCAAAAAAGTACAAATATTAAAATGAATAACTTCTGAAACATGAAAAATCAACAGAAAGTAAACACTAGCCACAAATTGGGAATGAAAAATCTGGAATACCTATAATGAACAAAAAAGCAGGTGATCTAAAATCATAAAGAATCGCTACAAATCAATGAGAAAAGCAAACCACCCAATTAAAAAAAAAAGGACAAAAGACAAATTCACTCAAGAACATGAATGACCACAAATCTAAGAAAGGCTGCACAACCTTATTGGTAATAAAGGAAATTAAAATTTACCAAAAAAAGTACAAATATTAATGAGGACATGAATGTGGATTTTGGTAATAACCACAATAAGAAAAATAAAAGGATAAAAATATACTTCTTAGAAACAGAAGAAGGAAGAGAAGAATGTTAGTTTTTAACAACCTAATATGAACCAACATATGTGAAGATTTAGAAATGCTGAAAAATGGTCTAAGAGATTGGTATCTTTAAGCTGAAATAATTCAATGTTTATTTTCAAAAATACATAACACTGAAACTTCCATGGAAAGTTTAAGACTGCATTATCCTAACACATACATCAGAACTACATTATCTGTGAAAATCATGATGGTGATTATATCATTACCTCAAACAGAACCCTGTTTTGAAGTTAATGACTCCCATGTTCTAACTTCAGGAAATAGAGGGGGAAATGTTCTTTCAAAAGTGTGTCACTTTAAAACAATCCTTCTGTAATTTACAGTAATCTGTAAAACATAATTTCCAGGGTCCTGAGCAAAATCCATTTCCATATGACACTATTTAATTAAAAAATATAAAAACTAGGGATAACAATATATGACTAAAACAGAAATCCAAAGATAGTATAACATTTCCATAATAAGTTCTTAAGAGTTCAATGGAATACTATTTAATTTTAAAATCCAGGGATGCCTGGGTGGCTCAGTCGGTTAAGCGTCTGACTGGGTCAGGTCATGATCTCAGGGCTTGTGGATTTGAGCCCCCTGTTGGGCTCTGTGCTGACAGCTCAGAGCCTGGAGCCTGCTTAAGATTCTGTGTCTCCATCTCTCTCTGCCCCTACTCTGCTCATGCTCTGTCTCTCTCTCTTCAAAAATAAAGAAACATTTAAAAAATTTTTGTTTTAATCCAACCATTACAGGAAACTACAAGATAAAAAGAACTGGGGCACCTGGGTGGCTCAGTCAGTTAAGTGTCCAACTTCGGTTCAGGTCATGATCTCACGGTTCACGGGTTCAGCACATTGGGTTCTGTGCTGACAGCTCAGAACCTGGAGCCTGTTTCAGATTCTGTGTCTCCCTCTCTCTCTGCCCTCTCCCGCAGGTGCTGTCTCTGTCTCAAAAGTAAATTAAAAAAAAATTTTTTTAAAAAGATAAAAAGAATCAAGCTACCTTGCTAATTAATTTTAAAGAAGTCTGATTTAAGAGCATCTGGGTGGCTCAATCGCTGTCTTCAGCTCAGATCACGTTCTCCCAGTCTGTGAGTGGTCTGTGAGTTCGAGCCCACTAACAGCGCAGAGCCTGCTTCGGATCCTCTGTCTCCCTCTCTCTCTGCCCATCCCCTGCTTGCTTATTTTCTCTCTCTCTCAAAAATAAACAAACATCAAAAAAAAAAAAAAGATGTCTAATTTAAATGGTCTCTATATCATGAGAGCAGTAAGTGTTACTAGCAGGCCACATAAATAAAAGCAGGAGATACAAGCACAATTTAAATAGAAGAGTGTATATTTTTAATCATGGTGAGACATGCCTGACTGTACAGCTGTAGATTTACATGAGCAACTAAAAAATTTTTGAATATGTACTTCAAAGATAAGCAACAAAAACTTTTTGAGATATAAAACACTAACACCATCCAAAAAACTCAAAGTCTTTTTGTATGAATATGTTCTGACTCTCTCTGTCTCAAAGATAAATAAACCATAAAAAATTTTTTTAAATAAATAAATAAATAAAACCATTTACCCATTTGTGAATTAGACTTGGTGACAAAAAGAGGCCCATAACAGCAAAATAGTTAACGGAACAATGAACACACTAACGTCTCCTCCGCTAGCCCTTAATAAATCTCTTAAACTTTAAGTATCTTCCAAGCCTAACTTGAAAATCAAAAGAAATCTATGTGTAAAGACTATATCCTCCTGAAGCTTGTTTCTAAGATCACCAGGCCATCAGTCAGGTACAAGTCAAACATATTTGGTCTTTCTGGTTTTTCTTTGTTTGGTTCGTATCAGATATATTCGTTTCTGTTGCAACTTAATAATAGCAAGACATAAAAAATAGGATATTTCATTTACATAGAGCATTGTGTAAAAACTGGGACAATTAAACAGTAATCCTAACACAATGTTATTCAGTTCAAGCAGCTTGAATTACAGATATGATACAGATGACTGCTAAGCAGGTAACAGGATAGCCCAGATAGATAAAGGCTTAAAGATAACTCTAACTTGCTAACCCGGGAAAAAGAATTTTACCAAAATGAAGACAATTAAAATCAGAGGGGAAATCAATCATTACAATGCTTTTCCTTATTTTCTCTTGAAAATTTACATTATGGGCACTTTATGAATTTGTCTTTTTAACTATCTTCCTAAACAGCTTTACTACATTAAACTAATTTCAGTCAAACTCAAGAACAAAAGAAATAATAACAAAAACAGCCCTCTTTATAACTTGCTAAAATATTTCATCTGGCTGATAATATTAACATCACAGACAAGAAACCACTATGATTAGACTTCATTATACAGAAAAAGGAAAACAAAGCTCAGATATTAGGATGAATCCCCAATTTCTTGTTACCTTTGTTCTTTAACCCTACACTACATGGGATCGCCTATTTATGAACTCAGTTACCACTTCAAAGAACTATCTCTTATTAGCGCTGGTCTACTATATTCTTCTGACTACAAAACAAGTTTTAAAACAAACTTCAGTTATCTGAACCAATTTAGTGTCCACTGCTCTATGCATTTCTTATGAGACCCATATTTCTAATATTTGGACTTTACTGCTAATATTCTAGTTCCTAAGTACTTAAAATATCTTTTCCTCCCCACTTTCCCTGACAAACCTCATTCTCCAATAAAATAAAACTAAACTAAACATAAGAAGACAGCACGGATAGTTGCAGCAATGATTCCAAGGTTACATGCCTTGTCAAATCTATTAAGTAAGACCCTACTCTACGGTTTTCTTTGTACTTACTTCAGAATTAGCATACTTAGGGAAAATTACAATATTGTAATTCCTGAAAAGGACCATATTTTCATGAAGAAAGTGAAGTGATCAATGCATTTAAATAAAAGACACAAGAGACACAAAAAAGTGCTAATAAAAAACTAACCTATTTTTGAAATGTGACTTTCTATATTTTATGCCAGTTTCTTCTTTTCGTTTTTGTTTTTTTTTTTGTCCAGACACAAGATGCATCCTCACAAGAATTGTAATAATGGTCTATGAATCTCATGCCAAAAAAATGGCAAACATTATAAAGAACATCATCCTATGAGAATTTAATGAAACAGGGGCGCCTGGATGGCTCAGCTGGTTGCATGTCCGACTTCGGCTCAGGTCATGATCTCACAGCTCATGGGTTCGAGCCTTCTGTTGGGCTCTGTGCTGACAGCCAGCTCAGAGCCTGGAGCCTGTTTCAGATTCTGTGTCTCCCTCTCTCTCTGACCCTCTACCCTGCTCACACTGTCTCTCTCTCTCTCTCTCAGAAATAAGTAAAACATTAAAAAAACAAAATTTAATGAAACGATAAAAGTAATACTATTATTATTAAAACAAAATGAATGCTACAGATTATAGGTACTATGGAAATTAAAATTAAGTGGCTAGTGTAAGCTAAATTAAAAGAAACGTTCATAATTATAACTCTCTAGTGTCAAAAAAACCACTTATTTTCAATAATAAGCATATTCAGCCAGTAAATGCAGGTATTTAAATCTGAATAATAAATTGCATAAGGTTTAAGTGAATTAGATTATTCCAATCCTCTGTATGCAACTTATCTTTTGCCATACCACCCCAGCAAAATCCTAAAGAACAAAGCATTAATCTTATTTTGTATAATACTATTTTCTCAGGATCTGCTAAGGGGAACTATCAAGAAATAAAAACCTAAAGATAACACAAGACTATATCATTCAATAACTTACAAAACTAAATGATAATACTTAATTCCTTTTACAAGAGTGTTATTTATTAAAATTCCTTGAAGACCTCTGAAAAGAATATATTATTTGAAAAAATCAAATTACCTGTTTGAAACATCCCTGAAAAAAGTAGCTAAAACAATAAGCGTTCAGACATTATCATAAAAAAACAGAAGTTACCAATGCTGAATACTTGTTTATTAAGCACTTTACATATATTAACTTATTGCATATATGAAACAGGCACCATCATCCCCACCTTATTTATGTGAAAAACAAGATTCATATGGTTAAGTTACATGTTCTGGGTCTCACAACTAGGAAATGAAAGTGGGAATTTAATTCAGTTCGGAGTGACTCTGTAAGCAGTGCTCTTATCCATTCTTATACTAATGCTTCCCGACTTTTGTCACATGGTGTCACACTAAAAATGATATTTGTAAGCTTACTAAGGTAAGTTGGAGGGGCTTGGTGAAAATAATGTATATTTTCTTTAGATCATAAAATTATGACATGAAAAATAAAATACAAAGTATTACAGATGATATTAAATACTAATTGGCATAAACCTTCCAAATAAAATATTTTCATTTGCCATGTTTCCAAAATTTACAGGGGGGAATCATACTAAAAATGTTCAAATATCATTTCAACTGTCGTAAAATTTTAAAGTTATGAAAATGATTTAAAGTTTCAAAACTATTTTAAAAAATTTAAAACAGCACCCTAAAAATAGGGTGGCTTGTATGCCACCCTATGCACTGTACTCTGGTTGGGAAGCTTTGCATAACAATTTCGTCTTTCCACAGAATATTATGATTAACTTGGCATTATCAAGATCTTCCCAATAACACACCTAAGGAATTCAAACCAAAGGTAATCAAAAAATTTTAACATTGAAGTTTTCCTTTCACTGAAGTATATTGCTTCCATTGAAGTATTACTAATTCAGCCCACACCAGTTTTTAATTTGAATTCCTACAGTACCTACAATCTGTAACATTCTTTTTGATTTAATAATAACAATAATAGCTAGGGGTGCCTGGGTGGCTCAGTGGGTTAATTCTTGATGTCATGATCTCAGTTCAAGGGATCCAAGGCCCACGTTGGGCTCCAGGCTGAGCACGGAGCTCTCGTGAGATTCTCTCTCTCCCGCTGCCCCTCTTCCGCACTCAGGCTCCCTCTAAAAAAAATTTTTTAATAAATAATAGCTAATATTCAGTGAGCTAATCCTATGTGCCAGACTGTGTTTCACTTCACCTTATTATTATATTTAATCCTCACAGCAGTCCTATGAAGTAGCTCTTTTTTCTACATTTTAAAGATAAGAAAACTGAGGCAGAGAAATTAAGTAAGTAACCTTTCCAAGGTTATAACTGGCAAATGGGAATTCAAATTTGAAAAAGTTTGACTTCATAGCCCTGGTTGTTAATCACCATACTAGACTACATCCATCCAAATAGAAAATACAGTAATGTTTAACGAACACACATTATGTACCAGGAGAGACAATGGTAAGTAAATATATCTCAAGTTTGACAGTTTCACAGTGATGAAGTAAAAATGACTGTATCAAAAGAGGTATTCTACAGCAAAATATAAAAATAAAAAATAAAAGTATCTGCATACTGTGATGAGTGCATTCTGCTTACAGAAAAGAAGGGATAACTTTAACTTCTGTGCATAATGATATGGTTCAAGCAAGAGTATCTGCATCTGCAACCTATTTAAATTTGTTGCTTTAACTTGCTCAAGAATATTAAAAAAATCTTACTTAAAACAATGAAATTGATAAAAATTGAAAAGCAAACGTTTTAGTACTTTGATTTTTACTTACTGCTTTTGAAGTTCCCTAAATCATCATGTATTTAATGTTGTTTTTAATTAAATGCACTATTTATAAAGTTCTGAACAAAGACTTTTCCAGACATTTGCTTGTCTAAATTCTGCCTGCCAAATCCTGCCATTTGGAAGAAAGCCTCACAGTTTACAACTGTATTACACGAGGCTAATGTCCTAAGGGGATCTCTGATGGCCAGTGTTATATCAAAACTTATAAATACATCTTTAATTTCATAACCAATTAATCAATATGGACAACATTAATGCCTTGAGTATTATAATGATTTATATTAAATGTCTAAAAAAGCCCAAAGAGCAATGTCCAACATTAGCTGGTTCATGCTAGTTAAGAGTAAATATTTAAGGAGCACCTACTATGTGCCATGGACAATGCTCATCCGCAAAAAGTACTTGTTCTTAGAGAGAGTGGCAGTCTAGAACTACAATTTGAATTCGTGTGTTATGAAAGGTCAGACAGTCAAACCAAAAACTCGAGCTCCAATGCATAACTTTCCCCCTAGATCCAAAGGGCTGTTCCCAGGGCCTCTGCAATCTGCAAACCACTAAGTACATTAACATCAAGAGACTAGCACCAGCACCCAGCGCATCCTAGAGTACAAAATATGCCTTGGGTTACTGTGGTGTGTTCTGTCCTCTGGAGCTTTACACCATGAAAACCTGGCAATTCTCCTAAAGCGACTTCTTTTTCTCAAAAACCAATTGTTTAAAAAAGTTCTGTTGCTTACAGAAACCATGACTCCTACTTACTCTTCTCTAAAAGAACTGGAGAAAATACAATTAGTGAAGGCATTGTGGCTTATCAGTAAGCTAATGCCAGGGTACACAGTTTACCGAGCCTCTAGAAGCCAGTCTCCAAAACGTTTAAACTAATCATGCTGAGCAAAATGCATCTGACTGTACCTACAAACTGCTCAAAATGAATGTCGGGTAAAATAAACAGTAGTTTTCTGAAGCCAGTATTTTTAGTGTGAAGAAACCAAAAAAGATAAAAAACAGTTCACTAGAAGTTTGTCCCAGCTTTTATAGTGTGTCCAATTCCATAATTTATCCTAAGATAACTCCATTCCCACTGCACGTCACCCCTAGCAACTATTCAGCAACTCTCAAGTATGTAATCTATGGTCCACTATATCTTTTGCCACAAACCTCAAACAAGCCAGTCCTTAAATTCCCTCAGCTCACACCACCTCCCCCTTTATAATAACAAAGGAAGGAGTTATAAAACCTTAAAAGAGTAAAAATGATAGAAAAGGGTGGAAAAGTATAGACAGCCTCTGTACCCAAGCTCTTTTCCTTTATATCTGAGAATTTCTCATTTTATCTCAACCTCACATCTTCACGTTCCTGGATAATCCAGGGTTCCTTCACCCTACCAACAATTCAAAATGCCCACTCGATAATAAATGACAGGGTCCTTATGTGACCCTGGCCCTCTATTTACATTAATCACTCCAGCATCCCTACTGCATCCTGTCAAAGTTATCACCACGCTCCAAACTCATAAGCCGTTCTACGTGCCCAACAAACTCTATCCCGTCCTCTTTGCTATGAACACACTCCAACCTTCTGCAAAATCTCCCTAACATCAGCTCTTCCTTTATGAGCCTTTCCCATATTCCTAAACACAGGTCTCAACATCCTACTACCCGACACTGCCAAGCTCTCTTCACTAAACGCAATTCCAGCGCCGAGTCACACCCTCCCTCCAGCCTAATTCCTACAACTCCAAACCCCACCCCCTCATCACGCCCTCCAGAGCCTCAGCCACCAAAGAACACCCCGCCCCACGGCCGTCACGCCTCCAGATCCCTTCGGGGTCCTTTCTGCCGGTCGGGCCAGCCCCTCCTCAGGGCTCCCGGGTACCTAGGCCCTCCCGTTCACCCTGCCAGGCCCGCCCTCAGCCCCTCACCGAGTAGCAGCAGCTTCACTTCTTTGGCCGCTTTCTCCCCGTCCTCCCGCAAGTTGCGGTCGATCATCTTGCTCCGCTCCACCGCCGCCTTGTCCTCGGCGCTCAACGTGCAGCCCATGGCGGCGGCGGGAGAGGGGACAGAGCCCGGGCTCACTCACACACCGCGGAGACCGCAGCTCGGCTCGCTGAGACAACGTCTACGGCTGGGCGGCGGCCCTCTCCGTCAGCTCCCTGGGCGCCCGGAGAAACCGGATATCCGGCGTTTACGACACTTCCGGCAACGCCCCGCGGCGGTTACTGCTCAAACCTGTCCAGCTAGGGTAGAGGAGGAGCGACGAAAAGCGGAAGTACCGGGAGAGGGCCGGTGAGGCGGAGCGGAATTTCCGCAGAATAGCCGGGACTGAGCGGGCTCCGGGCACGCTGCTCCACCTTCGTGCCTCCTCTCCTTTTCGGCTGCTTTCTTTGGATAAATGTGGGAAAACCAAGGACTGGCTTCTCCCGTTCGTGGCACCCTCCTGAGGTCACGCGGCAGGTTTCGGATTGCAGGGGTGGGCCGTCCCAAATAAGAGTCCACAGCCCGCGCAGGAATTTCTGCTGAGAATTTCTCACTGGTCAGAAAGCGCCTTTGACCTCTGGCTGAGGAGACCCGAAGCCCCTTCCCAGGTGTAGGACACTTTCTTTGCCAGGGTTGTCTCAGCCCGATCTATAGGATGGGAACAAACTGCAGAGCCTGGGGCCCGACCACGCTTCACATCTGAGATCTGTAAGACCGACCGCGCCCGGGACCTTAGTGATCCCTTTCTGCCCTCCTTTGGCCCACACCCCTTCCTGCTCTCAAAATGTACCTCGGGCCTTGTGCCGTTAGCTACGAGTTGCCGAGCGACTTTGTTGGCAAAAGGCCACTTGCAATCGCTAAGATATTCTGTTACCTGAAAGGTAAGCGTGTAGTTCTCCAAAAAATGTCCATGCCGCCTTTCTCCAATATAAGCCAGTTTTAGCGCTGATAGATGATCCTGCGTTAAGGGGCTTCAGACTTGTACCAAAATCAGTTAACCTCAGGCCCATACCCCAAAACAAACCAGTGCATCCTGCGAATCTCCTACTAAAATTTCCGGTTGTAGTATCACACACAAAGGGAAGGTCTAGTAGATTTGTCTCTCGGCTCTCTCATCACCTAAAAATATCCACTGCAGAAGCCAGAGACTCCGTCCTTTCACTCCTAATTCTGGGTACTACCGTGAAAGTGGCCCTAAATCGCCTTTACTGCCACATAGCTGCACAAATACTCTCATCGTACATTCTAGAGAGAACGTAGCCCCCAAACCTTTCCCTGGGATTAAAAACTATTTCCTTAATAGAATTTAAACCTTAGAACCTAAGGCCCCAACAGAAAGGTCTCTATGGTGATGATTCATTAACTGGAGGGATTTCTTGAGAGCCACAATAAACCACCTCATCCACTATAATTTAGTAATGCCAGTTTTTTAAAGTTTGAAAAGCCTCCTACTCACTCCCAAATGACTGTTAGAACAAGAGGGATGGTTTTCCCATAATCAATACCTATGGGGGAATAGGGCAAGAGGAAAGGGAATAAAAACCATTATTTATTGAGTACCTATTTGCCAGGTATGGCTAGGTGCTTCCATATGGTCATCTCTTTTACTCCTCACAACAACCCTGTGAGGTAGGTGATGTTACCCTCATTTTTACAGATGAAGAAATAGGCTCAGAGAAATTAAGCATCTTTCCCAAGTTCACACAGTGAGTAAGTAGATGTCTGCCTCCGAATTCACCCCTTTTCTACCATGCCACAATAAGATGTTACCTGGGGAGACCTGATGACAGATGGTTTTCACCTAGGGATGAGGGTTACCCCAACACCACTGGGGTGCAGGAAAAGTTAATGACAGGAAGGTTGTCTCAACCTGATTCTCGAGCCAACTAGAGAAGTCAAATTTGGTCCAGGAACAGCTTGCACAGCCAAGGATTACATAGCAAACTCTCCCAAATGATCCTGGTGAGTAGAAAGCAACTGCAAGGTGGTCATGGTAGAAATTGTTGGGAGAATTCACAGCATACTAGAAGAGAAATTTTTATTTCCTTCATGATCCACTCGGAAAAATAAATGGCAAATGAACCAGCATATGTCAAATTCTGTAATAAATGCCAGTGAGATCACAGTGTCAGAAAATTTCAGCCTGAATTAGAGATATCCTTGCACTTAAAATTTTCTTTTTTGATATATGTGAAGGAAGGCTTAGAGGGCAAAGTCAAAGGAAAAGGCAAAATAAATTAACAAAATGGCTGCCAGACAATGTTTAATGTCCTCCCCTCTCCCCATTCCCTCTCCTCACAGCCTCCCCTCGACCTGCACCTTTCCTGTTTCCACCGGACTCACACTGCCACCTGCTGGCAATGCTTAGGGCCTACTAGCTTCTCGATGATGTTTGAAGTTTTTTTCCTGTTATCTAGTAATGAGGTTCCTCCCTTAACGGCTTTATCTTAAAAGGAGGGAGAGCGAGGAGAATTTGTTTTTCAGTCACAAAAGATTCTCCTTGGTATATATACTATTTAAAGGATTTCCTCAGTATAATGGGTCATAGGCTAGAGTAAGTCTGGTGGTAGGAAGACAGACACTTGTAAATTTTCCTAGATCTAAAAGGAGATTTGCTCAGTTTCAGTAAATAAATTATTTTCCTCAACTAGGGTTTCATTTACAACCCTCACACTTTCCACAGTCCACAGGAAGTTTCCATGTATCTTACGTTCAATGGACTGAACTCCAATATATTCTTTAACATAGTTCTCAAAATTCTTTAATGCTTTACCAGATATAAATGCTCTGTAAAAATACAAGATGCCTGATCAAATTAGACTATGAACTCCTCAAAGGCAGTGACTCTGTGTGGGTCCCAGAGAATACTGGATATTCAACTATTATGTACTGAATTGGACTGAAATAGGAAATGTTGATATCAGTATAACTTTTTATAATAAAAATTATTTATTGGCCATTCAAAGGGGAAGCTATCCCGCTCCCACCAGCCCATCTTACCCTTTAATGTTCAATGAGCCAGAAATTTGTTCAAATACAGATCAAACTACCCTCTGGTCCTGCCTCAATCCTTTAATGTCACTTGATTCAACAGAGGGAAGTGGATGGACAGGTAGTCCCAGATGGATGTCCTGTCCAATTTGCAACTACTCTGCCTCCCTTGAAAATACCACCACCAATACTAACCAACAAATTCCTATAGTCTCAAACAGTGAACAGCCGAACCCAGCTCTCACACCCTCTCTCCAACCCAGGACTGCAGGTAGGAGAGAGATTTAAGTCTTTGTCACTGAAGCTAATTTTGAGAGCGATGAATGGGAGTAGGGAGGCATTTAATGGACCATGGAAACCCCACCCTTCCCATTCCCAACCTTAGTCTCTTGTACCCGATTGTCCAGGGGGCTGGAGATGGGTCACTGCCATGAGGAGAGAGATCAGGGAGGCCAATCCTAGAAAGGAAAAGAAAAAAAAAAAAAAAGATTTACAGTTTTATTGGTCAAGGTGATCGTCTGGCCTTTCTGTGTCCAACCATCTTAGCCATTCAAATGCTAACTCCCACCTTCAGCCATCCAACTCCCAATCCTTCCACTTCTTCATTCTAAAAACCTAGGAGAAAGAACCACCCTGTTGTATCCTTGCCTTTGCTGAGATCAAGCCCCGAGCTTTTTCTCCCATGTGCTGGAGAGAGACAGAAGAATAGAGCAGAAGGGCTGATCCTGGAGGGTGGGAGAGAGCTGCAGTCAGCTTTCCTGCCTTCTACTCTCTGTTCCCTAACTGCTATTTCCCCTTGCTTCTGGCCAAACTCAGGAAAGGAATATATATATCCAGCTGGCCCTCAGGTCTAAACTAGAAAATGATCCATTAACTCCAATGGAAACAATTAGCTGTACTTTATTTCGTTCTTTTTAAACCTAGCAAGGAAAGGAGAAGACACCGGTCATTTTCTTACCTTGCCTGGGTGCAGTTACTGCCCTGGACAATTACCCTGAAAAATGAGATATCCTAAAAGATCGCCACAATAACTCCAAACCTGGCCTGCTGCTCTATATCCTCCACCTCCCACCCTTAAGAGAGTTTCCCTGCTTCCTGAGGCATGGAAAGTTCACTGGTTGAAAGGTGTTATCTCACCTTTGTGACCGTTTATTCTCATTACCTCTCACCAGGTTCCCTCCCCCAGTAGTCAAGGATCATAGCCATGTCCAAGGCTTTTGCCACACGTTCATCCTGTTGGCATTGTTCCTGACCCAGAAAAACTAAGCAAAAGCTGTGTGCAGAGACCCCAGCCCCAGCCCCAGCCCCTGCTAGCCGGGAAAAGGTGATCCCGCAAGATGTTCCTTCAGTCATAAGCAGCCCCAGCCCCATCTCCCTCCAAGTGTCCAGAAGCCCATCAGGATTCGAGTCGAGGCGAGGGGGCCGGCCGGAGGTAGCTGTCCGACATGATGATGTCGCTGGTGAGTTGCTGCTCCAAAAACTCCGAGGTCTCCTCAGCTATCTGGCCTGGAATTCGAAAGTCAACAGCAGGTGGCTCCTGCTTGGGGCTGGGTACGGGTCGGGAAACCCAGGACTCCGTGGGACAGCCAGTACCCTGAAGGAACTGCAGAAAGTTCTCCTCAATGGAGCCCTCGCGGCTGGGTAGCCTCAGCTCCTCCTCCGGAGCCGCCTTGAAGAAGCAGACAAACTGCTTGCTGAGCTCCCCCCGGATCTGCCGGTTGAGACATCCATAAAAGAAGGGGTTGGAAGTGAAGCAGAAGTAGCCGATCCAGGTCACCACATTCTCCACCTGCCCAGTCGAAATGGGCTGAGCACTGAGGGCCACGTAGAGGTGGAAAGAAAAGTAGGGCAACCAACAGAGCAGGAACTGCCCCCCCACAGCCAGGAGGACCACCGCAGCCTTCCCTCCCCCGAACGTCCGGTGCGGGGTGGTCTGGGGGGCCCCCGAGCTGGTGACCATAGTGGAGCGGCTGCTGAGAGACTCGGAGCGTTGCCGGGGCGTCTCCATCCACGTGGGCAGCGGTCCGTGCTGCATGGCAGCCACTCGGGCTACTCGGAACATGCTACAGTAAACCACAAGGATGAGGAGCAGAGGCAACAGGAAGTAAAGGACAGCAAAGACCACCACGAAAAGCTGGCAGTAGGCACTGCGGCTCCATTGGAGTGAGCAGCCTGGGGGGATGCTGGGAGCTCCCTCCTCCCGGGAGACCCTTCCCAACACTGGCACAGAAGCCATGGCCAAGGCTTTCACCCACACACCCACCAGCACAGAGGCCACCAGCCCCAGCGTCATGCGCACCTCGTAGCGCATGGGGTGGACGACGTAGTAGTAGCGCTCCACGTTGATGGCCGACACCGAGAGAATGGCCAGGCTAACGAAGCATATGCTCAGGAACAAGTAGAGGCGGCAGGCGACCTCCCCAAAGAGGTCATGGTCAAAGAGGGCAGAGCTGGAGAGCATGGCCAGGGGCATGAGGGTCAGGGCGGCCAACAGGTCCACCAGGCACAGGTGGAAGACGAAGACGAATTTTCGGAGGGCCGGAGTCTTGGCAATAACGGCCATCACAGCGGCGTTGCCAGCCACAGCGATCAAGTCCAGCAGGAGCATGAAGAAGAGGGCCACGGACTCTGAGGCCACATCCCGCAGCCCCACCTCTGGGACCCCACTGGCAGTAGAGGGACCTGGCGTTTGAGGGGCCTTCCCCAGAGTGGAAGAGTTCCCTGATGACTGGGGGATGGGAGAGGACTCCATGGGGCCGGAAGAGGACACCCAGGGTACCTCCTGTCACAGGCCCATCCCCCATCCTAGTCCAGTGACCCTGGGATGGCCAGCCCAGGCCCAGGCTTCCCAGTTTGGTGTGGGGGGATGGAGGGGGAGGGCGCCTCCTGCTGGAGCCTCCTGGCTAGGCTCTTATTGCCAGCCTCCCAGGCCAGACTGTGCATAGGGAACTGAGGGCTCAGAAGCTCATCTCTCTTTTCTGGCAGGTGGTGGCTCTGGTCCACCTTGGTGACCTCGAAGAAGCAGGAGATGTGAGAGATGCCGGAGCCTCACTCACTCAACACTCCACCTTCTGAGTGGTCTCAGGCTCCTTTTTTCGTTTTCCTTCCCTCTGTTCTCCATACCCTTCTACCCTCTCAGGCACTGTTCTCCAGAGATTCTAAATCCTCTGTTTCCCTCTCCCAGGGTCCTGCTGAGCTCCGGGATAGTGCCCCAGTTTTAAAGTTGCTTATGTAAATTTCCGGATGTCTTGTCTCTCTGAAAGGCAGGAGCTGTTGGGGAGTAGAAGGGACACAAGATCTGGTTTCCAGTCTCAGTTCTGGGAGTCACTAACTCTGGGATTCTTGTGAACTTCCGTTTCCTCACAAAGGCATCTGTAAAATGAAGAGAATAATAACTACTTCACAACTGTGTTTGGAGTGTCCTGTGAGACTTCATAACAATACCGCCAATAAAGCGTAACATTTATATGGTGCTTTCCACATGCCAAACCCTTTTCTAAGCACTGTATGTAAATAAACTCATTTTAATCCTCACACAACCTCTGAGGTAGATTTTGTTCTTGTTCCCATTTTGCAATTGATGAAACAGGCCTAGGTAGGATACATACCTTCCCAAAGGTGGCAAGGTCTGGGTGTGTCCCCGGAGCCCCAGCGCTCGGGCTCCAGGGCCAGTACTCTAGCCCACTGGACGGTGCCCCCCACGGCGGCTGGAATGCAGTAGGCATTCGATGAACTGTCGTTGAATTTGAACCATCTCTCAAAGTGTCTGTCAGTGTTCTGGGTCTACCATTGGGAAGAGATCACTTGAAAGGGGGAAGACCTTGCTCTAGCCTCCTTTTTTTTTTTTTTTTAAAAAATATTTGTATTGATTTCTAGTAGAGAGACAGCGTGAGCAGGGGAGGGTCAGAGAGAGAGGGAGTCACAGACTAAAACAGGCTGCAGGCTCTGAGCTGGCAGTCAGCACAGAGCCCGACGTGGGGCTCAAACCCACGAACCGCGAGATCATGACCTAAGCGAAAGTCGGACGCTTAACCAACTAAGCCACCCAGGCGACCTGCTCTAGCCTCCTTTTACACCACCCCCTACAAGACAAAGAATTGCCATTTGGGGAGTGTTGAGAAGGAGCAATGAAAATATAATGCCCCCACTAGATGGAAACTGGGATATTAGCTCATCCAGCCTCCACTGCCCCCAAAGCCAGCAGGGCAGAAGTCACTTGAAAGCTGCCCTTCCTCACCTACTCACTAGCTTCTTAGGACCACTATGCCCCTGCAGACGAGAGAGGAAATGCTCCTAACCTCACACTCCCCAGGTCCCACATCTCTGATCACTGGAGCAGATCCCTGGCCCAGAGTCCTCCTGGTCCTGGTCTGTTAGCAGAGTCCAGAGTAAGAAAGGAGGAGTAGGTCGCTGAGAGGGGGCAGGGAAGAATTGGGTAGGTCACTGTGATCGTGATCTCTGCATAAAGCAGAGAAGACAACTGGAAGAAATGGGGAGAAGAAGAAGTCTGGGGTTTCAGCGTCCCTCAATTCTCCTGATCAAAGGGCAGATCAAATGTTTTATGTGTCCCATTATCCGTATTAAGTTTGCATATAATTGAAATAATAATGCAATTATAAATTATTTTCATTTCCATATCCTATTCTTACAGTGTCTCAGTATAATGTGTGAAGGTATGCAAATTAGAGGCAAATTATGGACATGCCAAGTGTGATGGGCTATCTGCAGACAAGTCACAGGTTCCCTGGATCACGGTTTCTTCATCTGTAAAATGGGAAGGTTGAACTAGACAACCTCCAAGATTCCCATATCTGACAACACTTAATGACTCTGGGAGTTCCTGTGCTATGCAGGGCCTTGTGGTTGCTCAGTTAAAAACCCATCATGGGGCATCTGGGTGGCTCAGTCGCAGCTTCAACTCAGGGCATGATCTTGCAGTTTGTAAGTTCGAGCCCTGCATCAGGCTCTGCACTGATGGTGTGGAGCCTGCTTGGGATTCTCCTTCCCTCTCTCTCTGCCCTTCCCCTGCTTTCTCTCTCTCTTTCTCTCTCTCAAAATAAACTTAAAAAAAAAAAAAAAACATTTCTCTGACTGCAATAAAGTGGACGGACCATGGAACTCCCTCTCCATAGTTACAGCCTTATGATCACCTTTGGGTTTTGGCATTACCACCAACCTTGCACTAACGCATGCAATGAGTACTCAATATAACTTTGTGAATTATACCAAACTGAAACTTATCTGTTAAATCCCTGTCCCTTAGTACATACTCCAAGTACGCTCAGTAGATAGCTTTGTGCCAGCTGGGGACTCTGCTCTGGAAAGGGTAACCTGGGCTCCTGGACTTGGGGCAGCCCTAACTTTGGACAATTGCCTAGAGATATGCCTTTGCCCGGGGATAACAGAAAGCTCATTTCACAATTAAAATGGCCACATCGTCTCAGGGTCTACAGAGAGGGTGAAGAGAGGGTTCAAAAGTGGAGACATCAGCCTCTCACAAGACCGTCTACCAGAAAAAATGCAGAGAGCAACGCTAGGGGCAGTATCCTTGTCCCTTACTCTCCAGGCCGTGACTTCCTCGCCCCTTCCACCTGGGAGTGGGAACCAGAAGATGTGGCTCTGAGGCCCTAGGAGCGAAAGGACAGGCCTCCATGTCTGCATGGACACCAAGACTCTGCCAGCAAGGTGCACCCAGGGTCCGAGACCGAGGGAAGCAGACCTGGTTTCCACGTGGAGACGGAGGGGGTACTGTGCAGCCATGATGGAGTCCTAGGCAAGAAGGCATTGGACATTTCTTGTTGCCATAGCCCCCTCAGCCTTGCCGGTATCTCCACACTGACTCCCAAATACCAGGATTCCAATTTGCCTCCTAAACAGATGGGCCAACATTCCTGCTCCCCAGCACCTCTCTCACTGAGGGACAGGAGGGTTAGGGAGGGGGGTTTGTGCATGACGGTGTCAGAGGGGAAGCCCAGAGAGCCTCACTCCACCCCTAGCTCACATCATCATGCATTCTCACATGCTCTCATCTTCCCACTGCTTCCTTCCAGCAAGCCCTCCCTCACCCCCAGGACCTCTCAGTACCTGGCAGGCTTTGCCACCATAAGCGCTAAAGTCTGGTCCCCAAGCAAGGGCACGGTCAAGTCACAAATATTCTTGTTTCAGGATCCAAGATGTGCATAAGTGCCGAGCCCAAGGCCACAGAGGTGTCGTTGGGATTCACATGCACCTGTTTCCCAAATACAGAGCTTCCATCCCAAGGACCCAAGTCCAGCCTTTCTTCAGACAAGAGCATGCACCCTCCTAAGCTAGGGGAGATTTCCAGGGGGCGACCACACCTCTCCCCAGCAGAGTTGCCCACGCCCAGGACACAGAGTTACCCATGGGCGTAGATGCCAAGGGACTCATTCCAAGGATGTGGGGTACCCATCTCTAGGACACAGAGCAAGACAGATGGGGAACCCTGTCTGCCTGTGGGATGTGGATACTCTCGCTGGCAGGAGATCAATCCCCATCTCTAGGCTTCAGACATGCCCACACCCCAATACTGCCTTTAAGATACCTGGGAGCCCATCCCTTGACAAAACTGCCCCCCATAAGGTAGGGTGGGCTGGGTGGGCTGGTCCCTGGGACACAGAGCCTCCCTCCTGCAGAGTCGCTCAGCATTCACCACCAGGCCGTAGGACTGGCCCCCATTCCTGGCCTAGTCGGCAACTCCTACCTTTGCTGAGCAGCTCCCGGCTCCCATGTGATAGCTCCTCTCAGCTGATGCTTCTCAAGGCTGCTGGAGCCTGAACCACTGCAGTGAGCAGTGAGAGGCAGCCGGCAGAGCAAGATGCTCCACGAGCTTCTGGGTCCTAATGGCCTCCTGCTTCCCACCCAGCCCCTTGGAGCCACTTCTGAAGCAAGGAGCCAGGCACCAGTGCCCCCACGGAAGACACCCAGGGGCGACTCCAATCCCCCTCACATCTCTCAGGTTGCTGGGCTGGCAATTCAAAACTCTGGTGGGACATGGTGACCGTGGGCAGGGGAGACACTCCTGGTCAGCTTGGTGAAGTAAAAAGGGTAGTCAGCATCAGAAAATCAGGGCTTAAAAAAATACAATTTATTGTCAAGTTAGCTAATATACAGCATTTACAGTGTGCTCTTGGCTTTGGGAGTAGATCCCCATGATTCATTGCTTGCATATAACACCCAGTGCTCATAGAAAATCCAGGTTTGAGGCCTGGCTCTGGCACTTACTAGCTGTATGACCTTGGGTAAGTCACTTCCCATTTCCAGCCTTAGGTTTCTTATCTGTTCAAAGAGAATATAGGATAGATGATCTTGAGGCTCCTGACAGCCCTGACATTGCATGCTTCTGGGTGACATTAGAACCAAGACGCACTCGTAGCAGGCCAGTCAGTGCGGACACAGAGTTCCAGGGTTAGGCCTGGCAGGGGCCAAGGCTCCAGGGCCTGGCTTCTTTGGCCACTGCCAAATATGTACAAAGGATAGGTTTATAAGTGACATTCAGTTTTGAAGGGGAGCTAAAGGCCTTGTCCTAACCCTGCATTTGTCCCTCAAACAAGCACATCACTATTGTTTTCTTAGATTATAAATTTCTTTGGTGTGGAGTGTGAGAACCGATGGAGATGGGGGGGGATCTAAAATCCCCCTGAGCCACCACCCCATGTGATGCCACCACAACACTGCTCCCTGAAGATAGAGCAGGCACCAAGAACTCGGGAAGGTTCCAGGTCGGTCTGGATTTGTAAGACTAGACTGAGCTGGGGAACATTATCCATGGAGGGTCCAAGGCCGTGTGGTAAGCCTTTGGAGGTAAGATGCCTTTCCACTATAAAGAAGTGATCACTTCCCTTAGGTATATGACTGACACCCAAGGATAGGATTCTAATATCGCAGAGCTCTAAGACATCCTACAGGACAAAGCATCCATGCTTCTGAGGCCCAGAGAGGTGAAGAGATTGTCTAAAGCCACACATGGCAGAGCTATGAGACTAGACCAGGAATGCAGACAGGATAACCTACCCCAGAGCCCTTTGCCCTGAGACTAGCCTATCCAGAAATTCCTTTTTGTCTCCAAAAGGGAAGAAAGAGAATTCTGGAATTGTTTACCAAACCCAACCCACAGAGCCATAAGAACAGTGAATTACCCAGAAAACCCAGAAAGAGTAAGGAGGCTGCCCCAGGCCCCAGATCAAATGCAAAGAGCCTCCCCTCCCCCATCCCCACCCCAACCATCCCAGAGCTGAAGCAGTGATCACCAGTATCCCCACCATCCTTTCTCACAAGTGCCAGGTTCTTTACAGACAGTACCTCCAATCCCCATACAAGTTCTGTGAGGCAGCCTTTATTCCCCTTATTTTATGGAGGAGGAAATGGGTGCCAGAAGTTAAATGACTTTCCCCAGATCTTACACATAGGAAGTGCCAGAGCCAATATTTGAACCCAGGTCTGTTTGAAGCCAAAACATATACCCCTTCCTCCACGCTTCCTCTAGAGACCTGACCTGAAACTCTGGGCTGAAGCCCTAATGCCTATTCCATAGAAATGGCCACTGCCTTTCAAGAAACAGCCTAAAACAAAACTAGATATACCTTAGTACAGGGAAATCAAATTAAAATATCAGATGTAAACCTGTAGACAGTAAAATGAGTTTTATTAAACCCTGTGCTCACATGCTGGCAAGATCACCCTGAGGTCAGTAAAACCCTCTGGGACCAATCAGGTAAAACCCAATCAGCCCCAACATGCCTGCCAGGGCCCAACCAGGGCCTCCTTCGAAGGACTGAGTGAGAACCACGGCAGACCCGTGCTCATCAGAACAGGATGATAGAGCACTGGATTGGGAAGAAAACCCTGGTTCTAGCTGAGCTCTACTCTGTTGGTTGGTGGCAAGACCCTGGCCTGGAAGTGACCATCTGTGCCTTAGTTTTTCTATCTATAAAATGGGCAAAAATTCTTAACACCCTACGTCCACCCCTAGCTTACCGAATAGGGACAGGAAGCCTGCAACACAAACATAGGCTTCTTTTCAGGCTTGGGGGAGCTGGTCCAGTCACCCCGGCTAGCCAAACAACTGGTGTGGTGGCCAGCAGGCAAAGTGTCTAGGTCCCGAGGCCCCTCCCAGAGAGCTGTTAGAAAAGGTGGCTCCAAGGAGGCAGTGGACCCTTGAGCATCCTTTCGGTTGCAGGAAACCATTTTGGCTTGGGGATCTGGAGGGAGGGAGGGAAAACTGCCTGTCCTAGTCCAGGGACAGCTGATGACAGTAATAATAACAGTGAGGATGATAGTGGTGGCAATACTACTTTTCGAGGGCCCAGCTTGGGGAGGCACTTCTTATGCTGTATCGAAGCACTAAATGATCGAAATCAGCGTTTGGAATAGCCCACCCTGCCATGCCTTCCTTTTAGAGTTTAGCGCAATGGAAGATGGGGGAAGGGCAGGGTGAAGACACTGGGGCGGTCACACAAACCAAGTAGAAATCCGTGGCCCACCATGCCACACGCACGCCCAGAAATGGGCTCCTGTGACGCTGTGGGTAGCAGCACCCCTCTCCTCGGTATTGTGGTGGGGTCCCTGGTCCTGAGATCTAATTTCTCCATCCCAGGCTTGCTCCACGGGGCAGCCCTGTCCCACCCACCCTCACCCACCAGCACCACGTGATAGTCACCTCCACCCTACCCTCCCTGCCTCCTGACCCCCTCCCTTTCCTGCTTCCTCAAGAGGAGACCTGGAAGCGAACCAAGTCTACCATTCATCCGTCTGTCTACCTATTCAATAAATATCTATTGAATGCCTTTTATGTGCCTACAGCACCCTCCCAGGAGCTCCTCACCTGCTTAGTGACACCCATTGCCCTCCTCCATTCTCTCTGTCTCTGTTGAAACCTGCTCTCAGGAAAAAGGCTGATAAACCCACTCACACTGATAGCAGCCAACGTGTCTCCTCTCCCGGGGATATTAACAATTTAACAGGGAACAAAGGGAAGAAGCTGAATGCTGGGATTCCAGCATTGACCAAGGGTGTCCCTGAGATCCCACAATGCAGGCTGTCGGTTCAACCGCCTGCTCCCCAGCCTGGCCTTGCCCCCCAGGAGGCCAGCATTGCATCCTCTCTGCACCCCCTACATCCGTATAGACGCCCCACTCTCCCCACACAGACAGCAGGCTCACAGCTGGGACCTCCCCGCCGCAGCTCGAGGCTGTCCAGATCCCCCGTGCCAGCACTCGCCATGTCTGCTCCCCAGGCACCCACCCCCGTGCCCACCATCTGGGGGCCGGGCTGAGAGGCTGAAGAGGAAAGCAGCGGTGAGAGCCTTTCCAGTCCCTTTATTCCCCCACAGTCTGGCCTACACCCCCTGCCAGGAGCCAGGATCCAACGGTATATTCAGCCTGCAGCTGCCACTGGTCATGTGAGCCCATTGCTAGGTTACAGGGACCCAAAAATAAATCCTTCCCAACCAGATTAGAAACTGGGGGCCTTGGATGAACCAGGCTCAAAAGAGTGGCAGGAACACCCACAGTGCATGTGCAGGCCAGGCCTGCTAGGAGACCGGGGAGCCTTTGCCATCAGGCCCACCCTTCTTCCGTCAGCCGGGGCTCAATGCTGGACCCCTAAAGCAAAATTACAGACAGCTCCTGGGTCCTTGATAACTATACAATAAGTAGGTCTATAGGGGGAGTGGGTCTTCCTCAGCAGTCAGGGATTGTTTGGGTAATACCGCTCTCCTTGTTCTTCCCATCCAAACTCCCCACCAGCTGCCCACCCTCTGAAAGCCCCACCCCACCCCCAGTGTACCCACAAAGCACCATTAACCATTTGGCCTGTGGCCCGAGAAGCAATCTCTATCAATTGTCCTTTCCCAGGCTCAGGAAGGGATATTGGGCAGGAACACAGTACTGGGCCCTTTCACAGAGTTCCACAACAATCTTCTGAGTCAGATTTAAGCAACTCCATTCATAAATGTGGAAACCGAGCCTCAGGGAGGTTAAGTGACTTTCTCAGAGCCACACAGTTGAGCAGCTGGCCTTCAAATCCCAGATCTGTATCTACTGAGTATGGGAATGTGGTAAGGAAGAGGACAGGAAAGCATAGCAAAGGGAGGGGAACCTTGAAACCCTTCCCTGTGGTCCAATAACTGGGCGCTAGGCCTGCTCTGAACTGGGTACACTGTTTCCTATTGCCACCCACCTCCACATCCTCTGAGCCAGGCTACCCCTTTGGCCTCTGTCACCCTTGCTGGGAAACACTGTTCAGGACCTAGTTAGGGTCATTCCTGGTACTTAGGCCTGGCCGAGGGGGGGGAGGGGGGGGAGGGTTAGGGATGCATATAAAGCTCCCCACTGATCAGCACCCCCCTTCTTCAGAACCTTGACATGGAATCAGAAAAGCAGAACTCAAAGGGCCGTAGGAGGCCAGCGGCCTATTTTATAGATGAACAGGCCCAGAGAGGGAAAGTAACTTGCCCAAGTCTACCCAGCTGACCAGGGAAGGAGACCAGAATCCAAGCCTCCAGATTTCTACCTCCCTTTTTGTTTATGGCCTGTCATTAAAGATGCAGACAGTTGGGGTCCATCAGACTGGATGCTGGGGTCAACCTGTGGTCCCCTAACACCCGGTGCCCTTCTTTAACCCCGCCCAGCCCCCTGTGCTCCCCAGCAAGGTTTTGAGGATGCCTAGACTCCCCCACTCACTTCCCCACACAGGTCCTGGCCTCCCCATTCTGAGAACAGCCCTATAATCTCCTAAAACTTTGGAGCCCTCCCTCCCCACCCCTGTCGGCTCCCAACAGCCCAAACCGCAAGCAAGCTCCATTTGACCCAATACAAGAAGTGCTTATTGAGTACCTACTCTATGCAAATCTCTATGTAGGGGGTAAGAGACAAGGATGAAAGGAAAATGATGAAATGATAATAACAATGATGAAAACAAAACTTGCCCTTCTGGTGCTTACAATCTAAGATAGTGGTGATGCAGGTTATAAGCTTCCAGAAAGAATCTGAGTGCTGTGGAGATTTAAAGGGAAAAAAAAAAAAGTGAACCACTCCCTCAGGAAATCTGGACAGACTTCATGAAGGAAGTGGCATGGGTTTTAAAGGGAAGCATTGGACTTTCCCTGGCAGTAAATGAAGGAGGTCAAGGAAGAGAAGAGTCAAGGAGGAAGGAGCTGGTCTAGAAAAAACATGGGGACAGGCAGGTTTAGGGGACATCAGGGCACGGGGACTTGCTCAATTTGCCCGAAATAATAACCCACATGAAGGGAAGGAGTGAGAATGGAGAGGTAGATTGGCCAGGCTGTGGGGAAGCCAGACTGAAAAGCCAACACAGCAAAATGTTCTGAGCTGGGAAACGAAGGGCCTCAGATGTGCCATCTCCTGTCTTTTCAGTGAGTCAGTCATTAAGTATTTACTGAGCTCACAAGCTCCAGAGTGAGGGGTTGAACTCAGGGCTGGGAATTTTCCTTGTCATGCAGGCCCAGAAGGAGGGAAAACATACAGGTCACCAAGGGCCTAGTGTCTTTGAATACACAACACAGTCAACTCAGAGGACAGGGGAGGTCAGGGATGAGGAATGAGACCGTGTGACATTCATGCCCCCAGGTGGGGCCCTCAGAGTGATCTGTGCGTCCATCCTGTGTGGAGGAGGTAAAATGTGCGGTGGTAAGATGATTTGGGTGGCTGGAGATCCTCCTCTCTAGTTTCGTGGTGCCATAAGAAGCTGCCTGACCTGCTGCACAGGGCCACAGCACCGGGGACCTCCCAGCTGCTCACTCCTGTGCCAGATGGCCAGCTCACAGTTGCGTCCTCCGCTCTGGCCTAAGAACAAGGAGCTGGGCCGGGTTTCCCAAGCTGAGCTCCATAGAGCACACCAGAAGTACCTGGTCTCGGGGTGAGGGCGGCGGTGGGGGGGGGGGGCGGAGAGGGGCCTCCCCTAGTCTACATTTCTCCGTCAGCCCCATCTAAGTGAGGGGCCCTGATCCCACCAACCCCACTGAACCCTCAGGCCAGCCTGACCTTTAGGACGCTGCTAGGCACAGGTATATGGGCCCTGTGGCCTCCTTCCCAAACATTCTCCTTTTCTACAAAACCCTCCCCATGGATTCCTGATCCACCTAAACACAGGACCCTCCCTAAATTCAATTCTTATGCCCCTGCGTCCAAGGAAGACCAGGGCTTCTCAGGGATTTGGAGAGATGGCTTCTAAGTGGCCCCTCAGAGGGTGGCGATGGTCAGCCTGAGGATCCTATTAGAGAATGGTAGGTGAAAGCTCGGTCTCTCAGAAGGCCTAGCCTGGAAGGGTAGCCCTGCAGGGTCTAAATTAGCCCCACACTGGAGCAGAGGTCCTGGGAGAGCCAGGACCTGAGCCAGAAAAGAGGAACCTTCCCCCAGGCTGCCATGATGACCAATAGCCACAAGAGGGCAGTGTTGGCCACAGAGACTGAAGTCTCCAGGGGACAAGCCGCTACCTTAGAAATCAATCCCCACCCGTTTTGTCTCTCTTGGGAGATTTGCTGTCCTGTAAGTCCTGATCTTTTCACCTCTTTGACTTCCCACAATCTCTGCTGGGGGGCTCCAGGCAAGAGGGCCAGGCCTCCAAGTGAAAATCCCTCCAGCTCCTAGGAGGTACTTGGGAGGAGATGGGCCGACTGGCATCCTGGAAGGAACACTGAACTTGGAGTCCAGAAGCTGCATCTGCATAAGTGAGCAGTGCATTTGGGGCTACTCTCCTAACTTCTCTGAGCCTCAGTTTCGAATGAGGGCTTGGGATAGGCTTGTAGATGTCTCTAAGGTCCTTTGCAGCTCTAGAGTTTGAGACTGAGTCAGCAGTTGTCCTTGAGTGGCTTCTCCCTCCAGGGCCCTGACAGCTTGAAAGATTCAGGGCCCGGAGGCAGAGGGCAGGTGCAGGAAATAGCAGTGGGCACTTCTGCTCTGCAAACCAGGTCATGCCTCTGGGAATCACAGTCAGGAAGAAATGCAGTGCTAGGACTGGCAAGAGGCCCAGGAAGGGCCTCCCCGGGTCTGCAGGGCCCCAGAAAGACCCCTCTAAGGGCCTCCATCTGACTGATCTCTATATGACCGTGTGAACAGTAGGAAGGCTGGAGGCTGCCTGAAGGAGGTCACCTGTGAGGCCCAGGCTACCCATAAAGCATCGAGGCCAGATTGGGCTGCCTACAGTGGAGGATGCCCTCTCTCGCTGGCCTTTGCGCGCCGGACACTCTAGCAGTAACCTCTCTCCTTCCCCCCACATTGCTCTGACCTCCGCTTCCAGCTCCCCAGCCACACACACTGTCATCCCCAGAAAGCAGAGCTCACAGCTCGGATTCTAGGGGAAGGTCCCTGCCCAGCTCCAGATGAGCCCTCTTCCCTGTGCCTCCCTGGCCCCAGCCATTCTCTCGATGCCTGTAATTTCACACCAGGCCCCTGGACACACTTGCCAGCACCTACCGCATTGGGGCATCTGATCTGGCACCTGGGGCCTGACCCTACCCGGCACGGGGTATATCCGACTTCTTGTGTCCCATCCCCTCTTTCTTCCCCGTGGCCCCATTTCTCACTTTTCTGTCTCTTATTTGGCTTCCCTTCTTTGATCTCTCTCGAGAATTCACTCTCAGTTCTTAGGATTCTCCAGGTCCCAGGGCCTCTTCACCATGGGCCTCTGCTGCCCACCTCTCCGTTTCTTTGCCTCAGTGAACACCTTTCCCTTTCCATCTCTCTCTCCACCCTCACTTCCTCCTCTGCAGTGAGCACATTGAGAATCTGATCCATCCTTCCCTGGACTGAGGGTATAAATAGCAGAGGGAGGCCGGGCCAGGTGCCAAACTTGCTCCCAGCCTCTCCCTTACAGTCCCAGGTTTAGGCATCTGGGACCAGTGGTGGGAAGAGTCCCGGCAGGGGGGTGGCAGGGTTGAAATCAAAGGCCAGGCCCAGACAGAGGCTGGGGTGTGACAGCAAGCTGGGAGTTGGGAGCTCCCCATGCAGGCCAGGCTCTCCCCCACCAGCCTACCCACCCCCACCTGACATGGTTATGGAATCCCTTCTGCTGCTAGAGAAAGAGCTCTGGGTCAGAAGACTCCCCAGGGCCACTCGAGGCCCTGCACCCCCCCTCCCCCCCCACACACACACTCCAGGGCGCAGATGCGCGGGCCCAGGTGGCTGCCAGCAGACAGCAGCTGGGGACTGGAGTGGAAGTGGTGCCCTCCGGAAACAGGCCGCACTCTCACCCCAGCCAGCTCCCTGGCCTAATTAGACACCGGAACAGGCATTGATCGTCCCTGAGCTCATTATGTCACAGCTGGGGAACAGCTGGCCAGTTTTTTCCAGACCATTAACTGCACCATGAAGTGAAGAGAGGGAGGGGGTGCGCGAGAAGGATCAATACCCCGTCTGTCTGTGGGGGAAGCAGCCCGGTGGCTGCCTCCTTTGGCACTCGCCGGGCACGCGGCTCTCCGGGGCTGGGCTGCCAGGAGCCGAGCTCCTTGGAGTTCTCAGACAAAGGCTGAACTCCTTCCAGCCCGGAGGGACGGACCGGGGCTGCTGGGCTGACCCAGACCTGGCCCACAGGTACTCTCCGAGTCTTCTCTCTCAGGGCTTTAGCAGGGCAGGAAAGAGGTTCAGGTTGCCATATTGGTCTCAGAGAAGGCCCTCAAAGTCCAGGTCCTCTCCACCCCCACAGCAAGATGACACCTCGGGCAGCTGTCTTTGCTGGCCCTGGGCCCACCGCTCTGTGCCCCTGGGCTCCACCGGGTTTGGTTTCCTCTGGAGTGGGGAGATAGCGGGAGATGCTCTTCTCCTTGGGGGCTCCGGGTGGTGGAAGGAGGGAGGAAAGAGGTGATAGCTCTCATTCTCTCTTCCTGGCCCTGGGGGGCAGGTCAGCTGGGGGGCACCCGAGCAGGAGGAAAACTACCCACACGGCCTGACCCCAGGAGGCCCACTGTCACAGGAGGGTTCAAGGTGAAGGGAAGTGGCCTTCTATTCACAGAGTCATAAGGTGCCAAGGTTGGAAGAGACCTCCGAAATATCCCGAGCCTTCCCGCAGCGCGGGGAAGCAAGCTCTGTTATGCCTTAAGCTCTACTACACCGGGGCTGACTGCCGTCAAGGGGCCCCAGGTCTCTCTGCTCCTCTCCTGTTTGATCTATGCTGAGTTCTAACATACCCCGAGGTCTCCCGGGCACGTGTCCTCGGGCCACTGGTGGAGGCTTCACTCACCAGGAGCGCTGGGAAGACTGCTGGACTCCCCTCCACCCTGCCTCTACCCCTGCTGCCAGCCCCACCGTGGGCGACGGCACTGATTGGTGGAGGTCCCGTTGGGTCCAGATGCTGAGTTCCTGGGCAGGCTGCCTGCCCTGCTGAACAGAGGCCAGCCAGTGCCCTCTGCTCCCCAAACCTCCCACCGCGGCCTTGGTTTCCAGCATCGGCAGTGAGTATAGGGCCCGAGAGTCAGAAGGTCGGATTTCCAGACCTGGGCTCCTTCCAGCTGGGCTCCAGCCCTGAAGAGCCAGCAGACTGATAGTAACTGGAAGTACAGAAGGGCAGAAAGGGCCTTTAAAATGTATTCCTCATGCTACAGATGAGGAAACGGAGTCCCACAGGGAGAAGTGACTCGCGCAAGGACGCCTAGCTGGTTGAGACAGATCTGAGAAAGGGTGTGCCAACTCCCAAAGCAGTCCCGATCTTGTGTCGGGTCCATTTCACCACAGGGCTTTGGCTTCAAGTCCCAAAAGCCACTGACCAAGACCTAGTGGGTCACCTTTGACCCAGCCAGCGTGTCCAAACAAAGCCAACAAATGAATCTCAAACAAACCCAGGATGCACTGTCTTTCTCAGAGCTCTCAGAACACAGAGGGGACCTGGGGCCCACCAGAGTGCTCCTTGGTCACACCACTGCCACCAGAAGTAGCTTCTTCTCCCATGAGCCTCCATCAGGTCAGCAGCAACTTCTACTCAAGGGATCAAGCAAAGACCAGCTGGGCTCTGCTGTGTCTGATGTTAATCTGTCTGTCTGTCTGTCCGGATGCAAAAGGTGCTTAGGGAGCCTAGTGATAATGTGGCGTTGCTTGAACTTCCTGCAGCGTGACTCACAGGGATGGAGTGAATTAGAAGAAATCAAGTATTGCTCCTTCTGCTGGCATTGTGAGGAAAGGAAGGTACATGGACCAGAAGACGACACAGCAACGGGCCTGGGAATCAAAGAGGGCACTAGAGGAGGTCCTGGGGGCCCAAAGCCACTGGCAGGGCAGCCTCATCCTTATTCTCTTCTCTCTGGGCTCTAGACAGGAAGTGACCTCTTTAAGCAGCAGGTGCAAAGACACTGAATCCCTGTGGTTCTAGTGAGACCGTGGCGGGGGGACAGGAGTGGCCAGATGGAAAGGACTTCTAGCGTAGGGTGCTCTGTGCTGGACGCTTATGGTAGAGAGCTCTGAGAGGCAGAGCAAGCAGGAAGCCACACCTGGAGGCAGGAAAGGGGTCATCAAAAGGGAGTGAGGGAGGTGCCAGTGACAGACCATCTCCAGTCAGAGTGTCATGGGAAGGAGTCCCGGCTTGATGTCCTATCAGTGCTGTTTAATAGCTCTGTGACTGAAGCCGGTCCTGGCCTCCCGGACCATCAGCCTTTCCTGACCTGTGGCGAGATGCAGGGAGGAATTTGCTGCACGGGTTTTGCTGTGGCTCGAAGGCCCACACGAGGGAATATCAGCGAGAGGCTTTGGAAAGTGTACAAACAGGAGCGATGATTTTTATTACCCCACGCTGCTGTCTGTCAGCTCATCTGCAACGTGCAGCATTAGGATTCTGAATCGCAAGCTGCCAGAGAGTGGTTTGTATCGTAACACCGCGCGCACAAGCATTTTTGTCAGGAGTGACAGAAGCAAAGGAGCTTTCCTTCTAGAAGGGACTTCCCAGGCCCCACTAGCAGGTGTTTATGAATCTATAACAGCATTCATCTGTCCCCACAGGGTCTCTCTGTTCACAGAGAAGGCACCTGAAATCCAGGCGGCCAGGATGTGTGTGGACACATACAGAAACACACACGCGCATCAGGCCAATCCCTGGTGGCTTTGCCATCAGCTGCCCCCCTTCCAAGGTGCCGGGCCTCCTCAGTTCTCAGACTATTAAAGGAGCAATGTTTTTGAGAATAACAATGTTTTGATAGTAACCAGATGAAGAACTGAAGGTAGATGCCAGAGATGGACAGTTTTGCATTCATCAGCTATAGTTTTCTGAGAGAAAGAAGATACCACTGATGATTATATTTGGGATCATCTTTTATGAATTTCAAAGGACAGTCACATGTACTATTATTTAAGCCACATGGCCTTCTGGTGAGACACAGTATTTTCTGAGGCTTGGAGAGGTGAAGTGCCTTTTCCCAGATCACCCAACCACTAGGTGACAATCTGGGTCATTTATCCCAACTCCTGTCTGCTTCCCATGACTCTTTCCTGCTTCTCACCTCCCATGAACTTCCAACCCTCACCGAGTGTCTCTCCCACCTGAGACCAAAGGTACACATGTTCTGCGTGCTATACGCTTGCTGTATTCCACACACAACTATAGGCTATGATTCTTCTAACGTTTTTAAAGAAGTAATTTCAAATTTACAGAAAAGTTGCAAGAACGGTACAAAAAACTCCCCATACCTTTCGCTGAGTCCCCTGATCTGTTTTATGTTTCAATTTTACCACACTTGCTGCATCATAAGTATGTCCTTTGCCCTCTCCCCTCCCCCTCTTTCATATACACATATATGTAATTTCTGACCCACTTGAGAGTGAGTTGCAGGCATGGTGCCCCATGAGTTCTTAACACTTCAGTGCATATTACCTAAAAATGAAGACATTCTCTCACGTAACTACAGTCCAACATTACAATCAGGAAACCAACATGGATACAAAACTACCATCTAATTCAGAGACCCATTCAAATTTATCAGTTGGCAAAATATATATATATATACTCACACACACACACACACACACATATATATCAGTTGGCATTCTAATTAATGTAAGATAGTGCCTTCCCTTCTCCCCATTCATTTATTTATATCTATATTAACTCATCTGTTCCTTTTCAGTGAGTTACAACCTAATGAAAAAAATTCTTTTGACACCTCAGTTGTCCCAGATTTGGCCTGTGAGTACCCCTTCAAGTTGGATTCTGTATATATATATTTTTTAATGTTTATTTATTTATGTTTATTTTATTTTTGAGAGAGAGCGAGGGAGCAAGAGCATAGGGGAGGTGAAGAGAGAGGGGGAGACAGAGAATCCGAAGAAGGCTCTGTGCTGACAGCAGAGAGGCCGATGTGGGGCTTGAACTCACAAACCATGAGATTATGACCTGAGCTGAAGTTGGAAGCTTAACTGACTGAGCCACCTGTATATACCCCTGTATATTTTTTTAATGTTTACTTATTTATTTTGAGAGAGAGAGAAGGAGGGAAAGGGAGACCACGAGTGCAGGGGGTGGGGGCAGAGAGAGAGAGAATCCTAAGCATCTTGCCAGCACAGAGTCTGACACAGAGCTCACGAACCCTGAGATCAGGACTTGAGCCAAAATCAAGAGTAGACTGCTTACCCAACTGAGGCATGTAAGTACCCCAAAATTAAAAATCATGATGGAGGGGCGCCTGGGTGGCTTAGTCGATTAAGCGTCCGACTTTCGCTTGGGTCATGATCTTGCGGTTCGTGGGTTCGAGCCCCGCGTCGGGCTCTGTGCTGACTGCCAGCTCAGAGCCTGGAGCCTGTTTCAGAGTCTGTGTCTCCCTCTCTCTCTGACCCTCCCCTGCTCACGCTGTCTCTCTCTCTCTCTCCTAGAAATAAATAAAAAATAATAAAAAAAAGAAATCATGATGGGTTTTTTTAAAGTTTACTCATTTTTTGAGAGAGAGAGGGGCAGGGAAAGGGAGAGAATCCCAGGAAGGCTCCATGCTATCAGTGCAGAGCCCAATGTGGGGCTCAATCCCAAAACCCTGGGATCATGATTTGGACCAAAATCAAGAGTCAGACACTTAACCTACTGAGCTACCCAGGTGCCCACACATTCTGTATATTTAAAAAAAATTTTTTTTTAATGTTTATTTATTTTGAGAGAGAGAGAAAGAGCACAAGCAAGGGAGGGGCAGAGAGAGAGAGGGAGAGAGAGAATCCCAAACAGGCTCCAAGCTGTCGGTGCAGAGTCTGACGTGGGGCTTGACCCCACAAACCATGGATAATGGCCTGAACCAAAATCAAGAGTCTGACACTCAGCTGACTAAGCTGAGGCACCGCTGGATTCTGTATATTTTTGACATGTTCCCATCATTCTTTGAGCACTTCCTTACTTTATAGCATAAACAAGATGCTCCAGGCTCAGCTACTACTTTCAGGCTGATCAGTCCTGGGTTTTTTTTTAGTGGAAAATGATATTTAGAAGCCAAGATCTGCTGCTTGGTGTGTTTGCAGCCTCGGGTTATCATTGCTTCTAGGACCTCACAGCAGATAGAGCTAGAAATATATATGTGTATACACACACATGCACACACACACACCTACATCTATTTATATTAAAAACACAAGTTCAAACAAGGTATCCCAATTCTTATCTAATTCCATGGGGTTTATTCCTTTTCCATAAACACAACTCCTTTCACTAACCTTAAGAAATATGGTGCCCATTATCTTCAATATATTATCTATTTTCTTAATTCCTCTTCTTGCAATCAATTTCCTAACCACACAGGCCATCTTCTCTAGCCCAGATTCACCAAACATGCCAGTTGGCTCAGCCAAATCTTGGCCCCAACTCTGCTGACCACACCCGCCATGCTGGCTAAATCCTCCATCCAGATGAAAGGGAAAGAGGACAGGAAGGGCACATTCCATAATTTTTTTAAAGGATTGGACTTATTAAAGAGTTTGCTTTCATAACACATTGAAATCAATTTCATAGTTATTCAGATATTTGTCATATAACCTAAAGATATCTGTTCCAATAGCAGAGTACTGTTAATGTGTTCAGAGTTATAGAGCCAATATTTATGAAGTTTTTTCTATTAACCAGAAAAACAAATTATAATGTGCATATATTCATTCATTCTGCATTAAAAAAATTTTTTTTAATGTTTTATTTATTTCTGAGAGAGAGAGAGACAGCATGAGCAGGGGAGGATCAGGAAGAGAGGGAGACATAGAATCTGAAACAGGCTCCAGGCTCTGAGCTAGCTGTCAGCACAGAGCCTGATACGGGGCTCGAACTCACGAACTGTGAGATAATGACCTGAGCCGAAGTCGGATGCTTAACTGACTGAGCCACCCAGGTGCCCCTCATTCTGCATTTTTAAAGCTTTCTCGTAATCTATTGTATATTCATGCTCACTTGTGGAGATGATAATGTAGAAGCCCCTTGCCCTTACCAGTAAGTTTTGAAACAAAACTTGAAAGAAGATATATCAGAGACTGGTTGTTTACCCGACCATTTTCTTTTACTTCCTGTGTGCATAGCTTGGCTACATTTCCCAGCCTCCCCTGCAGTCAGATGTGGTCACATGACGGAATTCTGGACAGTGGGATATGGGCAAAACTGATGAATGCCATTTCCAGACTTGGCTCATAAACCTTCCACACAATTCTGCATGTTCCCTGTCTCTTCCCCCATCTGCTGACTGAATATAGGGAATCCCGTAGAGGATTTCAAAGCCTGTAGCAGTTAGCAGAGCCACAAAATGGACTGTGCTGGGTACCTGAATCACCCCATCAACTGAAGGCCATCAACTGAACATCAGTACTGAACTGTCACGTGAGTAAGAATGTCAACTTCTATTGTGATGAGCCACTGAGACCTGGGGCTTGTAAGTTAATCAGTTAGGTCACCCCACCAATACAGAGAGAAAATGAATTGCCCACATTTACCCTTTAGAAGCAAAGAAGCATCGGGGTGCCTGGCTGGCTCCGTCTTAACATGTATGACTCTTGATCTCAGGGTTGTAAGTTCAAGCCCCACGTTGAGTATAGAGGTTACTTAAAAACAAAAACTTAAAAGAAAAGCAGGGTGCCTGGGTGGCTCGGTTGAGCGTCCAAATTTGGCTCAGGTTCAGCTCTCATGGTTTGGTTCATGAGTTTGAGCCCCACGTGGTGCTTGCTGCTGTCAGCGCAAAGCCTGCTTCGGATTCTCTGTCACTTGCATTCCCCCGCTTGCACTCTCTATCTCTCAAAGATAAATAAACATTAAAAAAAAAAAAAGCAAAGAAGCATAATGTTGAATGAAACCTTCTGAGGCTGAATGGCCCTACCTGAGAGCTCTTCCCATCAGATAAGACCATGTACATGCACTTGATACCTCAGGACACTGTAACTCTATCTTTCAGAATGTCTCACTATTCTAAAAGTGACATTTTCCTCCTCTGCCCAGGTGTATACTAGTGCCTTCCCTTCTCCCTTTTCTTTTCCCAAAGGGGCTGTGGCCCAGAGTTTGCTCTTTCATGGGCTTATCTTTATCAGATGGAAACATCGGGTTTGTCTAACACCTGATCGCTGGCAGAGAGAGACTTACCCAGCCTGAAGAGGTAAGTATCCCCAAGGAAAGGGGACAGCTCTTCAGCTTCCTACAAGAGGACTCTGTGATTGGTGTGGAGGTGGTGAAAGGGACTGTAGTCTCAGGATGGACCTAAATACCTGGGGTGCAAGTTGGTTGCTTCCTCTGAACACAGTAGACCAGCAGCAGTTACTGGTCACGTACACATCCTGGCTTTTCATAAGCTGGTAATTACTGGTTCAGCAAGTTAGCACAGCCCAGGCTGCTAGAAATTTAGATCTTCCAAGAAAGGATCTTTCTCACCCTTCTCCCTCTAGGCAAGACAAGTTTTCAAGATTCGAGAGAGTGAGAGAAGTCAGGTAAGATGGGAGGAGCAGGTGGGGAACAATGCAATGAAATGGGGGGAAGGAAAACGCAGTCTGGAAATGTGGACAGGAGGCATCAGAAGCTTTCCTAATACACAGTCCAAATTACAGAGGTAGAGTCACACAGTCATGTGTGTGACTAGAGGTAGGCAAAGCCCTGAGGGTCGTCTGACCTTCCTTTCAAGGGAGGGATTAAGGAGCAGGTCCAAGGTCACAGAGGTAGTCAAGGATAGGACTAGAACCCAGACCTCTCAAGTCCCAGGCCAGTGCTCTTAGTACTTTCCTCCTCTGCTTGCGGGTCTGATGGGATCCACTCAGTTCTAACAGTTGGAGCAGCAGATGTAATTAGGATACTAAGTGCTGGAGAGTGCACTCCCTGAGGACCTATCTCTCCATGACCTTGGCCAATCCTCAAGCCTCCCTGAAAGCCTTTCTCGGCTTCTACCAGAAGCCAGCTCCCCTCACCCACCAGGGTCTGACATAAACAGTCTGTCTGGGGTGAGTCTCTCAATTCCAAGGTGAACCAGGAGTGGGAACATCTCCATTTAGAACCCCAGAGTATCTGGGAAGGGAAAGTCTCCAGACTGGAAAGGCATGGAAATTTCCCTGAACCCAGAAGCATGCTTGGAATAGTATCAACTGCCGCATCACCACTCCAGCCCAGCCTTGTTAGTGAGGCAAGCCACAATCAGGAGATAATTAGCTTGCTGTTATTTATTCCCCACACTAATCAGCAGCCCACTGCTTGCACAGTGGAGAGGGCTCCCGCCCCCAGAGCTGTGGGGGTTCTCAGGGACCTTTAGTTACCAGCCAGGAAACAAGTAGCAGACAAAGGGCTGGGGAGAGGGGGAGAGGGGGGAGGAGACCCGACCATAGGACCGGGTGCCGCAGGCTTCCCGCACAGCCCGCAGCTCCCTGGAGAGAGGCAGCCCTGGGATCACCAGGAGCCCCTGGCAGTGCTACAACTCCTCTGCGTTTTGTTCTTGGGGTTGGGCTCTGGTCGATAAAGGGCGGCCGGCCTTCAGCTCCCTGTTCTGCCTCACTGCAGTCAAATTGCCTTTTTCCAAGGCGACTTTCAAAAAAAAAAAAAATGACATTTATCAAAGCCTGCTGAGTGGTAACCTTGATGGGAGGGAGAGAGGGCAGGTACACTGTCTGTGGAAGCAGGCAAAGAAAATAAGAATAACCTGGAGGGAAGGAAATGCTTTCAAACCTCAAAGTTTCGGGGACAATCACGGATTGATGGCTGTAGGTTTTGAGACAGCCACTCCACGCTCACCGACACCCCTTCCTGCTTCCTTCCTCATCCTCACCAGCACATTCTCACTGGTGGTCCCTGTCTTTCCAGCCCAAAGAGAAGACCAAAGTTGCTCCATTCAAATAGCAATCTCTGGGAAGGGCTCAGAGATATCAAGACCTGTGTCTTGATAACTTTGCGAAATACTGAGCCTTCCATCAGTAGCAGCTCCAAAATTTCTCTATAGGACAGGCTAAGAGGCTGCCATTTGGTTGGAAGGTGGGGAGTAAGGGAAGGTGAAAGGCTTGTTCTGAAGCTTTGTTTGCGTAGCAAGTACCCTGGGGTTGTTTCCATGTATTGTACACCTGTTTGGAACAGTGTAGATAAAGCCCTCTCGTGCCACTTCTTGGTGCCATGGCCACATAGGATATCCCAAAGAGGACTTACGAGACATCTGGTCAGCCTCTGTCCCTACACAGGACGCCCCACGAGTTTGCTCACTCTCTTCTCTGGCCTCCTAAGCCCTTTGTACACCAGCTCATATATTACCTGTCATCATGCATTGTGACCACCTGTGCCTCTTTCCTTCACCAAACCATGACACTTGAGAACAGAGAGTGTTTCTTATGTGTCTACCTTTGTATTTTACTTTTCTACTTTTTTTAATTTTTTTTTTTTTTAATTTTGAGAGAGAGAGAGAGCAAGCCGGGGAGGGGCAGAGAGAGAGGGAGAGAGGATCTGAAGCAGGCTCTACAATGACAGCAGAGAGCCCAATTTGGGGCTTGAACTCACAAACCATGAGATCATGACCTGAGACAAAGTCAGATGCTTAACCAACTGAGCCACCCAGGCTCACTCCTCACTTTTCTATCCTTAAACACTTACAGGAGTTCTTGCTATATGTTAATGAGGTGTGTGTGATAGGATGAATGAACAAACACATGAAAGGATATCCATGCAAAGTAGTCATCTGGCCCCCTGATTGAATGCTTCCTGTGATGGGGAGATCATTACCTCAAGATGGAAACGATCCATTATAGTCAACTGAAATATCAGCAGATGTTTCTGTCCATGGGACAGAAATCTGCTTCTCTGATACTTCTACCCAGTAGAATAGTTCTTCCCTTTAGAGGCCCAGAAGAACAGAAGCTCTCAACCTAGGATTCCATGGATGAGCCTTATAAGATCCTGTCTCCAAGAAATGTGTATAAAATTGCATGTGTCTGCTCATGTGCTTAAGGGAAGAGAATTCATTGGTTTCACAAAGGAGTCTGTGTCACCAAATTTTAGAGCCACACTACATTCGTGCACCCCTCTTCCTCATGAAAATGTATACTAGACAAACCAAGGGGCCTCAAAATGCTTTGTTTTTTTCGATTTTCCTTCCTTCCTTTTCCAAAGACAGCAGATCCCAAAGTTGTCATGTGTCGTGAGCAAAATTAATTCTGCTACTCTAACCGCAGATGATTGGATGGGGATTAATCCACTTACTGTAGTTGACCATGTATGGGTAGGACACACAGGAGGCCGAAGGAAACGGCTTGACAGGAATTCTGCTTGAAAGGCTTCTCCATATTGGATGGCAGCAGTTTGACTCATTCCAAGCCTCTTCCTGGGGAAGCAGACATCCTTTGTGGCACCCACAGAAGGTGGGTGCTTTGGGGGCTACAAGCCTCTGCCATTTCAGTTCTTCAAATGTAGGAAGCATTGGGTCCACAGTGACTACACCTAATAAAACAACCCCCCAGCTCCAGGAAACCTCTGTGGGGTCCTGCAAGAAACCTCTCTTCTGAGGAGTGCCTGGGTGGGTCAGTCAGTTAAGCGTCCGATTTCGGCTCAGGTTATGATCTCACGGTTTGTGAGTTCGAGCCCCACATCGGGCTCTGTGCTGACTGCCAGCTCAGAGCCTGGAGCCTGTTTTCAGATTCTGTGTCTCCCTCTCTCTCTGACCCTCCCCTGCTCTCTCTCTCTCTCTCTCTCTCTCTCAGAAATAAATAAAACATTAAAAAAAAAAAAAAGAAACCTCTATTCTGAAACTCATGAGGTATGACTCTTCTTTGTGGTTCCAAAGATTCTAACATGCAGCCCCTCAGCTTTCTGAAGTGGTTATTATGACTTCCTCCCAAAGTAAAAGGTAACACTGCTAAGTCCTCCCTCATATACAAGCTATCATAGTATTCACGTACACTCTCATTCAATCTTCATGAAACTCCTCTAATAGTGGTTCTCAAATTTGGAGTACCAAGAATCACTGGGCTTCACCTTAAGTACAGATTCCCAAGCTCCCAACTCCAGAGGTTCTAAGCAAGTCTGAGGTGGGCCTTGAAATCATCTTTTCCATTAAGTTCTTTGGAGATTCTGAGGCAAGCACCCTGAGGCTCACCCAAGCAGAACATTGCCCTAACATGTAATGTTCCTCAACTGCCCTGATAATCAAAATGCTTCCCAGACTCCTTTCATGAAATTTCTGGGTCAGTGGATCAGGGGCTCTGGAATTTTTTTCATAGAGCAGGTATCAAAACTCCCATTTTGTATGTGAGAAAACTGAGGCCCAGATAACTTATTCACAGCCACAGAGCTAGTTCCTGACAGGAGTGAGACTAGACCCCAGCTCTCCTGACACAGTCCAGTGCTCTTTCTACTGGGACACAAAAGCCATACCACCTACAGAGAATCCTAAACATAATACACGATTAACATTTGTTTGTGAAATTGAATAGAATCCACATACATACTTTCTAGGTCCTAGTGGGAAGAAATTATTTTTTTAACATTTACTCATTTTTGAGAGGCAGAAAGAGGCAGAGCATGAGCAGGGGAGGGGCAGGGAGAGAGGGGGACATAGCATCCGAAGCAGGCTCCAGGCTCTGAGCTGTCAGCACAGAGCCCAATGTGAGGCTTGAACTCATGAATCATGAGATAACAACCTGAGCTGAACTCAGATACTTAACCAACTGAGCCACCCAGGCACCCAGAGAAGAAACTATTTCTAAAGCATATTTGCATCTTACTCCATGCAGCGTCACCCCAAGGTACATGACACAGTGGTCTGCCCTAGGGCTTCAACAGATTTTTGTGAGAGAATGCCTTATAATAGGATTACTGGACTGTGGTACCATTCCATCGGCTACCCCCGGCTGTGCTCCAGGCTGTAAACGAGCTGTCCAGAACTGAACTTGATACTGAAGCTATGGTCTGACCCTAACTGAGTGCAGCAGGAGCTTCTCTGCCCAGGACTTTAAAGGAACTACTGCCTGTTCCGGGGAGCTGGAGCGTGCCCTCCCTGGTGTGTGCCCTCACAGAACGAATAGGAACTGACTGCTCTATTGCTGACCCTGTGCTCCCCTCAGCAACCTCAGGCTCTACCATGGCTCCCTAATCCTAGCCCCCCACTCATTAACACTTATCATTCTGCTGGGTCCAAAGTCTGGGCCTGAAACCCCTGGAGAGCATAGGCCACAAATTCAGATCAAATTCAGATTCCCCCCATTTCTATCTGCTTTGCGCTATCCTTGGAAGGGTTATGATGCATCAAGAAGAACCCTGAACAAGAATGAAGGATCCAGCCCACTCCTACGTCCTCACATTTATAGAGTGCCTACTGTACGTCAAAGACTCTGTTAGGTACATGAACTCATCGAATCCCCACAACAACTGCATTAGGCAAGTCTTCTGATTGTGCCCATTTTACAGGTCAAGTAACAGCTCAAGTCACACAGTGAGTGGCAGAGTTAGAATATGACCTCAAGAGGGGCACCTGGGTGGCTTAGTCGGTTAAGCGTCCGACTTTCACTTAGGTCATGATCCCGCGGTTCGTGGGTTCGAGCCCCGCGTCAGGCTCTGTGCTGACTGCCAGCTCAGAGCCTGGAGCCTGTTTCTTTTTTTTTCTTTTTTTTTTTTTTTAATTTATTTCTAGGAGAGAGAGAGAGACAGCGTGAGCAGGGGAGGGTCAGAGAGAGAGGGAGACACAGACTCCGAAATAGGCTCCAGGCTCCGAGCTGGCAGTCAGCACAGAGCCGACGCGGGGCTCGAACCCACGAACCGCGAGATCATGACCTAAGCGAAAGTTGGACACTTAACCGACTAAGCCACCCAGGCGTCCCAACCTGGAGCCTGTTTCAGTCTGTGACTCCCTCTCTCTCTAACCCTCCCCTGCTCACACTGTCTCTCTCTCTCTCCTAGAAATAAATAAAACATTAAAAAAAAAAACAAAAACAAAGAATATGACCTCAAGAAACCTGGTTCCAGCCAGAGACTACACTCTTAACCACAAGGCCACACTCCCTCTCCAGGTTAACTCAGCTCTGCTACAAACCGGCTTGTGAACTTAACTCCTAAGGTAGCTTCCAGACCTGGCAGTCTAAATTTCTGTCATTGTGGGTAAGGGCCAGACAGGCTAACATTAGGATTAGCCTAAGAATCAGCTAAGAACAGTATAAATGGTTGAAGTGTAGAAACTTCAGACATAAATGAATAGCTAGGGACTCAAAGAGCATCATTAGAGGAAAAAGATTAACTCAAAGAGTTAGTCCAATGGACTTAGATATGGGAGAAAAATCCTTAACGGTAAGCTTAACATTCAGTTTAATCATAATCCTCCCCCAAATCACAAAAGCACTGGCTTCCTAAACTAGAATATTAACTTCCCAAAAATAATACAAACTAATCAAGGATTCATTGATAAGGATTAGCTGATATGTCTCACGTGAGTTAGAATTTAATTTTAGATAGAAAGCCTTTAGAAACCAAAGAGAGGGGGCTGCATGTACAGGAAAAGAAAATATTTCCAGACTGATGACAAAACTTGTTAATGAAAAAATACTAAACTCGTTTTGGAGGACTTCCTGGTTATCCACGTTTACAGGGCAGGGGCTCCAGAAAAGTCTTCTTTATAACAGTGCTTGGAACAAAGTCTTCCATCTCTGGGATGTCTGGTCAGCTGCAGGGTGATTGTGGTCAGAGAACCCCACCCCAAAGGCTGAAATAACATTTAGTACCATGAATTTATTTGTCAGCAATATTTCAAAGACGCATTTATCTGATGACTCAGTGCTGGGCTATTTTGAGACATCCATATGTGAGCGTCAAAAGTCAAGAAACTTGTTCGTGATTTAGCCATCAGGAGTGGTCCCTCCCCTACGGGAGAAGACGAACTCTGACCAAGAGCACAAGCTGTAAATTAAACAAGGTGCCCTCAGCTCTATTTGACAAATGTGAAAAGCCCTGGACACTGAAAGGTGTCCATCCTGGTGGTTTCCAGATCAAGGGGAGCTTCTGAGAAAGTGGACGGGGTTGAGGTGGAAATGGGTAAGGAGGAAGGGGGAAAAAAGGGGTTGTCTAATGTCAGTTGTCCAAAAAGAGGAAATGTTTGCCTCCTGGGCAGTAAATAATGGGTGGGCATGCTAAAGGGCAAGCTAGAAGGTTAAAAGGGTCAGTGAAATGAGTGATAGCTTAGGAAGGTGGGGTGGAATGATGGCAACAGGAATCCTCCAAGCTGAGGACCTTCAGGGACAAACCCAAAATGGTAACATGGGTGACCTGCTAGAGCTCAACCTAATGCAAAGGGCTTAAACTTTAGCCCTTTAAGCAATTCTTAACAAAGGACTAATCTTTGTTGCTACCTCTCCCAGAAATAGCTCCATTTTAGAGCCTCCTCTTTCTGGAGATATTAGAAGAACTACAAAAATGGTGCTGATACTAGTAACACACTGGGGTTGTCCACAAAATATAAGAATGTTTAAAATTTTTTAAAAATTTAAGTTTAAATTTTTATTTAAACTTGGTAAATATTTATAAACTATAAAAGATAAACCAGAGAAGGAGATCTTGTAAATTTGAATGAATGCTCCAAACAGGCAATGCCCTAGAATATGGGAACAAGGCAGATAATTGGTAAAGGTAATCTATACACATGTTGACAGCAAGACCAAAAGATCTCCTAACTCTTAATGGAAAAAACTAGGATTTTTTTTTAAAGAGAATACTTATAAATGATAAAGGCCTTTCACAAACATTAGTTCATTTGATCCCCAAAATGCCCCTATGAAGTAGGCTCAAGTGCTATTATTGTTCCCATTTTACAGATAATGGAATGAGAGTTAGTAGAACAAAGCAAAATATCCAAAGTCACACAGCCAGTATACAGCTGTGACTCATCCAAGCCCAAACCCTATGCTTATCCTTACTTCTGCAAGAGGCACTGAGACTAACATAATAAATGTACTAATTTAATGCAATTATTAATTAATGAATTAAGTCAACAAACATATTTTGAGGTCCTACTACCGGCCAGACCCAAGGCAAATCCCTCTCAAGGAGCTTACAATCTGATGGGGAAGCAGACATGTAAACAGACAAAACAGTAGATGAAGAGTTCTGTAAGGACGTATACACGATTTGAAATGGAATCACAAAAAGGAAAACGTAGGTGTGCCCAGGAAATTAGACTACATTGTCCTAAAGAAGGGTGGTCATTCCCATGGAGTCTTTAAAATAGAGTCAAACATAGCTTCTTAATTGGGTATCTTCCTCCAGCATTCTCCAGCTATGATTCTGATGGCCAATACTAGCTATTGAGAAAAAAAAAAAAACTTCTAGAATAGAGAAAATGAATTCATCTAGTCTCATAAGCTGGTAGACATATCCAGCCTCTTTTGCTCAAATTCTGAGCTGACCGAACAATCTTCCAAACTGTACCTAGGAACACTGGGTTGATCCACTCCAGCAAGAGGATATAAATACCCACTATAAATATCCTGTTTATCCTACCAAGGTCTCCTTTTTGTTGTGAATTAATAGTTATTCTGGTCTAGAAAGCAGCTGTGGGAGAGTTAGCATCGGTCAATTCTCCCTCCCAGTGCCATCCAATGGAACTTTCCATGATTTTGTTCGATAGGGTTAGCTAGCCACATGTGGCTATTGAACATTTGAAATGCGTCTGGGGAAACTGAAGAGGGCAATTTACAATGTTATTTAATTTTAATTAGTTTAATTGATTTAAGTGGCCACATGGAGCTAGTGGCTACCAATTTGGACAGCACAGCTCTAGACCCTTGCTACTCAAAGTGTGGTCTGTGAACCAGCAGGCTATGCATCCCCTTATTAGTTTGCTGAAAATACAGACTCTCCGGTTCCACCCTAGGCCTCTTGATTCAGAAACTGTATGTTAACAAGATCCCCAGGCTATCCATATGCACATTAAAATTTAAAAATGGCATGGTTGCTTCTGGATGAGCTGGGGGGAAGGGGGGGGGATTAACTGAGGACCATAGCTGTGATGACCTCTCCAAACTGCAGAGTCCCACACTTGGGACTGGTGTCCAGCACAGGGGGCCCTCTTTCTTTGTATCTGTCTCTCCTCCATCCCTTAAGCAGAAAGGGGAAAAGGGAGAGAAAGAAAAGAGCCTGGAACATGGGGTCTAAGGAAAGTTAGTACAGGATATGGGGTGGAGGGTGGGGTGGGAAGAGTACGTGTTTCTCAGGGATACTTATACAAAATAAAATGATGGAATTCCCTTGATAATTACTGAATATGGGTGATGGGTACATGGGAGTTCATTGTACTAGTTTCTCTACTTTTGTGTATGTTTGACATTTTTCAAAATTAAAAAACAAATGTGATTTCAAAGAAGATGTGTGTGATAGTCAGCTTCCAAGATGGCCCCCAGTGATCCTCTCCTTCTGGTATTCATGCCTTTGTGTAGTCTTCTTTCATACTGAATCAAGGCTGGTCCATGTGACCAAGGTGGAGATAAGGAGATAATAGCTGTGATCTTGAAGAGCCAGGTCACTGTGACTTCTGCCTTGTTCTCTCTTGGATCTCTTGCTCTAAAGGAAGAAAGTTACTATGCTGTGAGGACACTCAAGCAGTCCTGTGGAGAGGCCTTTATGGAGAGGAGCCAAGGCCTCCTGCCATCAGTCAGCTGCAAGAGTGAGCCATGTAAGCAAGTCTCTGTGGAGTTGACTTCTAGCCCCAGTCAAGCCTTCCAATGACTGTACCTCCACCTGACATTTGATTCCAACTGCATGGGAGACCGGCATGCCGTCATTGCCCGCCAGGCTGCATCTGAATCTCTGGCCAACAGAAACCGTGAAAGACAATAAATGTATATGGTTGTAATAAGCCACCGAGTTTTGGGGTAATTTGTTATGCAGTAATAGAGTATTGATGCAATGTCATTTCAGTATTTCCTCCCTCCTGAATACTCTCCCCACCTTATCACTGATGCCTCAAATCAACAGGGAAAGACCTTTCATGCTATGGATAAGGCTCACATGCTAATACCCCTTGAAGAGATAATACATTCACTTAAATTCAATGTAAAACATACGTGACAGATATAAATTCTTTTTTAAAACTCTTAGCAGGCTAATGTATTGAGACATTAATTTCAGTCTCATTCCTGCCGTTGTAAGAAACTAGAAAGAATAAAAAGGTAATTTCTCCCTCAGGGTCTACCATCCCAAGAAACAGCTATAGTCTTGAGTTATAAAAGGTTTAAGCTCTTCTTACATCTCTCTCACTCCATGCTCAACCCCTAACACCAAACACTGGTTAACAGCTTCCTGGTGTTTCAGGACCACCCTAAAGAAGACCACCACCCTCCTCACTGTCCCCACTCCCCCTCCCGGCTGTGTCTTTAGGATTAGGTAACAGAGAAACTGCTGGATTGGTCCATAAGAGGAAGGTAAAGAGCTGGTACTGGTTCAGTAAGAGGGCAAGTGGCCAGGCCTAGGGGATGAACGACTTCCCCCAGGCTGGGAAAGGTTTTGAAGGTTCCAAAAGTGGAAACCTGTTCCTGGTTTGTATGAAGTCGTGTGTGTGTGTGTGTGTGTGTGTGTGTGTGTGTGTGTGTGTGTCAGGAGTGCAGTAGGGATCCCTTTATGGGGAGGCTGGGGAAGTGGGATCCTAGGGCCTGGGCATGCATCAAAAACCACCACCCCTTCACCTCCCTGGCTTGCAGGCCGTGGAAATGTATCCTTCGGTGGTACCCCAAGGGTCATGGAATAATAGCATCAAGACTGAAACAAACACAAGAACAAGGCTCTTCCCCCCACCCCAAATCTTTCCCCCAAATGTTTGAGACTTCACAGCCCTAGAGAGAGAACTGGGGAACCTCAGAACGTGACTAATGAATTTCCCGCCAACACTGACAGGCGGGAGCTGAGCCAGATTTCTTTAATTTGTCGGATTAAAAGACATGTGACGCTTCCTGCCCCGGAGTCAGTTGCCGCGAATTCATTCCAGCTAGACCTAGTTTCCCTAGGAGCGGTATCGGGAGGGAGAAGCTTGGGGGCGGCGGAGAGAATGAAAGAAGGTGGAGGAAGTCAGAGAAGGCCCAGGAGCCAGAGCCCCCTCCCGACAGTTTCCGTCCTCCGGACCCCCGCCCGGACCCCCTTCCGAGAAAAAAACGACCTGGAGCGCGGCCGCCCGTCCGGCTCCGACACAAACACACGCACGTGCGCCCCGCCCCCGCCGCGCGCACGCGCCCCGAGGCTCCGGCGCCGGGCGCGCGCGCGGTGCTCGCTGCCCCCACGCCGCTCCCTCCGCTCGGCTCGCGGCGTCTCCAGTTCCCCCCACCGCTTCACGCGGGACCCGCGGAGCCGGAGGCGGCGGCCGTGGTCGGTGGGCTCTCGCGGGCGCGGCGGTCGAGGCGGCGGCGCGACGGAGCGGAGCCCGGCAAGTCCCCGGGAGGCGATGTGGCCGGGCGCGGGCCCCTGCGTAAGGCGGGCGCCGCGACAGGCCGGCCGGTGAGGCGCCGCCGGGGGAGGCCGCGACGGAGCTCCCGGACCCGCCATGGGCTGAGACACGTCCTTGCCGAGCAGGTGCAGTGACCCGCGGCCCCGGGGGGAGCCCGCCCCCACAGGCCCCGGGAACCCTCAGCCCTGTCAAGTGGGCTCCCTTGCCCAGCCGGTGCCCCGGTGACCTTCCCCTGGCTCCTCCCCAGAGGCCCTGCTGACCCTGCCGTCAAACCTGCTGCAACCCCTGTGCAACCGACGGCTCCTAACAGCCCCGGGCATACCCCGCACCCTACACTCCTGTGACCCCAGCGGAGTAGGCCCGTGCGGTCACCTCCTCCTCTGCCCAGTATTTTGAGCCCACTGCCTGCACAGCGCTTGGGAACTGCCCAGCATCTCTTTCTTTCTCTTCTGGCCCAACGCGGGGGCTGGGGGGGAGGGAAGGGTAGGGGGGGGAGGAAGGGTCAGCCCTTCCCTTCAGAGGCGCTGGTGATCACCAACCCCATGCTCTCTCTCTTCCTTAAGCCTGTAGTGAAAGTGAGCCTTCCTTCCTTATCCCACCAGAACATGCCCGGGTGACTCCCTCCCAGATCTTCCTGGTGGCCTTCCTCGCCCTTCCCAGTGACACTATGCAACCCCAGCGTGACCCCCGAGGCCTCTGGCTCCTGCTGCTGTCCTTGTTCCTGCTCCTCTTTGAGGTGGCCCGGGCCGCCCGGCCCGTGGTTAGCTGCCCTGCGGCCTGCCTGTGCGCCAGCAACATCCTCAGTTGCTCCAAGCAGCAGCTGCCCAGCGTGCCCCACTCCTTGCCCAGCTACACCGCGCTGCTCGACCTCAGCCACAACAACCTGAGCCGCCTGCGGGCAGAGTGGACGCCCACGCGCCTGATCCACCTGCAGTCCCTGCTGCTGAGCCACAACCACCTGAACTTCATCTCCTCCGAGGCCTTTTCCCCAGTGCCCAACCTGCGCTACCTGGACCTCTCCTCCAACCAGCTGCGAACGCTGGACGAGTTCCTGTTCAGTGAACTGCAAGCGCTTGAGGTGCTGCTGCTCTACAATAACCACATCATGGCAGTGGACCGCTGCGCCTTCGACGACATGACCCAGCTGCAGAAACTCTACTTGAGCCAGAACCAGATTTCCCGCTTCCCTCTGGAACTGGTCAAGGAAGGAGCCAAGCTCCCCAAACTAACACTCCTGGATCTCTCCTCTAATAAGCTGAAGAACTTGCCGTTGCCCGACCTGCAGAAGCTGCCCGCCTGGGTCAAGAACGGGCTGTACCTGCACAACAACCCCCTGCACTGCGACTGTGAGCTCTACCAGCTCTTCTCGCACTGGCAGTACCGGCAGCTGAGCTCCGTGATGGACTTTCAGGAGGACCTGTACTGTATGAGCTCCAAAAAGCTGCACAACGTCTTCAACCTGAGTTTCCTCAACTGCAGCGAGTACAAGGAGCGTGCCTGGGAAGCCCACTTGGGCGACACCTTGACCATCAAGTGTGACACCAAGCAGCAGGGGATGACCAAGGTGTGGGTGACACCAAGCAACGAACGGGTGCTAGATGAAGTGGCCAACGGCACAGTGACGGTGTCCAAGGACGGCAGTCTTCACTTCCAGCAGGTGCAGGTTGAGGATGGGGGTGTGTATACCTGCTACGCCGTGGGGGAGGCTTTCAACGAGACCCTGTCTGTGGAGTTGAAAGTGTACAACTTCACCTTGCACGGACACCACGACACCCTCAACACGGCCTATACCACCCTGGTGGGCTGTATCCTCAGTGTGGTCCTGGTCCTCATATACCTGTACCTTACCCCTTGCCGCTGCTGGTGCCGGGGTGTGGAGAAACCATCCAGCCATCAAGGAGACAGCCTCAGCTCTTCCATGCTTAGTACCACACCCAATCACGATCCTATGGCCGGTGGGGACAAGGATGATGGTTTTGACCGGCGGGTGGCCTTCCTGGAGCCTGCTGGCCCCGGACAGGGTCAAAATGGCAAGCTCAAGCCAGGCAACACCCTGCCAGTGCCCGAGGCAACAGGCAAGGGCCAGCGGAGGATGTCGGATCCGGAATCGGTCAGCTCGGTCTTCTCTGATACACCCATTGTGGTGTGAGCAGGATGGGTTGGTGGGGAGATTCTGCCCCAGGAGAGGTAATGCACCCCTGAAGGGTATGAGGGGATGGAAGAGAGGGCTGGCTGCCCAAGGGAGTGGGTTCCCCCTGACCGCGAGGGAATTGGTCACGGGTACACTAGCTGGCATAGACCTCAACCAGGGTGTGGCTGCCACGATTTTCAAATCTGGATATATCAATCCTTAGGCAAGTGCTACACCCTCACCCAAAGCCCTGGGAATTCTCAGTGTGGTAGAGGAAGAAGAGCATGTCTGAGTTGGGTGGGATGAGGTAGGGGTGGGGGGAAGAGCAGATTCCCAAAACTTTTTTGAGGTCATCCCTAGCTCCTTAAGAGAGAATCATTTGGGGGGGGGGGTAACATTTTTTTTCTATCTCTGCCCACCCACACCTGCGGTGTTGTGCGTGCTGGGAGTGGGAGGGGTCTTCCATAGGAGCGACACTGGGGAAGAGCTGTAGTATCTTCTTTGACCAGAAGGTCACGCTTCACAGCTGGGGGAATTTGAAACCTTTGGGAAAATGAGTCAGGAAAAGGCTGAGGCCTCAACCAATAACGCTCCCCAAAGCTATTGTGAGATTTCCCACTGATGCCTCTCTTTCCCGATGAGTCTTGGATGGATGGATCTTTGCAGGAGGCTGGCCTGTTGCCTGTCAGATATGGCAACAACGTGAGAGGCGGCATCTGTCCCTTGTCCCGGAACCAGTGGCACGGAGGATATAGCGTGAACGCAGAGGCCTGTGTCACAGCATACGTGCCAGCACAAAACTTGTAGCTGGGGGACAAGCTCCAGATTTGCTAAGTCCCTGGTTGGTGACACCCTTGGTTAGCATTTGGTTCCCAGCACCTGTGTGTCAGACCAGGGCCGGGGCTGCCGGAGGCAGAGCTTTTATGGGTGCCTGCCACAGACGTGGGATAGGGGGGCCGCGTCACGCCAGGCGGAGAAGGGTGAACAGCCTCTCTTATGTAGCATCCGGCTGGACGTACCTGATTTCCCGCGTTTGCCGTCTCTTCCCTCTGGCTTCTTAGCAAGCTCAGGTGGGGTGGAGTTTTCCCTAGCTGCTGCTCTGCAGAGGGAGGAGCCCTGGACGGTCTGGCCCCAGCTGGGCTAGACTGTGCGTGGGGATGGAGGGAACCAGCTACGTGTTTTCTCTGTGTTGACAAAGCAGCCTTGTACCTCTCTTAGATCTCACCCTGCTGTGGAGCCAAAGTGCGGATTTCATCATCCGAGGGGTTGCAGCTGGGTGGTCTCTGCCCTGGAGTGGCAAGGCAGAGTGCAGCTTAGGGTCCTGCCCCTCTCCAAGGGCTCCGGGCAGCCTTGTAACAGAGACAGTGGCATGAGACTTTCAGGAGGAAAGTTCTGCCACCTCCATCACTCTCAGCCAGAGGTCTATGCAGTTGTGGCGGTCAGGCCAGAGAACTTATGAACAGGCCCGACATTCCATTCCGTCCAAGGTTGCAGAATTCTTTGGGTCTGGAGATGACTGCACCCGTTGCCTATACCGCAGGCCCTGGGAGATGGGTGCTCTGAGCTTTGGCAAGGGGACGAGCAGGGCACAGGTGAAAATGTCCTCTGACGTTGGTCTTTTTCAGTGTCTTCCCTTCTCCCAACCAAGTCTCCTGTCCCCTGGAAGTCCTCCAGATCTGCTAGCTTTCTGACCTGCTTTTTAGGCTCCAGGAGGTGTCCTCGACCTGTGGGTGAGGGCCGCTTGCTAGGAGGGCCTGACTCCTGCTGCCCATTAAGATTGAGAAAGGGGATCGGAACTCAGCATCTTCCGCCTGTCCGTGCCTGGGATGTCAAGACTGCTGTCCATCCTTTAATTAGTGACCTCATTTGTTGGGAGAGGTGCAGCATTTCCCTCAAGTACCTGCATGCTCCTAGGTATGCACGCTGATAGGTATGCATGCACGCCAGCACCTTGACTTCCACCAGGACGGTGACTCTTCAGTCCCCACTAACGCCCCCTGTCAGAGTGGGTTCCGCCTCCGTGCACAGCTTCATGCACACGACTTCCGTATCCCGTAGGAGAGATGGTGACCACGCCAGGCTCCCCAGACTCCAACTCTCGTACTTTTAATTTCTGAACTGCCCGAAGCTTTACCCACATCTCCCTGATACCGAATAACTTCTCTGCAAAGGCTGGGGCTGGGAGAACCACAGGTCAGGGCACCCGGGGAGAAGGGGTGATGAGGAGCTAGCTGCTTCCTCAGACCCCTCAGAAACCTTCCTTGGATTAAAGTCAGTTTTTGTGAGAACTGAATGTAGAACTCGGTGAGTAACGGACTCAGAGAGAAGCTGGCAGGGGAGCAAGCAGCTAGAAGTTGTTCTCCCTGTGTTAACTGCCCTGGAAAGAGAAGGGCATGAAGGAAAAGTTGTCTGGTTGTTTCCAGAGACTTCTGGGGTTTTTGTTAATGGAGCTCTGTGAACCAGGCCTCCCTTCTCAGACCTATTAGGGAACCTGGGAAAATTTCATCTCCGTGCTGCAGTTTCCCGCTAGGCACCACCTAGGCCTCTGATAATCTTTAAAAGTCAAATGAAGTTGGCCTTCTGGAGTATTCTGAGTTCCTGAGGACTAGGAGGGCCATTCTCCTCATAAGTCCCACCCAGTTTAGGGACCAGGAAAAGGCCCTGAGGCCCGGTCTCCCTACTGTATCCACTAGGTAGGCCCCTCATGTGAGAGACCGGTACATGTGCCTGGCCGCCCCACCAAGAGATTGAACTGACCAGCCTCTTCCCATGGTTTCAGTTGATAGAACCCAAAGGCAGCTTTCTACCTGTGGGGGTTAGGTACTCGGTGTACATAAGCTCACTAGAACCTTGTGTAGGAAACTGCCAGGTCTGGTTATAAGAAAAGGCTGAGAAATCACTCCCTCCCTTCCCCCCTACCCTGCACCCATAAACCAGACATGTCTCCCAGGAAGCAGGTGTCCCTGGAGACAGAATATGACAGGGCTCTACAATCCGTCTATGTGATTATTTGTGATCTTTTTTCTTTGCTTGTATTTATGGGTCTCCTAGGAAGGGGCCAGGAGAGAGTACACCCAGCTGGGGACAGTAAAGCCGACTGATGCCGATTTTCTGTGTGTTCTTTCCTCTGTACTTCCTTGTAGTCCTGCTGGCGAAACGAGCAGGGCTCCCAGTGTCCGGGACCCTATCCCTCCCACTTATGTACAACCCAGGCTGGCAGACCTTGGAGTCTCTGGGCTCTGAACATTAGACTATGATCATTAAACCTGGCTTGAGTCTCTGTTCCGGCATCGTCTGTGACTGGTTTGTTTATCTTTTCAGCCTGTGGGTGGGGCTTGCTCTACCTCAGAAGCGGGTGGCCTAAGTAAGGAGAGGATATTTAAATGCTATTGTAAAGTCAAGGGTAGAATCCACATCCAGGCATGAAAATAGACCAAGGTCAACAAATTCGGATAGTAAATACATTAGGCTTTGCAGGCCATATGCTCTCTGTTACAACTACGTGGTTGGGCCATTGTGACAGGATGGCAGCCATAGACAGCACATAAACTAAAGACCGTGGTTCTGTTCCAGTAAAACTTTATTTACAGACATTGAAATTTGAACTTCATATAATTTTAAGATGGCTTTTGAGTTTTTCCCCCACCATTTAAAAATGTTAAAGCTCTTATTAGCTCACAAACCATACAAAACCCAGCAATGGGCTGATTTTGGCCAGCAGACCATAGTTTCCCAGCCTGATAGGATTCTCAAAAGAAATGCCACTGACTAGCAGGAGAAAGTTTAGAAATTCCTTTCCCTGGGACTACAGCCTGTAAGCCTGTAGGTAACGAAGTCTTCCTAGATCCCTGGGGAGGAGGGCTGCCTCCCCACAGAATTCTCTTAAAAGTCTGGATGAAGCCTGCTAACCGTGCTTTGGAAAAACACTTGGACTGGATTAAAAGAATTGGTAGAAAGCAGCTGAGTTTCAGTATTTTGATTATTACCTGTATTTTTTCATGCCGTAAATGGTAACCAAGTTTGGCTGAAAGTATATTCATCCGAATGGGCAGGTTAATATTCATGGACACTTTAGCATGTCCTGGGCATTGCACAGAACAGAGAAATGCGGCCCCCAGGTTCTTGGTTCAGGCACCGTCTATCAGGAACTGGATTGGATTCTACTAAACTCTGGACTTGCAAATTCTTTGGGTATTCTCTGGGTACTTCTAGAAGGGGATTGTTGTGGTAGATTCCAAAAGAGGAGAGGAGATGGTATAAGGAAAAAAGAAATTAATATGAATCATTACCTAATTTTCTACATTGACAAAATCTTGACTAAAGGGCAGCCTTCTGCAGTCTGGATCGTTGTCTTGTTTTCTTCATGAGGAGCAACCAAAGCGGGGAGGGGATGGAGAGCCCTCGCTCCAGCCACATCAAGACAGATCAGCGCTGGCAGTCAGTGCAATGGCAGAGGTTGATGCCAGAGGGGCCCCATAGTCTATGTTTCAAAAGCATTTTTTCGTCTTTTCAAAGCAGCTTTTGCTGTGGCTGACGGCCCAGAAGAGGATGCTGGTAAGGAGAACAGGTCTGGGGAGACTGCTGGGAGCTCTCCCCTTTGTCATGGCCTGTGCCAAGCCCTGTCTCTGAGCCTGAGAAGTTTGGGTACTCCCTTCCATCTCCCAAAGCCATGGCTGCTCCTCGACTCCCCCCCCCCATCCCCAAAACAAGAAGTTCCCTAAGATTCTGGCCAAGACGCGCAATTTTGTCTGCCATGTCTTGTAGCGCTCAGCTCCCCTCAGGTGGCATTTCGGCAGAGTGGTGGAGGCCAGTAGGACAGTTGCCTTGTAAAACAGAAGTGGAAAGTTCAGTTGCACCGGCCAGCCTGGTCTCCTTTCCATCTGACCTCTCCCCTCCTTCCCTTCCGCAGTTGTGGTTCTTGTAACACTTACCGTGTCTCCCGGGAAGCCACCGTGAAGCTCCTCGGCTCGTCCGCACTGTAGAAAAGGCTCAGGCCTATGCAGCAGGAAGGCTGGCTTTTCTGGTCTGGCTACGGGCAAGTCTGTGCCGGACGCTTCCTCTCCTGGGGCGTGAGAGGAAGGCTAAAGTAGCTGCCTCGTCAAGCCCCTTCATCAGGCTTGTACGCTGTCAGGTAGGAAACACTGAGTGGCAAAGATACTTAGACCTGCCCTGAGGCCTTCCAGTCTGTATGAGTGTGGTTACTGTCCCACACATGGAGGGCGTGGAGCCCCGCTCTGAGAACCATCCCTCTGTGAGCCAGGACACGGAGCCCTGCAGGGAGCCTTCCAGGGCCCCTACAGCACTGGCGTGCATAAGGTGAGAGTCACTGGCCCCAAAGTTAGGGGTGTGTATATGCATGTGTGTGTGTGTATGTATGTGTGCAGATAGGCACAAGGGGTGGGAAGAATGTAGCCGGACAGAACTAGGTGCTTTTCCCTCACCTCCCACTGCTCCCTCACTTGGCTGTAGTCTGCTTTGGGTGGGGGCTAGCTGGAAAGGCCCAGCTCAGTCCCGGGCATCCTTAGAAAGCCCGGTGAGATAACTCACAACCTGCTTTAAAGAGAGGGGTGCTGGGGGCCCCTCATGTATACTCAGTGAGACAAAGAGTTGAATCCTCTGGTACCACAGAATGGCCTGAAGTAGCTATTTAATCTGCTTTTAGCAGAGGTTAAAAAAATCATCTGGGAAATCCTGACAATAGCGGGTAGATTAAAAACTGGGACTCCTATTCCCTGCACACTGGTGACGAGCCAGGCCTTCTGGGTGGATATCTAGCGGGGACGCTGTCTTACTGGGTGTAACTTGGGTCCGCTCTCAGCTTAGCCCAGCGCTGGGGACTGTCTACTTCAAACCACCCTCCAGGGCAGCGCCGGGGGCCCTGTCCTGCTGTATGTGCCCTGTATCTGCTCTGCGCCTGTGCCGGTGGGAACTGCCGAGGTTCTGCCCCCAGTGCCTGATGAGTGTCTCACTGCTGGATCCCAAGATAGGAAGAAACAATTAAGATAAAAAATTGAATACTGGAGCCTCCGCACTGCTGTGGTCCCTGCCTCTCTCTGTGCCTCTCTGTGCGCTCCCAGCAGACTGCTGGCAGTTCTCAAATGGAATAGAAAGTATCCTTCCCCTAATTTAACATTTAAATAGAACTGCTGTCATGGGGTGTGTGTGTGTGTGTTTTAATTCCAATAAAGTCCTCTGAGGAGGAGGGGACTGTGATCCTACTCCAAGAGCCTATAACAAGGAAAGAGAAAAAAACCAGCGAACAAGCTAGGGGCCATGTGTCATCTCTGCATCTCCAGAGCCTGGCATGAGGGCCTGAGGCAGGCCTTGCTCAGCCTGGGCTACAGGGGAAACCGGAGAGTCAGGGTTGTGTCCCTTACTATTATTGCTCCTGCCTCCCTGGCTTGTGTGCTCCACTTTTCCCTCAGCAGCGCAGTTAGGTAGGGGAGATTCCGACAGGCCAGCTCCAGGACCTTCAGGCTGGGTGAGGAGACAGCTGCACTGCTTTCTGGATTTACAGTCAGCCCCATGCTTTGAAACCAGCAGCACCGAGGGCTGGCTTTGCAGGGTCATAACCTTGGTGGCTTTCCTGACAGGAGTGGATGAGAGCTGACCTTGCATCTGGAAGGAGGAAGTGTGTGTGTGCACACTCGGTGTGCGCACTCTGGGGATGGCTGACAACACAAGCTGTCGGGGACTTGGGTCCTCTAAGCATCTTATCCATAACTATTTATTGCTTCCCTAAAAGAAGCATCAAACCCAGAGCCAGGCTGAGTGAGAGAGTCAAGGACAAGAACATACTATCACCTGTTTACATTTGTTTAATGCTTTGGACTTTTCAATGCCTGTTAACATGCATTCTCTCATCAAACCCTCACAACATCCCTGTGAGGTAGGTCAGGCAGTAAGCAATTTGCCCACAGCCACACCAGTGTTAGGAGCTGAGCAAATGTAGACCGCAGCTCTCCCGGCTCCCAGATCAGTGCACTTCTCACCGCATGATACACAGGCCCTTCTGTCCACCGGATACAGGAGCAGCGGAGCACTAACCGGAAGCCTCCCTGCTCCCTGAGGGATTGCTTCCCCTAAGAAGCAATCTGACCAGAAATGCTGAGATTGGGGCATCAGGACCAGGGGTGTCCTCTGGAAGTTATGACAGGTAACAGAAGGAAGGACAAGAGTACTGGAGGTTCAAGGTCAGCAATCGCCACGGCTGCTCTCAGGGGAGCCTACGCTGTGTTCCCCACCTCTTGATCTTTGTCAGGTGGAAGGGCCGTAGTAAGATACTTGGAGGAAGCTCAGGGCCCACTCCCAGAGGAAGGCAGCCTCAAGCCATGGCTAGGAAGTGAGACTCTGACCAGGCCCTCTCCATTCCATTACACTCTAGCTGCCCAGGAGGAGGGGGTGAGGGCTGGCTGGCTCAGCCTGCAAGTGCCTAGGGCCCTGGAGCTGAAAGGCCCCAGCACAGTGCGGCTAATGATTATTATTAACTCTGAACAGGCCTCGGCACAGCAGCCAGCTGGCTCAGGGAGGAGGTCTGGATCTCCCACGGTGAGGTTTGAAAAACAAGACCCAGAGCAGCCATGCCTGGGGGTGGAAGGGTGGAGACCAGGAGAAAGAAGGGACAGGACTCCGGTGTCAGGGACTGGGATGGGCAGTCTGTCCCGTGACATGGTAGGGAGAGGAGAAACAGGCTGGCAAGGATAGCGGCCTACCTCTGATGCAGCTGAACAGCCAAGAAGGTGAGGCTGGAAGAATTCCCCAGACACAGGGCTCCTGCCATTCAACACCAAGCCCAGCCCTGGTGGGGCTCCAGGGGAGTGGTTACAGGATAGATGGGGACTGGGTGGGGCGGCGGGCGTCTGAACCCAGACTGGTAATCCTGTTACCATTTGGATTTGGTTACAAAAGACATCTACATTTCTAATGTCCTCAAGGTTGAGTTTAAAATATCATATTTGGAATCAAGTCTTAGTGAGCCTGATATGCAAATTTGTGCAAATGACATGCTTTTTTTTTTTTTTTTTTTCTTTTTAATTTGAGCACCCTGGCTTTTTTTTTTTTTTTTAAAGGCAGTACAGGCTGACTACTAGCAGCTTTTCCTAGCCAGGGAACAAGGGCAAAAGGGCAGCTGTTCGCTGCTTCCCCTAAGAAGCAAGGCCTCATTGCCGAGGGGCCCAGCTAACATCCCAGATGGGGAGACACAGAGAGGTGGGAGGAACAGAGGGTGTAGGGAGGAGGAAAGACACAAGCAGGAGGCATATGTAGCAGGCAGCCACCGAGATCCCAGCTGGAGGAAGAGTGCCCTGGCACTGAGGTCTAATGGTTGTCCAGCTGCTGGCCCAGGATGTGAGGGCAGGTGGTGATGGAGATGCAGAGAAGGGGGGCGGGAAGTCCCCCCACAATCTGGCCAACCGGGAAGAAGGGCTCCTCCTGGTGACCTACTCCCTATACTGCAGTCAGGCTAAGCAGAAGACCACCTGTGCCCTCCTCTCAGCCCTGTGCCCTTGCCCTCCAGGCCTCCTGGTCAGAGAGGTGACAGCTGGGGCCCCTTCCTCCTGCAGAATATAAATGACTTCCCCCTTCCTCCGAGGGCTGGGAATAGACATCAGCTGGCACAGCCCACGCAAACTGCCGGCTGTCAGCCCGCCTGCCCGCCCGCCCACCAGCCCCCGCACCACCTGGGAGGAGGCAACACCTCAGGCAGGCTCAGGCTTTATGGCACTGCCTGCTTGGCTCGCAGAAGCGGGTGAACCTCACCCAGCCCTGTCACCCTGCTGTAGACAGGATGGGACTCCCAGCACTGGCTGTGATGGGGGGGTGGGGGGAAGGAGATGAAGTCCCTAATCCAAGTGACCCTAGGTAAGAATGCCCCAGGAACCATCTCCTCCACATTCAGTCCACATTGGGTAGTTTGAGAGAGAAGAGCAGGCAAGGAGACAGGTACAATCACCCTCTGAGCAACCCCCTTTAGATGCTCTGGGTCTGGAGAGCTCCTGGAGATGCTTTGACCCAGTGAGATCCCCTCAGAGGATGCTCGTGCCCTTGCAGTCCCAATTCCTGGGCTGTTAAATCGTACCAACCTCCCTGCTTCCGAGTTGCCCGGCCAGGGAGGTCTTACATCTTAGGAAGACCTGGGATGTCTAAATTATTGCCATCCAGGAACTCCTACCCTTCTCCTGGGACCTGGAGCTCCAGCCCCTATACCCAGGCCTCCCAGAGTGTCCCCTGAGCTGTCTCTGCTTGCCTCAACATCAGCTTTACTGGCTTGGCCGTCTTCAGTCCTGGCCATGATCTTAAGGTCCCATCTCCCCGACCAAGCCAGGTCACAGTTAACCAGCCTGGCATCCAGCCCTCACCCCTGGGAGCGGTCTGAGGAACTACCTTCAGTTTGGAATGAGGGGTCTCTGCAGGGAAGAGGGCCCAGCCCTTTCTTGCCAACTGGCACCAAACTCAGCCCCCTGCTAGACCACAGAGCTGGCAAGAGACCGCAACTGAGAAAAGCTTAGCTGAGAAGGGGAACCAGGGGGACTTCGTTTTCCCCAGATCAGAAAAGCCCTACCCCTCCCCCTTAGCTCTTATTTTGTTCTAAAAGTTTCAGAATACCGCCCCAAAGCTATGTGCTAAGGCGAGATGTGAGCCCTAGGCAGGGCAAACATGAGGTGCTCAGGACTACTTTCCACTGAGAACGCATGTCAGAGGAAGGTACAAACCCACGTCCTGCAGGCCCTCAAGCCTAGATTCGGAGGTGGGCTGGAGGAAGTTCTTAACTGAGCTGAGATGCCCAGCCAGGAGCCACAGGCTTGGTTACGCCAATGCCCTTCTGCTCCTTCAAAAGCTTTAAAGTGACTTCAGTGCCTTTACTGTCTTGGAGTTCAAGAGAGCCTCACACGGGACCCTTCTTTCCACAGTGCCTGACCTTCTGTGCCCTAGTCCAGGGGCCAAATCGGCACAGATTCCTGGAAGGCCACAAGGGCAGACCTGTCCCTTCAGAGGGATAAGAGAATAACAATTGTGTGAATCATATCCTGAGTCTGCTTAGCGGTCCAGCCACCGTTCTGAAGCGGGGAGAGTGTTCTGTGGCATCAACCTGCCAGACACTGAATATTAGGAGATTGTTTAGAAACTCACCCATGACACAGATATGGAAACTGAGGTCCTGAGACATGTGACTTGCCTACGGTTGCACATTAGAGCCTACAGGAACCATAACCCATGGGCTGTCTCCACACTGCTTTCTCAAACAGACCCAAAGAGCCATTGTGCTCATTCATAAGTTACCGTAACCCAACTCTCCATCCACACCACACCACACCACACCACCGCCACCCAACACTTCTGTCTCCCATCAAGAGTGGAGGCTTCAGGACCAAGCCCCCACCCCAATCACCTTCCACTTGCACCCAGTATATTTCCCCATTTTGGCCCCGTGGATCGTCATCAGCAATAGCAGTTTGCGTTTCTGCGGCCCCTGGCCCAGCTAAGAAGCACAAGAAGTGGATCCCTTGAAGGTCACCAGAGGAAACATTTAAGTCCCAGGTAAGTGTCTCACCTACGTTCAGAGTTCAGAGGAACTTACATTTCCATTTTCTTCTTTGGCAAGTAGGAGCTGGAGATTTGGTGCATGATCACCAGGGCCGGATAGAGGGGCAGTGCCAGGCACAGGTACCAGGCTGTACCTTTGATCTGGGCCTGGAACCACACTGAGTACATGCCTAGGAACACCGTTCCTGTAGCCATCAGGTAGACCACCAGTCCACAAGTCAAATGGTAGAGCTTGAGGCGAGCCACCCTTGAGACCCTGGCTGCTCGAGGACAGAGGAGGCAGAGCCCACACAGTGCCTGACCACTAGTGGCCAGCAGTGTCAGAGCCCCTACCCAGCTATGCCAGGACACCAGGTGGGGCAGCTCACTGCGGGTCCTGCTGGAGATGATGAAGCCCAGGCCCAGGGCTGCACAGAGGATGGCAAGGCTCTGTCCTGCCCAGTGAAGTCGTATCCGGGCCTTTCGGGAGCAGTAGAAGAACGGGGAGTGCTCAGGCGAGAAGAGCAGGATGGCCTCTGCCATACAGAGGCAGAACTGTGAACACAGGAGAGGGCCGGTGAGCCTCAGGCCAGCTTGGAGGCCTAAGAAAAAGGGGGTGCTCTCATACATCCAAACAGGGAGGACAAAGATGGGGGCTAAAGAACTCCCACCGGGACCTCCTGCATCACAGGCCAGCATTTCTGGGCACAATAGGGAATCAACACTTGAGGGGAAGTCTTATCACTCAGGCTGATATCCACGCCCCACCTCTTCCTCCTCCACAGGCAATGATTCCCACTTCTTGACCAATGTTAAGCAAATCTTTAGCAAATGTTAAACTTCTTCCCGGGGGTGCCTGGGTGGCTCAGTTAAGGGTCCGACTTCGGCTCAGCTCATGATCTTGTTCGAGTCCGGCATCTGGCTCTGTGCTGACAGCTCAGAGGCTGGAGCCTGCTTCCCATTCTCTGTCTCCCTCTCTCTCTGCCCCTCCCCCGCTCGTGGTGTCTCTCTCAAAAATAAACATTAAGAAAAAAATTCTTTCTGAATATTGAAGGGGCAGGGGAGTGGCGGGTGTGTGTGTGTGTGTGTGTGACTGGACAACACCCCTTCTACTTCCTCTTTTCAGACCCTACGGGAGAAAGATACATCTTCCATACTCTCCCAACCCCCTTCAACCACCTGGCACTAACTACAGCCCAGCCCTCTATGTCTCCCAATCAGAGGTTGCAGGGAAAGATGGAGCCCTCCCTCTTGCCCCCCACCTCTCTGAGCCTCAGAAAAGCTGCGCCTTCGGAAGGCTGGATGCTTCCCTAGGGGCATATTAGAACAAATCAGCTGCAGAAAATAAGCCCAAACTCACCGCCAAGGCCATGAATACAGGGTGCCAGGAGAAAAGACCTAAGAATCAAAGAGAACAGACTGACGGTTGGGCACCATTGTTTCTGCCCCTGTGGCTGGCTGGAGCCCAAATAATCCGGCTACAGGGGAAAGGTCACTGTGCTATCCCCAGCTCCAATCAGGAACTCCGTGCAAAGTGGAGCAGCCCTGGGGCCTTACGTCGACCAGCCAAGGGGACAAGTATACACCAATTTGGCCTGGGTTCCCCATTCGGCACCTCGCAGCTGTCAGCCCAGTCCTAGAACGGACCTTGGCTTTCTTTGCTTGTATTCTCTATGAGGGTCTCTGCTTTGGATGAACCGAGTTCAGTTCAGTGTCTGCCTCTCCACCCCAGCACCCAGGGCCGGATCCTTCCAGGACCCACCTCCCGGGCCGTCCCACCACGCCCTTAGTACCCCTCCAAAGTACGCCCGCCCCCCCCCCCCGACCGCGGGGGTCCCCACGCCAGGTCTCGGAGTGCTCCAGGCGCAGCTCCTCCAGCATCCCGGCTCCGCCCCCTTTCCTGGCCCCGCCTCGCCTCGCACACTCACTGGTTCCCGGCCGGGACAGCACAGTCAGAAAGATGGTGAAGCCCAAAGCTACCAGGTGCGCCAAGATCCCACTGCCTCTCCGCAGCCAGCGGGTCAGTCTCGGCTCCCTCGCTGGAGCGGGAACCAGACCTACCTCCAGTGGCTGCATGGCCCGGGCCGCGCACACTCACAGCTGCTAGAGCGCGTCTTCCGGGTGTGCGATCGCGGAGGCGGCCGCGACGGCGGGAGAGGCCCCTCCCCGGGCCGCCGCCGGCTGTACGGCGGACTCGCCCACAGCGCCCTCTGTGGGCTGGGGGGAAAGCGCGTCGGCCCCCTAGAGAGTCCCGGGGGCACAAGGGGACCCGACAGCAGGCTGCCAGCCTGGTTTCTTCGGTCAACCTCATTTGCACTTTTCTGTCCACAAGGACTTGCGCCTCAAGTAGCCTGTGGAAGTTACACTTATGGCAAGTGATTCCGCCCAAACTCCAATCATAAACTTCGGACACTGAACCAAGAGTGTGAAACCAGTGGTTTGAACAGTCTTCTAGAAACCCTGGATTTCTCCGCCTGCCTACACTCTCCTGCCAGCCCTTCTGTCTTGCTAAGGGAATAAGGGAGTCTTTTCTGCCTAAAAGCAAGGAGACGGAAAGGACAAGGCCAAACAATAGTGCCCTGTGCCTGGTGAGTTCAGGTTTGGGGACCAAAGGAGGGACACGCTCTAGTCTCCAGTGAGCTTAAGGGAAGAACTAGGGCACTCCCAGCCCTTCCCACCTCCACACCGCCTGCTCAGGCCCAGGGAGCCAGGTGATCCTGAGGGACCAGGTCCTCCCACATTCCTGCTGCCTCCCACACCAGAAGCTCTGTTAAGTGATCATACCTTTCCCTTTCCTGCCTCCAAAAAGGTGTGGTTCACCTTAAGGAGGCCTACCTGGGAGAGACCCTACCCCTTCCAGAAGGGCAAACCCACAGGCCATGGGCAGAGAGACCAAAACAGGCTGTCCCACAGAAATCACAGGCATCCTTAGAGCAGTTACCAACTCAGTTCGAGCTCCCCGAGTGGTTGGGAAAATAAGGCTGCGAAGTGAGAGGCGGGAAGGGCAGGAACAACTGAAGAGACTGAGGCAATAATTCAGAGCCAGGATGGAGGCTCAGGGTTGCTGGAAGACTGGAAAGGGGCCCTGGCTGACTCCCACAGACCCTCAGGGCAAAGACCTGTGAGTAGAGCCAGAGGTATGGCTCCCCACCCTGTCAGGTTTCCCTTCCCTGTGGGACTCGAGTCATCTCTGGGACAAAGACTGGCTAGGCTTGCTCACTCAAGGGCCATATGCCTCATCATCTTCTCTGGTGAGAGGACTGCCCCCGTGACACAGACCCCAGCCGTTTCCACACTGTTGAGAAGGACAAAAATATAAGAGCGTAAGAGACTTCTGCAGGCAAGAGATGGGAGCTGGAGTCTGGCTGCCTATCATCTCCGCCTCCCGGGGTGCGGATGGGGACAGCAAGGACGCTCATTTTATTACATCTTTTTCCTTCCTCTCCTATGCTTCTGTTTTTACATTTTCTTAACAGCAACAGAACAGGGAGACAGTCTTGAGGTATTTTAAAGAGTTTTTTTTTCTTAAAAAAAATAATATAAAGTTATAAAAAGCGGCAGCAGCCTGGGGCCCGGATCTGGAGGGGAGGAGGTGCTGGCGGCTCCATCGCAGCGGGCAGGCACTTTCTCGTTAATGGGCTTTAGACTGCAGAAGACAAGAGACAAGAGACACGGTCAGGCCGGGGCGGGGGGGGGGGGGGGGGGGGGGGTTGGCTAGCAGGCCTCCAACCCACTGAACTGTGTGGACCATTAGAGCTAAAGCTTGTTTTCCACCTGCTGGGATGGCAAGGGAGGCTGGGTGAGTGGGAAGATGAAGGCCAGCCCAGCAGGGACAGCCTGAGAACACCCATGCACACATGCACACACACGTGGGGCACGGCCCAACACCCGCTCCCGTGGGCACCGGAGGATTTGGTGTGCACCTGACCGCGCCTGAACCGGAAGGGCGTCACCTTTCCCCCGCCAGGAAGTCCCTCCTGGCTGAGACCGGGTAGCTAGCCCACAACAGACTACTCCAGGGCTGCATCAGCAGAGGCACATAAGCCTAGCTGCTGGCTTTATCAGAAACCCTGGGAAACTCACCCGGCCCCTGAAAACCTGGAAGTGGGCACATGCACAAGGTGGGCACGTGTGCATGTGTGGACCTTGGGGGGGTCCCTGCCCTTGGATGCCCCGATGCCCAGAGGCACAACCAATGAACTGGACCAGCCCACCCACCCTGCTGCCCCGCGTGTGGGGCCACCACTCAGCAACCCAGGCTCAACCCCACTGCCCAAACCTTTCCCATCAGAGTTCATGGAGTCCAAGTGCCTTTCCTCCAGGGGACAGGGGTAGCCCTAGTTCCTGGTGCGAGGGCCACAGCCAATTCAGAAAGTGGCCCTTTGATGAAAACAGAAGCGGCTGTGGGGGCAGGGGAGAGGCAGCATCTCCTTAGCTCAAGGGAGAGGGCTGGAGATGGAGGAAGACCCATCAAACAAAAGCTGGGTTACCTTTCGAAGAGCTGACCTACCTCCCCCTAGAGAAGGTGGCCCAGGAACTCTCTCAAATTCCTCTTTCATCCCTTCCCTACACATTTACTTAGCACCTTCTCTGTGTCAGGTTCCCACTGTGTATTCTACCCTGGTCCATCCTGACTTTTCCCTGCCCGTGCTCTTCAGGGAGCTGGGCTGGTACCTTCAGTGTAGAACACTTCTCCTCAAAGGCCATGGCTGGACCCGGCTTCTTGCGGCGCACAGAACAGGCCGCATCAGGAGGGGCACCAGCCTGGCAGTGCTTGGCCTTCACTGGCCGGCAGTAAGTGGCCAGGTTTTTCCGCTTCTTGGCTACCTCCTCCTCAGAGAGGCAGTTGGTGGGCAAGGCCTTGGCTGGGTGTCCAGCCGTGCCCCGGTTGTCCAGCTGAGAAGCCTTGACTGGTGTAGGGGGCTGATGAGGGGAGCCCCGGCAGTCCAGGGGCCCTGCCCGCTTCACTCTCGGCCCCACTGTCCCATTAAGCCCCATGCCCAGGGCTGTTTTCGTCTTGGCCGAGAGGCCCCGGCAGCCAGAGGGTTTGCCTTTTCCAGGGGGGTCCAGGATGCAGGTCCGTTTGAAAGTAGTGGGGCCTGGGGATAACTTTCGCTTCCGAGAAGGGGCCTCCACCTCAGCCCCGTCCTTGCCTTTGGACGACTTGCTGGCCTTCGAAGGCGGGAGTTTGCTGAAGGATGGGGACGGCGTGTTGGCGGGCAGTGGTGAGGTGATGGCCTGGCTGCCGCCTATGCACTCCGCCTGGCTGCAGGCAGCTGCCACGCTGGGGGAGCCTGCAGGGTAGCTGGGGACCAGGCTGTCCTTGGCGGGGGGCATGGAGGCTGGGCAGGTGGGTCTGAGGGGTGGGCCAGGGAGGCGGGGGCAGCTGCCCGTAGAGGACGGGCTCAGGGGAGCAGAGAGTGGGGAGCTGACAAGGTGGGGTGGAGGCTCAGCCGCCGGTGGGATCTTCCTGCAGCAGAAAGAGAGCTCACTGTGATGCCCAGCAAACAAGAGGCCGTCCCTACCAACACGCACCAGTCTCTGTGCCCCACCTAGAAATGGCCCACAGAGCCCTGGCCTTGCTGCCATCTGCTGGGAGACACTGGAACTGAGGGTTAGGAAGAAAGCACAGGGAAGGGCAGGAAAGAACTAGTGTACAGGCCCATTAAGAACCTCATTTCAAATTTCAGTTTGGACATCCCCTATCCCTAGTCACCCAAGAGGTACTGGAAGTGATGGCTGAGAGATTCGCTCCCAGACCACCCACCCGTGCCCTGTCTTAGCCCGGCTTCGGGCTGCCGAGTTTCCCCACCTCCTGTTCATTCCATCTGGGTCTTCCTGACAAACGGCCAAACCACATCCATAGGTATGTGAGAAGAGTCAGGGCTTCTGGAGCCCATGTATGTCTGGGGCTTGAGGTTAGGGAGGGAAGTTCTGGGCCAAAGAGACTCACTTCCACATGTGTGAGCTGAGGTGCCGTTCCAGCATGGAGCTCAGTGCTGAGCAGAACCGGTCCAGCCGGCGGCTAAACACGTAACATCCTGGACTCACCAGCCGACTCCCAAAGGTGCAGAACTAGAGGCAGAAGGAAGTGAAGGGGTTAGCTTCCCATGGTTAGCAGGGCCTGGGATGCAGGGAGGGCTCCTGTACAAGGGATCTGACCTCCTCCCCACGCTGTGGGTCAGGAGGGCTGGGCCACCCCCCCGCCCCAGGTCCCTGGCCCCAGGTCCTTACCGCCTGTGGCCGCGGGGGCCGGGTTGCATAATGGCAGTCAGGGGGGAGGTGGAGGTCGTCAGATGTCCCCTCCTCCTCACTCTCCTCGCTGGAGGCCTGGGCCCCACCCCGGGGCAGGGGAAAGGGGAACAGGCCTGGGTCCCCATCACCACCACAGGGGCCTTCATCATCCAACTCACTCTCAGAAGAGGCCCGGGACCTAGAAGGGCCAAAGGGGATGTGAGGGCCATGAGACGGAGACGGGAGTGGGTCAGGGTGGGGTGTCCCTGAACCGGCCAAGCTCAAAAAGCCAGGGCGGACACCCTGCTGGGCAGTCAGACAAAGAGGAAGGAGGACAGGAAGGGAGCTCACAGAGTAAGAGCCGGAAAGTTCAGGGGCCACAGCTCCCGGGGGATCCTCTCCCCAGCCCCTTCACTTCCCAGGCCCTGCCTCCTGGAGGTGGGGGGCGGGGGAAATCTGCTCCAGATTCGCCTCCTCCAGAAAATCTTCTGAGCTTAACTGCACCCAGCTCTGGTCAGCCCAGTCAATCCTCTCAACCCCCTTCTCGCATCACATATTCCTGTGAGCCTGTCTGCGAGCTGAGCCTGCTTCGCGTCTGCCCCTTGTGTTACAGGCAGAGATGCGTGTGTGTCTCCTTCGGCAAGGCAGGCTCTCCCCGGGCTCCAGCGCAGCCTCTGCACACGAAGGGGCCAGTGAATGAATACACAGTAGGACTGCCTCACCCAGGACCCTGACCCTTTTGGCTCCCCAGTTACAAGTTCTGGCCTGTTAGAAGCAGCTGGGAAAGTGTTTTGATCCCAGGCACTGGGACCGGCACGCTAGAGAGGCTGAGGTGCTACAGTCTGCTGGGTTAGAAGCCGGGAGCCCCCTACTTCCACACCACTGCCAGGGGCCCCAGGTATCCCCCCAACTCAGGGTGGAGTGCGACTCCCTGGGCCGATCTCCCAGGGTCCCTGATGGCTTCGGACCAAGTGTCCCCAGATGGGGGCCTGGATCCTAGACTCACCTGGGCAGCGCACAGTATGGGTAGGTCTGCTTGGCGCGAGCAGAGAAGGTGCTGCCAGGGGTGGCCACAGCCGCAACAGGGACTGAGGAGGGAGGCTCCTGGGAAGGGCGCTCGAGAGTGGGCTCCTTGCGCCCTGGGCTCTTCTCCTTGGGAGACTCCCCTTTGCGAGAGCTGGCCTTCAGTTCTGCCACTAGCACATCAAAGTCCTTGGCTCGGCCCTGGACCTCCCGGCGCTGGTGCACCGAGTGGATCTAGAATAGAGCAGGGAGAAGGGCAAAGAGGGGCTGTGAGCTGAGCAGGGGTAAGGGGCAGCAGGATGCTCTAGCCTGGGCAAGTGGAGAGAGAGGGTTTGGGGTATGGTTGTGGGTATCTTTGTGGGTCTTTGTTTCACTCCCCCAAAGGTCCAGAACCTTCCTTTGGAGTGGGGCAATCTGTGAGCCACCCCTACCTACCGTTCCCACGGTGGGCCCGCTGGGGGCAGCCTCCCCTTCCCCTGCGTCACTGGGGTTTTACCCCCACCCCTGAGCTGGGTCTTGGCTAACGCTATGGTTTCTCTCCCTGCCCAGGACCTGAATCTGTGCTGTCCTCCCTCACGGGCACAGTGGGACTGTCATTACCTTGCAGGTCAGCAGGCGCGTACAGATCTTTTTGGTCTCTGGGTTTATTACCCCACACTGCCTGTTGAGGTCGCACTCCTTCCCTGTGAGGAAAACAGTTCCTGTGAACCCCAAGGCCACTTCCCAAGGAAACGCCTGGGGAGAGCTGGGCCTGAGACACAAGAGCCTCTGGCCTTCAAGTCCGAGGCTGCAGCCTCCCAGAGAAAACTCCTCCCGGTGCCAGTAGCTCTGTGCTAGGCAAAAGAACCAGCCCCATCCCCATTCCCAGCCCAGGCACTCCCTATAACAATGCCAAGTTCAAAACAGGGCAACACATATCAAGAAACAAAAGCAGCCACAGGTATGTGGGATACCAGAGAAACCAGCGATGGGAGGGGTCTGGCACCCCGGATGTAGGTGAGAAAAGAGCTAAAGGTCAACAGCCCAGGGTGAGGAAGAATACCTTCACCTGCTTGGGCATAAGCTCCTTTAGCTTCGATCAGGAGACCTGGGCTGGAGAGAAGCTTCCTAGAAAGCAAGGAGTTCAAGCGTGTGTCCACATCAAGGGGTGTCCCAGGGGCTCCTGTACCCTGGCAACCAGTGGTGGCCAGGCCCACTGGTTCCTGACCCCTTTCCATCAGGTCCAAGGACAAAGCAGTCCAAAAGGGTCCCCACACTACCTTCCTGACCCCGGAGACCATGACTACTCACGGGCCATCTTCCGGTGGGTTTTGGGGGGCAGCCTGGCCCCACTAGGCTCCTTTTCAGGCGGGCTGCCTTCAGCCCGGTGACTGGGGCCCTCGCTGGGGGTCATCTCGATGCTCTCTCTCCCAGGAGGCTCTTTAGAAGGGGGTGCCATGGGGGTTTTTCCAGGGGAGTCCTTGGTGAGGCCACCAGGCTGGCTGAGGAAAGCAGAGGGCGGGGCCACTCTGATTCCGTGTCCATCGGGCTTCGGGAGACTGGACATCTTCTCCAGATTCACCACAGGCACGAAAAGGCTACACATGGAGAGAGGGTGTGGGCTGGGGGGCCAGGGGGCTGGGCCTGGGCCCTGGACTCTAGCCCAGAGCCATCTCCTTCCCAGCCCTGGAATTTGGGAATTTGGGTGGGCTCCAGCAGGGGTGCAGAACACGGGAAAAGGGGATTCCATATTGCTTGGAGCACATGGAAGGGAGCTGCAGGGAGAGCTGGCTGCCTCCTGCTGTGAGCAGTGCCCATGGCCTCAGAGCTGCCTCCGTTTGTGTTAACCCCTCCCTGGGCTAGGGTCAGGGTCAAGGCCGGTCTCAGGGAGTCTCCAGCCTCTCCTTACCAGAGGTTGTCTTTCTGTGTCTTGTCAGGAGGCTGGTGGCCACGGCTCCGGGACCCCTGGCCCTTCTCCCTGGAGGTTTTGGTGGAACCTGGGGCCCTACAAGCCGGGCCCTGCCCATTCACTACATGGCATTTCTGAGAGCTGGCAGGGGCTGGAGGTGGGGGTGGGGCCCGGGCGTAAAGCTTGCTCAGGGGCCCATGTCTTCTTTCTGCCACCAGGAGGTGAAGAGAGTAATTGAGGTGAGTGGTATCAACTGCTTCCTTCTCCAACCTCCTAGCCCTGCTCACAGACTCACATACAAACTCTGGGATTTCCCAAGCCTAGATTTTAAATTTGCCATCTCCCCACCTGAATCTGAGTCTTCGAGACTCAAAATTCTAGGACCCAGCTTTTTGAACCTTTTAGCTTTTCCCCTAATTCCGCTAGATGCTAGAATTTTGCTCAATCACCCTAACCCGCCACATGCCTCTGAAGCCGCCCCCAGGGCCTTCTGATCTCCAAGGCCTTCCTCCATTACCCAAGTGACCTCCCAACTGACCCTGACCTCAGAGTTCCGTGTTCCACCTTGCCCTGTCCCCTCTATCTCCTCCCTAGGGCTCCCCTCACCGCAGTGCTTCTGGAAAGCTTGAGGCTTCACCACTTGGCTGCAGTGGTTACACACAACCAAATAGAAGTCGTCATGGGCAGGGCAGTGCCCGAAGATGGACATGTCTGCAATGACAGAAGCCCTTATCACTGGGGCTGGGGATCCCAGGGTTTCCCTGTAAGATCAGATAGCACTCCCACCCCACCCCCACTCCCCCACCCCTGCTCAGAAGATACTTACCAAGCCCCCCACTCCCATCTGTCCCAGGCCCCAGCCCTAATGTGTGTCAATTCCCACCTTCTTTAATGAGGGTCATGGCATCCAACTTCTTTGTGTTTTTGTTACTCTCCTCCAACTCAGACCCTGGAGGAGAAACACAGCTCAGAAGGACCACCCCTACCCCAGAAGCCCCATCTCCTACCCAACCAGCACTGACAGCCAAGCAATAGGAAGCCCACCCTCCCTAACAAACTCTTGGTACTCAGGACCACTTGGAGAACGTTTCAGTGGGTCATTCTCAAGCACCCATTCTTCCTTTAACTGCTACCTCTGGAATGAGCTGATTCCATTAGGAGGGATCCTGCCACCTTGCCTATGGAAAGGACCTTCACTCCTTCACTCCTACCTTCACTCCAAGGTGCAATTCAGGGTTCCAATCGGACTAGTTGAGTGACTGTGGGTAAATATGATCCCCTTCTGGGCCTGTTTCCCCATTTAATGAGAAACAATCCTTAACATTTTACTATAGATCTCCAAGTCCTTTCTTGAGATTTCTCAGATGGGTCCTTTCTGCTACTCTGTGCCTTACCAGACGGATACTCTCCCAGGACCCCAACCCTATGAATGCAGTTTTGTTCCACTTGGGTTACCACGGCACTGACAAAGTTGCACCCAGCTTCTCAGGTCCAGCATGGACAGGATGGTCACAGAGCACAGAAACTGCTGTATCGAGGGTCCTATGGCATCTTCAAAGTCCCCTTGGTCAGCTATGCAAGCCACTCCCCTTTTTAGGAGGGCTTTGGGCAAGGGTTGCCCTTGTACCTCAGTTTCTGGGTTGATGACAAAAACATCTTAGCTGTGCAAAGCAGCTCTTTCCCCCATCCCCCTACCTTACTCCTCTTCCCTCCCCTCCTCTACGCCCCCTCCCTGTCCCTTGGAAAAAAAATCAATTCTGAGTCACCAAACCCATCTGATTCCATTTCCGGTTCTCAAAGCACCCAGACCCTGACAATGGCCCCATCCTTGCCCACCCAGCATGGGGCAGTCCTGGGGTGGCCTGGGTTTCCACTTAGATGTGTTTCTAACGCCTACTAATAGGTTTGCCCCTTTCTAGGATGAGAAGATCACTGACAGTCTTACATAATCTCCAGATATGAGGGGTAGTGGGTTAGGCATGCCAGAGACAAGGGGCAGCTCCCACTCTTAAGTCCGTTTAAATGCAGTGATGGGCAGAACGGAGCTGGGAGCTGGATGTCTCAGAGGAGAACAAGTGTCATCAGAGACCGCTCCATGTGGTCTCCTCCTCCACCTCTTCTCACTTGCAAACTTCTTCAGGGCTGTGATGCCTGCTGTCACCCCAAAGGCCACGAGGCCAGGTGCCCCCTGGGGCCCAGGAGACAAAGATCAGCAGAAGGGGCTGTCAGCCCGCTTACTAAAGGCACTCAGGGGCCTAGAGAAGGTGGGGGGTCAGGGGAGAGAGCCAAGAGGGAGGGCAAGAGGCCCGGGAAAGGACTGAGGGTCGGAGGCATAGAGGGATGGATGGACGAAAGGAGGGAGGAAGGGAGGATGGATTGATGGATGGACCGACGAACTAATGCGGAGGGGGCGGCGGGGTGGGGGGTCCAGTAACACCGCAACCGGCAGGCAAACGCCGAGGAGGAGCAGGAGGTGTGGGGCAGAAGGCGAAGGAACAAGGGGGATTGGGAGGGGGGCACAGAAGTGGGGTGCGTGGGAAACACGTGGAGAGGACTGTTGCGGACGGGGAAAGCCCTAGGCAGGTGCAGGAGGGGCGGAAGCTAGAGGACAGCAGGCGAAGAGAAAGATAAAAGCAAGCAGATGTGGGGGCAGGTACTGGGCACCGACAGAAGCAGAGGTGGGCAGGGTGGGCTGCGGGCGGTGAGCCGGCGCTAGGACCCGGAGGCGCGAAGGTGACGGAGCAGGCGGGCACTAGGACCCGGCGGGTCCTTTGTTTGGGGGGCCGGGGAGCCGGACGGCGGCTCCCGTCGGCGGCTCCCCTCTGCTGGCGGGGGCCCGGAGAGGGGGAGGGGAGACAGTGATGGGGTCCCCGGACTCTAGGGGAGCTTCACTCACCGTCGGCCGCGGGCAGGTCGGCCCGTTCCACCCACGAGCTCCAGCTCTGTCCCGCGAAGTCATCGAGACTCGGCACCCGCCGCTCCAGAGCGGCCATTGCTGCCGCCGCGCGTTCACGCACCGCCATCACCGCCGCGGACGCGCGCCCGCCCCGGCGCCTCCGCCGCGCGGCCCCCTCCCCCCAAGCCCCGCCGCGGGCACGCCTCCCCTCTCCCTCCCACCTTTCCAGCTCACTCTTTACGCAAGCGCAGCACAGGTTGCCTGCCCCTCACGCTCCCTCACGCATAGCCTTCTGGGAAATGTAGTCTTGGAGGGGTTGCTGTTGCCTACCGTGCTTGCAGCAAAAGCCCCTCCAAAATGCCCAAATACGGGGGGCAAAAAGACCAAAGCCCCAGGACCTCCTCTCCTAACCCTTGTGCAGACATTCTTTGTGCTACCATATCACTCTTCCAAGCTCACTGCATACACACCTTAGCCCCAAACCTCTCTGCCCAAGACGCCCCTCTAAGCCGTGTCTCCGCCAGCTGGCTGGCGCCCCTTCCCGGGCTGGCGGTCAAGAAGCGACTTCGCTCCCCAGTAGATCGAATAGGGTAGGTGCAGGGAGGTGGGAGCTGTGAATCAGAAGGGCAAGGGGAGGGAGTCTGTAGGATGTGCTGAAGGACACAAGGGTTGGAGTGGGGGGAGGGTCCTCGTCTCCCGTGTTGCGCTACATCTGTGGGAAACCCACGCTGCCCTGATGCAGGGCAGAGGGTTGGAGTGGCGTTGTCTGGGTTTGGGAGGATCTAGATGAGCTGATCAAGATCACCTGTCAGGATGACAGAAGGCTATCTCCGAGCCAGAGCCAGCCCCGGAACTGGGGTGGCCCAGAGGCTGCTGGTGTTTGCAGCATCTCTGCTGATCCTTCTCTTCTCCTGAGAACTGCGATCAATACCCTGTACCGCCTCTTCCCAAACCCTGGCTGGACCCCGACTCCATCCATCACTTTGGCTTCTTTTTCTAATGAATATTTTCTCTGCTGGAAGGGCTGCTACCAGAGCCTCGGCATAGGGAGATTTCTAATCAGATCTGTCATTTTCCTTGCTACGGCCTGGAAAATACCTTAATCATCCTCTTTCTTCTCAGCTGATAACATTTCTTCCCACCCTCACACAATCAAGAGACAAAAGCCTACCCCCCCTACCCAATCACATCAGAAAAGAGATACTAGTTCTCTTTTCCCTCTTCAACTCCACATAGCTCTCCCATAGTCATTTCTTCAGCTAAAGGGAAACCAAATTGGAGGCAAGTAAGTCAAGGTCTGTGACCTCAAGACCTCAGACTTGCTTCTCATTTTCACCCAGGGAAGGTTTAAGTACCACAAAGATAATCTCTGAGGGCAGAGATCCTTAACCTGAGGACCACAGATGATCCCTAGGGAACGTGGTGGAATTGAATGTAATTTCAGGCCCAAGAGTGTTTTTCTAGGGAATGTAAAGGTAGCAAGTCAGAAGGGAGATAGAGGTGCAAGTTTGTTCAGAAAGAACCTTTACAGTTAACAGGGCAAGGCATATGGTCCTCACCTCCTGACAGGAAGCTTGTCTGGGTCACAGATGGTAGGAGACCAAATGGAAACAGTATTGTGGAAACCACTTCTCTTGCCTTTTGAGTTTGCTCTAAATCTGCTAATGAGCCTCAGTTACTCTGGACTAACTGGTGCCACCAAAAGAGAAGACACAGACTCTATTGCTTGGAGTGCAGAGTGGAGAGGAATGATGTTTTGGTGGAAATACTGATATTTGTCCAAGAACTTAAAGTGACGGGAAGAAGAGGAAAAAAAAAATCTCTGGAAGGGTTCTAGTCTTGGCTCCTTCATGGCAAATGCTTTGAAGCACTGTTTATTCAAATGTGTAATAACAAGCACCAGAAAACAACATGCAACATTCTCCCCCCACCCCGATCTTCAATCCCAGAAGTAGGAGACCTATGACCATGATAGTGGAGAGAACTCAAGTTCAGAAAAGGTCCTGGGTGGGCACTCTGGCAGGGTCAGAGTTTAGGAGGGCAAAGGGCAAAGGCCTTGCCTGTCAGCCTCCTGCAGTCTGAAGAAACCAGACATGGTCTCCTACCTCAGGCCCTACTAGGCAAAGCAGTAGTGCCAGCCCTGATTGGAGGGGACAGGAGTACTATGAGGACAGCTCTGCCCTCAGCACTTGGCTTAGCCGAGCCCTTTGGAGGTCATGAGGTGAAGGAGCCTTTCCTCTCAGGTCGGTCATGGAAAGAGAGGCCATAGCCTAAATCAAGGCCCATCTGGATAAGAACAAGCCAGCCTCTTGAGGAAGAGAAAGAGTTCTCTGCTCTAGGGAGAGTTCTGGGCTAGGCGTCGTTGGCAGGAGTGAATACCCACTCCACCCTCCTTCCCCTAGCTCAAGGGCCAGTTGCTAACTTCGGCCCCTAAATGAGAACACTTTATCCATCACATTTCAAATAAATTATAAATACATACACAGAATCCAAACAAATCCAGTAGAAGCTGCTCACAGACCCTCACGGGGGCCAGCTTAAAGAAAAATGGTCATCTCTTTGTTCTCTGGAGCTGCTGGCAAAACTGTTCCCCCTTTTTCCTTGAGTACCCATGGGGACAGCTCAGGACAGAGGTTCAGACTTAAAAACACTCTCATCCCCATCTCCTCTCCTCTCTCCTCAAATCCCTCCCCCCAAATCTAAAAACAAAAATAAAACAAAAAACTTAATTATTTCACTGGAGGATTTTGGAGCATTTGAGGGTGTAAATCTCACACTTCCCCTGTCAAGTGGGGGAACACTGACCCAAAGAAATGACTGGCCCAAAATCAAAGGTCCTGTCTCTTGGGTACCAGGGTAATGTGCACATTACTGGAAATGGTGTTTAGGGAGGTGAGAAGGATGGAGGGGATGACTCAGTCCGGAGGAGAAATTGGCAAGGGGCACATTCACCTTTGGGATGATTAAGTGGGCTAACTGGCACTGGATCGGAAAATGGCTGGATTCTTCCTTCTTCATCCTTCTCTGAACAGCCCTATGGCCAGGGCAGACTAAAGTGCTTTGAACTGGGTAGGAGACAGATGGCCCTTTCCCAGTCAGCATTGACTCTTAGGCCCTGGGGTCCAGAGAAGGACTGAAGGAGGTGTCAGAAAGAGGAGACATATCAAAGACAAATATGGAACTGGGTCCCGAAGAGAAGAAGCACCAATAGCATTGGCCTACCCTGGGCTGGGGGTTTGGGTGGGGAGGGACAGAGCCTGGGAGAAACGAGGAAGCAGGGGAGGAACAGAGGGCAAACAGAGAGGGTACGTCCTTTTGTAAAAGTGAGATAGGGGAGTATGAAAGAGAGGCCAGAGAAGGAGTTGGGGGTTGGGGGGGAAATGAGAGAATGAGGAAGAAATGGGCCCATCCATCCATGTCCTGGGGCTCTGGGGCAACTTAGCCTCATGGTGATCCTCTGGGCCCTTCCAAAGCCCCTATATGGCCCCACAGGAATGAGAGGAAGGCCTGGACAGACATGGAAAAGGATCTTGAATGCCTCAGATCCAAGAGACTGGGGAAGGGAGATGGACACACGGTTGGAGGCAGAGAGGGCTAAAAGGGAGTTGCTCCTAGACCCCTCATCTAGTGCCCCATGTGTGAGACTAAGCCCAAGGAGGACCGGGAGGAAGGTCAGGGGTTTCTAAGGCAAGTATGAGCTTAGTGTTGGTGGAAAGTGCACCAGCCTGGTGGGGTGGGAGGGCTGAGGGAAGAGAAGAAACTGCTTCCCCAGCAAGTTTCCTGGCTTCAGTTTCTTGAAGTTGCAACCCAGTTGCAATATATCTGCTCCCCACTGAGTCCAGGCCTCATCAGGACCACCTACAGGGCTGTTTTCTAGGCTAGTTGGCCTCCGGGGTTCCCACATGGTAGGCTCTGTGGGCAAGTAGAGGCCAGAGGAAAAAGTGGGAAGCATACCGAGCTTGGGCTGAGTGGAGATCAGGGCAGGCACAAGGCTTAGATAACAGCCATTGAAGAGAGGTCACTAAACCACTGGTGGGCCCTTCGTGCAAAGGACCAGGAAGAAGGCTGCCAGCCAATTTCCCCTCCCCCCCACTTTTATTGAAGCTGACAGGTTGATAGAAGTGGCTGCTAGGAACCAGTCTCGGGACTCCGGTCTCCTGCCCCCAACCCTCTCCTGCAATGGGAGACTGCAAGTGTACGAGGAAGACCCCAAGTAAAATGCTGGGGTCCAGGCAGTAGACAAGAAGCACTGAGCTCCAGCCATCCGAGGCGCCAGGCAAGAGGAGGGATAGGAAGCCACTGGTAGGGCCGCCGGGGTTTCTGACAGCTGATGCCTGCCCATCCATCGACGATGTCTCAAAGCTCAAAGCCCAGATGATGGAGGAGGGGAGCTGGAGAAGGAAGAAGAGGGAGGTCCTGGAAGCTGGAGGTGGTTGAAGAGGTGCTGTCCTGTTCAGGAGTAGCCAGGTGGGAGCTGCTTACTGCTTCTCCACCGCTCCCTGCTCAGCTGCGCTCTCCTGGCTGGGGCCCTGGCCCTGGTCCTGGTCCTGGCCCTGCCCATGCCACGGGGTCTCCTTGAACACAAACCAACAGTTCCCGGCCCACAGGAAGAAGTTGATAAAGCCGAAGAGCTGCAAAGACATCAGGGAAGCTTGTGAGAATAATAAGGAGGGCATTGTGGGAACAGGGAAGAGGAGCTCCTGCAGGGGGGGTGGGGGTGGGTAGAGAGGAGGCATAGAGGGCTCAGAAGACTAAAATACAGAGAACTGGAGATAGAGGCAGGGTTCAATGCCGATACCCACTAAGGAGCTCTCTGGCGAAAATCTCTAACTGTCCACAGCATGCACCTGAGTTGTAGCTTGGTCGCTAGGAGAGTCTGGCCCCTGGAGAGAAGCATCATGCAAAGGAGAGCAAGGGGCAAGGAGGGGCTTTGGTGGCGCTTTCCAGAGCACTGTTCTGAGTGCCTTTCTCAAGGGTGGGTGTGGCCAGAGCTGTCCAAGGTGCTTCCTTCTTAGGACCAGGGACTCAGCCTGGACTATATTCAAATATTTATTCAAAAATACTTAAAAATCTATCAGCAGAAAGTATTGGGGTGGGGGAGGTGAGCTGATGTCTGCAATTAACTTCAAAATGCATTAAAAATCAGATGGTTTGATGGATGAAGAGAGGCGGGTAGATATGTGATAAAGCAAGTCTAGTAAAATGATAATGGTGCAGTTTAGGCAATGAGCGTGTGGGTGTTCATTGTAAAATTCTTCCAACTTCGCTCTATTTGTGAAAATTTTTACAATAAAATGTTGGGGGCTAAAACCGAACAGCAGAGTTCGAGCAAGGTCTAGGAGGCTCCCTGGTGTGCCAGGGACTAAACCCTTCTGTTACTGGGCCTTGGGGAATTCCAGGACAGTTTTAGGGCAGGGCTAAGGTGACAAGCGCATTTGAAAAGCTTGAGGCCTCAGCTATCTACCAACTGATATGGAAAGATTTCCACATTCTAATACCTGGGATGGCCAAACATGTACGTACCAGCCGGACCCACCCCTGCCCAAAGCCCCTTTCCAGTCTGGAGGCCCGAGTGACAGTGGGTGACAATCTCATTCCCTCTGAGTCTGCTCCCAGCTGTGAGCCCAGCCACAGCCTGTGCCCTCCTTTATATGTTTGCATGTGCATGCACAAGTGCGTGCATGTGCGCGCGTGCACACACACACACACACACACACACACACTGTAAAGGAGCAGGTGGAGTGGGAAGCAGTCACAAAGGGCATGCTTGAATGTGGGAAGAAGGGAAATGGGAAGACAGAGTACAGAAGGAGGAAAGAAAAGGAGGCTAAATGGCTCTTGGGTTCCCTCCAAACTAAAATATCTTCTCAGGGTCAGCCAGGGGCCAGCAGCCACCCTTAGGTGCTGGGGTCACTGGCTCCAGGTGCAGGGGATGCCAGCTGGAGAGTTACCCTCTCTGTTCATCCCAGAACCTGCTAGCTGGGACAGGCCTGGGCATCTGGGATAGCACTGCCTCCCCCAGTCCCCTTCAGTGGCCACAGGTCTTACCACAGAGATGTTGGCCAGTCCCATGGAGGGTGTGGCCCCAGCGCTGCACACTGCTTCCTCTCCATGGCACACAGACATGGCTGCGGTCAGGCTGGATGGCCGTGTGGCCCCCTTGATGTCCGTCAAGCCTTTGCCCCAGGCAGCTGCGGCTACCAGCCAGAAGAAAGTGAAGGAGACAGTCACACAGAAGTCCTGGGAGGAACAGAGGGACAAGAAATACACTCAGAAAGGCCCCTGTAATTACTTACTGCTTTTCCACTTGCCATAATGCACTGGGATCGTGGGGTCCCAGGACAGCCACCTCTTCCTATCCTACCCAACACCTCGAACCTCTGGGAGCCCAGATCATTTTAAAGAATTTGTTCACTGCCACCAAAGGAACCCTGCTACCCAGGGCCACCCCTCCTGATGCCCTCAGAACTATATCAAGGCACCTGCTGATCAATGTCACCCCCAAATCCAAGTGGCCTAAACTCCCCACTTTCCCTTTGAAGCTTTTCCTTGGGTCACCATTGCTCAGTTACAACTGGTGGAAGAGTGAGAGCAGACTGCAGGAGACAAATGGGGTCCCCTGAGGCACCCCTTCCACTTTGCATGCCTGGGATAGTGAGACAGTAAAGGGGGAATATATTAATGATAGCCAACACTTACTTATGGAAACTAACTATACCAGATATTTTACATGCATTTTCACTTCATCTCCCCCAAACACTATGAGATAGGTATTATTTTATCTCCATTTCATACTGAGGAAACTGAGGTTTATAGAGGATAAGTGACTGGCACACAGCCAGTAAGGGACCGCTCTGGAATTTGAACCCAGGCAGTCCAACTCCAGGGCCCGCTTCTTGATGCTATTATGCCTCCTGTGAGCACAGCAAGTGATGGGAAGTTGGTAGAGGCAGAGTCGTCGGAGCTGTGGGAACCACAGAACCCGAAGGGATCAACCACAGAGAGCTGGCAGGGGGGGACCCAAGAGGTTCCACATATGGGTGTCCTCCCCTCTCGCTCTGACATCAGTCTCGGGATGCACATCTCCCTAGTTTCTCCACCCCATCATCCCTCCTGGCCTCTGCTTACTCACCACCAGTGGAAAGCGCTTGTTCTCTGTGTAGAGGTTGTGGAAGCGCAGGTAGACGACTAGCGCAGCCATGGTATAGAAGAAGGAAAAGATGCCCAGGGTCACAAAGAACTCGGCGGGAGCAGAGAAATCCCCCATCAGATGCATGGTCTTGGAGGTGGAGTCATCATCACAGAGGGGCATCTCATACTGGACCCGGTTCAACCTGCAGGTGGCAGAGGATGCCATCCTGAGCTCAGGGCAATCCTCTCCCTGTGAAGGCAAAGGACTGTGCCTGCCCTGGGGGTAGCCCTGTGCTCATTCTCACCCTGGGACTCTTACAGAGCCCAGAAAGGGTGTGTGTGGGGGAGGAATGCTTCTGGAGGGAACCCTGCAGTCAAGGCAGGAACATCGCTGGAATTCTAGTCAAACTCTACCTCCCATTCAGCCACAACCCCACACTCGTCTACCTTGACTGGTCAAGATCATGCATTTCCAAGGACCTCCAGGGCCCTCAGGTCACTACCACAATAATCCATCTATTTCTTGTAGCCAAGCCACCAAGGAGATCTGTTTCATTTTGCCCCTGGGAAAGGGGCACACAGGCCCATAGTGGCCAGGTTACTTTGGACTTGTCCATTCTCAGGCCTTAATTAGCAACCCCACCCAATGAGACTATATGGGACAAAAATAAGGAGAGAAAAACAAATACCCTGTTATACACAAGAGATAGTTCATCGTTGGTACTAAAAATTTCTGAAAAGGAAAGCCCTATCCCCAATTCTCCTCTGAACAGTTGGGACTCCCCTCCCTAAGCTCCCAAGTAGCCAAGAAAGAGTATTCTTTTCTATCTCCTGGTCAAGGTGCATATCCTCATATGCTAGTGGTACCAGATGAGCACCCCACGTCAACTCTTTAGGATCTTAGTACTAAAACGTTCCCCAACCTTCAAGGCAGGGAGGAGGTTACTGAAGGTCAGAAAGACCTGCCCTGAGACTCCTATAAGCCTCCATCCCCAGCTGGATGGGTTTTTTCTGTAGGAACTATGTTATACCTGCTATTGGTTATTCATGGACTGGAACGTTATTATGACAATGATCTATCTGAGGTTCCCTGATATTTTTCTATGGTTAGTCTGAAATTCCTAAAGGGTGGGAAGCACCCAAGTCTTGTAGTTCTATTTGAACCTGGAGTGGCACTCAACAAAAGGTCTGTATAAGATTCTGGAGAAGGAAGAGACCAAGCAGGTCCTGCCAAACCAGTGAGAAAGGCTGTGTGCAGTCAGAATCAATTCCCGCTCACCTGAAGGGATAGCCGAACAAAACAATGATGGAGCTCACATCCTTGGCTTCGTTGTTGCAGCGAACTGTTGCTCCTGTCTCCCCGCTGTAGGAGCCGCAGGACCCGAAGGCGAAAATAGCAAAGAGCTGAGGGAAAGGGAAGCCTCTTTGAGAGTCAGAACATATTATCTCATCAGAACCATCTTCTGACTCTTAGCAGGTGCAGATATGGTGGAGGGAGCCAGGATATCCTTTAATCAACTCCCTCCTGGATAGAGACCTATGACTTCCATTGGTCTTCCAGCCTCAGGATGCTGTGTTCACTGCACCTGAGTCCTGGACCAAATAGTCAAATGAATGAGGTTGACTTTGAGTAGTGTCTGGGAGGAAGATAGAGAGAAAGAAGAAATGGATAGTTTCCACATCTCTCCACTGGATGGATATGACAGTGGAGAACATAGGTAGCCTCCTTAACATGATGAGCAACGCAAAGCAATTTAGGCTTTTGGAAAAGTCTAGCATAAAGCTGGACTTGAATTTCCTCCCCAAGGCAGAGGCACCCTAGAAATAGATTCCTCTGTGCTAACTGAGATCAGGCATGCTTTGGAATTCTTTTCATTTCTCCTTTGAAGCTGTCATTGAATCTTGTCGTTACCTTGTTGCTAACTTCCAGTGGCTTCCTGCCTCACTGGAGGTATAGCTAGAAGCAGCATCTTCCACCAAGCCTTCAGAGGGGCCAAGCAAGGAAGTGCTATGCTCCTTTTCCCCTAAAGGTACTTTTCCTTGCAGCAACAATGCTGGCTGTGTCCACGCTGGCAGTCCTGGCCCAAGCCCAGAGCAAAGTACCTTCCACTTGCCTTATCAGCCCCTACTATTTCCCCAGTGGTGTTTCCCTTTGTAATCTGTTGATTGCTCAGTGTTCAAAACCAGAAGCATTTCAGGTCACTTGAATTGTTTTCCTCTCCACCTTTCATCACATTTTACTAAACCTCCTATCTTGAGTGAACTGAAATTTCCTCAACCCATGGTTTTCTAATTTCTTTCTGGGGAAACACACTAGTTAGAAAAGGAGGTGAGAAACTGGAATCTCTTAACCTCCCGCATCATCTGTTCAGGCCCCGTTTCCTGTGCGCTTAACCTTATACGGGCTTGTACATGATGTGATCATTCTTATTAAGCACAGAGCTTATTCTGTTAACGATCATTTTCTGTATGTTTCTCCGTGTCTTGCTGTCTTGGACATTAAGCACCTAGAAGACGGCTCATCTACATCCCAGGCTTGCACCCAGAGTTTAGAATAGAGTTGTGTGCACGTGACTTTGCTAAAGCTTGATAGTGTTGTGGAGTTTTGAAAAGAGATCTGGATTAGGAGTTTGGAAATCTGGGTTCTAGTCTTGGCCCTGTCACTGATGAGCTGGGTGACCTCTAATAAATCACTCTGCTCTCTGAGTCTCAGTTTTCCCATCTGTAAAATGAGGGGTTTGGAGCAGGCAATCGAGAGGCCTTTCTCCCACTGGATGAGGGTAATGCTATCAGTGTGCCCTTGGCCGGGCTTGTCAGCAGCTGTGCTCTGCCTCTGGGCAGTGTCCAGTGCCACTGCCCCGCCTTGTATTGCCTGCCCTGGCAGATCTCCTTCACGCTGGAGCTATTGACTCCTCTCTCTAAAGGTCATAATGAGCACCTCTCTGTTTCCAGGAGGTTTAATTCAGACAACTGAGAATTGTCTCCCTTTTAAAAAACATCCAGGAAAGGAGATAGTATAACTCTCTCCAATGCCTGAATAGCCTCCTCATCTGGCTTAATTTACAGAGACTGCAGTAGAGCCCTGTTTGCTCATCTTGACAGAGCTGAAGAGAAGTTGCCCAAAGCATCAGCATCATTACCCTTTATATACTCCAAGCCTCCTCACTGGCATAACAATGACGCTTCTTTAGCTCTTCCTCGTAGGAATTCTCTAATTTTTGTCAGCTCTATGAACCTCTTACAAGTAGCTTCTGGTGCTCAGAACTGGACACACAATTTAGAGTATCACATTCTAGGAAGGGCAGCATAATTAGATATATTTTTACTGAATAAAGTCCCCTAAGAAAATAGATATTCCTAAATTGGGGCACTTGATGGTGAGTTATGGAGCCTTCTCTTCACTAGCACTTCCTTGACAGGCACGCCTGATTATCTACAGAAAGACGACACTTACTGAGTACCTACTGTGTACCGGCACTGTTCTAAGCACTATCATTTAGTAGTGAACAAAAGAGAAAAATCTCTGTCTTCATGGAGCCTGTACTCTAGAGCTGCTCTATCCATACTGGTAGCCACAAGCCAAGTATGGCTATTTACATTCAAATTCATTAAAATTGAAAGTAATTAAAAATTCACAGTGGCTCAGTTACATTTAGACACATTTCAAGTGCCACATTTCAACCACACGTGACTAGCATGTACCATATTGGACAACGCAGATAATAGAACTTTTCCATCATTGGCCAAAGTTCTGCTATGACTAGATGATACGTCAGAACCTTGAGGTTCTGAAAATCCTGAATCCTGAAACCTATGTCAGAAACTTGAGGTTCTGAAAATCTTGATTCCTGCTCAGAGAGTGGAATATACCATGAATAACTTTAGTACTAGCTATATCCTCTTCTATTCTGATTCTTTGAAAGTCAGGAATCCCTAAACGCCTTACATGGCTCTTTATCAGAGTGCATAATTATATCTGAACATCACACAGTCACGTGAGGCCAATAGCATAAAGTTTGTTATGTAAGTGGACAATGGGAAAAATCTGAGGGGAACCTCATAGGTTCACAGGACAGCAGAGCAAAAAAAGATTTCAGAGATTATCAAGCCCAATGGTCTCATTTCACAGAGCTAGAAATTAAAGTCCCAAAAGATTACTTGACTTTCCCAAGGTCACATTTAGCCATTGTGTGGACCAGCCTTAGAATTCACATCTCTTGATTCTCTGTCCAGTGCTCTCTCTACGTAATCAACACACCGTCATTATGCATTATTGTGCCAAGTGCTGGGACACAAAGGTAAATAAGACCCAGTACCTTCTTGTAAGAGTTTACGTCCAGGAAAAAAAGTGCCCTGCTCAAACAAATAAACAAATAACATTCTGCATCACAAAGTTATTAAGGCTAAAGAAAGATCTCTCCTTTGTTCAGGGAGGATGGTAAGGAGGCAGGGAGTAGCTCTGCACCTGGCATACTAGAGCAGAGAAAGACACCCTGTCCCAGCCCCCTCCACCTTTATGTACCAGATTTACTTTCTTCCCTAAATGTGCCAGGTGACTGAGCCACTAGGAAAAGCAGGAAAGAACTGAAACCATCCGTGTCACCAAGCGTAAGGGTTTCTGAGTTGAGCAAACTGCTCAAAAAGAACAGAAGCCAACGAGAGATAGAGTCCCTGAGACAGGGAAGGGGTGGATCTCTTAAGTTCTGGTGCCAACCTGCCACCTTCTTCCTCTTGGACCTGTACTGCTAGGGGCAGTGATGGTTATATATTGCTCTCCACACCCGCCTCCTCCTGCCTCTGTATCTCTTTGGGAAAGATGTCAAAATAACCTTGCCAGTTTGGTGCTGACTTGCTTGACAGTGATGATCCTTTGTCAGTCTTAGGGAGACAACCATCCCTAGTTAGTGGAGAGCAAAAGGAAAACAAGATCTCCCCTCCAATATTACCCCCACAGTCATCTTATTGGTTTGATGGACTCTAATGGTATTCTTTGGCATTCCCCACGCCAACTGAAATAGCTTATTTTCATTTTAAGACCCCAGAACCAAGTAAGTGGCTTTGGCACCTCAAATTATTGATCAGGCGTATAGTTAATAATAATATGACTTATTATGGGAATAGTGACTGAGTAATCCAGGAGATTCTTTTGCACCTTACCCTCAAAGTTAGGATCTGGCAGTGATATTTGAATAATCTAACCAAAGGGTGAGTCTAGCTGAGAGTATGCATAAAGGGGAAATTTGGGGGAAAGGAGAGGTTTGGGAACAGGAGGAAAGGGAACCGACACTTGCTGAATATCTCCTAGACTGGGCTGAATGCCTGGATGCTTTACAGAAATTATCTCCCATAATCCTCCCATGAGGATTAGATTTTACCCTCATTTACAGATAAGAAACCGAGGCCCACAAAGATTTTGTTACTTACCCGAGGTACCTCAGATTCTATGGCTAGAAAGCAGAAGAGACTCCATTTAAACCAAAGCCCATTGACCTAAAAATCTGCCTTTTTCCTTTTTTAAGAAAACCAGTACTTTAATAATTGGTCGATACCCATGTTATTTTGCTAGCTTTGTGTAGACTTAGCGAGACTCCAGAACTGGAATTGAGGTGAGATTAATTTCTGAATTGAAAAAAAAAAAATACTCTAAGCCAACCTCCTGACTAAAAAAAGACTAACATTGCTTTCTTACTACCAGGATTCCAGCAAAATTGCTTTTTGATAACAATGACAAGTTTTCAAGTATCATTACAATAAACACAAGATCTGTGTTTTCTTTTTCTTTCTTTTCTTTCTTTTTTTTTTTTTTTTTTCCTTTTCCAGTTAGGGGCATTTGATCCCCCTCAAGCAGGAAATGAGTGAAAATCCCAAATGACATTTTCACTGTCATTTCTGGCGCTGGTTCCTGTGTACTTTTATATTAGCTCATCCTACAGAGACTCAGAGCAAGTGAAACTCATGCTCTGAATTCAGGCTGCTAGGACGGCAGTAAAGCAAATCATGTCTCCCTTTGATGCTGCCCTTCGAATGAAAGCTGAGTTCAGAGTCTAGCTCTGGGCCCCTGGATTTAGCACAATGAGAGAAAGGCATCACGCCCCTCTAAGAACTTGAAGATCATAAAAGTCAAATGGTTCTTAACTCTTAGGGATCAGTGCTGATCCTGGGAGGAGACTGGATCATTTTTCTAGGCATCGTTTTGTGCAACCTTTACAGAAATGTGGGTACTGGGGGAGGAGGGCACTGAGAAAAGGATAGAAGGATTGAAGAGGGAAGCTTTTCAGAATCCCCCCATGAAGGATGATTCCATGGTCTAATAACCTCATTGTTTCACTCATCCCTTGACAGTCTTTCTCAAATTTCCCTTAGATCCATTTATCTAGTTTAATGACAAAATTGTACCCTTACATTTCAGGTTCTGCTCCTCATAATGGCTCCCTAGTTCTGGATGACAGTCACATGAAGCCTAAATAACATTTTTATATGGCCACCACTGGTACTCAAGTGGTGGGTCAGAACAGGGAAGTGGGGGGAGGTGAAAGAGCTCAGTCAGCAGTCCATCCAACTGGTCTTGAGGCGGTAGGGAGAGTGGAAAGTCCCCATCGGATCCCAGAGTTTGCAGTTGGGAGCTCCTTGCCTGGCCTGTAGCCCCAGTCAAGGTCTCAGATATCCAAAGATAACCCCAAATGCACTATTGCCCCTGAATTCCAGATCTGGTGATTCTCATCCAAACGATGATTCAGGACTCAGGGACATAGTGCTAACTCCTGTCTCCAGTGAGTTAAAAGCCCTTTAGAACTCAACCCTCCTCAATATTAACAGTAACTTATTCCCTAGCTCAATTCTGTGCTGAAAGCACATTAATTAAGTTATTCACACATCATTTGGTGTGTGGATTGCCTAACTTAAATCTCTTTGGCTATAGTGCACTAAATGCTCCCAACAAATGTTCATTATTTGAAAGAATGACTGTACCTGTCCACACTCCTAACTTATTCTCGGGAGGCTTTGGGCACTTGTAAGGACAGAGAACATACCAATATCTCAAAGTACCAGTGAGGCAAGGAGATGGTATTTCCCCTACACAGTTACAGAGGAAATTGAGGCCATGGGCAAGTGATTTCTTCAAGGTCACAGGGTGAGTCTAATGAAGGACAATGTTCTAGCATACCAACCCATTTAAAGCAGAAGGGGACCCTAGGGATGGTGTGATCAAAATTTAACTAATGTTGAAAACTGAGGTCCAAAGAAGTGACTTGCCCGAGGTCACATAGCTGGAAGAGGCAGGACCATGTCTGAAATTCAGAGTCCTAGCTTCTTTCCAGCTCAGTGTTTTATCTTATTCTACAAGCCACATTTTGGCCACAGTGTGATTTTTATTGTCTCGATATGTTTTCTTTCATTTAACTGAAGAGCCATAGGCTTCACTCACTCACTCACTCACTCACTCACTCACTCACTCACTCACTCTCTTAGTTACAGGAACCCAGATTACTCTAGTGACCTCAACAGGACCACGGCCATCCAGCCAGGACCCTGTCTCCGGAGTCCACCTTCAAGATCAGTCAGGTCCTGGTGGGTTTGGTGGCCGGATGGTTTCCCTTGCCAGCCTCCTTCCCTCTTCTGCCCTCCGTGGATTTCCTCCTCCTCCTTGTCCTCCTCCCCCCTCCTGCCACCGAAGAGTGGTATGTGCAGGATCAGAGTTCTGGAAAGGTTACACCCGGGTCCTCTCGCCCGGGTGAAATGTGAGCACCCTGGGCAAGGGCTCCTTGCACATAGAAGGACCGAATCCCGGACTCCCGCATGCCTTGCTCCTCACCCTCCTGCCACCAAGTGCTGGAGAAGCAGCCCCAGCCGCCCCTCCCCCGCCCACCTGTCGCCGCCCCCCACCCTTCCGCCAGGGCCGGTCGCAGCACCTCCCCGCCCCCCACTCCGGCCACATTGCTTCGGGTCAGCGTCACAGCTCAGGCTCCCGAAATAGCCCGCGGCTGAAGCATCGACTCACCCACTGGAGAACTTTGATGAAGCCCAGCGGCTCCTCCAGCCGCCTCCAGCGCAACCCCACAAGCAGGCGGTCTACCTGCGGAGACGAGGCCGGCGAGGGGGTCAGGGCGGTGGGGGAATCCATGAAAGCACTGGTCTTCCTCCCACTCCCACTCCGGGAGAGGGGCGGAATAAGGGTCCGGCCCAACCCCCAAGTGGCGAAGGGGTGGTAAGACACAGCCTCAGGGGCGCGCGGGGAGTACCTGCTGGCGCGGTGACTTGTCCGCCGCGCGACTCGAGCCCTCCGTCGAAGACATGCTGGCGCAGCCGGGCCGGGGCGCAGCGAGGGGGCTCGGCTCCCTGGCCGGGAGGCTGTGGGCACCGCGGTCGCGCTGGGGGCTGCTGGCCGTCGGCTGGGACAGCGAGCGGTGCGGGAGCGCGGCCGGCCGGCGGCGGCCCGGGCTCCAGGCTGGCGGGGCGGGTCGCGGGGGCGCTGCAGGTAGCGCTCGCGGAGGCCGGGACCGCTGCTCAGCCCCTCCGGCTGCAGAAAGCCCTCGAGTCCGATTCAAACTTCTGTCAAACTCGGGAGCGCACTTGGCAGCCTAGTCACGTGGCGTGCGCTCGCGAACCCTCCTCCCGCCCCCTTTGCCCCCCGTATGCCCTTAGGGTGCCTTAAAGGGACCTGTGGCCTCTGCGGGCAGTTTGGCCGCGAGGGGGCTCAAGTTCTGCCTCCAGCGCCAGTCCCAAGCCGTACGCGACAGCCGCTCCAATTCATGGCCAAAGTCGGAACTAGCCTGGCGCCCTGGGACGCACCGGTTCCTATTTTATCATTCCCTATTTGCCTGGATTTGGAGCCGCTCTGCGCCGTTTTTCTCCTCTTCCACACCACAATACCCAGAACCTACACGATTTTCATCAAGCATCAGTGTTGAAATAAAATTCTAAACCTTAAGGTTAACAAACTGCTTGCTTTCAAAATCTCCAAGAGCCACTTACAGAGGGAATGGGCAACAGAATAGAAATTGCTCTTTTCATTCGGTCTGGTTACGTGATAGCTTATTTTTTTTTAACAAAAGGTATTCATATGTTAATGACTTAAAATTATTTATCATTAAAAAGTATAAACTCAATCGCCTTTAAAATGGATATCACTATTTAAATGAGAATGAAAATATGGGGCCCCTGGGTGGCTCAGTGGGTTGAGCGTCTGTCTTCGGCTCAGGTCATGATGATCTCACGGTTCCTGGGTTCGAGGCCATGATGATCTCACGGTTCCTGGGTTCGAGGCCCGCGTCGTGGGGTCGAGGCCCGCATTGTGGGATTGAGCCCCGCGTCGGGCGCTGTGCTGACAGCTCAGAGCCTGGAGCCTCTTTCAGATTCTGTGTCTCCGTCTCTATCTGATCCTGCCCTGCTCATGCTGTCTCTCTCAGAAATAAATAAAACATTAAAAATAATTTTTTTTTAAATGAGAGTGAAAATAGTCTTTGAGGAATAGGGAGCTTAGAAAATAACTTGCATTGAAAAGTTGACATTGTTGCATTATAGTTGACCTCAAATCAGTCCCTAATTTTCCAAAAGTGTTCGTCAGGAGCCTCCAGGGAGCAATCATGAATATTACACATTCGGTTTACTGGATTGTAAGTGTAAGTTGTGAAAGGTTAAGTGATTTCTCCAAGGTCACTGAGTGAGCAACGGGGCAGCAGTCTGGAGGAAAGAACCGGCCTGTGCTTCTGAAGAATTGACTTGTAAATACGTACCCCCTTGTCACAAAGTCATTATTGGAATTCTCTTCTGGTACTTCAGAAAGAACAAACATTTATCTATTATTAATACAATTCATTCCCTCATTGAGCAAGTGCCTTCCTGAAGTTGGGGTCGGAGGGAGTGGCTGTACTTGAAAGAAACTTCTCCAGCATATTTCCATTGCAAATCTAGACGAAATAAGAAACAACTGAGTCCTCAGTTCAATTTTTAACAAATTGGTCTGCAGTTTAAAGTTCCTTTACTATAGAATAGGAATAATGGTGTCTGCCCTACTTACTGCATAAGGTCATTATGAGGATTAAGTAGTGTGAGGTGTGTAAATGCCCACACTACATAAATATGAAATAATATTACCAATGGTCTACAACAATATGCATACAAAATATAACACAATCAGAAGAGAATTCAGAATAATACAGCAAAAATCCCACACATCTACGAACCAACCTTATTAAATTTTAACACTTCTGGTTTGTCTCAAATCCATTCTTGAGGGGCGGCTGGGTGGTTCAGTCAGCTCAGGTCATGCATGGTCTCATGGTTCATGAGTTTGAACCCCATATCTGAGCTGCAGTCAGCACAGAGTCTACTTCACATCCTCTGTACACCCCCCCAGCCCCTCCTCTTGTGCACTCTCTCTCAAAAAAATCCATTCTTTAACAAAATAAAAATTGCATATAAAACAAAGCCCTGTGCATACTGTGATATCATTCCCTCCCTCTCTTCTTCCTCCCCAGAAGTAACCACTATCCTACCCTGAATTTGTTTATTATTAGCTTCACACATATTTTAATACTTTTACTGTATAACGACATATATCTATAAACAGTACATTAAAATATACCAGACTTACTATTGTTTCTCACATGATTTTAAACTTTATCTAAATACTGTCTTTTAAGTAACCTTTAACTCTTTTTTGTTGCTGTTTTTTACTTAACGGTGGGTTCGTGAGAGTCATCCAACCTGAGGCATGTACCTTTAGTCCCTTCATTTTAACCACAGAATTCCACAACATACATATACCACAGTGTATTATTCTCATATTGATGGACATTTGGGTTATTTCTAAATATTTACTCTTCCAAACAGTGTTGCGTTGAATGTACACAGAGCACTGAATTTCCACCTTTTTTTTTTCTCTCTCTCTCTCTTAAACACAAGCCCTGGTAAGAGACAAATTTTTATGACATGGCCATTATATAAATTGAAGCAAAAATTTCATAAAACATTCTCATTATTTTCTATTCCATTTCATTAAAAAATAATCTGGCCATCCAGAAGCTAATGTAGGTTTTATGAGGCCTCAAATTTATACAATTTGGGGGCCCCCTTTAGCAAAAGAACACAAAATTAGTAACCAGGCCTTGGAAGAGGCTTTGCAAGTAAGGAAGCCTGAAGCTTAAATATCATTAGTTTCAGGGTAAATACCCCTCTGAGGAGACATACTAGATTGATTTAATGATTCACTGATAATGGGTCTCTACTAACAGTTTAATAAATACTGCTCCGTATCTAATAGTGAGCCAGCTAGGTCATACGATGTGAACATTTCAACTTTGAGTTTTGATAAATGTATATACCCATGTAATCACCACCACAATCAAGATAAAGAATACTTCCATCATTCCAAAGATCTCCTTCTTGCTTTTTTGTAGTCGGTCCCAGGCAACTACTGATCTGTGTTCTGTCATTGTAATTCAGTTTTGCTTTTTTCTGGAATTGCAAATAAATGGAATTATGCAGGATGTGCTCTTTTGTGCCTGGCTTTTTTTTTTCACTCTGCATAGTTTTTGAGATTCATCTATATTGTTGTGCTTATCAGTAGATTGCTCCTTTTTGTGCTGAATAGTATCCCATCCATATTATGAAATATGATCCATTGCAGTTTATCTATTCAATTCAAAGTACATTTGAGTTGTTGCTTTTTTCCCCTTTTTTTTCTTTTTTTGCTATTTTGAGCAGACCTGATATGAACATTCTTGTACAGGTTTTTTAGTGAATATAAGTATTCAGTGAATATAAGTATTTATTTCTAGGGTAAATACCCAAAAGTGAGAGTTCTAGGTCATGTGTAAATAAATGTGCTTAAGTTTATATAAAACTATCAAACTGTTTCGAGAGTGCCTGTACCATTTTGCTTTCCCACCAACAATGTATTCGAATTGCTTTGCATCTTCTCCAGCATTTGGGGTTTTTTTTTTTTTTTAGCCATTCTGATAGGTAAATGGTGGCATCTCTTTGTGGTTTTAATACGCATTTCCCCCCTGGCTAATAAGGTAGAACATCTTTTAATGTGCTTATTAGCTATATGTGTATCTTCACTGAAGTGTCTGTTAAATTCTTTTGCCCGTTTTTAAATTGGGTTGTTTCCTTTTTACAAATGAATTTTGAGAATTTTTATATATTCTGAATACAAGTCTTTTGTTGGATATGAAATTGGCAAATATTTTCTCCCAGTCTGTAGTTTGTCTTTTCATTCTTCTTTTACAGAGCAAAGTTTTGGTAAGTCTATTTTACTATTTTTTAAATGGATCATGCTTTTGACATCATGTTTAATAACTCTTTGCCTAACCTCAAGTCACAAATATATTATCCTGTTTTTATTCTAAACGTTTTAATAGTTTTATGCTTTGCATTGAGATTTTTTAAAAGTTATTCTTTGTGTAAGGCTTGGGATTTGGGTTAGGGTTATTATTATTATTACTATTTGGCATGTAGATATTCTATTGTTCTAACAATTGTTTTTGAAAACATCATTCTTTCTCCATTTAATTGATTTTGCACTTCTTTAAAAAAATCAATTGGCCATATTTGTATGAGTCTATTTCTGGCCTTTCTATTTAATCTAAGTGTCTGTACTTTTGCCAATACCACACTGGCTCAGATACCATAGTTTTCTAGTAAATCTTAAAATAGGCTAAAATGATTCCTCCAACTTTGGTCTTTTTCAAAATTGTTTTAGCTATCTAGTTCCTTTGAATTTCAGAATAAATTTTACGATCAGATGGTCTACATCTACAAAAAATTCTGCTAGGATATTGATTAGAATTGCATTAAATCTATAGATCAATTTAGGCAAAATTGACATCATTACTATGTTGTATTTTTCAATCCATGAACACAGAATCCCTCTCCATTTATTTAGGTCTTCTCTGGTTTCTGTGTCAGGACTAGCAGTTTTGTTTTTTTTTTTTTAATTTTTTAACGTTTATTTATTTTTGAGACTGAGAGAGACAGAGCACAAGCTGGGGAGGGGCAGAGAGAGAGGGAGACACAGAATCTGAAACAGGCTCCAGGCTCTGAGCTGTCAGCACAGGGCCCGACATGGGGCTCGAACACACAGACAGCGAGATCATGACCTGAGCCAAAGTTGACCGCTTAACCGACTGAGCCACCCAGGCACCCCAGCACTAGCAGTTTTAAGCATACAGATCATGACCATGTTTTGGTAGATTGATACCTAGATATTTAATTTTTCTGGAGCCACTACAAGCGGTATAATTTTAAGTTCAAGTTTCTATTTGACAATTGATAGAAACTGATATTTTTCTGTTGATCTAGTATCCTGTGACCTTTGTAAAACTTGGATTTTTGTTCCATGAGATTTTTTAGATTCTTTTGGGTTTTCTATGTAGACAATTATGTTGTTTGCAAATTGGGACAGTTTTCTTTCTTTCTTTACAATCTGAATGCCATTTACTTATTTTCCTTGCCTTACACTTCACTCGTTAGGACTTGCAGTACAATGTTGAAAATGTGTGGTGAGAGTGGACATCCTTGCCTCATTTTTCTTAGGAGAAACTGTTCAGCCTTTCACCATTTAGTATGCTGTTAGCTCTAAGTGTTTTATAGATTTCCCCTTATCAAGGTAAAGGTGTTCCTCTCTATTCTCAGTTTGCTGAAGGTTTTTGTCATGAATGGATGTTGGATTTTGTCAAATGCTTTTTCTGTATCAATTGATGATGATCGTGGACTTTTTCTTCTTTGGACTATTAGCATGGAAGATTATATTGATATATTTTTTAGAATATTTAAAGATATATATTATAATTAATATATTATAACTATAATATAAAAATATTTTTAAAAGATACATAATATCTCTCATTCTTGGCTTGTCTATATATTATATATATATATAGACACACACACACACACACACACACACACAACTACACTTTATTTTTAAGTCAGTTTTAGGTTCATGGCAAAATTGGGCACAGAGCACAGAAAATTCTCACCTCCCCTTTCCCCTCTCCAAACACAACCTCTCCCATTATCAGCATCCTGAATCAGTATAGTACATTTATTTATTACAATCAATGAGTCAGCACTGACACATTATTATCAACCAAAGACCACAGTTTACATTGAGGTTTACTCTCTGTTATCTATTATGTGGATTTCGCCAAATGTATAATGATAAGTATTCACCCATATAGTATCATACAGAATACTCTCAATGCCCTAGAAATCCCTTATGTTCTACCCATTCATCTCTTCCTCCCCCAACCCTCTAGCAATTATTAATCTTCTTGCTGCCTCCATCATCTTGCCTTATCCATAACACTAAATAGTTGGAATCACCCAGTATGTAACCTCTTCAGATTGGCTTCTTCACTTAGTAATATAGCTTTAAGCTTCCTGTATGTCTTTTCATGGCTTAATAGCTCATTTCGTTTTAGTGATGAATGATATCCCATTGTATGGATGTACCACAGTTTATGGATCCATTCACCTACTGAAGGATATCTTGGTTGATTCCAAGTGTTAGCAGTTATGAATAAAGTTGCTATAAATATACATGGGCAGTTTTTTGTGTAGACATATGTTTTCAACTCATTTGAATAAATACCAAGGAGTATGATTGCTGGATTGTATGTAAGAGTATATTTAATTTTGTAAGAAACTGCCAAACTATATCCCAAAGTGGCTGCACCATTTTGCATTTCCATCACAATGAGTGAGAGCTCATATTGCTCTCCTTGTCAGCATTTGTTGTTGTCAGTGTTTTGGATCTTAGTCATTCTAATAGGTGTGTAGTGATATCTCATTGTTTTAACTTGCAATTCCCTAATAAAGTATGATATTGAGCATTTTTTCATATGCTTATTTGCCATCTGTAGATCTTCTTTTTAAAATTTTTTTAAGTTTATTTATTTTGAAAGGGCATGCACATGGAAGGGGCAGAGAGAGGGAGAGAGAGAGAATCCTAAGCAGGCTCCATACCATCAGCACATAGTCCCACGTGGGGCTCAAATCCACAATGGGTGAGACCATGATCTAAGCCAAAGCCAACTTAACCGACTAAGCCAACCAGGAGCCCCTGTAGGTCTTCTTTGGTGAACTGTCTGTTCAGATCTTTTCCCCATTTTAATTGGGTTGTTCATTTTCTTATTGTTGAGATTTAAGAGTTCTTTGTATATTTTGGGTAACAGTCCTTTGCCAGACATGTATTTTGCAAATATTTTCTCCAGTCTTTGGTTGGTCTTCTTACTGTCTTGACAGTGTCTTTCATACAGCAGAAGTTTATAATTTTAATCAATCAAACTTCAATTTTTTCTCTCATAGGTCGTGACTTTGGTGTTGTATCTAAAAGTCATCACCAAACCCAAGGTCATTGAGAGTTTCTCCTACGTTAACTTCTAAGAGTTTCATAATTTTGCATTTTAGATCTAAGTCTAAAATCCACTTGAGTTAATTTTTGTGAAAAGTGTAAGGTCTGTGTGTAGCTTCACTTTTTTTGCATGTGGATGTCCAGTTGTTCCAGTGCCATCTTTTGAAAAGCCTGTCCTTTCTCGATTGCATTGTCTTTGTTCTTTTGTCAAAGATCATTTGACTATCTGTAAATTTTTACCAAAATTTTCTGGGTCTAATAACTGCTTAGTGAATATTGAGCCAGCCTTGAATTTTTGGTCATGATATGTTATTCTTTATATATATTCTGTAATATATGTTTATATATTATATATTGTTGAATTCAGTTTTCTAATATCTGTCGAGGAACTTTGCATCTATATTTGTGAGGGCTATTAGTATGTAATTTTCCTTTCTGGATTGGCTTTATTATCAAGGTAATAACAGCCACTGAAGGGAAATGGAAAACGTTCTCCCCTCTTATATTTTCTGGACAGCTACTGCTTTTTTTAATTTTTTTTTTTTTTGAGAGAGAGTCTGGGAGCATGAGTGGGAGAGTGGTAGAGAGAGAGAGGAAGACACAGAATCCGAAGCAGGCTCCAGGGTCTGAGCTGTCAGCACAGAACCTGATGCAGGGCTCAGACTAACTCACAAGCTGTGAAATCATGACCTGAGCCAAAGTCGATGCCTAACCAACTCAGCCACCCAGGCACCCTGAGCTACTGCTTTTTAAAAAGCTGACACCATACGGTAACCAAACCAATTGCACAAAGTAATGCCACTCTCTCAGAATTTTTTAAATCTATGAAACTATTCAATAGCAGATATTTCATTTTTTGAAAATTTGCCAGTTAGGAGTAGAGCCACCCTATAAAAGGAGATTGACAGGTTGCTAAATTTCTGACCTAATAGTTTTTGGCTTGTCTGCCTGTTTGTTTGTTTAACCTAATCTTGGGAGATGCTGAAAATTTCTTGGAATTTGGTAAAATGACTTCTACTATCTGGAATCCTAATTCCGTTGGATTGGGATTTATAGACAATTTGTAAAGGACTAATACATCTCAAAAACCACTTAATCTTCATACACCCTTCTGAAGAAAACAGTTTAAGGGAAAGTACATACTTGAGAGTAAATATCAATAGCTGTTATAATGGAAAATATAATTCATGATGATTATTGTGTAAAACAATACTTTAAAGTTTTTTTTTTTTCTGGAGGAAGTGACATAGGGAGGGAGAGCAATTTTACATAAATAAAGGTAGAGAAGTGTGAACTATTGAGGGATACTGGTAATCAGCAAATCTACTTGCCCTGAAAATAGGAAGTATGAAGGGGAGTAACAGAAAATAAAATTGGAATGGTAGTTGAAGAGCCTTGCATGATAAGCCTTTAGAATTCGCTGACTGCTCGCTCTTAGATTTTAAGCAGAAGAGGTAAAACAGAAGTGGTTAAGGACAAAGCTCCACAATCAGACAGTTCTGAGTTCCACACCTAGTTCTGCCATGTAGGAGCTATGTTTCTTTTACAAGAGATTTAATTTCTCTAAGCTTTTGTTTTCTTACCTACAGAATAGGGCTAATGATAGCACCTACCACAAGGGGTTACTGGGAAGATTCGATAAGATAATGTATGGTGAGCCTGGTGCCTGGCACATAGCAAATATTCAATAAATATTCGTGACTGCCAGATCAGAACTTCAGGAATATTAACCTGGCAGCAGTGTGCATAAATGGTACAAGCATATGGCTTTCCTTTTTAAAACAGAACCAGGGCCTTTCAAGGTCTATGCCAAGAATATTATAGAAGTCAGACTCTCTAGGTGGAATTTCATGTCTCGGAAGTTGAATTACCAAGATTTAGAGGCTACTATGACTGAAGGTCGGAGAAGAAGGAGTCATGATTGCATTACTGTTTCCTATATTCTAGTGTTCCAGTGTACTGTACTACTTTTTTCCCCATGTTTATTTATTTATTTATTTTGAGAGAGAGAGAGAGAGTGAGCGAGGAAGTGACAGAGAGGGAGAGAGAGAATCCCAAGCAGGCTCCTCGCTGTCAGCACAGAGCCTGACTCTGGGCTCAATTCCAAAAACCGTGAGATCACGACTTGAGCTGAAATCAAGAGTCAGACACTCAGGGGTGTCTGGGTGGCTCAGTTGGTTGAGCATTGGACTTTGGCTCAGGTCATGATCTCATGGATGTGGGTTCAAGCCCTGTGCTGGGCTCTTGTCTTTCTCTGTGTCTGATTCTGTCTCCCTCTCTCTCTGCCCTCCCCCACTTGCATTCTCTCTCTCTCTCAAAACTAAATAAACTTTAAAAAGAAAAAAAATTTGGACACTCAATGGATTGAGCCACACAGGCACCCCTGTACTGTTGTTTTTAAGCCCTGAAATGGAGGTATTCTTGTTGGGGCAATACTATTATTTCAGACACTGGTCAGTGGCTTTACTCTTCTTAGCTCTCTTCAAACCCTCCATCCTTCTCCTGCCCCAGCCTGCTCCTCATCACTGCCACCATAAGCTGCCCCATCCCCTCTTTACCACCCAATTCAGCAACTCCCCACCTCTTCCAAATCCCCTCATCCTCCACCAGACTCCCACAGCAAAAAAGCTGAACAAGGACTAGGAAGGAGGAGGCTTTTAAGTAGGAAATGTCCCCATAGGGGATGGGGAAGAGTCAGATCCAGTTAGGGTCATCTCTCTTGGCTCACAGGGGAGAAATAATTTTCAATAGAGGCAGTAGTCCTGAAAACTCCATGAGGAGCTAAACTGGGCAGGAAAGTCTTGAGGCTCTTCCAGACCAACTACATCAGAGATGATGGATGTGTTTGGGAGGGAGTAGGGGAGAAGTGAAGTTGCAGAAACCACAGAGACAGGAGTGGGGAAAAAGACATTTTGTAATGTGTTTATAATTTTTGTTTTAAAATGTGTTAAATAATAGTTTCATTCATTTTTAAAACTTTAATGAAATTTTGAGAAATTCTGAACATGTAAAGGTAAAAACCCAGTGTTTTGGTTTTGCAAGAAATTATAGCAGAAATGTTAATAATACAATTTTGCTCTAGTATTTTAACTACACATTGAGAGCAGAATCAAAGAAGTGTGAAAGACCATTGAGGGCAGTTATAAAAATAAGGAATGTCATCAGGACTATAAACATTGTCCTGTACTGTAAGATATAATATCATAATTAGAGTCCCAAATTGTTTTCTTTCTTCCTTCCTCCCTCCCTGCTTCCCTTCCATCCTTCCTTCCATCCTTCCTTCCTCCCTCCCTCCCTCCCTCCCTTCCTTCCTTCCTTCCTTCCTTCCTTCCTTCCTTCCTTCCTTCCTTCCTTCCTTCCTTCCTTTCCGAGAGAAAGAGAGAGGGAGATTTTGTAGTTTTCCTTTGCCTTCCTTTGATGTCAGTTCCAAGTACCAAAACTGGACTTTATTTCATTAAGTGTTCAGAATCTATACGGTAAAAATAAAATTGCTAACAACAGCAACAACTAAAATGCTGCTAACTCACATGCCTCTAAGCAAAACCCCTCTTCTATTATTGTTTCTGATTTGCTTGGCCAGGACAGCAGATGAATAGTTAAGACTCTTTTAGTGCAGACACTGAACTCAACTAGGCTTAAGGAGATGGTAATTTATTGCCTCCTGTAACTGAAAAGTCCAGGTTTTAGTTATGACTGGTTCCAGGGTCCCAAATGATAACATCAGAAACTGGGTTCTTCCTCTGTCTCTGTCTCTCCATTTCTTTGCTCTGGTTTCCTTTATGTTGGTTTCATTTTCCATCTGGATTCTCCCCCGTGATATCTCACATGAATCTGGCCTTACATCTTTTTTTTTTTTAGTAACATTATCCTATAAGATATAGTTCATGCAAAAATAGACAATTTAATGAAGTAAAAGATAATGGTTGATACTAATGTCCAACCTTGCTAGAAATCTAAGATTTGCAATTTTTTTGGCCTATGTATGAAAAAAGCTATTATTAAAGATAATTCTCAGTGTGTAAGGGACATTGTGGGGGGCTGGACACTCTCATTTTCAGCTGGTGAGGAACACATTTGGACATCTTTTCAGGAAAGCTATAGCAAGATTTTGTTTGTTGTTGTGACAAAAACTAAGCTTAAACTAGTTTAAGCAAAAAAAGGGGGTGGGGATTTTTTTTTGGCTTGTGCATTGAAAAGTCCAAGGAATGGAAGTGCCTTTATGTAAAGTTGATCTAGTAGTTCAAATGATTCATTCTGTCTCTGTCTCTGCCTGTCTTTCATTGCTTGCCTCTGCATGGCTATATTCTCAGGATCTCTGTGCTTGGTAAAGAGATAGCTGCTGCAGACCCAAGTTTACATTGTCCTTACTCCTTGCTGTCTGGGTCAAGGGGATGGAGTTCTCTTACTGGCCAGACCAGGTCACCATCTCAGCTCTGGAGCCTGGGAGCTGGATCAGCTCTACCTGAGCCACATGTTTGGGGCAGGATTACTATAGAATGGGAAAGGATTCTCCAAAGGCAGGAGAGCTGGGAAGGCAAAGGTGTGTCCATATCATGGACAACTTGGTACTATGTACCCAAAGTCTCTAGAATATACAGGTCTCTGAGCTTAGTAACTCCAATTTTAGGACCTAATTCTAATGAAAAGACCAGAAACAAGGTTTTACTCCTGCTGTGCCTGTGGTGATGGGTAGGAGGCAGAGAAGGAGGCTACTCTGGCCTTACATCTTAACAACCTAGCAACCCCATAAGGGCTGTAGGCAAATTTCTGGGTAGGGCTCTCAGTGGTCCACTTTGGGCTACATTTGCATTTCAGAATCAGTCGCTGTGGCCAAAGACTGGGCAGGTCTTGGCCATGTGCCCATTCTTAGACTTTGGGGGTAGTATTAGTCCTACCCAAACCACAAAACTGAAAGTTAGAGAGACCTAGTTTCCCCCAAAGCAAATCAAGGTGCTTTTGGCTAAAGAAAGAATGGACAGTGACCAAGCAAAAACAACTGATGTTCACTACATCAGATAACTAAACCTGTTAGAACTGCATCTAGAATCATGGCAAATTTGCTCTACGTGAGGATCTATGAAAGCTTCCCCAAAATAAAGTCCATCAACTCTGGTATATAAACTTTGTGACAGATATTTTGGTAGTTCAAGTGGTTTTGCAGAGCTGAGGGCAAAGAGACATTCTTTTACAGAATCATCTTCCTTTCTGTCAGCTCTCTAAGTACAAGCATTTTTTAGGGCTTTATTCTCTGAATAATTAAGTTGTCACATAAATGATCTCTGGAGAAGATAAGTTGTACCATAATCTGACAAGCTGTATTTCTCTCTTTCAGAATTGCACAGCAAATCATTAGGTTTCCAAGAGAACCTCATGGGATACCTAAGCCACCTAGAGCACGGTAGAACAATTCCTAAGTGTAGTGTTTAAGAACTAAAGGAATCTGTGATTGCTTTACAGAATGCAGCTAATTTTCAAAATGAAGAGTCAACTCAATAAATATCAATTGAACACTTTCATTACTGATTGCTTCCACAGTATTCATATCTGCATTTTCCCAATGATTGTGTCCACATTTTGCTTAAGGAAAGCCATTCATGGCCAAATGATTTGGGTATGATAAATCCTACCTCTGGTGTTAGAGGTAGGGTCTAATTGACTTATGGCAATACTCCTGGTCATGATAACTCATTCAAGGATGGAAATGCCCCAATTCAAGCCAATTATACTCAATTCTTGGGCAACTATTTGAATGATAAGAATATTTCTTTCTCTCCCCCATCCTTTTTAATTGGATATAAATCTGCAAGTAAATAACCTCAGGAACTACTGGCAGCCATCCTGCATCAGGGAGAGTTTACCTGAGAATGAAACCAGTCTGAGAAAGACTGAGAGAGAAAAACCTGGTCACATCATTTGAGTTGCTGGATTTGAATTGTGTTGGTCACATTGAGTTGCTAGATCATGCCATGCCTGAAGCGATATACCTGTGGACTTTTTGGTAACGTGCCCCAATAAATTCCCTTTACTTTTTAAAGTCTATTTGAGTAGGATTCTGTGTTACTGTAAGTTTGACACCATCCGCTGCTGCACAACAATTCTGATGCTAACCACTCAAGAGTTAGCGTCAGACCCTGCAGGTTTAAGGGCACAGTCCTCAGTAAGACTGCCCTTACTTCAGACATCAGCCAAACTTTGGGGGCCTCCAGGCCACTCACACTTTGGTCCAATTGGTAAAAATTCAGGGGTTCCCATGACCCCCTCATGTTAAAAAATTCACAAGAATGACTCACAGAACTCAGGAAGGTGCTGTAATTACAATTATAGCTTTATTTTAAAAATACAAATCTGGGTCAGCCAAATGGAGGGATACACAGGGTGAGGTCTGGGAGGGTCTTTAACACAGAACTTCCATGCCTTCTCCCTGTGGAGTCCAGACAGGTCACCTTCTCAGTGCACCTGTGTTCACTAACCAGGAACTTCTCTGAGCCTCAGTGTCCAGAGATTTTACTGGGATTTCATTACATAGGCATGCTTATTTGGGTTGTTGGTCATGTGACTAACCTAAATTTCCAGCTATGTTAAAGATGCTTCTTCAAGCTCTCCCTCTTTTTTGTCGCCTGTGCCTCTGTATTAGTTCAATCTCTCATCACCCACTTTGTTCCCACTCTTATTCCATGCCAGATTCCTACAGCTTTGGCCTAACTCTGCCAGCTTCCCTGTTTTGATTTAGCCTCAGGGGACTGGCTTAGTCTGGAACAGCAGGGGAAGAATTTCTTCCAGCCCATTTAACCTGCAAAGTCTGAAGACATTCTTGAAGATCCCCGTTATCTGAAACAGAGTATATAGTTAAGGGAACATTTAGATTGTTTCTCATCACTCCTTTTCCTTCTTATAAAATTTCATTTTGAGGTTCATATCATTCATCCACTCATCTTTTCTCCCCTCCCAATGCAATTATCTTCCAAACTTTTGGCCATTTTCCTAATTCTCTAAGAAGCACCTGGCTCATGGCCTTCTTCCCCCCTCAACTTCTGCCATTCTCTTGGGCAATTCTAAGGTCCATATGGCTTCTCAGTTTCATGTTCTCATTATCTCCAATCCGATGAATTTCTTGTCAACTCCGCATTATCCATAATCCTCTTCTCTTTTCATGCTACAATCTCTCCCTAGGCTTTCTTATCAATTCTTATGGCTTTACACACAATCTGTGTGTGTTCATGACTCCCACTTATTTTTCTAGCCCAGAACCCTCTTCTGAAATCCATACCTCCATATTCAGTTGCCTTTTTGCCATATCCCTTTACATGTCTCATATTCATGCATCTCATAGTTATCCTCTCAAAACTTGCCTACTTGCTCCTTTGACTCTCCTCTGACAAATCTCCTGCATTTCAGCAAATGATCCCACCAGCCATTCATTTATGCAATCTACCTTCTTCATCCCTTTGTTTATTCTATCACTAAGTCTTATCCATTTTACCTCTAAGATATATCTTGAATCTATTTATTTCTCACCATCCCCACACTATCAACCCAGCCCAAGCCATCATCACCTTTTGCTTAGACTATTGCGATAATGTCCATCTGGTTTCTCTGCATTTATTGTTACATCCTTTCAATTCACTCTTTACACAGCAAGCATTAAGACTTTTTTTAATACAAATTTTATCTTGTTATTCTCCGAGGCTTCCTATTTTCCTTAGGATAGTGTTCCAGATCCTTTACATGTTCAGCAGGGGCTTACATGATCTGGTTTCCACTTTTTCACCTGCTTTGCTGCCAAAACCCCTCCTCATTCACTGGGCCAGCACCACTGGCTTTCTCTCTTCTCTGAAGATGCCAAGCTCTTTTATGTCTCAGAGTATACATACACACAGTTCCTTCTACCCTGAACATTCTCCATGCCCTAGTCCCACCTCCATTTACCTCTTACTGTGTGACAGGAGCTATGCCCCAAATAAGGAAACCAACCCCTTTCTTCTCTTAAGAAGTTCACAGTGTAGGGGCGCTTGGGTGGCTCAATCGGTTAAGCATCTGACTTTGGCTCAGGGCATGATCTTGCAGTCTGTGTTTGTGCTAACAGCTCAGAGCCTGGAGTCTACTTTGGATTCTGTCTCCCTCTTTCTCTGCCCCTCCCTTGCTGGCACTTTGTCTCTCACTCTCTCTCAAAAATAAACGTTGAAAAAAATAAATAAGGGTGCCTGGGTGGCTCAGTCAGTTAAGCATCCGACTTCGGCTCAGGTCATCATTTCAGTTTGTGGGTTTGAGCCCTACGCTGGGCTCTGTGCTGACAGCTGGAGCCTGGTGCCTGCTTCAGATTCTGTCTTCCTCGCTCTCTGTCCCTCCCCTGCTCACACACACACACACATTCTCTCTCTCAAAAATGTATAAATGTTTACAAAAAATTTTTAATAACTAAATACGTTTTAAAAATTGAAAAAAAAAACTCAGTTTAATAAGAGACATGCATAAGGGTGACTGGGCGGCTCAGTCAGTTGTCGGAGGATCAAGCCCCATGCTCAGCATGGAGACTGCTTAAGATTCTCTCTCTCTCTCTCTCCATCTGCCTCTCTCCCCCACTCATGATAGTACTTGATGACTGAACAAAACAGGTAAATCCCTGTCTCTTTCTCTTTCTAAAAGAAAAAATAAAAGACACGCATATATGCAAAAAAAAAAATTCACCACCTTATAATAAATGCAATAGAAGTATGGCCACTGGAAGATATTTATCTGTCTCTGAGAGTTAGGAAAGGGCACTTAAGTAAAAGAACCAGCATGTCTTAAAGACAGAGGCAAAGGTATGGGGAGATACAAGAAATTTGGTAGTACTGAAAAGTTATTACAAGAAGGTGGCAGGAGACACCTTGTATGCTGTGTAAAGAGGCTTCAACTTTATCCAATACGCAAAGAGGGTGTCCCCTACAAAGAGTTTTATGGAGGATAAACATGAATAGTGCTATCAAATCAGTAGTACTTTGAAAGAAAGACCTGGAAAAAGAAGGCTAGAGCAAAAACTCAAATAGGAGAATATTACAATCGTCCCAGCAAATGATGATAGTAACTAAATAAAGGCAAAAGTAGTGGGAACAGAGAGGTGTATGAAGAGATCTTTAAGACGTAGAATTGATAGTACTTGATGACTGAACAAAACAGGTAAATTCCTTGTTCTTATAGACGTTGCATTCTAGAATGGGAAGGTGGATAACATGCCCAATAAACAAATGTATACATAATAGGATCCTTGTAGTGTTACAAGCTGTGGAAGAAAATAAAGCAGAGTAAAAGCACAGCAAATAAAGGAGAGAGTTACAGATAAAGCAGTCCCTGTAAGGAAGTGACATTTGAACAGAAAGTAAATGAGCCATGTGAATATCTGAAGAAAGACTTTTTCAGGAAGAGAGAACAGCAAGTGCAAATGGCCAGAGATGGGATATGCTTGTCATATGTTTGAAGAATAACAAGACTAGTATGGTTAAAGCATAGGAAAAAGGAAAGGGAAAGTGGAAGGAGATAAGGTCAGAATACAGCAAGAGGTCAGATGTTGAGTGCCTTATAGATAATGAAAACACTTTGCACTGGGTGTTATATGGAAACCAACTTGACAATAAACTATTTGTAAAAAAAAAAAAAAGAAAATCTGAAACAAAGAAATTCATATTTATAAGACAAATAAATGAAGAGGAATGCTAAAAAAAAGATAATGAAAACACTTTGGATTTTATTTCAGTGTAATGCAAGTCACTAGAGGGATTTGATCAAGGGAGTGGCACATTCCATCTTACACTGTAACAGGATCACTCCCAGTAGACTATAGTGAGGGAAGTGTGGAAGCTGGGTAGCCAGTTAGGAGGAAGGGATCTAGGTGAAAGATGATGGTGGTTTGGACTAGAGTAGAAAGGATCAAGGTGGTGAGAACTGGTCACAACTGGGATATGTTTTAAAGACAGAGCTGATGTAATGTGTTGATGGATTGAATGATAGAGAAGAGTCAACAATAATCCCAACATTTCTAGATTGAACAACAGGCTGAATCATGAAGCCATTTACTGAGATGGAGAAGATTGAAGGGAATTAGGTTTTGATAGGCAGGGACTGAAGAATTTAGTTTTAGAAATGTTTAGTTTGGAATACTGTTAGACATTCAAGTAGAGTAGCCAGTAGAGATACAGGTCTGCAGGTGAGGGGAGAGGTTGAGCCTGTAGATTATAATTTTTAGAATCATTAGCATACGGATACCATTTAATATGATAGAACTGGTTAAGATTTTCTAAGGTGAATACAAGCAAAAAATTGAGTAGAAGTCCAAGGATGGAATGGAACACTAGAATACTCCAATACTTAAAGGTTGAAAAAAGATGATCCAACAAAGAAACTAAGAAGGAGTGATTAGTGAGGTAAGAAAATTAGTAGAGGGTAGGAGTCAGGTAAAGGCAGCTTTTCAAGGAAAAGGAAATGATCAACCGGCCAAGCTTCGGTCAAGTTGGGTTGGGTCAAGTAAGTTGAGAATTAGATTTGGCAACATGAAGGTTATTGGTGACCTTGATGAGAAAAGTCTTAGAAGAATAATAGGGATAAACCATTCATAAAAGATTTTATGTATCATAAAGGTCAAGATACACTAGATAGAAAGTGAGAAGGTTCATTACACAAAGAGAACAGAGAGGTATTGTAGGAGCTGGAGAGACATACTGTCATGGGAGTTTTTTGTTTTTGTTTTTAAGGGAGAAAAGATTTGTGATGCAGAGAGTGGGGGGAAATAAGTGTGGAGGCAAAGTCCTTAGGTAGGTGAGTTCTCTAGACACTTTTATATTTAGGCCAAGAGCTAAAGAAAGAGGTGAAGACTGGAGATACATATTTTGAAGTGATTAACTTATATATGAAAGGGACAAATGTGGGAGTGGATAAGTTGTTTGGAGAGAGTGAAAAACAGAAGCCAAGGACAGGAGAATGCTGAGGTATCAAAAAGTTTAAGGGGCTTCTGGTGGCTCAATTGGTTAAGCATCCAACTCTTGGTTTCAGCTCAGGTCATGGTCTCAACAGTTTGTGGGTTTGAGCCCTGCTCTGGGGTCTGCACTTGGCAGCGCAGAGTCTGTTTGAGATCCTCTCTTCCTCTTTCTCCCAGACCCTCCCCTGCTCACACTATCTCAAAATAAATAAACAGAAAATTCATTTAAAAAATTTAAAGGAATAAGGGGAGAAGATCCTCTAAGGAAGACTGTGAAGGAATGTCCTCTATTTTCCAGTTATGCCCATAGCACATGACACATTGTCTTATCTCTCATGCTTGGAAAGCCTTCCTTCCCTTCCCTGGATTCATCCCCTTCTCTCATAGTACTTTATGCGAATCTTTATTAGCACTTATTTCACTGCATTTACATTATATGTCTTCTTTTTCCATCATCCTGAAAGTTCCCTCTGCCAAAAACTTTATTCATCTTTTTATCTATAACTCTTAACATAATGCATAGTAAGTGCTAAATAAATGATGCATGGAACAGAGGGAAGTTAACCAACAAATAGAATATGAAATATTTAAGTATTAGAAAGTGTCAATATGCATTTTATAACTCTAAAAGAAATATACATGTTGGAAAGAATTCACCAGTGAAGCCATCTGGAGTTTTCTTTGTAGAAAGATTATAAATGAATTCAGTTTCTTTAAAATATAAAATACAGAATTTTCTATTTATTATTGTTTTAATCTTAGTAAGTTTATTTCTCAATAAAAATTTCCATTTCATTTATATTGTCAAATTTATTGCTAAAAAGTTGTTTTTAATATCTTCTTATATTTTCAATGTCTATAGGAACTATACTGATGTCCCCTTTATTATTGCTGATATTGGTAATATACTTTCTTGTACTCTTCCTTGATTAATCTTGCTAGGGGTTGATTAATTATTTTTAGCTCTTTTGAAGATTATAAATTTGGCTTTATTGACTATTGATTAATAAGTTTTGGTTCTTATATATCTGCTTTTTATTTCATTGATTTCTGATTTTATCTTTATTTCCTTTATTTTTTTTTTAACTTTCTTTGCATAAACTTGCTGTTTCTTTCTCTATATTTCCCTGTGAGCTGTGAATCCCATGGGTAGTTCTCTACCCAAAGTGGCCCATTAGTGGAATCCCAAGTCTCAAAGAAACGAGCCTGATTTATTACCCTAGATGCTCAGTCATTAGCTAGGAATAGGGGAATAGGTTGTGAGAAGCACAGCCTCAGCTGTGACCATACTGGTGGATCCAACTTAGTAATTGGGAACATTGATTAACTATGTTCCACAGAAAGGAATCCAGTGACCCATTTTCAGACTTCTTTGTCCCACAGATCTATTTCTTCATGCAGGTTTGGGGAGAAGCTCTTCCATGGTTCCAGAGGCCTCTCTTCCTGAAAAGGAACTTAGAAAAGGAAGATTAGTGGGATGGGGCGCCTGGGTGGCTCAGTCGGTTAAGCGTCCGACTTTCACTTAGGTCATGATCTCGCGGTTCATGGGTTCGAGCCCCGCGTCGGGCTCTGTGCTGACTGCCAGCACAGAGCCTGGAGCCTGTTTAAGAGTCTGTAACTCCCTCTCTCTCTGACCCTCCCCTGCTCACGCTGTCTCTCTCTCTCTCCTAGAAATAAATAAAACATTAGAAAAAAGTTTATAAAAAAAAGAAAAGGAAGATTAGTGGGATGGACTACAGCAATTGATCTAGAGGCCACAAGTAATACTCATCCTCTCCCTTTTCCACTATCCAATGTAAATTCTCCTTACTTGCAATTATCTTAGCAGGTCTTGGTGGCTTCTGTGGTGGTATAATCCAAAGCTTTATTCCTGGTCTGGGATTTTGGTAACTATACTTTTCTCAGGTCATGGTTGCTGCATATCTTCACAGTTACAGTGGGGTAAGGGAGTATCAGGAGATATCCAAGGGGACCACATGAATTTTGTTAAAAAACAACCTCCTCCGCCCTCTCCCTCAAAAAAAAAACCAAACAAAAAAACCCAAAAAAACCACCAAACAGTGCTACCTTTTCCTACTGATCAGGGTCAATTATCCTTGTCATGACTGTGACTCCTTTTTTTGCCTACTGGCCCCAGGAATAATGAGTCCAAAGTGCATCAGTCACTTTGACTTGAACCCCTTGGTTCAAAGGGACCCTTGCTGTGTCCCTTAATAGGAGTGCAATCCCTTTGATGACCAGTACCACCAGCCTCAGCCCTATCAATCCCAGATTTGTGGGTACGGGAAGCACAGCATCCACTAGTGGGTCATTGGTAGTAAAAGTAAATGGAGCTATTCCTACATCCACTCCTTAGTTAGTGGATCCATGTATTTTTCCTATTTGAGTCATAAAGATCTCCTGAATTGTAACTTCCAATTCTTTTCAGAATGTTATCCTTGAGTGGCTTTTCACCTGTGCTTTTAGAATATCATTCTGGCTCTCTATGAGGTTAGCTTTTTCTAAGTGGTATGGTATGACCAGTGGATCCCATAGTCATGGGTCCACTCCCACACCTCTTTTATCATGAAGCAGGTGCCCTCGTCAGATGCTATGTTACACAGGATTCTACGTCTGTCGATCAGGCATTCCATAAGCCACAATATAGTGATGTTGGCTAAGGATCTGTGGTGGAAAGGAAAACTCATACCCAGAATAGCTATCTATCTCTGTGAGAATGAACCATTGACTCTTTCAAGGTGGAAGGGACACAATGTAATCAACTTGTCACCGAGTATCCAGTTGGTCTCCTTGAGTAATGGTAGCGTACTGGGGACTAAGCAGAAGTCTCTGTGCTGACAGGTTGGACATTAAGGTATCAGTAGCTACATTAGCCTTTGAAATTTGGAGTCCAAGCTTTTTGAGTCTGTATGTAGTCTCCATCCCTGACACAAAGGCCACTCCATTTATGTCCCCGTATTAGTTCTTAGGGCTGCCTTAACAAAGAACCACACATTTGGTGATTTAAACAACAGATACATAATTATCTTACAGTTCTGAAAGCTAGAAGTCTGAGCTCAAGGTGTCTGTAGGCTTGGTTCCTTTTGAGGGCTGTGAAAGAAAATCTGTCCCATGCTTCTCCTCTAGCTTCTGGTGGTTTGCTGGCAATCTTTGGCATTCTTTGGCTTCTGCTACATCACCCTGACCTGTTTTATCTTCACATGGCTATCTGCTTATAAGAACACCAGTCATATTGAATCATACTCTAGTATGATGTCATCTTAACTAATTACATCTGCAACAACCCTATTTCCAAATAAGGTCACAATTTAAGGTACTGCGGGTTAGAACTTCAACATAAGAATTTGAGAGAGGGATAAAACATAATCCATAACAGTGCCTATAACCCAATCATGCGGGTTCCAAGATGGCCATTGATTAAGGCTGTAATGACAAGCAGATGAGTCATTCTGTCTACTTGATTGTTTGGTGCCTCTTGCCTGCTGAATGCAGGATATGATACAAAACTCTTCACACTTATGCCCACTCCTATATATTTATCCACATGACTCTACCCAAGATCTCCTTGTCATTGATCTTCTAGTCCTTTTCCTTTCAGGTCCCCTACTAGGTCTTCTGCCAGGCCAATAACACCCGCCTAAGAATCTACAGATATATTCTTGCTTCAGTCTGCTTCTCCTGGTACAAAAAGCAGATGATCAGGGATAATCCTTGTAACCCTACCAACTGGGAAGATTTTCCCTTTGCTGTTTTTCAAAGACTCTGAAGAATGTAACTATACTGCAGGCACTATCTAATTTTGATTTGTACCCACATACTAAGCTGACTCATCCATAGACCAAACTTAGGCTTTACCTTTCTTCCTTCAGCTGGTCATAGTGTTGGTGCAGCTGTGGTGGGTTATACGGGAATGTGGGCTACCTAGTCATGCAGGTTACAAGTGCTCCAGGTGTGTTTGAGCTCCATCCTGTATGTACCATTTCCATCATACAAAGATGCTACTGGATCCATCTGAACCAAAAGAATTCAGTCCCTAACAAGTGGTTCTGGACACATGGTTACCTGATGTCCTGTGGTTGAGTATTCTGTCTCTGCCAAGGTTCAGTATCTATCTGGTTCTCACTAGTAGCTGGTTCTTAAAATGTGTATAATACTCAGTTGCAGATGGCACGGCCTTGCTCCAGGGTCCTAGGGACTGCACTGTGATGTTTTCACTGGGGCTTCCCATAAGCTCTGTCTTAGCTTGGGCTGCCATGACAAAATACCATACTGGGTGGCTTAAACAACAGAAATTTATTTTCTCACAGTTCTGGAAGCCAGAAGTCTGAGATCAAGATCCCAGCATGATCAGGATCTGGTGAAAGCTCTCTTCCTTACAGACAAGCTACCTCTTCACTGTGTCCTTCCAGGGCAGAGAAATAAAGCTCTCTGGTGTCTCTTTGTCATATTTGGGATTAGGGCTTCAATGTATGATTTGGGGGGGAGGGCACATTCAGTCTATAACATTCCACCCATGGCCCCCTAAGATTCATGTCATTATTGCATGCAGAATACATTCATCTCATCCTCAAATCCCCAAAGCTCTTAATTCATTCCAGCACCAACTCTAAAGTCTTATCTGAATATCATCTAAATCAGATAGAGTGAGACTGGAGGCATGATTCATCCTGAGGCAAAATTCCTCTCCAGTTGTGAATCTGTGAAATTAGACAAGTTATATACTTTCAAAATACAATAGTGGGATAGTCATAGGATAGACATTTTCATTCCAAAAGGGAGAAGAAAGGGGTGATGGTCTTAAACAAGTTCAAAATTTAGCAAGGGAAAGTCAATGAGATTTTAAGGCTTTAATTAATCCTCCTTGGTTCAGTGCTCTGCCCTCCAGGTCCAGTAGGTGGCAGCATCACCCCCAAGGTCCTTTTGGGTAGTCCCACTCCTAAAGCTGTTGAAACTGAGGTAGTGTAGTGGCCCTGATGATCTCTTAAATCACTTTTGGGATCATTTTCCCCTCTTCTTGTAGAATAGTGCATGTTTGCAGCTTAATAGTTCTATTATTCTGTCTTGTCAAATTCAATAAGCCCAACAGCCTTCCTTTGTTTGGTCCCATCTTCATCCCCTTCAGTTCAAATTGGCTGTTTCTGCTCATATAATCCCATAAACTCTTTTATCAAGTGATAATCAAGTTGTGCCATTGGTATTCTCTTTAGAACATGCTTTCTCATGTTTTTCAATATAGATAGGCTGAGAAACTTCTAAATCATCAAGTTCTGGTTCCTTTTTGCTTAACAATTCCTTCTTCATCTCTCTCCTTTCACATTTTACTATAAGCAATCAGGAGGAACCAAGCCCCTCCTCCAATATTTTGCTTAGAAATCTCCTCAGCTAAATATCCAATTTCATCACTCACAAATTCTGCCTTGCACAAAACGGTAGAACACAGTTCAGCCAAGTTCTTTGCCACTTTATAACAAGGGTCACTTTTCTTCCAGTTTCTAGTAACATCTTCCTCATTTCCATCTGACATCTCACCAGAATTGTCCTTTATGTCCATATTTCTAGCACGCACTTTAAAATTCCTCTGACTCCACTCATTATCCAGTTCCAAAGCTGCTTCCACATTTTTAGTTATTTGTTACAGCTGCATTCCACTGCTGGTGTCAAGATCTGTATTAGCCAGAGAAACAGAAACACTATAGTTATATAGATGTAGGCAGAAGTATAGATATAGATTATATAGCTATAGCTATTGATTTATTATAAAGAATTGACTCACATGAGTATGGAGGCCAAGAAGTCCAAGATCTGCAGTCATCAAGCTGGAGACCCAGGAGAGCTGATGTGTAGTTCCAGTCTGAAGCCAAAGGCCTGAGAACAAGGAAAGCCAATGGCGTAATTGCCTGTCTGAAAGTTGGCAGGTTCAAGATCCAAGAAGAGCTGATGTTTCAGTCCAAGCCTAAAGGCTGGAAAAGACCAACATCCTAGCTATGCAATCAAGCAGGTTCCCTTCTACTCAATTTTTTTGTTCTATTCAGGTCTTCAATTAATTGAATGAGGCCCACTTACATTAGCATGGCAAACTGCTTTACTCATTCTACCAACCAATGTTAATCTCATCTGGAAACACACCCACAGCCACAACCAGAATAATGTTTGACCAAATACCTGACTACCCCATAGCCCAGTCAAGTTGACATAAAATTAACCATCACAAGCTCTAACTGCTTCTTTTCCCACTCTGACATCTCTAATTCAAGATTTTACTGGAATAAATGGCCAAAGTGGCAATGATGTTTGTACTGTAGCCTGGATTTCTAAAGAGCCCTTCACTTGCTCTGGACCCCAAAGATGGAAATCTTCAATATCACCTGGTAAATGGGCTGCAGCAGTATTCCTAAGTGTGGTGTGTGTTGCTCCAGAACATAAAGAGACATACCAAGCCCTGTGCATTCTTCTTTGTGATAAGGGTTGCAAGATCCAACACTCTGACTTTTGCTTTGGAAGGATATAATGATACACTCTGAAAACTTCAAAGAAGTGGCAAGTCCTTGAATCTTTATAGCAGTTTTCTTCTACTCTCTGGGGCATTAGTCTTACCAATGCCTCCAGCATACTAGCCACCCTTTACTTGTACAGTCTGACCAGCATAATATCATTGCTGCAATGGGTCAATGTGATACTCTATGAGATGTTCAGGCAAGTTCAGATTTCTTTGGACTTTACTACAACACATGGCAGGGTTAATCTATCCTTGAGGCAAAACTGTAAATGGTTCTCTCTCTCACATGCTCTTTCCTAATCAAAATGGAAAATAATTCATTCAACAAATCACTGGCCACACATCATGTCATGATGCCTTATTAATCTGCACTAGCAATAAGACTATATAAAGCACAACAGGTGCTACTGGGGCTGTGACTTGCTGAAACCTATGATAGGCTACAGTCATTCTCCAGGACCCATCTAGTTTCTGCAGCCAGAATGTTGTTAAATCCTGACTCAAGAAAGTGCTGCTAAGTCAATGAATTCTCGATTATCTAGTCTAAAATTCCAGCCCCCATGACCAACCAACCTCAAAACTCTCCTGACTTGTTTGTATATGCTAATTCTTACAGCTCCTTTGTATATGATCTCTTTCCTCCTTTATTAGGTCAGGCATGTTTTCAGCAGGGTTATGCTAGGATATGACTCCAGTCATCAGAGCAGCCAGGAGAGGAGTGGCTCTGCAGTGTCCTTGAGCATGAAAGAAGTACTAGTTCTTACTATGAAGAGGTAGACTATCTCTGCAAGCTTTGAAAGTTCACAAGGGTCTGCAGAGCTAAGATTCTGTACAGTTGTGCATCCAGATGCCCCATCCTTGTTTCAGAGTTTCAGGATTTTTCAACCAGGGCCCTGACCAGCTTTGGCTACACATTTAAATGTCTTTGGGGCTCTGTGCTTCTAACTGTCATGTCCCGAGTTTGTGGCACTAACTGCATCAGGTCTTCCACTATAGGGGATAAAAGCTTCTTTGTAAGTTATTAAAGAGATCCTCTTGTCTCTCATACTTGGCTATTAATCAAGGGGGACCTTTGCTTTTTTGTTATCCCTCCTGAGCGTCTATGAAACTTAACAGTAATCAGCCAACTCCATTGTCTTTGTAGGCATTGCCCTCCCCAATCCTCATACATTTCAAATGCCTGAAATTGTATTCTTCTCCTTCTCCACTGGGATGTTTTCCTAGGCCACCACTGATCAAACCTTTAGCACCTGGTCACCACCTTGTGCTGGGAACTACCCATGTCCCTATAATACTGTCTTTTGCCCACCAGACTGGGTGAGCCAGTCCTGAAACGTCATTTTATTTTCTAGCTTTGTTTTGCTTTTGTTTTTTGTTTTTGGACCTCTCCTGGTTCCGCTTGTGTCACTTTGGACCCCCTGTGTGGTTGCCAACGTGGTATTTGACGTGAGTATTGGCTAGGGCTATCATAATAAAATACAGTACCAGGGACTGGGTAGCATAAACAACAGACATTTATTTCTCACAGTTCTGGAGTGTAGAAGTCCAAGATCAAGACATCAACAGTATTGGTTTCTTCTGAGGCATCTCCCTTGGATTGCGGATGGCCACCTTCCTGCTGTGTCCTTACATGCCCTTCCTCTGCACACATGCCTTCAGTGTCTGTTTGTGTGTGCAAGTTCCTCTTCTTATAAGGACACTAGTCAGATTGGATTAGGGTTCGTCCTAACAGCTTATTTGCCTTTATAAAGGACCTAACATCCAAATACAGTCACATTCTGAGTTATTGGGGGCTTAGGGCTTCAACATATGAATTTTGGGGAGAACACAACCCAGTCCATAACAACATGCAAAAGACTTATTAGGGGAAATGTATATGAAAGATAAAAGGGAAGGGAGCAGGAGAAGGTGGGAAAATCTATAAACTGTGATGCAGATCAGACATCTATGAAGGAGAGGGAAAAGAAAGGATGAGTAGGCAGTATCTCAGACTGTAGCACAGTTCCGAGGGTTTCAGGTAGATTGATGGGTCATCCTCAAGCCAAAGCTACCCGTTAGAGGAGTCCCAAATATTCCAACAATGAAGCTGCATTGCTCAGTCAATTGAGTTTCACTGCTCAATGAAGCTCCTGCCATGCTCAGTCATAATTGCAAGTCCCCCCATATTATTTCTTGGGGGACTTGCAATAATCAAAGCTAGTTAAACCTCTCAATACCCTTGGCTCAAAATCTTTGCTTATTTTAAGATATTCTTACAAAATGACTGAAATAAAAATTAGAAGGCAGAGCAGCCAAATCTAAACTGTCTCTTCATGTAAATAGCAAATTGTAGCTGTTAGATATAAAAGGGGATAGATGGATTTGGGGAACATGATAGTTAGGAAGAACAGAGGGACCTAGATTATAGATTGACTTGAAATCACTTATGAAATTCTCCATGTAAGTATACTTTCTGCCATTCACCCAGGAATGTCTAACACAAAGTAATCATACAGGACAATTACTAACAAACCTGAGTATTTTCAGTATTTGTTAGGCAATTAACTTCACCAAACTATTTCATTTCCTTCCAGTGGAATGACAAGGCTTCTAGTATGTAGATACTTTATAGTTAAGACCTCTGTGTTTCATCTCTTAAAATGATTATAGTAGCTTTTGATTAGGGGGTCATTTTTCTTCCTTTGCAAAAATATGCAAAAAGTACCAAAATATCTGAGAGCTGTCATTCAGTGGGTGAATGCAGAACTTTCACTAATGTCTAAATGATCTGCATTTCTCAAGGAAGAAACAGTCCTTCTCACCTCTCAGCATTTCACCTAAAAAGATTGTGACTAACAAACTTTCATCAAGTTTACTTAAAAACCCAAAGCAATCAACCAATCAAACAAAAACTCCACAAAGGAAATAAAAGAAAAAGAAATATTAGTGTTAAATTATATTTTAAGAGTAGCAATTTGAAATACTGAATTTTCTACTTTAATTCTCCAAGTGATACATACATTAATCTCTATACAGCTAGTGTATTTATAGCAATCAGTCAAGAATTGTCTATTTACTCAACAAATATTCTAGAGCATCTACTATATGTGAGGTACTAGGCTGAATAAGACACAATACTGGTCCTCAAAGAACTCAAATTTCAACTACTTTCCTTTAAAAATAAAACAAAACAAAACAAAAACCACAGGGGTGTCTGGGTGGCTCAGTTGGTTAAGTGTTCGACTTCGGCTCAGGTCATGATCTCACGGTTGGTGGGTTCGAGCCCTACATCGGGCTCTGTGCAGACAGCTCAGAGCCTGAGGCCTGTTTCAGATTCTGTGTCTCCTTCTCTCTCTGCCCCTCCCCCACGCACACTCTGTCTCTCTGTCTCAAAAATAAATAAACATTAAAAAAAAATTTTTTTAAAAACCATTTTTTTTTACTGTGGTAAAATACACATAAAATTTACCATCCTTAGGTGTACAGTTCAGTGGGGTTAAGTACATTCACGCTATTGTGCAAACATCACCACCATCCACCCCCAGAACATTACCATCATCCCACACTGAATTTCTGTGGCTCTTAAACAGTAATTCCCCGGCCCCTTCTTCCCCTGCCCCAGGTAACCACTGTCTACTTTCTGTCTCTATGAATTTGACTCTTCTACGTGCCTTATAGAAGTACAGAAAAACCTTGGTTTGTAAGCATAATTCGTTCCGGAAACTTTCTTGTAATCCAAAGTACTTGCATATCAAAGTGAATTTCCCCATAAGAAATAATGGAGACTCAGATAATTCATTCTACAACCTAAATATATTCATAAAAAATGATTACAAAATAATAAAGAAAATATAAAATATAAAGAAAAACAAATTAACGTGCATTCAAAAAAATTTTTTTAATGTTTATTTTTGAGAAAGAGAGAGAGAGAGCAAGCAGGGGAGGGGCACAGAGAGGAGTCACAGAATCTGAAGTATGTTCTAGGCTCTGAACTGTCAGCACAGAGCCCAAAGCAGGGCTAGAACCCACGAGCCACAAGATCATGACTTGAGCCGAAGTCGGACACTTAACGTACTGAGCCAACCTGGGGCCCTAACCTTACTTTTGAAAACCTTCGTGGCTGGTGTGAGGGAGACAAGAAAGAGGAGGATTATTGTGTGGGAAAACTCTCACCATCACTAACGGAATCACTAGTATCTATTGGCTCAATGGAATCTTTTTCTTTTTGTGCAACTTTAATAAGGAACCTATCCAATGACATTTGTTTTTGTCTCCTTTTGTGGATTTTGCAGAAATGTGACATTGCATTGTCATTAAACAGATTCATTGCTCACACTGCTATAGCCTTTTACGGGTGGTGCTTTTCTACAGAATTTTGCCTGTTTCCCACATTTTACACATCTCCCTAATCTCATTTGAAGTGAGGGTTTCCTCTGCCTTTTCCTCCTCCTCCTCTGTAGACAAGATGCAGACATAGACTTCTTATAAAATCTTGCAATTTCAGCCACTCACATACCTCATTCATACTTCTCGATGATTTCCTTCTTAACTTTCACTATAATTATCTCTTTCTTCTTGCCTATTTTTTTCTGCATGAGGGCCATTGTATATGCTCACATGGATGTCAACTACAGTACAGAATAATAAACTCTTGTCATATATTGTATTTAATGTAACTGGCAATAAGGCAGCACAGGAAAGGGTCTATATCTGCAGACAGCCTGACCTAGAATGAAGCAAAGGATTCCTAAGCTTATTCTTGTATGGAAAAGCAAAGGACTGTCCACAGGTGCTCTGAAGTGACAAAAAATACTAGTGCCATTTGTGAGCACCTTCCTACGTTCTAGAAAATCACTGACTTCTGCCAAATGCTACAGCTTGAGACTGAGCATGGGAGAAGATCACCAACAACTCTGTAGAGAAAGAGAGAGAGAGAGAGGCAGAAAGAGATGGAGACACAGAATCTGAAACAGGCTCCAGGATCTGAGCTGTGAGCACAGAGCCCTACACGGGGCTCGAACCCATGAGTCACGAGATCATGACCTGAGCCTGAGTCAGACACTTAACCGACTGAGCTACCTAGGCGTTCCGAATTTCATTCCTTTTTAAGGCCAAAATAACATCCTGTCGTATGTATATCAATTACTTTGCTTTTAAATAGCTAAATTCTCATTTTATTTCTTTCAAAGAGATACCATGAGGCTTTTAAAATTACTTTAAGCTAGTATCTATAGCATCACAGCAGCTGCCCAGATGCCAGTCCTCTGCTTTTGCTGCCACCAAGGTACGCTGGGCTCTGTTTTATGGTTTTGGTTTTTGATACAATTCCTGACCCATTTCTTCTACATCTCTTTTCATAAGTCATGGGGACAGTTATACACACTTCTGAGTGTCTTTTTTTTTTTTTTAAGTAATAATTTCTAGTTCATGTACAACCAGAAATATTTACAGATTAGGTAATTACGGGTATGTAAAGAATTCAGTTTGAGGATCAGTTCTTACTGGTTTCTTTATTTGGGTAGCATCTCCAGTCCACCAGGGACTATTCTGCCGCAGTCCATTTTGGTCTAGGACCAACATGCTTAGCTCTCCGATATGTTGCTACCTTTCTCAGTTTCTGAATGTAGCTCATTCTCTCACGTTTTATTATGTTCATTTCTTTTTTGTCTTCTTTGGCTCCTTTATCATTTTTCTCAGAGGGACACTTGGTTCAAGTTTCAATGAATTGATTCATTTCAATTCAACATTCATTGAATTGATTATGGGCAAGCAATTACACTAAGTGCTGGATTTTTAATGCCATGATGATCCATTTTCTTGGAGAGAACAAGATTTCCCTTATTGCCCACCACCGGCTACCGGCTCCCCTTCATTTATGATGTATATACATTTACCCAGAGGAGATTCCACATTCAAGTGATTTTGTGAGACATTCACTGCCATATCAGAGATCAGTAGGGGCTACAGAGCACCCTGCATCCCTTGAGTGTTCAGGAAATATTAGCATGCTCAAGTACCTACATAGGTCTATCTATAGGTAACTACCTATGTAGGTATATAGGTAGGTACCATATATTAATTTCAAAAGAACTTTGAAAGGGCAGTCACAGTGAATTTAACTACCCTTTTTCAACAGAAAGGCCACCATAGTTGGCCAGAAACCTTAGAGGATACTGTTCTTTTCTCAGCAGTCTAACAGATTCCTACTGCTGCTTGGAAGGCCTCCTCAGTGTTACAAGTGTCAAACTGGCTAGGGACCACACAACGATATTCTTGTTGAGTCTATGAAGGCAGGAAATAAATCCGGGGAAAAACAGAGCCCAATACCCAAAAGGCACATTTCTACATCCCCCCCCCCCCCCCCCCCCCCCCCCAACGACTGAAATGCCTTGGTCATTTACAAACCCAACCTGGAGCCAAGTATGACCTTTACTGGAGACACAGGGGGCATGAAGACGTTGAAACTGGACCAGTGGTCCCATATTAACTGGAAACAGAACCCTGGCATTTCCCTTTCAGTCATACACTGCACATCAAAAGACTTCTTGAGTGCCTATCTTTCTTGAACAAATAATTCATTTACACCCTTTCTAAGAAGCTGTGACGTTGCCCTTCTACCTGTAGGGAAGGGAAGCGGGTAGCATGAAGCACACAAAGGCGGCACCGTCAGCTCAGTTCTTCACGAATAACAGAAAAAGCAGGGAGCAAGACGAATCCCAGATCCAAGGCGTTACCAGCTCTAAGACCTGTACTGGGAAGTGTGGGGCGACAGGACGCAGAGGGCAAGGAAGAGAAGGAAATGCTGATAAAATTACCTTGACCAGGAGGAAACTTGGAGACTTTACCCACTGACTGAAGCCCACCAACCTTTCTGAGACGCACCACGGTAGGGTGGGCTGAGGCAAACGGACTCGCCCAAGGCGCCCGCTCGCTGCCAAGGCGGCGCACCCCGTCACCGGCCGCGGAGAGTCGCGCGCGGGGCGCTCCACGCGGCGCCTGGGAGCCTGCGCCACAGCCGGAAGCGCGGGGAATCCCGCGAAAGGCGGGGCGGGTGGAGGGCGTGGAGCCACACAGGACCAACTCACTCGGGCAGGGATTTTTGTACCAGGAGCTTATCAAATCAGGGTCCGGACAGCCCAATTCTCCGTACAAGTTTTCCCAACCGCCAGTCTTGGGGCGGGCTCACACCTACTCTAAGGGAAGAACTCTCCCCACAGGCCATGGGCTCGGAGCGCCCCTAGCAACCACCCACGATTTAAAGCGGAAGGTCGGCCCTAGTCCGCAGGTCCCTGGAACCAACCGCGGCCTGGCAGAGTGGCACTTCGGCCCAATCACCTTGGCGGGAACTACAACCAACCAATAGGAAGCAGGCACTGACGGGCGGGCTGAAGGGGTCGCCGGCGCACGCGCAGTTGGAAGCAGGGCCTCGATTTTGTGCCGGTGTGGGTGAGTTGGTGCTGGTGGACTCGTGTTGGCCCTTAGAAACCCCGCGTAGCCGCTGCCACCCCCTGCTGCCCTCGCCATGTTCCTCACCCGGTCTGAGTACGACAGGTCTGTGCGTCTGGGAAAAGTGGGGTTGGGGTTGTGGGTGGGCAGGACTGGGGCCCGACCACGGCCTGGGTTCTGCCGTGTCATGGGGCGCCCCAGGAACCCGAGTCTGGCCCGGCCTGGGGATCTCTTGCCCTCCCTAGCCGCCTGCAGTGATTCCCCAAGCTAGACTCGGCGCCAGGTGCTACCGCTGAGTCACTGCTGGGTCCCAGCTCGGTGCAGAAGCGAGAAGCTCCGCTTTGTGCTTGGCGAAGGCAAGAGGGGCTGGGACTCCGACCTTTAACCCAGAGAAGTCCAGGGGTCACCCCCTCCCCCGTTCATCATTCGTGCTGAGGATGACTGCCTTTTTAAAAAATGTGAAAGTGTAGCCTGGAAAAAAAAAAAAGCGCGACTAGAGATTCTTTAATGGCTCTCATAATTTCAGCTCCCCCTTCCTTCCAGGGGAACAACCTCGTTTTCCGTTTCTTAGTTGTGGAAGTAGAGTAACCTTTTCTCTGACCGAGATGTAGGCGGGCGTGCTGGGATGTATAGTTTCTTCATATCCTCAGCTATGCCCAAGAGTGTGGAGTCTGATTTTATAGGAACTGGAATTTAGAGTGATTTTCAAGAGTTCCCTCTCATGCTGATTCCACTAGACCTAGGCTTTTCATCAGACTTTTTGAGAACCTTAAAGCAGATTAGTTTTTGTTTATTAAAGCCAGATCTGTTTTTAAAATTGAAGTTGTGAGATTGTTGTATTTATTAAAAGAAAAAAAAGTACTTTTCAGGGCTTGGAAATGCTAAGTAATACTAAATTGTACTTAGACAATCTCTAGACATTGTTACTTTCAGTTTCTATTTTGGTCAGTTAGATTTTCACAGAGCTGCAAAGATTTTTTTTTCTTTTTTTTAAGCCAGGAAAAGTAAATGTTTTCTTTCTTCTAGGTCCTTAGAAGCTGCATTTCTTGTCAAGTATATGTGGACCCTGTCAAAAGTTTGACTCTTAGAATATGTATGTGAAGTTTTAAAACTGATAACTTTCATACTGTTCTATAAAATGACTGTTAGTATTCTTTTTTTCCAGAGCATTAAAACGAATCCTCCATGGGTGATAGAATTTTGAGTTAGGGGGTGTATGATAGACATTGTTATCTTTATCAGAAAGCCTTTAGTAGGTTTTGTGATCATTTACTTAACATCTTCAATGAGTGCTGTGTGTTGTTCGTTTTTGTATCTTCCCAAGAATGCCTAAAATACAGCCTTTTTAAATTCACTTAGCTAATATACTTGCATGCTTGGTGTGTACAAGGCATTGTTCTAGTCACTGGCCATACAGCAGTGAACAAAATCAAGATTCTTGCTCTATGTGGGAGACTGTCTTTTAAAGCACTATTTAAAAAATAACTAGTATGAGTTAGAAGTGGGTTCATGTCATTGAAGAAATTCAAATCAAGTACTATAGAAGATTTGGTGAGAGAGATTGCATTCAATATTAGGGGGTCATTGAAAACTTTAAAAAAGGAGCTGGTATTTAAACTGAGTCTTGAAAAAGAGGAAGATTTTAATAAATATGGACTGAGAGCCAGTAGGTTGGAGGCAGAGAATATAGGATGAACAAAGGAGGGGCAATGTTTGGGAACATTCCTTTCTGTGTGGTACATTTGATACATGTATGAGAGTGATGAACTATGGGAAAAACAGGATGGTACTAAATATTGGATGGCTTTTTGTGGTGAAGGAGTTTGGGTCTTACTATTTACGCAACTATGTGCTATTAATTTTCATTTTAAGAAGTTACTCAATTGTGTTTTGCAGAGATTGTTTGACTGGAGTAGAAGAAAGAGTGAGTCAATACCAGTTAGAAGGCTTACAGTAGTTAGGTGAAAGGTAATGAGGTCGTTGAGGATGAAAGAAAAGTGTTAAGTTACCATGTGGGAGGAATTGATGTGACTTGGCATATGGTTAATGCAGGAGAAGATGGGTGAAATGAGTCAGATCATTCAGAACTTTTCTAGCTCGGGGAACTGAGAGATTGCAGGTGTTTTAAAATAAATGAAATAGGAATGGCAGGAGAGGGAACTGATTTGCAAGAATGGCTGTTGGATTTAAAGAGATATTTCAAATTGGAAAATGTTGAGTGTTCAGGCTAATGTGATATCCAAGTGAAAATGCTCAGGAGGCATTTAACTTAATCAGGGAAGAGGTCAGACTGGTAATAGAGATTTGAGAGTAGTTGGTGCTTGGTGTAAATGAAATAACCCAAGGAAACCATGAAGTTTGAGAAGAGTACCAAGAGCAGAGCCCATGTAAGGATGTAGTAATTAGTACTACACTAGCATGGAGTGCCTGAATTAAGGTGAAAATACTGTATGCACATAGTACTTTACAGAGTTCTTTCATACTCTGTGCAATTCAATATTAATTATCTTGTGATAGAGGCAGAATAAGTTTTGTTTTTTGTTTTTCATTTGAGGGAATTAAAGCTAGTAAGTGGCAGAACTAGAACTTAATTCCAGGTCTTCTGTCCTCTGACTTTTCACATCAGTGATTTTTATTTATTTATATAATAAAAAAATTTTTTTAAACATTTTTATTTTTGAGACCGAGAGAGACAGAGCACCAGCTGGGGAGGGGCAGAGAGAGAGGGAGACACAGAATCTGAAACAGGCTCCAGGCTCTGAGCTGTCAGCACAGAGCCCGATGCAGGGCTCAAACCCATGGACCACGAGATCATGACCTGAGTCGTAGTCGGACGCTTAACCGACTGAGCCACTCAGGCGCCCCAATTCAGTGATTTTTAAAAATTGTACCTAGGGTTCTGAACTTTTTATTTTTATTTTTTTTTTAAGTTTTTTTTTTTTTTTTTTTTTTTTTTCTAGAGAGAGAGAGAGCGTGAGCAGGGGAGGGTCAGAGAGAGAGGGAGCCACAGACTGAAACAGGCTCCAGGCTCTGAGCTGGCAGTCAGCACAGAGCCCGACGCGGGCCTCGAACCCACGAACCGTGAGATCATGACCTAAGCGAAAGTCGGACGCTTAACCGACTAAGCCACCCAGGCGCCCCGAGTTCTGAACTTTTTAAATAACCTCTGGGATATTACCTCTAGGGCGAAGAGGATCCTGGTGACATCCTACTTTCACTCCTGATTTAGCCCAAAGTAATTCCCAGAGGCAACATAGTGGAATAGTTAAAAGATAGGTCTCCGAAGTCACATTGCCTAAATCCTAATTCCACCTCTGCCTTTTATATGCTGAGTAACTTTGGGCATGTTACCAGCCTCTTTGTGTGTCAACTTTGTCATCTGTGAAATACTATGTAACTTAAAATACTACTTCATAGGATTATTTTGAGGATTAAGTGAATTAAATCATTTAAAGGTTTATAACAATGCCAGGCATGTAGTGGATATGCAGTAAATGTCAACTTGCATTATTACCTGTTTTGTATTTGGGGGGCATATATAAATTTCTTTTTGAAGAAAGAGTTTTGGTAAAACAAATTTGAAAATGCTGTATTATATATCATGTTACATGTTATCAAATCCAAACTCCATAAGCCAGGGATCATAACTACATTCATTTGTTCAAGTATTTTTGAAGTGTCCATTGTGTGCAGAAAGCTTTTATAGCTAAGACTATGGTTGATGCCTCTCTTCCATAGGGATTTCCAACAGAATGGAACGAGGAAATGTAGGAAGTATTTTAGAAAGAAAAAAAGTCTAGTGTGTAATTGGTGCAAATATGTGTAGAATGAATATGTAGCTTAGGTTTTAGGAACTAACCAGATCTCAGGCTGTTAAGATAGCAATACTAATTCACACAAATAGAGAAATGTCCCTGTAACTGACTTTTACAAAAAAAGTATGATATTAACATTAAATGCAAGTAACGTGAAGGGGAGGATAAATGCATGTTGGGAATTGCCAGGTAGTTCTGGGGCATGAATTTACTGAGGAAATTGCAGATTGGTTCAGAATTGAGGCAGAAAGTCCCCTGCTCTCATTTGATCAGTTTGAAGTCTCCAGGATTAAGTAGCCCAGAAGCGTTCCATATATTAAAGTTCCATTTTCTTTTCTTTCTTTCTTTTTTTTAATGTTTTTATTTATTTCTGAGAGAGAGAGAGAGCGAGCGAGCGAGCGTGAGCAGGGGTGGGACAGAGAGAGAGGAGACACAGAATCCGAAGCAGGCTCCAGGCTCTGAGCTAGCTGTCAGTGCAGAGCATGATGTGGGGCTCAAACCCACGAACTGTGAGATCATGACCTGAGCCGAAGTTGGGCATTTAACTCACTGAGCCACCCAGGCGCCCCATAAGTTCCATTTTCTTGAAAAGAGGTTAATGTACCAAAAAAAAAAAAAAAATTGCTACAAATTGTGGGCAAAGGAGAATAATGACAACATTCATATCTTGTAGCTATTTGAGCTTGATGTCAAGGAACTTGAGTTTTGTTTCTCTACACTTTTTCTGATAATTTTTAATACTTTTTTAAATTATAGGGGTGTGAATACCTTTTCTCCTGAAGGAAGATTATTTCAAGTGGAATATGCCATTGAAGCTATCAAGGTATAGTATCAAGTGGCAAATTTTTGAAATTTCATGGCAACCTACTGCTTTGCTGGCAGAACATTTAGGGTAAATGTGTTTTAGCTATTTTTTTTTTTTAATGGTTTTATTTTATTTTTGAGAGAGAGACAGAGTGTGAGCGGGGAGGGGCGGAGAGAGGGAGATACAGAATCTGAAGCAGGCTCCAGGCTCTGAGCTGTCGGCAGAAAGCTCAACATGGAGCTTGAACCCAAGGAACCATGAGATAATGACCTGAACCGAAGTTGGATGCTTAACCAACTGAGCCACCCAGGCGCCCCATGTTTTAGTTCTTTCTTTAGAAAATATTCTGTATCTCATTTACCCAACCACTAACCATTTTAATTCCATTCCTAAAGCCTTCTGAACAGATAACTTAGGCCCCGCCAGGAAGGAATAAATGCTTCATAATTACATAAGTATCTTTTTCTCAGTGGGGCTGGAGGGACATGTTTGTGTTCATAATCTTCTTGGCTATAAAGAGAGGGGTAGAAGTCTAGAGTTAGCACCTGAAAGATACTTTGAATAAATCTTGTAACTGATGACCTGTATTCTTAAAATTGTGGATTTGTACTGGACACTTTCAGGACTGAATAAGAGATGTGTCCTGTAATGTAACAAAATTGAATAGTTAAAACCAATATTAACAAAGTTAGTAAGTAAGCTATCTATAGTTAAAGTTAGTTATCACATGGGATCTGCATTTGCTGAATTATAGATAATCTAAGTTCTGATTTAGGTTATCCAAGTAAGGTCCAAGCATCAGTATTTTTAAGGGCTCCCTCAGTGATTCTCATATTAGCAAGAGTTGAGAATCACTCATCTAGACTAACCCATTACTCTGTGCTTCAGTCGCCTCTGTTTCTCTAAATAGCCTCTATTTGTATAGTCCTGGTGATAGAATATTTTCTCACTAGATAGCTCATTCTGTTGGAAAACAATCCATAATGGTTTAGAGGTTTAGACATTTATCCTTGTGTTGAATCAAAAGCCTAGCTTCCTGGCGGGCCCTAAGTAGTTCAGTTGGTTAAGTGTCAGACTCTTGATAGCTGCTCAGGTAATGATCTCATGCATGGTTAGAGGGATCAAGCTCCATGTTGGGCTCTGTGATGAAGCACATAGCCTGATTGGGCTTCTCTCTCTCTCTCTGCCCCTCTCCCATTCTCTCTCACTTTCAAAATGCAATGAGAAACAATGAAATCTGGCCATGTGTAGCAACATGGATGGACCTTGAGGGTGTTATGCTTAGCGAAATAAGTCAGGCAGAGAAGGACAAAATCATATGTTTGCACGTATAGGAGGATTAGGAGGAACTTAACTGAGGACCATGGGGGAGAAGAAGGGGGGAAATGGTGGGGGAAAGGGAAAGAGGCAAACCATGAGAGACTCTTGAATGCTGAGAAACAAACTGAGGACTGATGGATGTGGAGGGGAGGGGGGAGATGGGCATGGAGGAGGGCACTTGCGGGGATGAGCACTGGGTGTTATATGGAAACCAATTTGACAATAAACTATTTGTAAAAAATTGGGGGCGCCTGGGTGGCTTAGTCGGTTAAGCGTCCGACTTTCGCTTAGGTCATGATCTCACGGTTCGTGGGATCGAGCCCCGCGTTGGGCTCTGTGCTGACTGCCAGCTCAGAGCCTGGAGCCTGTTTCAGTCTGTGACTCCCTCTCTCTCTGACCCTCCCCTGCTCATGCTCTCTCTCTCTCTAGAAATAAATAAAAAAAAAAAACCTTAAAAAAAATTAAAAAAAAAACTATTTGTAAAAAAATAAAAAAATAAATAAATAAATAAACAAACTGTAAAATAAATAAATAAAGTCTAGCTTCCTTGAAGTTTCCCTAGTTGGCCCTAGTTTTGCCTTTGAACCACACAGGAAAAGATTTGAACTTTTCCAAAAACAGTTCTTCAAATAATTTGAAGAGAGCTGCTGTGTTTCTCTCTAAGTTACCTGTTCTAGAAAGAGTGTATTGGAGGAAATTATTGTATGAGAATCTGGAAAAGGGCAAAAGAGATTGTGATTAGTTGAAGACCTAGGAGTAAAGGTGGATGCACTATGATAGACGGTCAGACAGAAAGTGGTGGGCTGGCTACAAGTGCCTGCTTCTGTTTCTGATCATCTTTGCTCTATATTGAAACCATATGTTATTATGAAGTATGAGACTATCACAATTCCAAACTCTGGCATTTATTTTGAGCTTCTAAAGACAACAGTCTTACCCAAGCCAAGAATAATCTTCAGTTTTTGGAGGGTTCTCCTTTAAGCTCCTTACTGCCAATAATTTTCACATTAGTTAAAGATAATTAGATACCATCTGATCTCCACCCTAGTTTGGGCTAAGATAGAAGTAGCCATGTGCCCCTTTAATAGATGTGACTTAACCCGTGTGAAAATTTAGGCTCTTTGGTATTTAAACAACCTGGTTGTTGCCTTGGCAACTTACGAGTTGTCAATGAGAAACCAATTTGATAACCGAAAGTTTTCAATAGTATGAAAGGAGCTGGAGAAATGACCAAGAATGGCTGACAAGTAGAAGTTGTCATTTAGAGATACTGTGTGGATGGCATGGGTGAAAGAGCCGGTAGAAGGGAAAAATGCCTTTGGAGTAAGTTTTTTGGGAGAAGGAAGGATAATCTGTGGCAGTGTCAAAATTACTGTATTAAAAAAATTACCGTATTAAACTGAGCATGTGGATATTGGTTACTATGAGTTATACTAAAAAATTACTAGGTAGAGTCAGTTCAAATGTTCCCTCACTTCCCCTCATTTCCCCAGTCCCCACCAATGGGTGGGGTGGAGTTTAGGCAGAATTGTAATACTGAAATATCTGGGATAAATGTAAGTGTTCAAAAGAAAATTATCTTGATTTTGGTACATTTTATAAAGGTAGTTTGTCTTGAAAATACTAACCTGTTTTTTTTTTTGGAGTGGAAACTTAGGAAGTTATTTAAGTTGGAGGCCAAATTGAACAGGCTGTGAATTCTTATAATATGAGTGCTTCATCCACAAAATAATTATAGTACCCAGGGACTGTTGACATTTTGGACTGGATAATTCTTTGTTGAGAGATCATCCTGTGCACGGTAGAATGTTTAACAGGATTAGATGCTAGTGACATTCATACTTCTAACGGTGACAACCAAAACTGTCTCCAGACTTTGCCCTCCAGATACCCTGGCCCTGGTTGAGATCAAGTCTACTAGATAAAATTTAAAAGTAGATACAAAGGGGACGCCTGGGTGGGTTGGTCAGTTAAGTGTCCGACTTTGGCTCAAGTCATGATCTCACGGCTTGTAAGTTCAAGCCCGAGATCAGGCTCTGTGCTGACAGCTCAGAGCCTGGAGCCTGCTTCAGATTTTGTGTCTCTCGCTCTCTCTGTCTCTCCCCCACTCGTGCTCTGTCTTGCTTTCTCTCTCAAAAATAAGCAAACATTAAAAAAAAAAAGTAAATATAAAGTCTGCCCTGTTCTCTTCGGTTGGAGATTTAAGAGCAATATACCATACATAAAACAACTAGAGAACAACTTAAGTACCAAATTAAATTCTCTAGTAATATTTTGTGACTTTTACATTTTTATTCTTATGGCATATCTGCATGTAGTTTTAGAATCAAAAGATAAAATAATTACATAAACCTTGAAGATAAAATAATTACATAAACCTTGTAACAAATCCCTGAGGACTACACCCTTTATCTTCAGCTTCCCAAAAGCAACACTTTTTTTAATTAAAAAAATTTTTTTGTGTTTATTTATTATTGAGACAAAAAGAAACAGAGCTTGAGTAGGGGAGTGGCAGAGAGAGAGGGAGACACAGAATCTGAAGCAGGCTCCAGGCTCCGAGCTGTTTGCACAGAGCCCAATGCAGGGCTCGAACCCACAAACCATGAGATCATGACCTGAGCCGAAGTCGGACTCTTAACCAACTGAGCCACCCAGGTGCCCCCCCAAAAGCAACACTTTAAAGTCTGTTAGCTGATAATTTTCTTGGCATTTGTTTCCATATTTCTAGCACAGATTTACATGTTTTGTTTTAGGTATTATCCAGACTTTACATTATGGACGATGAAGAGTTCTGCCCCCAATGACACACAGACACAGACACACAAACACAGACACACACAATTTCCTACTAGGGTGGGGCTACAGCAACCCACTCAATATATATCACAATTTTATGAGATCATTAGTTAACATTTATAGTCATGTGACTCTAAATGTATTCACAGCTGAGCCATTTTTCCATTTCTGCACAATATTTTCCTGGGGGTTAACTCTCTTTTTAAAAAATTTCTTAATTTAATATATACATATTACAAGTGATCGCCAAAGTCTCTCCAAGTTATATATATCTTCTCAAAATATCCAGATATTTTGAGTTATATATATCTTCTCAAAATATCCAAAATATCTCAAAATACCTGTTAGGTATCCATTAAAGATTCTTAAATATATCTTTGAGCCTTTTGACCTCTTCTAATTCTGGACTAGTTCTCTGGGCACACGGCATTTTTAATTTCTAAGCTCCTTTTTTTCTTTTTTCTTATTAGTGTCCTATTCTTGCTTTATGGGTGAAATACATTTTTTAAGGATTTTTTTAAAGTTCTTTCAATTTTTTTTCTTGAATTGGTTAAATTCTTTAAAGCTATGTTTTTTAAGCTATAGGTCTTGACGTGTTAGTGGGCATTGAAATGAATTGAGTGGGTCATGGTAGCATTTCTTTTTGAGTGGAATAGAGCAGTAGATATCAGATTGCCATGCTTATAGTATTGGTGTTTAATTGTGTGTTTTTTCCATGTTGTTCCTATTATACTCATTTCTGTATGTATGTTTTGATCATGATACAAGGTATATTTCTTAATGTAGATTTTGTCCGAAATGTTTGAAAACTGCCTCTTCTTATTTCCTGCCTGAAGGGATTTTAGCTACTAGCTTCTGAGAGCTGAATGGGGAAAGAAGGCTGAAGTTCTTAACATTAAGCTTGTCAATTTTTACTTAATCCCCCTGTTTTCATTCTGGTACTTCTGCCTTTGACTGTGCTTAGGGTCCCCCAATCCAAAGACCGCTGTCTGTTTTACCCTTTCCAGAGTCTTCTTTAGGAGGGGAATGGGCACTGTCATTTAGCTTTATGGTATAGGGGAGGGGATCTGGAAATCTGTTTCTTAGGTAAACATTGAACTGATCTTGCAATTTTTAGCTCTTCTGTTTCTATTACCAGAGGTTCTTGTTGCCACCATTAATTTTTGGGGATCCTATAATGTAAATCAGGTTGTTTCTCAGTTTTCTTTACTACTGGTTTAGGGTTCAGATTTCTCAGGTCCATTAAGTAAATTATCACTAACGCATTTTCTTTCCTAGAAAATTTGGTGCTGTGTCTTTGGCCATTCTCTTTGTGCTAGTATATTTGTGCATCTCCCCCTACCCTCTTGGCCCTGCCATCCTATAATTTTGTACTATTACTAGGCTAGAGGAAGGAGAGCTAATATGTGTGTTCAGTCTATACCTTTAACTAGAAATATGAATGCTCATTTTTTACATAAAGTATTTTAACAGTCATCTCCTGTAGTTATGCATATATTTTTTAAAAGCTTGTATATACGTTTAAAAACACTTGTAAATAAAGTCACAGCTTTATGCATTTGAAAAATAATTCACTTATGTATGAGACGTGATTATGCAGTCTGCAGACATGTTAAGCATGGTTTGCATAATGATTCATGAAATTCTTTGGACTCCTTTGCAATAACAGGTTCCAGGAGTCTGATGCTTGCACTGGCAGGCATTGCTTTCTAGAACCAACTAAATAATAATGGTAATTCAGGGGCGCCTCAGTGGCTCAGTCAGTTAAGCATCTAACTCTGATTCAGCTCAGATCATGATCTCATGGTTCATGAGTTCGAGCTGACAGAGTAAAGCCTGCTTGGGATTCTCTCTCCCTCTCTCTCTGATTCTCTCTCTCTCTTTCAAAATAAAATAAATAAACTTAAAAAATAATAATAATGGTAATTTAGAGGAGAGAGCACATTTAGTCATGGAAGGCTTTATGAATGGTGGGTGGGATTTGGATAGGCAGAGAGAAGACTATTTCAAGGGAGAGACAGCATGAGGAGAGGTACAAGAATAGGGGATAATATGTCATGAGAAGGTGGGTTGGGCTGTACCTGGTGGATTTTGTTGGAGAATAATGAGTAATAAAGTTTGCAAAGAAAAGTCTTAAGATTAGGTTTTGAGGGTTCTGGAAGCTTATTTGGATTTTATGTGACAGGCTATATATAGGGATGTTAGTTCTTCAGAGAAGAAGCATAATTAAAATAGCATTTTATTAGACCAGTGAGGCTGTAACATGAAATGTATATTAAGAGAGATATTAAGATGGGGAGGCTAAGTAGGAGGTTGTTGAAATAATCTAGGCATATAAGAAGAATGACTAATTTTGTTACTCATTATGTGCCGGCACCATTTTAAGCATTTTATATATTAATATATTTATTCTTCTTGATGTTTTATTACCCCCATTTTGCAGATAAACAGATACAGAGGGATTGGTAACTAGAATGGTGCCATGGAGATGGGGAGATGAAATTAAGCTATACTGTAAATTGCTAGTGACCTCAAAAGATTAAGTTAATAATTATGTTTGTGGTGGTGTTTGTGTTTCTTTTTTGGTTTATTTATTGTGAGAGAGAGCATATGCGAGCAGGGGAGAGGGAGAGAGAAAATCCTAGGCCCACTTCGCTCTGTCAGCACAGAGCCTGGCACAGGGCTCTGTCTTACAAACTGTGAGATCATGATCTGAGCCAAAATCAAGAGTTGGATGCTTAACCGACTGCGCCACCCATTACTTTTCTGGAGGTCACGTAGATTTGAGAAATCCTACCTTCGGGGACAGGTGAAGAGAGCAGAGGTGAAAAGAAAGACATTCCAGTTTTATTAACTTTTTTGCCTATTTATGTTTAGAATTTTAGAATCTATCCCTCTCCAAAATATTGGCATTGGAGTTGATCATTTTCCGGATGTTTTCAAGACTTTGTTGAACTTTTCCTTTAGAAGAACAAAATCTGTAATAAATCAAGTACTCCTGCCATTGACAGGAATAACACATTACTTATTAGGGTGCTATTTATACTCTCTGAATACTTGTTACAGCTGATTGAAGCTTCTGTCTTGTGCCTTTGGTATTCAGAGAGATTCCTGGTGAGTATGTGAGACTGTTCTTTGATCTGCACATGATAACTATAACATGATTCTTTTTAGCTTGGTTCTACAGCCATTGGGATCCAGACCTCAGAGGGTGTGTGCCTAGCTGTGGAGAAGAGAATTACCTCCCCACTCATGGAGCCCAGCAGCATTGAGAAAATTGTAGAGATTGATGCTCACATAGGTAAGGAGTAGAGGAAAGTTGTTCTATAGGATCTGGCTTGGATTAATTAGTCTTCTTTGGTGTTCCTCAGGAGGTTCATTAGATGAACCTTGTTAACTATTGTTTTCCAGGCAGTAGGCCAGTGTGCATAATGTAGGAGTGGGAAGCAATTGTAGGGCTAGCTCAGCCTACTCCCAGAAGTTCCTTTCTCCTTCAAATTTAGACATGGCGAATGTGATGGTTGTTGAAATATGTAAAGGTTGAGTCATAGGCTAGCTTTCTATGATGGCTGGGTCTTCAATGATGCATTATGTGTTAGTCCTGGTAGGAGGCCACCAGGAGCAGAGGATCATGTAGAAAACTAGAGGTGTCCACTAAAAAGAGGAATTCTTAAAGATCTTTAGAGTGACTAAGGTTCAAAGAGCATTAAGAATAATGGATTTTGAGCAGATCAGTCCTCTTCCTCTGTTTTCAGATTTATCTTTTTACTCCCTGTCTTCCCCTACATCCCCAACTCCCACCCCCATCCCAGCATTCTTTTTTTTTTTTTTTTTTCCTCTTAATTTCCCTGCCTTAGCTTCTGGCATCATTGTAGCATTACAGGGTGAGTAGTTCTGCATTTTAGTTGGCTGTTGAAATTTTTTTTTTTTAATTTTTTAAAATATTTTTTATGTATTTCTAGGAGAGAGACAGACAGCGTGAGCAAGGGAGGGTCAGAGAGAGAGGGAGACACAGACTCTGAAATAGGCTCCAGGCTCTGAGCTGGCCGTCAGCACAGAGCCTGACGCAGGGCTCAAACCCACGAACCGCGAGATCATGACCAGAGCGAAAGTCGGACGCTTAACCGACTAAGCCACCCAGGCGCCCCGGCTGTTGAAATTTTCTTAACCTGTCTAGTCATCTAATTAGTGAAACATCAGTAATCATCTAATTAGTGAAACATCAGTAAAATAATTAATTGCTTGAAGGCCTCAGAACCAATGCCATGGCGATCTGGGAGCTTGATGTATTCTTTTTCATAGATGTAGGAGCTGAGATTTAGTCTTTTATGATTAGAACATTTTCTCTACTTAATCCCAAGTCACCTGCCTGGAGATAGATCAGTGTCACTTCATTCAACAAACTGAGAATCTATTATATGCCAGACATATACTAGTCACCAGGGATGCAGAGAGAAATGAGGCATAGTCCTTTTCTTTCAGAAGCATACAGTCTGATAGTGGAGGTGGACATGTAAATAAGTAAATGCAATGGAGTAATGTAGGTATTAAGAAAGGCTATAGTATATGCTCAGTAGGGATACAAAGGAGGAAATAATTAGTTTTGTCTGGGGCCAGTGGTAGTGGGACTTTCAGAAATAGATTCCATAAAGTGATACTTGAGCTGAGTTGAATTCTAAAAGATGAAGAAGTGTTCACTAAGTGAACAAGTGTGTGGGTATAGGAAGGGGGAGAGTACTCTGGTTAGAGGGACTAGAAATGAGCAAACCCTTTAGTGGTGTAAAATAGGGAATACCCTAGCACAAGCAGTTTGGTGTGACTAGGAGGTGGACTGTAGCAAGAAATGAGTCTTGGACCAGACAGTGGAAGTCTTTTTACCATGCTAAAGAGCTTCAACTTGATGGGAAAGATTTTAAGCTTTGAGGTAATATGATCAGATTAGTATTTTATTTATTTTTTTTATAAAGTTTATTTTGAGAGGGAGAGTACAAGCAGGGGAGGGGCAGAGAGAGAGGGAGAAAGAAAATCTCAAGCGGGCTCTGCACTGTCAGCAAGGAGCCTAACTCAAGGCTTGACTCCACGAACCATGAGGTCATGACCTGTGCCTAAACCAAAAGTCAGATGCTTAACCAACTGAGCCACCCAGGTGCCCCCAGATTAATATTTTAGAAAGACCATTCTGATAACAGGGTTTCAGGTAGAGTGAGGGGGTTAAGACTGGATATAGGGAGACCTGGTAAGAAATTTCCTTTAATACAAATAGAAACAATGAGGGCTTTAGCCAAGGCAGTGTAGAACGTTAATGTAGAACATTAGGATTAATGCCAGACAGGTTAATCAAATAGAGATTGATAAAATTCGGTATCTGATTGGTTGTGAGAGCCAAGGAGACTAGAAGGAAGGAGGAACTTGGATTTTAGTCGGTGGTATGTCCAAGTAGATATATTATTATAGGTTTGAAATGTGGGAGTGAGGCTTAAGCTGGAAATAACAGATTTCAAGTTATGGCATATAAAGTAACAGCCATAATGTTGGCATCTTGGACCATCAGGCAAACTTTCTAAACTAATTGGTTTGTATTTGGTGAGGGAGGTGAAAAAGCTTTTGATTTTTATCCTAGGGCCTTCTACTATAGCTCATAGTGAGATGGCTATTTTTTTCCTTATTTCTTCTGTTGGGATGTTAGTGTTTGCTTAGTTTGAAAGTGTATTGTGGTCTACAAGAATGCTAAAGGAATGCTTAAGGAGGTAACATGTGGAAATTCATGCTGGTTTGGCTGTTCTTGCCTGTCTTCTATCTTAATTCTGGACTTCTGTGTTACTGCGGATGGTTTTATTTATTGTAATATAATTATATTTGTGTTCAGTATAGATAATGAAATAATTTCCCATCTGATCTCTTGGGTGTATTGCTATGGGATTGCTGTATGGCTGCCATGGTTCTATTCCAGTGTTTCAGTATTTCTTGAGTGGATGAAAGAGTTCTGCTAGGATTTGGCCCCTGGGTCACTATTGCTTTTACATTGCAGGTTGTGCCATGAGTGGGCTAATTGCTGATGCTAAGACTTTAATTGATAAAGCCAGAGTGGAGACACAGGTAAAATTAGCATCATCTCTCTTTTTTACCATGATACTTGAGTTCCTTGTTGAATGATATAGCTGCCTGGGCTGTCTTGCAGGTTATCTGTGTTAATATCAGATGTAGCTCTTAGGAGTGATTTTGGACAGACCCCCTAGTTAATAACTTGCTGAGGCTTGGAGCCTAACCATCCAACCATTGCAGCTTTAAGGAAGCCCTGGTAAATAGTACTGACAGTCTCTTGCTTCTTTTTGATTTGCCTTATATAAAGCAAGCATTGCACTGCGTTCTGTTCCCTAATTAACTTTCTGTGGGAGCACCATAGCGGGAAGTGGACATAGCTAAAGGACATTCTACCCCAACTGCCTTTGGTGCTGGACTTGCAAGTAAAAGCTTTCCTATGGCGAATAATGTTATGTACCAGGGCAGAAATACTGATTTTTTTTTCTTTAATTGAGTACCTGTTTCTTTGAGAACAGACCAGTAGAAAAAAATTCCTGATTGATGAAACTTTTTGCACTTATTTTCAACTTTGCTGTCAGTACTTATGTAAGAGTAAGTCATTTGATTTAAACACCAACACAATGATAAGGTAGGCTCTGAGGGAAAGTGGCACTTAGCTGTTAGCAGTCACTTTGTGAAAAGAGTAAGCTTAGTGCTATGAGGGGCCAATTCTGTTTTTCAAGAGAATAATCCTCTAGTCTGTCATTAATGCTTAGAGTACTTTGATCACAGTTTATTTCTAGAGCTATCTCTCTTCCTCTCAGGTACGCCGAAGCAATCAAGTTCAGTGTTAAGGAAATCACACTGGAGCTGAGCCTTCGGTTTGCAACCATAGCTCACAGGGGTGTATGTAGTGAGATGGTGGATTGTTTTAAGGCTTTTCTTATTTAAAAGTTAGACCACATTTTGCTCTTCTTCTAGAACCACTGGTTCACCTACAATGAGACCATGACAGTGGAGAGTGTGACTCAGGCTGTGTCCAATCTAGCTCTACAGTTTGGAGAAGAAGATGCAGATCCAGGTGCCATGGTGAGTGTGGTGTTTGTGTCAAGTTTCCTTCTAAGGGACTTAGGACCCTATTTGTCCTCTGAACGTACCTTTCCCAGCCCCTCTCACCTCCTACTTCAGTAGCCATTTATCTTAATACCTCTTGTTTTTTGGTTCTAGTCTCGTCCCTTTGGAGTAGCACTGCTGTTTGGAGGAGTTGATGAGAAAGGACCCCAGCTGTAAGAATTTGCTATTTTTTTCTGTTTCGTTTTTTGTAGAATTATTTTAATTTGGGTTGGGGACTGGTTGTCTAAATCAACTGAGAGGTTTATTGTAGAATTATAAAAAATGAAGGGCTTCTAACTCTATAAAGTTCAGTGATTCTGTGCTGTTTATACAAAGACAAAATTGGGCATTCTGTGAAGAACTTCCAACCACTGCTAATTCTGGAAAGAATTAAAAGCAACTTTGTTACTATAATCAGGCTGTGTTTTAGAGCTTTGCTTTAGAATGTCGATTTGTTCCTTTTCCTTAAATATTATTTAGATAGGCATACACACATGCAATATTTATATCTTCTGTACCTCTAAATCTCTGAGGAATTAAGAGATCTGGTTTCAGTGCCTGGGTAGTTCAGTTGGTTGAGCGTCCAACTCTTTTTTTTTTTTTTTTTTTAAATGTTTTATTTATTTCTGAGAGAGAGAGAGACAGTGTGAGCAGGGGAGGGTCAGAGAGAGAGGGAGACACAGAATCTGAAGCAGGCTTCAGCCTCTGAGCTAGCTGTCAGCACAGAGCCCGATGTGGGGCTCGAACCTACGAACCGTGAGATCATGACCTGAGCCGAAGTGGGACACTTAACTGACTGAGCCAACCAGGCGCCCCCAACTCTTGATTTTAGCCCAGGTCACGGTTCAGCATCCTGGGATTGAGTCCCACATTGGGCTCCATGGTTAGCATGGAGCTTCCTTGGGATTCTCTATCCTCTCTCTTTGCCCCTCCCTGGCTCGTGTACGCTTGCTATCTTAAAATAAATAAACTTTAAAAATAAAAGATCTGGTTTCTGGAGATGTATGTGACTTTTGATCTTGGGGTTGTGAGTTGAGCCCCACATTGGTTATAGACATTACTTAAATAAACTTTTTTCAAATATGTGGTTTCTCCAGGCGTAGCACATCTTTTAGACCTGGGCCTTAGTATTTCAGTGGAGTTTCCACTGCAGGGCCAAGCATTTATATTCTTTAGTGAGGTATTTGTTACATAAAATACCACCATCTTATGCATTTTAACCCCCTTCTTTTGGGGAGTTTTGCAGGTTTCATATGGACCCATCTGGGACCTTTGTACAGTGTGATGCTCGAGCAATTGGCTCTGCTTCAGAGGGTGCCCAGAGCTCCTTGCAAGAAGTTTACCACAAGGTAATTGAGCACTCTCACAACTTTTATTTTATTATTATTTTATAAATCAAGGTATAATTTACATAAAATAAAACAGGCAGACCTTAAGAGTTCAGTTCTAGGAGCTGGACAATTGTATACACACTCGTGACTACCACCTAAAATAAGATGGAGAACACTTCCATCAGTCCCTAAAACGCTTACTTCCTCTCTAGTAACTCTCTTCCTCCCTTTCAACCATGTTTACCACTGTAGATTAGTTTTATCTGTTATCTTTTCTTGTCCTTTTTATAAATGCAGTCATACAGTTTATATTTTGCATTTGCCTTTTTTGTTCAATATGCTGTTTTTTGGATCCATTCCTATTTTTGCACATAACAGTAGTTAATGGTGAGTGCTATATCGTGGTATAGATTACTTCAGTTTGTTTACCCTTTATCTTTAAAGCTTTACTCAACAGATAAATTTCCTAGTCTGGCTCTCGAAGCAAGTAGACATTTGGCAGTTTTAGTCTTGTAGGATGGGAAGACTTGGCTTTGGGTAACTTGTTGTGGTTGAAAGTTATCTTTTTTACCGTTCATGTGGTTCACATGGGGATGTCTACTCCCATCAACCCCTGATAGTATTGATTTTATATGTGGAAGAAATTGGGTTCATAGGTTCAAAACAGGGTGCAAGAGCAGATTTGCTAAACTGGTGGGCTACCTTTTTAGATCGTTTGGGAATTGTGAATCATAGGATATTCCCAATATTATCTTGTTTCTGTATTAAAAGAGGAAAGCTAGAGAAGTGTAGCCCTTTCCACTTCAAGATCACTTACTATGAAAGTTGGTGACTTTAATCTGATTCAAAATAAGACTTGAAACTTTGAATAAATGTATTCTACTTATTTGCTGTTTACTTGAATTCTAGAGATACTTGTAATGCACTATACTTATTATGCTGCTTGATTTAGTAATATTCAGGGAGATATAGGGGAAATCTTTGAAGGAAGGAGGAATTATGTAATGGCCACTCTTCTTACGCTTTTTGTTTTAAGTCTATGACACTGAAAGAAGCCATCAAGTCTTCACTCATCATCCTCAAACAAGTAATGGAGGAGAAGCTGAATGCAACTAATATAGAGGTATTTTTCTGCTATGTTGTTTTTTATTCAGATATCATAGTTCCCATTGCTGAAGATGGATGGAGATGATCACAGTTTTGTATACTCAGCCCTTAAGAAGTTACTGCTACCCTTTGAAGTTTCAATACTTCTAGAATAGTAATAAGAATGGACTGTTACTAAACATGTTAATGTATCCTGGGACATTAGGAAAGTTGCCTGGAAGAGGTACAGCTAGGGAAAGTAAGAGAAGTATATTCCAGGAAGAGGGAACAGCCATGTGCAAAGGCTCAAAGATATAAAATAAAATTGTATGTAAGAGAATTTTGAGGGTTTTCTGAATGCTGGGGTGCAAAATACATGTAAGGTAGTGAGTGAGGTGCCAAGAGATGACATTGGACAGTTGTGGACCAGATTCTGACTGCCCTTATTTATGACGGTGAGAGTCGATGGGGAGAAGAGGAGGTAGTGGGGAGTAAAGAAAGCAGGTTTGCAGGTGAATTGAGAGAGAGGTCCTGTATTTCTTTGGTGAATGTTAGGTCATCTGCTGAGGGTGGGTGAATTCAACAGTAGAATTAAGGTGAATGGGAACTATTGGAAGAGTCCTTATGGACAGGGAAAAAGGAAGGCTGGGATAAGTGAAAGGATTGCTGGGCTACATTAAAATACTAATGCAGGGGAAAAAAATAAAAACCTAGTAGAGGCTGGATTCACCAAAGAGATTGTTACAAAAAGTCGGGAGCGGGGGTGGGGCCCTGGGTGGTTCAGTCGGTTGAGCGTATGACTTCCACTCAGGTCACAAGGTCACAGTTTGTGGGTTCAGGCCCTGCGTTGGGCTCTGTGCTGATAGCTCAGAGCCTGGATTCCATGTCTCCCTCTCTTCTCTGCCCCTCCCCCACTCATGATCTGTCTATCTCAAAAAAAAAAAAAAAGTTAAAAACAAGGAAAAAATTTTGGGCGGGGGGGGGAGTCAGGAAACAGGGCGCCTGGGTGGCTCAGTCAGTTGAGCATCTGGCTCTTGATTTCAGCTCAGGTCATGATCCCAGGGTCATGGGATTGAGCCCTGTGTCCGGTTCTGTGCTGAGTGTGGAGCCTGCTTAAGATTCAGTCTTTCTCTGTCCCTCTCCCCTGCTCTTGTTTTCTCTCTCTCTCAAGTAAAAAAAAAAAAAAGGGAGAAAAAGGTCAAGATAGCAGTTGTTTATATGTATATTATATTTCAATTTAAAAAAATTGTAAAGGCAACTGCAGCTATAATTACAAATCAGTAATTAAACCAATCAACACTTACCAGAATTATGTCAGCTGTAGTCAGCGTGGACTGAGAAAATGTATGTTTGGGTTAATCCCTGGTGAAAGATTGCTGGTTAAGGGCTGACTAGTGTCTTGGCATTAGAGCCAGCTTCCACAGGCTGCAGTGAAAGGGGCAAATTTGGATTGCAAAACAAGGGGCTGGCCTAAAGGTGGGAAGGCTTGGGTGGAATTGGAGAGAGGAGGTGAGGGGGGAGGAGTTACTTCTTGAGCAGTAATGGGGAGAATAGGAGTTTGGCATAGAAATGGAAAAACTTATTATATAAATACTGTTTTTACACTTTCTTACTAACAATTTTTAAGTTCTTCCTCTTGCCAATCCCTGAGATGATCAAGTGCAGCAAATACAGCAATACCCCTGATCTAACCTTTAGGAGGGTGTTTGTCATTTCCTTTCTAGCACTTTGAGGGTTTTTTGGTCTGAATAAGATATGGTCTTGGCATTCCTTTCTTCTTCTTTTTTTTTTAATGTTTATTTATTTTTAATGTTTATTTATTTTGAGAGAGAGCAAGTGGATGAGGGAGAGAGAATCTCAAGCAGGCTCTTTGCTGTCGGTGCAGAGCCCGATACGGGGCTCGATTTCATAAATCATGAGATTATGACCTGAGCCGAGATCAAGAGTTGGACACTCAACCGACTGAGCCACCCAGGCACCCCAGGTCTTGGCATTTCTGCCAAAACTATCCCCTTCTTCCTACCTCAGAGTAATTCAGAGGTAGCTCTGCTGACTTCACAATGCAGGTTCTGAGATCTGCTTGGTTCAGCTGAAACTGCAAAGATTAACTACTATAATATACTGTCTTTCCTACTTCCCCTCCCCATTTTATCTCTTCCCTATATGCAATGTCTGCTGTAGCCATTCAAAATTACCTTGTTTTACAAACATACCCTCTGTTTCATGCTTATACATGTGCATGTTCCGTCTGCTCTTTTGCTTCTCCACTGTGTGACCCATTTTTGAGTTGTGACACAAAAGTTGCTTCTCTTTGAAATCTTTCTTGACTCCCCCTAGATCACTCCTTTGTGCCTCTACATAGCTTAGCTCTAACACCTGACATTGAAAGCATTTGGCATCCAGCACCCTTAGTAAATAAAAGAGATTTTCTTTATCTTTGGATTCCTAATGCCTAGTACAATTATAACTAGGACATAAGTACTTAATAATTACTGATTGAATCAATAAAAGAAAATATGTTTTACCTATCTTACAGAGCTTTTTGAAAGAATAAGATAAATAGAAGAGTATCTTTCATATTCATTATATAAATAAATTTATCATTATGCAAATGCAAGGGGTTATTTTTACTCATCTAGTGATGAGTGAGTACCTTCCTGAAGGCAGTATTTAGCTCTAGTCTTATTAGTACTGATTTACAGCCAGATTCTATAGGACTTTTCTATTCAGAGTTTTCCCAGTTGCTGTTTTATAGCCACTGTAATGGTTTGGGAAGACTAGTCTATGAGCTGTGAATGACTTGACAAAAAAATTCTGTAGGCCCTTACTCTTCTCTGCTTTATTGACTTTGTATCTCTCTGTCCTCATGTCTTTAAAAGATGTAGTAATAACATTTATTTATTTTAATTTCCTTGGAAAACAGCTCATGGTCTATATGGATATGAATAACATGTTTAACGTGTATTTTGTAAATATATATGAGACTCTCTGACATTTCATGTTATTGGATAGATCTTTTGTTGGGAGAATCTAGTGAAGGCTGCAGGCTTTGCTGAGAGAGTATTTTTTAAGTCTGTTCCCAGATCAGATCTGCAGGTGTTTTAAAATGTCCAGTAGACTTTTTGTGTTTTACCTGTAGATGAGGCAGCAAATAATAAACATCATATAACTGGATTATCCTAATTCTGGAAGTTTTCAAATATATTACGTATCAGTAATGAATATTACGAAAACATACCCTAGTTAGTTTAACTGTAAAGTCTAAAGAAAAAGGCAATAGGAGGAAATTTAAAACAAACACAACTGCTTTTTAGGCAAATGTCAAATGGCACCTATTGCTCAGTATTGGCCCCTAAAACATGGAACGATGTTAGCAGCAGAGGTGATGGAAAACTTGGTAGTTTTAGGTAAATTTGAAACTAACAGTCTTCTGACCCTAGTCTTTTATTGTTTAGATAGATTATATATGGACTGCTACTTACAACTATCTGTCAGTCTTAACTAATTTCCTGTGGTTGGTGCTAATGGAATCCTTTTATTTCCATAGCTAGTCCTTTTAAAAAACAAAACAGGGGCGCCTGGGTGGCTTAGTAGGTTGAGTGTCTTTTTGATCCCTGCTCAGGTCATGATCTCATGGTTCATGAGATAGAGCCTAATGTCCAGCTTTGCACGCATCTCTCTCTCTCTCTCTCTCTCTCACTCTGCCCCTCTCCCACTTGTGAGCATGCACAATTGTGCGCATGCTCTCTTTCTCTCTCTCTTTCTTTTTCAAAATAATAAACTTAAAACAGACTTTGTTGTTAAGTTGCATTATGAATAATTTTAGAGAAAATAATATACCTTATAATAATCGTTAATTAAATCGGTGCTTATAATGTTGTAGGCAGTGTTGTAAGCACTTTACACAGATTAACACATCTTCACAACTTCTATATGAGTTAGGTGCTATTGTTATCTCCATTTTACCGATGGAAATTGAAACACTGGGTGGCCAGGAAACAAAGATCACACAAGTTTCACTTCCAAGTGTGTAAATACATTTTTCATATATTTCTAAGGAAAAGTACTGACCCCATGTAATTTGCTGCTTTTCTAATCCTTGTTGAAGTAGTGTCAAGAAATGACAGTGACACCAGGCATTTGGTTAACTATTATGTGGTCCGTTAACCTCAAAATAGAAAACTTGGTCAATAAGAATTTTTATTTGGGAGTCAGAGAGCTATTTTAGGAAGCCGCGGCTGGAAAGGATGTCCCTGGGACAGCAGAGCCCCTCGTTCCTAGTGAACAGCTGCATCACTAGCACAGCTTCTCCTGACCATGCTGGTGCTACAGCAAGGTAACAGCCCAGCTCCTTAACCCTTCTCTGCTTTCTTTCCAGCTGGCCACGGTGCAGCCCGGCCAGAATTTCCACATGTTCACAAAGGAAGAACTTGAAGAGGTTATCAAGGACATTTAAAGAAGCATGATCCTCAGAACTTCTCTGGGACAATTTCAGTTCTCTTAAATGCTTTTAACTTTTATTTCCAGCTCCTGTTCTTGGAAAATCTCCAGTGTATGTGCATTTTTTTTTATGATGTCTGTACATAAAGACAGTTCTGAAATAAAGAAAAATTTAAAATTTGTTAATAGAGTATTCTCTTTGAATGCAGTCTTTTGTTCAAAATGCCCATTTTAGGGGACAAAAGGAAGAGTTGGTATTAATATCCCGATCCTATCAGAGTATCTGTTCTAAAATTTCTTTAGTGTCTGGCTACCACAGAATCCGCCATCTCATGAATCCCTTGATGTTGGCAAATGAACTGAAGCTTGTCCAGCTCTCCCCAATGGTTTAGAGGTCTCAGTACCACTGTGAACCCATTTCAGTCCTGTAGTTTCTCCTGACTGAATAGGTGTCTTTGCTGCCGTTTCTTATATGAAGGAGATGTTAACAACAGGTTTTGAGGGTTGGAGTTAGTGAAGCCAACAGCAATGTTGTCCCAGTTCTTGTGTGCTGATAGATGATTTGGAAAGAGATTTTCACTTCTAATGAAGTTAAGAACTGTAGGAACTGCCATCTTACGACTCATTGAAATTATTTAAGGACCCTTGGAGCCCCCAAAATGGCCATATGAAGTAGATATCATACCTTAACAGATGAAGAATGTAAGGCTGTGTGTCCATGGACACAGAAAATTAAGCTGTTGGGACTTGAACTCAGATTTTCTGGTTTCAAATCATCAACTCTTGATTTTACAATGCAAGGTTCCTTGAAGCTACACACCTTCTGAGTAACAGGGAAATCTTACTGAGATATGATACGTACTTGCGCCATCCACAACATGACCGGCTAATCTGCATGTGGGTAATGCAGAATTGATTGTGTATCAGCTTTGTTAACATTTGTAGGCAGTTGTAGTCCATGATGTCAAAATAAGTTATGATTATTTGAGTAGATTGAATTCATACTAAATGTCATACTGTGTTTTCAGCAACACCACCACCCTCCCTCCCAAATAAAACACACGAAAACTTGTGTTTATATGCACTTGGAAATTACAATGGCCGGAAACATTTGGAAGAAAAATTTTGTCCTGGATATACACATAAGGAAAGTAGGGAACCAGAGTGTATTGTTACCAATGTTCTGGAGACTGTTAATGGTGATCTTTAACTCTGTTATTAAATACATGGTGGGGTGCCTGGCTGGCACAAGTTGGTCGAGCATGGGACTCTTGATCTCAGGGTTGTGAGTTCAGGCCCCATGCTGGGTGTAGAGATTACTTTTAAAATAAATATAATAATCATGAGATTCATTTCTTTCATGTTCACCTTTTATCAAATCCTGATAGAAAATGTCACTGGAAAATCCTATCGCAACTTCTATTTATGCAAGTCTAGCAAACTTACTGAGTACTTACCTCCTATGTGCCAAGTAATAATGTATTAGGCATTGGGAATAGAGCTGTGAAAACACGGTATGGTCTGCTCGCATGAAACTTCAAGCGGGGAAAACCAGGCCACAGCATTCCCTTTAACTCTATGTAGGTTCATGCACAAAGCATGCTGCCTTAGGGAGAGGTGAGAGTTGTGTCTCTGAATCATGGGTAATATTTAGGGGAAAACAGATCTTGGCATATCTCCCTTAGCTTCAGCTTACACTGTTTTCCTCCTTACTGCCTGGGCAGTGTTACTTGTACCTTGGACTATATGAGGCAGTAAGTTTCATACTCTATAACTCAAACTTCAGAATTCTTAAAAGGATTTTAACGTTCTTGAAACAGAACTTTGTGGGATTTTTTTTGGTAGAATTTTAAAACTTTTCTACAACATCTGTTCAATTTCAATAGAACCAGAAATAATCTCACTAGGAAAAGCAATGGTTTTGTGGTCTGTTACTGTCTTATATTCATCTTTCTGCTATTGAATTTATCTTGGAGAGAAGTATAGTTTTTAGATAAGTAGTTTGTATATTTTAGTCCTGCAAGTGAGGTAAGATTTTTTTTTTTTTTTTTTTGGTACATAATAGATCCCCTCCAATATTTTTTTTTTTTACATTTTTTTTCTTACAAATAGTTTATTGTCAAGTTGGTTTCCATATAACACCCAGTGCTCATCCCCACAAGTGCAAGTGAGGTAAGATCTTACGTGCAGTATTTCACAGGGAAGATAAAGTACAACCTCTGTATTTAGTGCCTGTGTCAGACGAAAGTAAAAATACTAAAACCATTTATTCACTCAAAACATTTTCTCAGTGCCATATGCAAAATGCCATGTCCCCAGCAGCTGGTAGAGCTAGAGGAGGGAAATATATATTTTGCAAGCATATGGTTAACTAAAAGCAATATACTCAAAAGTGAAGGTATATAAAATTACAATTTAATACTTAGTTTAAAAGTGCATTCAGTAATTTCTCCAGGAGATGGCACTGTTGAGCTGGCTTTTTTCCTTTCAAGCCCCTAAGACAATAGACCATTCATCTTTGTGTCACCCAAACAAAGAAATATTCCTCTATAGCCCCTCTTTTTCCCCAGCTAATCACATGCTGCTGGAACTGACTGTCTTGTGATCTACTCCATAGTTGGCATAGATTAAAAAATAATCTGTATTTTAAAAAATAATCTGACACATGGTAATTACAGAGAGGAACAAATTGTACGCCAGTTTTCATGGAGCTTTGTCATTCAGCAGCTGAGAACTTGGAAGACTATTCTAGTGATTTCACCACCCTGCTCAGATGCCATTCAAAAATATTTTTCACTTCTCAGGTCTTATCGTGGTTGTTGGGGGGAAAATGTAAATTTGTAAGTCTTGGTTTGCAAAATAACGGGAGTAGGATTTTCATGTTAACATTGGGTTGGGTGCAATGCACCATTTTGCTCTATAGTGAATAATATTTTCTCATTTGGGTTTCCCTGTAGTTTATAGTTAAAAGCAGTTTTTAGTGGCTTTATTTGGCTGTAACTTTTGCAGACTTTGTATTTTTCTATTTGCTACATTTTCTATTGAACAATTTCTGGCGTCCGAAAGGGATCAGTAAAGGAGTCAGTAAAGATTCAAAACTGGTTTTACCTGCGCTGCGTGTTCTAAAAGTAAAGTGTGCAGTTTCTTCAGTGAAAGAAACAGCATGGGCGTTTTATTGATAATTTAGGGGGCATTATACATTGAAAGCCAAACTTGTGCAATACACTCACCGCAGGGTTAAGGCACTTTGGTAAAGACAACATGCGCCTATGAAATGATCGTGTCTAAAGTAAGCCCTGGGGAATTCTCTTGCCCCTTATACCTGCCCCTGATCCTCAGCTACTTTGTAACTCTGGGGGAACCAAGAAGCAATTCCACCTTTGGCCTAACTCCCTGCAGAAGAAAGTGAGACCATACATGGTGGACTCTTCAAGCGTGCATGAGTCACGGATGTCCTGATGTCTACCTGCCTCCGTACGAGTAGCCCACACAGTTCACATGTACCTCTTTGGCAGCAAGAAGACTGCTTCATTAGACAATGGGTGCTCCAGTACGCGAGGGTTAAAAACCTGAAGCACCGGTTCATGACGAAGCCCACTTTCCCAGCTAGCTGAGCGAGCTCAGGGATTCCCTTAGGAGATTTTCCAGGCGCTACCGCAATCCCAGGAATTTTAGGGGTGTCTGTGGGGAAGACGGGGGTGGATAACCTACTTCCCAACCTGAGGGTACCAGCGAGCAGCGAGGAGTCCGGGCGCCAAGAGCCTGGGGCTTCGCGGGAGGGGTGGAGGAAGCTCCTACGCTAACTCTGGAAGCCCGGCCCCGGAGACGCCGGGCGATGGGGGGATGACCTCAGCCGTCTCTGCCACGTTCCAGCCAATCAGTCCAGCATCTTGGCATCCGAATCCAGGACCCCCGAAGCCGGAGGCGACGCGAGCCAATGAGGAGTGGGCCGGGGAAGAAGGACAGGCGGCCAGCCTATGGGGGCGGAGAGGCCTGGCTGCGCGTATCCAAGGAGCGCCGGGCTCCGGCTCGGGGGTGTGGCGCGGCGCCGGCGGGGGGGGCGGGCGCGCCGGGCGGCAGGTGTCGGCGGCGTCGGCATTCGGCGGCGATGGAGCGGCCCCGGGGAGCTGCGGACGGCCTCTCGCGCTGGCCCCACGGCCTCGGCCTCCTCCTCCTCCTCTTCCTGCAGCTGCTACCGCCGGCGACCCTCGGCCAGGACCGGCTGGACGCGCCGCCGCCGCCCGCTGCGCCGCTGTCGCACTGGTCCGGCCCCGTCGGGGTGAGCTGGGGGCTGCGCGCGGCCGCGCCCGGGGGCCCGGCTCCCCGCGGCGGCCGTTGGCGCCGCAGCGCGCTCGACGAGGACGAGGATTGCGGCCGGGTCCGGGACTTCGTCGCCAAGCTGGCCAACAACACGCACCAGGTGAGCGGGCGCCGGGCCCGGGCGCCGCCCGGACTGCGAGGTGCCGCCCCCGGGCCCCCGGCGGCCGCCTGCTCCGCCTGCCCAGCCCGCCCCTCTTTCTCAGTCCGCGCGCCTCGCGTCTCCGCGGGGGAGACCCGGGCCGCGGCCCCGAAACTGCGGCGGGTGGAGTCCCGCCCGGGAACGGCCCGCGGGACGCCGCGGCCCGCGCGGCTGTGTTTCGTCACAGGGGAGGCAGCCTTCGACTTTCCCGGCATTCCTTTTTTTTTTTTTTTTTTTAAGTTGTCAAAATCTCTTGAGCGTCGTTGTTTTTGCGTCTGTGTAAATAATCAAGATCCAGTAACGCTATAACCCACTAGGCAACTGGAGGAATAATTACCTCTTAAGTGCTTGGAGAAGTTGGGCTGCGCAGAAGCAAAGGTGTGTCCTCGCTGGGTCAGTACTTTCGGGGTGGGTAGGCGGGTGTTCAGAAATCCCACAGCAGTTCTTAGGTTACTGTGTGTATTTTAATAGGCAAAGGAACGAGCTTGGAAATGGGATGACAGTATGTATGTGATCTCTCTTACGCCTTCAGATTTGACCTTCTATCCTGGCTTTGGTCTCTGACCAGGATGTCTTCATCCGGTTGTTAACAAGATTTCCAACAGGACGCACATTGCAGATGCTCTCCTTCGCGCCAGGTCCTGGTCAAGAACTTTAAAAATTGTAGCAGTTCTGGCCCTGGGGACAAGTCCCTCAACCTTTGCACGCTGCTGGCCTGACAAAGCCCATTGTTAAGAAAGTCCTGGCTCCCTGCTTCAGTACAACATGGGCATCTTCCTCGTGTTTTTCTAGAACTAACGGTTTAATTGTTGTTACCCATATTTACACCGTGTATTCTCAGTTTAATTCTTTGTTCTGGCCCTTGCTCTTTCAGAGAGAGTTGCACAGGGGGACAGAGATGAGTGGCTAACTGCACTTGTTTATGTATAACCACCTTCCCTGTCAGCCAAATCTCAGTCTCCTCTTGAACCATCTTCCCCTGTTGTTACCCGTGTAGAATTCTCAGATCTGGGGTTCCCCGGGGGCAGTTGTAGCCAGGGTACAAGCGGTCAGGGGTAGCCCCACCTAAGGCATTCCAGGCAAGAGCTGTGTAAAGATGGCCAAAGTAGTGCTGCCGGGTGGGACCGATTGGACACCGATTGGGTGGAATCCCGGTACACTTCCTGTTTGCCCAGGAGAAAATAATGGTATAGACTTCCATCTCACGGTGGGGAGTTGAGAAAGGCTTTACTGTACTGAAGCTGAAGTTACAACAGGACCCCTTCCTTCCTGGAGTCAGCTGGGCATAGCATTCTTACTCCCTTTTTCCGATTCTTCTGCTGGTTGACCTGCCTTCAGGGCCTGCTGCTGCTCCTGCATTTATTCCTGCAGAATCTTCCCTGATTGGTTTGACTTGATACCTCATTTGTAAGCTATTGATTTCTGAAGCCAGGGGTTGAGAAAACTGGTTCAGGGGATTCTTAGTCCAAATCTACTCAAGAGCAGATCTTAAAATCTGGTTCTTCGAGGTCCATGTGAACAGAAACTTCCTTCTATCGCTCTCATTTGGTTTAGCTACTGTTTCCAGTGTTTTGTTAGCTTTTTTCTTAGTCTTTCGGTGACCTCATTTTAAATAGCTCTTTCTGCATTTGCTAAGCACCCATGATCTCTTCTGCAGAGATTCTGTTTATAACATATATATGTGGCCAAAGTGAAGCTGTTGTTAATATTCTTCACTTTAGACACGAGAGTAAAGCAGTTCTTAGAGACCCACCTCTAAGGTAGTGGTATATAGTGGTTTGTTCTGGTTTTCAGTTCTTTATTTTTAGAAGTCATATTAAATCTTCCTGAACTGTATTGAAGAGATCTAGTATTTGGGGGGAACCCTTTATAAACAGTGTGAAATAAAAATATCAGCCTGACAAAACAACTTTTTATCAGGGATATTGTGTACTTTTGTATAGCTGGGAAAGTACCATTTAGAGTAGTTTTTCATAAGATGACAGGATTCAGTTCCCGAAGAAACTCAAAAGTTCTTGGTTCTCTTCTTATTTGCTAAAATGTGCTGTTCATGTTAAACCACATTAATTCATATAGTCAGTTTATGAGAATGCCCTAAAAATGTTCAAGATGTGCGGAGTGTGCCAAGATACCGGGAAAAGGTAATTCAGACTGAACAATGAAAATCCTCCAAAGTGTTCAGCAGATCTCCTAAACCTGTGGTTTGTTTGGCTTGTGAGAATGTGGTGTTTAATCTTCTTTTAAAAAGCAGGGTAATCCTAAACCACGATAGCACTTTTATTTTCTTCTGGTTTAGGAGACCTGTGCCCTAATGACCTGAAATTCGGGCTTCTTTTCTTAGGCTCCATAAATAACCTTTTTGCCGTTAACCCAAAACTGTTTTCATGCCACACTTTTTACTGATTCTTTAAGTGCTTGGAATGCTCATGACATGTATAACCTTTGTACATGAGAGACATTGAGCAAGCGTAGATTGTATTAATGTTGGTTGCTAAGTTGGATTGCTTCAAAACATTCCTCCTATAAGTAGCCCTTTGAGGTTAGGCATGAAAACTGTCTTAAAGAAACAGATGAAATGCCTTGGCCGGAGTTACGGCGGCTGCTGACATAATTTCCTTCTCATTCCTGGGTTCAGACCATTTGATAATTTCCTTAAAGCGTTCAAAAGTTATGATTAAAAGCCAGAAAGCTGCTGCTCATTGTCTGTCCTCCCTCTGCTGCTGTCATTAACCACTTCTTTACACATAACTTCCCAACTTCTAGCCCAACATCAAAGCATCTGGTTTCTTAAATAAACAAGCCCTGTAGAGAGACTGTGCTGTATGCATGTCGGCTCTGAGAAGAATGTGTGTGTGTGTTTGCTGGTGCTGGCACGGCTGAGTCCAGGCTGACAGGACTGAATGTGCCTGCTGGAGGTTCAGGGAGCTGCCTCTTCTGGCCTGTTGTGGATCTTTATAACACCCGGAAATCTGAAGGTCGGTGCCTTTAGCTGTCCTGGAACTTTCTAACTGCCTCATTTATTCCAACATTCAGCCTCTCTTCACTCTACTTTCCCCACCATTCCCACCCACACCCTCAAGTAAATCTTCTCTCGAGTCCTGTTCCACCCATTTGTTTGGGGGTCAAAGAATGGGAATTCTGTAGGATTTCCTTCTTGGTCCTGATTGAGCAGAGTGAGCAAAATCCTCAAGGTGTTCTCCTCCCATGCCGTATACGAATCAGAACTTTAACCCCTAACGGCTGTTAAAATGACATATGCATTGGGGATTTCAGTTACAAATATCAGCAGATTTGATGAAGTATATTTATCTGGGGAAAGGTTAGTCTTCATCTGAGGTTTGGTTGGGGTGAGGGTAGAGAGCGATCCAGGCAGGACAAATGGCTCAGAGGGAATGCAGGGTAACAATTAGGTAAGCTGTCTGCTGACTCAAATATTTGGCTCTGTGCATAGTGACTTTTAATTAGAAATCTGAGTCTCTTGTCTGTTTGTGGAAATAATTGGAAGAAGCCTCATGTTCTGGTCAATTTCTAATGGTTATTTTCTTTCTGTAATGATAATAATAATAGGCTCTCCATCCCGCTGTTTTGATCTGATCTTTCATGTCAGGTTCATGGAAGCTATTAGCAGCTTCTGCACTCTGCCGATTTCCAATCGGCTCCTGCCAGCAAGCATTGGGTTCTCAGTGGGTGACTGCAGAGACTGTGCTCCCCAACTTTGTCCTAGTTGGCCTGTTATCCTTGTGTGATCGGCAGTGCTTAACACTGAGTGGTAGTGGTCAGAGTAGGAGTAACGTCGCCTCCTCTCCCTCCCTTTCTATCCATCCCTGCCCCTCAGATTGTCTCTACAGAAAGTAAACTGTGTTTTGAGACTGAAGAAATGATGCTCAAATGTTTTATGTGATTAGAAGCTAATATTAGGGTAGGCGAAACTATCAAATTTTTAAAAAAATTTTTTTTAATGTTTTATTTATTTCTAGGAGGGAGAGAGAGAGAGAGAGCGTGAGCAGGAGAGGGTCAGAGAGAGAAGGAGTCACAGACTCTGAAACAGGCTCCAGGCTCTGAGCTGGCAGTCAGCACAGAGCCCGACGCAGGGCTAGAACCCATGAACGACGAGATCATGACCTAAGCGAAAGTCAGACACTTAACCGACTAAGCCACCCAGGCGCCCCAAAGACCCAGATTTCTTGGGGTGCTCGGGTTGCTCAGTCGGTTAAGTGTCTGACTCTTGGTTTATGTTCATGTCATGATCTCATGGTTCGTCAGATCAAGCCCATATTGGGCTCTGTGCTGATAGTGCCCAGCCTGCTTGGGAATTCTCTCTCTCTCTTCCTCTCTCTCTCTGCCCCTCCACTGCCTGCACNCAGGTGCCCCGAAACTATCAAATTTAACATGTGATTTAAAAATACAGCTTTTTTAAGGACAGTGCTGTGATAGTAGCTCCAGAAATATTATGAAATAGATACTGCATTTGTAAATTTCCAAAAATTTCCAGTTGCTTTCCTATCCGTTTGTAACCAACGCATCTTTTGCTCTTTTTAAAAATTTGGTGAAAATTGATTGGCTCAGTCAGTTAGGCGTCCAACTCTTATTTTCAGCTCAGGTCATGATCTCACAGTTTGTGGGTTCGAGCCCTGAGTCGGGTTCTGTGCTGTCAGTGTGGAGACCTCTTGGGATTCTCTCTCTACCCCTCTCTCTGCCCCCGTCCCCCACCCTCGTGCTTGCTCTTGTTCTCTCTCTCTCTCTCAAAATAAACATTTTTTAAAAATGTGGTGAAAATTTGTTCTTCCCATTGTCTAGGTAGCCATGTCACTGGATCTGTATGTAGATGGGTTTGAGGAGGGACATGCTGGTTAGTTTCAGTCCGTTCTAGACAGGTTTTTCTTGTTCTAATGGTGACTGTAATCAAAGCTGGGTTAGTAATATGTGTCTTCGAGCTAGCTGGGTTGAATGGATATTCATGACAGACTCTTCATACCTGTAGAGGTTTCTAAGTGAATGCTAGACATGTGGAGGTTTTTTTCTGTTCTTTTTTTTTTTTTTTTTTTAAAGATTGAGGCTATTTTCCTCACTCTACTCCGAACCCCAGTCTCAGGAAACCACAGTGAAAACAGAATCTTCCATTCAGAGCCTGTGGTGTTTTGCTGAGAAAGTTTTCTGTGACTGTAATTTATTTTCTGTTTTGCGTTTTGCTTTCTAGCCCTCAGTTCCTCATCTACAACACGAGAAATTGTGAATTCGATTTAAAATGTCTTTTAAAATTCTGGTTCATATGGAGGCCAGAGGTTGTGATCACAAATGTTTATTGCTTGATTCTGAATTTAGAAGCAAATTTCAGCTGATCTGCTTCACAGTTGAACTTGAACATAGCCTGGGATTTCACATCTGGGGGTAATTTGTTACCACCGCCAGAGCTTGCTTCACTGAAATACGAGAGTTCCTAAAGATAGGACTATATATTTTTTTGCCTATAATCTTGAAAGACATTTGACTTGTTTATTTTTTGGGTAATACTTTATCATTCTTTGTTGCCTTAAAAGTCTAATGCTAAGCAAATACTAACCAAAGCTTTTGGATAGTTCAAAAGCAAACCCAATAAATATATAATAGTACATTTGTTTTTTCTCCTTCCCTGAAGTACTTTGCCAAAATTGGGGTTTTTTTTTTCTTTTTTCTTGTTCTTTTTTGTCCTGACTGCTGTGTTTGAAAATAGATGGCCCGGGGCGCCTGGTGGCTGAGTCAGTTAAGTGTCCTCCTTTGGCTCAGGTCATAATCTCACATTTTTTGTGAGTTCAAGCCCCACATCAGGCTCTTTGCTGTCAGCAGAGAGCCCACTTCAGACCCTCTGTCTCCCTCTCTCTCTGCCCCTCCGTTACTCTCTCCCTCTCTCTTTCTCAGAGAAAAAAAAAAAATTATCAGCTTACCATTAGTATATTCAGCCCTGTGCTAGTTAGAAATGTATGTGTGATTAATTGGCTTCTCATCAGAAGAAAATGTATGGGTTTTTTTTTTTCCTTCTAGGGCTTGAGTAGTATTCTCTCGTGTTTGCTTTTGTTAAGAGTTTTGTTTTCTTCCTGTATGTTCTAAGAAACTAGGTTCTAATATTGTATTTCAGCCAATTTGTAAGTCTGATTCAACAGTAAGATCACCCTGAAGGATCAAGAGACTTGAACTCGGAAAGAAAATTTTGATTAACCTTCTACTTCCCAGACAAGATAATTCAAATCAAATGTCTATCTGGTACATACTATTTGTCACAGGGACTCTATAGATATGTTGTATACAAAATTCAAAAGAGAAATCTCAGTACCCAGATTTGAGTCCTTGCTCTGCTGCTTTATTGCTGTGTGATTCATGGACAGTCACTTAACTTCTGTGACCTTTATAGTTTTTTTAAAAAATTTTTAATGTTTTATTTATTTCTGAGAGAGAGAGAGAGCGTGAGCAGAGAAGGGTCAGAGAGAGAGGGAGATACAGAATCTGAAACAGACTCCAGGCTCTGAGCTAGCTGTCAGCACAGAGCCCGATGTGGGGCTCGAACCCACAAACCGTGAGATCATGACCTTAGCTGAAGTTGGACGCTTAACCGACTGAGCCACCCAGGTGCCCCCCTTTATAGTTTTTTTAAACTAGAGAAGCAGCTTTAGTACTATCTGGAGGGTCAAATATAAGGTTTTATCAAAATGTTTGTTAAACATATTGTGTGGATGTCGTTCATTCAAGCACTTACTAAACTATGTATAGTGGAGTTCAGGCCTGTGCATCATCAAGGGTAAAGATTAAAGATATCCTCATTGGTGCTACTTTAAGGCTTAGATGTTCAGAGATGGCGTGATGAAGAGTTTGGAAGAATTTTTGAAGAAGGCTTGATCACTACAGTGCAGTGGTCTGGGAAGGCCTCCTAGATGAAGAGAGAATCAAGGTATGGAGGTAATTATTAGGGAGATCTGTAAAGGCATAATGGTAAGGAAAGCCAAGACATGCTCAGGAAATGGTCAATGGAAAGGTGAAGAGTATGTCTAAGGTTTCCATAAAAACATGTAGAAAAGTCCAGAAAGGTAGCTCTTGGGCAGGGGCGAGAAGAGGAAAGAGAGGGGAGGTCTGGGCAGAGAATTTTGTGTTGGGACTTACCAGGGAACATCTTTTAACAGGTAGTGCCAGGCAGGAGGCTAGAACTAGAGAAACCAGAGGCGGAAGTGGGGAGCCAAGAAGAGTTATCCTTTGAGAGGTTGAGCATTGCTGTGGTCTTGAAGAGTACGTCCAACAGGAGAATGGAATAGAGGGCAGTGCAGACCACCTTTTATACTTGAAGCGCTGAAGGTTCTAAGGGTCACTCCTGGACTCCTGACCTCATTGGAGGAGGATGTGAGCCAAGGTAAGAGACACACAGGAGCTGTAAGACGAAGCTGATGAACAGATTTCTCTGTTCTAAACAGTTTTGTGAATAAGCATAAGGCTGAATTCTTGCTGATAATATGCCTAACAGTTTGACTCATAGATTGTTAGGCTGATTAGCTGGTCAGATCTCTCTTGATCTCTCTTACTGATACGGCTAAATGACTGTGGGCCAAGAACTGAGTGTAGAACACAGATTCCCAACGTGGTGCTACGCTCCCAAAAAGTGTTCTGTTAAGACATTTTAAATCTATGCCTTTGCTGTGGGGAAAAGGCAAGGTTAGAGACCCCCGTTGTAGGTCATCTAGTTGTGACTTCTCTGCTCCCTAAGGTCATTGTACCCTCAGCAGAGCTCAGTTAGCCTTTTTATTTTTTATTTTATTTTTTTAAAGTTTATTTATTCATTTTTGAGAGGCAACGTAAGTGGGGGAGGGACAGAGAGAGAGAGAGGGAGAGAGACAATCCCAAGCTGGCTCCACGCTGCCAGCACAGAGCCCATCATGGGGCTTGAACTCACAAAACTGTGAGATGATGACCTGAGCCAAAACCAAGAGTTGGATGCTTGACTGCCTGAGCCACTTGGGCACCCCTCAGCCTTTTTAAACCTCAATTTCCCATCATATAAAATGGATCAGAGGCTTTGAAGGGAAAATGTTTTGAAAACCTTGAAGTACCATGTGTGTTCTTTATGCCGTTTCTTTTTTAAATTATTTTATTTTATTTTTTAATATTTTTTTAATGTTTTATTTATCTTTGAGAGAGAGTGACAGCATGTGCAGGGGAGGGTCAGGGAGAGGGAGACACAGAATCCGAAGACAGGCTCTAGGCTCTGAGCTGTCAGCACAGAGCCCGACGCGGGGCTCAGACCCACGATCCGTGAGATCATGACCGGAGCTGAAGTCGAATGCTTAACCGACTGAGCCACCCAGGCACCCCATTTATGCCATTTCTTAATAAGCCTGTTGATCTGTTCCCGAGTCCACAGGGCCCAAATGTCAACTAAGCGATCCGATAAATACCAGCTCAAGAGGAACACGTGCATAAACAGAGATATATGAGATGAGGTGGTTTTATCACTTGGCAAGGTTGGGTGACAGGCTTGAGCGGGGGTGGCAAGAAGGAAAGTGAGTCAAGATTGGCAGAAATGTGAGAAGCGTATGTGTTCTTTTTATAACCTTCAGGATTGCATCAAAATTTTAACTTGTTAATATGATTGACAGTTTTTTGAGGCAGTAGTTACAAGGGAACATGATCTCAAGTCAGACCTGGCTGGATTCAAACTTCGGTGGTGATCATGGGCAGATTAATCTCTGAACCTTGGTCTTTTCATGTATAAAATGAGTATACTAATATCTGTGTCTTAGGGTCACTGTGAAGAGAAAATGAGATATGGGATTTAGTGTGTATTCATCCTTTATCATGTCTTTAATGATTATTTCCACAAAGCTTCTGATGCATTAGCAGTTAGATGCTCAAATATTTGGGTATGCACTTAACTTTTTTTTTTTCCACAGCTGTAATATTCCTAGAGAATTGTTACGGGTACTCACGGGAACCAAATCTAGATTAAGAAATATGTACCACCTATGTCCTTGGACTTGGAATTTTAAGTAAAAGGGTATAAAAATCCCTTTTTATGGGGTGCCTGGGTGGCTTAGTCGGTAAAGCGTCCAACTTTCGCTTAGGTCATGATCTCACGGTTCGTGGGTTCGAGCCCCGTGTCGGGCTCTGTGCTGACTGCCAGCTCAGGGCCTGGAGTCTGTTTCAGAGTCTGTGTCTCCCTCTCTCTCTGACCCTTCCCTGCTCATGCTGTCTCTCTCTCTCTCTCACCTAGAAATAAATAAAAACATTTAGGAAAAAAAAATCCCTTTTTATTAGAGAGGGGATATTTGACCAGAGTGTCTTTCCTGAAACTATGGGAGATGAAGGTGGAGAGTCATAATCCCACCATCATCGGATACTGGGTAATTGAGTTCTACTAGTTTCAAGTATATATCACTATTTACTTACAGTTTTAAGGAATTCACAGTTACAACAAATAAGACTCCTTATCATTTCATAACTACTTCTCTTTCATTAAGCTTTATTTATTAGAGTTAAGAGACTGTGGTTTCGAAATGGCACCTTGCCTGTTGTGTCCCCCTTTGGAAACTGAGCAGCCTGTTAGCTTTGCACTGTGCCGTCCTCTGTGAGTTTTAAGAAATATTAACGAGATGTGATCAGTACTTCTCAGGAACTTTGCTGGCAGTCAGAGCAGACCAGGATGCTAATGGAATTATTTTTTTATTATGTGCATATCTCTTTAGGCTAACATTTCACCACTTCCTGGCCTCTGTTAGCCCTCTGTTCCAGTTAGTGTGACCTTTTCACCAGTCCCTTGAGATCATCATGTGCTTGGCTGCTTCTCCATCTTTGTGTGTATGGCTTTTCCTGCCATCTGAATGTCCTTCTCGCTCTAGGTGCTTTTTTCTGTTCTCTCCTACCACTTTTAACTATGCCGTGTGATCTAGCACTCAACTGTAGTACTCCGTCTCGTATTCACTCTCATTTATTAAGTTTCTTCTTCCCCAGATTATAAACTGCCTAAAGGTAGGAGCCATGCTGGCACTATTCTTTCACCACGTTTGCCTCATACAGTGCTGGGGAAAAGTAGTCATTCATTGTGTGGTCCGGAGGCAGGCAGACATGAGTTTGAATCTTTGCCCTGTGACTTACCAGCTCTGTGAGTTCGGACAAATGACTTAACCTCTTTGAGCCTGCTGCTTCCCCTATAAAGTAGTCGGTGGGTTATATATCATAGGCACTCAGTTAAAGTTCAGTGCCATTACTGTTATTCTTTACTTCAACCGTTGCTAATTTCCCTGCCGTCTAAAACTTAGTTATAAGTACAATAAGTACCCAGAAGAACAAAAGTAACCACAGGAGAATAATTGACCGAGGGCCATTTAGTCTGGGGGCCTTAGGAAGGTCTTAACTGAGAAATTATTTAAACTGATACTTGAAGATGAATAGAATTTTATCAGGAGGAGTATCCCAGGCAGAGAGAACTGTGTGTTCAAAGGCCTCGGGCTGGAAAGTGCTTGGTGTGCCGGAGGGTCTGGAAGAAGGCCCGTGTGGTTGTAGCAGAGGCTGTGAGGGCATAGTCCCCACCTGTACTGGGGAGTGGCTGGCAGCTGGGACGCATCCCTTATCACCGTCTTTTCTTTGAAGTGGGACTAAGATGTAAAAAGTAAATGCTGACTGTTTCGAAATTTAGCTCATTTATTGAGCAATAATCAGAATTGAATTATCTCATGAAAGTGAATTTTTCAAAAGCTAAGCCTATCTTTTTAAATGCTAAAGATTTTTTTGTTTTTGTTTAATGGAAATCCTTCTAAAATATTTCTCTGCCTTCTCAGTCTGCAGTGCAAGTGTGTTGGTTGAACTCCGTGTGGGCTGGAAACTTGAGAAGCAAAGTATGACCCTGGATCATTTGAGATTAAATTATGCTATCCCACCACTCACATTATTTTGTTTTATTTTTTTAATGTTTACTTATTTCTTTTGAGAGAGAGTACATGAAGAGGGGGGCAGAGAGAGAGAATCCCAAGCATCAGCACCATCAGCGCTGAGCCGATGGAGGGCTTGAACCCACCAACTGTGAGATCATGACCTGAGCCCAAATCAAGTCAGACGTTTAACTAACAGAGCCGCCCAGGCGCCCCACCACTAACATTATTTTAATATGGTGTGACATTCATGCATTCAAGGGCTGTTGGGAATGTGGAGCTGTTCTCTCCCCTATTGAACAGCCTGTTGTCTGTTCATTGAAGTTTACTTTTTTTTCTACAGAAATGATAGACCCCTTGCAATATCCTGCTCTTTCTTGCTGCTGATCCTGTCTTGAGATACCCTATCCCCCAAATTTTAGTTCCTTCTTCTGTAAGCTAAGAAAGCGGATTACTAATTTTTGGCAATTTTGGCAAGTTTAGCAAATTGACTTGGAGGGACAGTCTGCAGGTTTACCTTAGAGGTCAAATGCATAGATTTCTTCTCCCTTGCTTCCTTGCAGTGAGTGTTTGGGTCTTTGGGGCTTCTCTGTGACACAGGTCACTGTTGCCCTCCCCTTTTAACACGAGTATTGTGAAGCTGACGCGGGCAGCTGAATTTGTTTGTTTGTTTAAACAGAGCAGTGGAAAAGCAAACTGAGTGGTTAAATTATTGATGAGTCCTAGAATCTTAAAGCTTATAAGGACTAGAAATGTCATTCCAGCTGCCAAGCCTTGGTGGTGAAGTTAGGTCACATTGCTCACGTTCACACAGCTTTCAGCAGAGCTGGAAATAAAATTCAGGTTGAATATTAGCCCAGTGCTCTCCTTTGTATCAGCCTGCCTTGCGGAATACTCTGAATAATTGAGTAGGTATGAAAACTTGTGTAATATTTGGTGTTTAGCTTTTTCATTTCTAAGAATAGTCTCCATGAGAACTGGAACATTTGTGATCTTATTTTTAGCTCGTGTTTTATGATCCTGGCAGCGCCTTATTTAACAGAGCCGGATTCTGTTAAGATTTTCTCCCTGCCTGCAAGAGTATCACCTAGGTTGTGTTCCAGACCTCTTTTGCATGTCACTGCGTCCTGTCCATCCCTGTGTTCCCTAGTTGGGGTTTGGAAGCCTGAATCTTAAATTCCCAGCTTTTACGGAATCACCGGGGCCTTGCCTTTGTATGTTATTTCATTTGATTCTTATTATTCCCGTGAGTGAAGGAGCATAATTCAGTTTTACTTCGGAGGAAATGGATGCCCAAGAGAGAAAATAATTTGTGCCTGTTTTTCCAACCAGCTAATTAACTGGACTGGGCTTTCACACCCGCTTTTGTGGTTTTGTTTTCACTGTGACAGGCTGTCGTCTATAGATTAAAGGTCTAGCATATTCAGCCTTCATTTTTAGACATCTGTCGGAAGTGTGTTTTGGGGTATAAATGCTCCACGAGCACAGAATGTGAATTATCACTTCTGTTTCCCCAGTGCTCCAAATAGGGTGTGGCCCACGGTAGGCACACAGAGGTACTTGTCGCAAGAAGAAATGTGTATGAACGATGCCATCGTGGGATTCGTTCCCTCGTTTACTAGCCAGAGAGGTGGTTCCTGATGGGAGGGGGGTCGGGTCATCTATCTGCATGTGGCTTTTCACCTGGGCCTGTCCCTGTGAACGTGACCCATGTTTGGTTGTCCAGTGTTGGGTCTTCCAGTATTTTACTTTTGATCAGGTGTGTAACTAAAGACAGGCAGAAGTTTCTCGTTACCAAGCTGTTTTTTTTCCAAGCTACAGTGACTCTCAGGACTAACTTTAAGCTCTCCAAGTTATAGCTACAGTAAGTTGATTAGGCTTCTGGTTTAATTAGATGTGAAGACAGAGTTATCCCTCTGAAGAATGCCGTGGTTTGTGGCCTTTCTCTTTTTCCACATGGGACTAGCAGTTGGCCACAGGACCAGAGAAACGGACATTTGTGTTAATTCATGGTCTCTAAAATGTGTGGACCTCAGGCTTTAAACTGACAGGCAATAAATGCATGGAAAAATCTTACCATTGGCTGTCAAGGTGGATGTATTTCAGAGAAGGTGTTATAAGCTTCTCCTGGACTCGCTAGCGTAATGAGTCCCTGAAAGCCAATTTGGTTTTAAATGCCAGCCAGTGACTCCCCGCTGCCCAGAGCTTCCCTCCTGGGGGCAGTAAACGGCTGTCAGTACCATCTGGGACACTAAAAATCACTCTTCAACAGGTGATGAACAGAAGACCATGAGTACATCAGTGAATAACAATATTAGGATGTAGAATAAAGAAGTCCACTTCAAATCCAGACCACCCATGTTAGTGTGGGTGGGGGCTCTGTGACCTCTCCTGTAACCTTCTGTACACCCCATTTTCCAGTGTAATAGAAGAATAAACTGACATGGTCTATGTGTGCTTTTTATACCACCCTTTTATATATTCTTTTTTCAAAATAAAAATAACTTCTCTGGTTGTATTTTTATAAGTGATTCCTGATAGTTGGAGATGGGGTGGGGAGTAATTCAGTCAATCCAGAAAAACTATAAAGAAGAAAAAGTATCACCATAAATTCTACCACTTAGAGACAATTGCTGTTAAATTTTGAAGGACCTCCTTCCAGATATCTTTTATCCATCAGTACACACACAGGATTTTACACACTATTCTGTAACCTGACTTTGACTCAGCATGTTAGGAATAGTGTGCCTTGCAATGTCAGTGACTACCTGAAACATTTTCAGCAGCCCCTGGGATGTTGTTTTATTGCACACCCTAGCTTATTTAACAAAGCTTAATCCTTCACCTAGAATATACAGGTAGAGCCATAGCTTATGCGATTGTTGTACGGATTAAATGATAATGTGTTAAGGTGCTTCGCAAAGGAGATGGCCTGTAGGAAGTGCTCAGTAGTTGTTAGCTGCAGTAAACACCCAGGTACAAACCCGTCTTTTGTTAAGATGTTTAGTTACCCCCCAGTGATAAATTCCTACGAGTGGGTTTGCTGGGTCACGGGGTATGGGCATTTTCAGTTCTGATTCACATCACCAAGCACCTCTTCAGAAAAGTGGTAGCAGTTTGTGTGCTCCCACTGCCAGTGCTCACAGGGGCCTGGTCTCCGTGCCCTCACCGGAGACGTCCTGTCAAACTTTTCTGCAAGTTGGAGGTGTCATCACATTATTTTTCTTTGGATTACTAGTGAAATTGAATAGTTTTTCATGTTATGAGGCATTTCCTTGTCCTTTTGTGAATTGCTTCTTTGTGTCTTTTGCCTATTTTCTTTTGAGGCCTTTGTCTTTTTCTTATTGATTTGACAGCTCTTTTCTATAGTAGCCCTTTGTCATGTTGCACATAATTTTGACTTTTTTTTCAACTTGCTATTTGGTATTTTAAAATTTTTTTTAATGTTTTACTTATTTCTGGGAGAGAGAGAGAGAGAGACAGCGTGAGCAGGGGAGGGTCAGAGAGAGAGGGAGATACAGAATCCAAAGCAGACTCCAGACTCTGAGCCTCCTGTCAGCACAGAGCCTGACGCGGGGCTCGAACCCACGTACCGTGAGATCATGACCTGAGCTGAAGTCGGACACTTAACCGACTGAGCAACCCAGGCACCCCGCTATTTGGTATTTTTGCCATTAAAATTTTTTATGTAAAGTCAAAGTAATCCCTGTGTTATATTATGGGTTTGGTATTTGTATCATTTTTTGTAATGGTCTTCTCATTCTGAGATTATAAAAATAGTCTCTCATACTTCTAGGAGTTTGATTATTTGACTTTTTATATTTAAATCTTCGCTGTATGTGGAATTTATTTGGGAATGAGGTTAAAAAGGATTTGGGGGATCCAGCTTATTTTTTCCAAATAGCTAGTTTTCCCAACACTTCTACCACCGACTTGAAATGCTAGCTCCATTGTACACTGAAAGAAACCTTGTCCAGCCTTGGACTTTGTTTTGTTCCATTGATCTGTCTTGTTCCTGTGCCAGTAACTGTGCTAGGAGATTAATAAGTCTCTCTCTAGAAGTGGCAAATTTAATGCTTATCTGCTCCTGAGAGAATCAAACTGACATTTTACATAGCTGGTCTTAAACTGCTTGGTTTCTGAGCTTCCTCCTTCGGGGTATGATTACATAATCTGAATTACAGTATTTACTCGGTGGCCCCACTGGATACTGGCTTTGGGATTGTTCATCACACAGACAGCATATTTACATGGTTTGCCTTAATTTTGACCTGCGTCTAGATTGTACATTTGGCTGACTGCTTAGCAATATGAAGTGGCCAGCTCATGTTCTCTTTGTGCTAAATAATCTACCTCTTAGGCACACTACATTGGAGCAACACAGCGATTGTTTTCCAGAAATAAAACATGCTTCAATTCTCCCCACCTTCTCCTTTTCAACTGTCAGGCATACAGTTAACACGTAACATCATTTCTGCAACAGTGCTTGAAGTAGACATTCCCTCTACCTTCTGTTGGCTGACCTTCTTGACTCCTACATGTTTTTATATGTTCAATATTTTAATATCGTAGGCTATTCATTGGTAATATTGTTCTGAAGGTTTGGGTTTTCTCCTCTTAAAGGGGTTATTCTGCCTTTCAGTTCTTTATAGTCAGAAACCTTTGTCCTCTGCTCATATTTCTTTCATTCATCTTAACTTTGCTTTGATTAGAACAATTGAACCATAACTTACTGGTTGATATGTTCAGCTGTATATACCATTGGAAACCTGGCCCATTTGAGTAAGTAATCTTGTGGCCTCATCTCTGTTTTCTTTGGGTATTTCAAGCAGAAGTGCTTTTCTTCTCACATTTCCTTTCCTCTACTTTTATTTTCCTTCTTTTCTTACCATAACTTGTCTATCCTGATCTTAAGATCCTTTTTTTTTTAATTTAAATTTTTTTAAATGTTTACTTATTTTTGAGAGAGAGAAAACATGAGTGGGGGCCGGGGGGAGCAGAGAGAGAAGGAGACACAGAATCCGAAGCAGGCTCCAGGCTCTGAGCTGTCAGCACAGAGCCCGACGTGGAGTTCGAACCCACAAACCATGAGATCATGATCTGAGCCACAGTTGAATGCTTAACCAACTGAGCCACCCAGGCACCTCAGAATCCTTATTTATTTTAATGAGCACTTACAGTATCTACTGTTCACTCAGTACTTTACTAGTAGGTGGCACTAATATGCTATTTATGTTATCCTTTGAAATTTTTCAGAATGCTTACATGTGTCTGTGTGTGTTCTACCTGCATAATAGCATTCCCACGCCATCTTGCTGTTGCTTGTATCTGCCCCCACCTCAGTAAGCCCTGCTTAAATCTCAGTATGCAGACCACTGTTTCCTTGTACTCGAATGTTTGCATTTCTCTTCTGTGTAGTCTGCCTACCCCTGGCCAGTGTCTCCAAACACTTTGATGCATTCAGGGCATCCTTACGAGTTTGGGCCATATGGGGTTGATGGTAACTATAAAGGGAAGGAGAGGAGTGAGGTCACTATTATAGGTATGAGCATCCAAGAATGCACCCTTGTGTCCACTGTGCTCTGGCTGGCAGAGGCATAGGAAGAAACCGTGTTTAGCCATTATTTACTGAACTGTTGGTAATCATGGTAGAAGAAAGATTACACACAGGTCAGTGATGTTGGTAGCAGGAGTTTGTGAGTGGACTTCTATGGAGATCTGGTAATACCAGATCACAGTGCCCACTATCTAAGAATTCTTTGTATAATTTGAGAGGTAGTCAGATATGTAAATAGTTCTAGTACAAGCAACATCTGTAAGTGTTGTGAGAATAATATCGAGGAAGAGATCACATGTGCTATGATAATTGGGAACCAGAAGTGTTGGTTTTACATGGAAAAACGGGATTTTGCACTGGCGAAGTCCTTCTCTTGTGGCTGTCAAAAATGAACACCCACCATACAATACTGAGGGCCAATGAACAAGTTCAGAAAAACAGAACCTTCCTTTCCTAAAACCTGCATTTAAAAAATACTTTAAGCGGGTATAGGATTCCATCTTTACAGTTTTCCCCTAGTTCTTTAAAGATGCTGATCTGCCGGCTTGCACTGTGTCTAAGGGGAAGGCCACTGTGATTCTTTGTTCTTCTGTATGTAGTGTCATTTCTTCTTCTGGGTGCTTTGAAGCTTGTTATCGCTGGTTTCAAACATTCGGAATAGGATGTGCTTTGGTGTGGTTTTCATTGTGCTCCTTCAGCTTCGGATTTGTGAGCTTCTTGGCTCTCTGGATTCATACTTTTTTTTATTAAATCTGGGGATTTTTATTTCTTCAGGTTTTTTTTTTTTCTACTTCCACCCCCCACATCTTCCAGAGACTCCTATTACATATATATTTGGTGACTTGAAGTTCTGTAGCTCGGTGGTGCTCTGTACATTTTTCTGGTCATTTTGGCTGTGTCTCACTCGGGTGGCTTCCGGGGTATGGCTTCGAGTCTCTTAGTGTCTCTTCTGCAGCGCCTCCTCTCCTGGTGATGCCGTCCAGTGTAATTTTCGTCCCAGACACTGTAGTTGCCATCTCTACAAGTCCAATTTCAGTCTTTCGTATTTTCTGTGCCTTTATTTAGCATGCTCAGTCGGCTCTCTCACTTCTGAACCTGCGGAGTGTAATTACAGCTGTTTTAATGTCCTTGTCTCTTCTGTTATCTGTGTGATTTCTGGGTCAGCTTGATTGATTTTTCTCCGCATTATGGTTCCTGTTTTCTTCTTTCCATGCCTTGTTTTTTTGATTGAACATTGGATATTGTGAATTTTATTTTCTTGAGTGCTGGATATTTTTATAGTACTATAAACATCTTGAACTTTGGTCTGGCGCATAGTTAGGTTCCTCAGAAGTGGATTGGTCCTTTTTGTTCTTGTTTTTCTTGGTAAGCTTTTTAGGCAAGACCAGAGTGGCATTTCGATGAGGGTTAATTTTTCTTCATTAGTGAAGTGGAATTTTTCCGAGTATTCACACCAATTCCTTGTGAAAGATGAGGTTTACTCCTTTTTTTTTTTTTAATATTTTTTTAATGCTTTATTTATTTCTGAGAGAGAGAGAGACAGCATGAGCAGGGGAGGGTCAGAGAGAGAGGGAGACACAGAATCTGAAACAGGCTCCAGGCTCTGAGCTGGCAGTCAGCACAGAGCCCGACGCAGGGCTCGAACCCACGAACTGTGAGATCATGACCTGAGCTGAAGTCGGACACAACCGACTGAGCCACCCAGGCGCCCCAGATGAGGTTTACTCCTATGGTTGTTGGGAACAGGGATTCTTTCTGGTCCTGGGTGAGGCCCCCCCATCTAGTCTCCTTCAGTTCTTTCAGGTGGATCTTTCCCTGATCTCAGGAGGCTTAGTCACACGCATGTGCTGATGAGGGCTCAGCTGAAGGCTTGGCCAGGTGCTTGGGGAGCCCTGGAGATCTCCAGAGTTCTCGTTCTGTGCAGCTCATGCCTCTCTAGTACTCTCCTCTTGAACATCAGCCTCCGGGGCCTCCACAGACTACCAGCTCATCTCTTCAGACGTCTGGGCTCTGCCTGAGTTTCCCTCCCCTGCACTGTGGCCTGGAAATCCTCTCCAGACTGTAAGCTAGGGAGGCTCTCACTCGCTTCCCATCTCTCAGGGATCATTGCCTTGAGATCCAGTGTCTTAAAAACTATTGTTTTACATATTCTGTGTGTGTGTGTGTGTTTGTGTGTGTGTGTGTGTGTTTTCAGGTTGTTTCAGGTGGGAAGGCAAATCTGGGCCTTGTTACTTCATCTTGGCCAGAAGCAGAAATCCTCTCAGAATAGAACTTTTCATTTCATGCTCCTTCTCATCATGGAGAAATTAAGTGGATTTTCACTTCATCATTTGCCTTTTCAGAGCTTTACAAGTAGTTCTTAAAGAAAACAAATTGGATGTTTGTTGAGTGCTGTCCACGTATATATATTGGTTCCTAAAATGAATAGGCTTTGTCCCTGCCCCATATGGGCTTCAGGTCTAGTGAGGGAGGCAGACAAGGTTCTTGTTGCTGTAATTAAAAGTAATACATGTTTTGAAACGTTTTAAGATGCCACTGCAATATAGGGTGACATGTACATTGTACCAAGTGTGAAAAGTGATTAACCATTTGAATTGATGGCCTCTTGCCAACACTTGTGACTTCTGGCTCCTAACCATGACTAGGTTGCCCACCCTTTCCTGGCCATCCATAATTCTTCTCTCATTGAAGGAGTAGGATTGTATCTGTGCTCTTGGTCCCCCAGTGCGCCTGGATCCATCTTCTTTCCATGTGACCTTTTCTTCCCACCTGAGGTTTGATCTGTTGTAGATCTGATTTCATTTTTCTCTTTGACTTTCACTAGAATGAGAATGTTAAAGACTGGAATCTGGTCCTTATACAGCAGAAATAATTCCTGTTCCCCTCCAAAAAGGTAGTTGCTCTGCTATGGATGGATGAGTTTTTTCAATGAGTTTATATGTTTTCAGAAGTAAAATGTAATTGGTTATTGGGAAGGGAAGAGAGGGAAGGTAAAGGGTAGCAGAAGACCACAGTTACAGTTAATAAACCTGGCCTGTACTTCCAGAGGAACTCTTTGGATGACAAATGAGATCGGCTATCCTTTGAGTTGTTCAGGTGAAGCTTGGGGTTGCTAGTGATCTCTAATAATCCTCCTCCTTCTGTGGCTGGGCAACAGGAACATGTGAGTAATGCCAGGGTGCGTTGACTAGGTCAGGTGTGTAGAGCTTTGTCTGAAAAGTGAGAGTTGTAGATCATGATTGGCTCAAGACTAACTCTTCTGTGGCCTGATCAAGATAGCCAGGACTCCAGTGGAGGAATTTTTCTTGTATCCTAGTCACTTGTGATGATCAGAGCCTTCCTTGGAAAGATAGCCTGTGTTTAGATGACTGTGAGCCCATGTGGTCTGTCTGGTGCCTGTGGTAGCTCTGGATATTCCTGTTCTTCAAGGAGCTCATTGAGGTAATTTCAGACACTATATTCTCACTCAAGAGAACTTGCTGTCTTGCTCTGTGTGGAATATCTTACAAGACACATTGCTGTGTCAAGTTTTTAAGCTTCTGTTTCCAGATGTCTCGAGCAGCCCTACGTTTTCTCAGATGCTTGGCCAGCTTACATGTATGAATGGCTTTTCTGTCCAGCAGAGGCTGTGAGGAGCTCTGCCTGAGCATGTGAGAGTTAACCAGCATTTAGTCAGGCCCTCTATGAGGCACTGATTTACAAGAGATTATACAAGAGCTTCTGCTGACTTCAAAGGTACTTACGGTCCAGAGGGGAAATAGCATAGGTGAATTCAAAAACCCATTCCGGAGAACTGGGAAAGAAAATTAGAAGATAAGCAAAACAGTTAGTGTTTTGAGTCCGGTTTCTTCAGACTTCTCTGTTGGGATAGCGGCTTGAGTGACCAAGCGGCTGGCATCCCACCATTTATAGACATGTTCTATTTTGAGAGTGAGTTGGTGGTTTGGGAAAGACGCATAATCATTTTCAACAAATGCTTATTGAGTGTGTTAAGTATCATGGTAGGCATAAGGAGTACAAATAAGTATAAAGTTAAAGCCTCTGCTTCTAAGGAATTACTCATATTCGGAAAGGCAGGGCATGCTTAAGATTTAAAAACTTAAGAAGATAGATGTCTTTGTAAGAAAAAAGCATATAATCGTCAACATTTAGTAGAACTAAATACTAAACTATTAACCCTCAGAGAGTGGGGCTTGAGGTGGTGGGGCATGTGGCGGGGGGGGAGAGGAAGTATCTTTACTTTTTACCATATACCTGACCTGTGAACTACATGGGTTTGAACTGCATGGGCCCACTTACATGTGATTTTTTTCGATGAGTACAGTATAGTACTGTGTATGTATTTTCTCTTCCTTATGACTGTCTTTATAATGTTTTATTTTCTCCAGCTTATTTTCTTGTAAGAGTATAGCATATAATACATATGCAAAATATGTGCGCATCTACTGTTTGGTACCATCTATGATGTTGGTAAGGCTTCCAGTCCACAGTAGCAGTTAAGTTGTGGTGGAGTTAAAAGTTATGTGAGGATTTTCTACTATGCCAAGGGGTCAGCACCCGTGACCCCCACTTTTGTTCAAGGACCAACTGTATACATTTGTGTGTGGTTGGAAATTTTTACCAAGTGCCAGTATTGCCCTAATGCAATTCTTTCTTTATCACTTAAAAAAAATGATAGAAACTAGAAGATTATACACATAATGTTAGCCTTGAATATCTTGCGTGATAGGATTATAAATGGTTTATATTTTCTTTATTATACCTCCCTACTATTGCCTACATTTTCTATAATGGATATGTATTATTTCATACATAAAGTATTTGAAAACCAAAACCCTAAAACATTTAAGATGATGATTTATAGTCCAACGTGCTTACCATATCTTGGATATAACATACTAGTTTTCCCTTCTCTTTCTCCTCACTCTTACCACAACTGTTAAGACTGTTCTTCTATCATCATCATCATCATCATCAGTAAATAAAGGTGAAACAGGGCATTGGCTCTTTGATTCTGTCCCTTGTCATTTTGGGTCAGTGAGTTAACCAAGGAGCAAAAGGAATCCAGCTATTAACTGCTCAGCTGTACTGTGAAGGCTGCCTAGAAAAATGTAAATTATGCTGATTGGGTTACAATTATATCTGTCAATGTGGGCTGTGATCTCTTGTTTTAAAGCATCCTAAGAATACTTTCTGTATCTTTATATTTAGTTCTGTTGGAGAAAGCAATTAGATTATTCCATCTCCCCATCTGGTGCAGTAAGAAAACTCATCTGCTTGGCTTACTTCGTATGAGAGAGAATTAAAATGTCCAAGTTGTTTGTAATTTGGGTTAAGTAGTCCAATCCGTCTCTCCCAAATTTTGTTCTGGGAGTCCATATCCCCTTATAATTATGAACTGAATTACTTCAAAAGTAATTGTGTTCTGAATTATTTAAGGAAGTCAAAGATCAAAAGACAGATGTCATTTCTAAATAAATTTTTTTTTTCCTTGTAGCATGTGTTTGATGATCTCAGTGTCTCAGTATCCTTGTCCTGGGTTGGAGATGGCACTGGGGTAAGTAGTATTTTGAGTCTGTTAATTCAGTGTAGCAAGAAGATGTCGATTTTAGGAGTTTAAACAATGAACGTTGTTACTTCCTGAAAATGGTCTCCAACGATAGTCGCAGAAAATGCCTGTTTGCAGTACAGATTTTCAGGATGATGTGATTGGTTTGGTTTTGCTTTAGAACTGGGAGCATCTTGTGACTGCCTTCCGCCATAATAGGAAGATAGACACCGTTTTAGTCTTTGGTGGCTGCTTGGCATTGAGATGAGCAAGAAGAAGAAAGAGAAAGGAGAGTGCCATGTGCTGAGACGGGAGCCTCACAATACTTGGGAAAACCCCTGTGTAGAAGCAGAAAGCTGCACATTGCACATCTTGGCATTTTTCCTCCAAACTGTATTGTTCCTGTGTCCTTTCCCACAGTTAGTGTTGAAGGACTGTGGCGCCCATGGGCTCATAGTTGCTCAGCTTCCTCTGTTGTCCCTTCCGTACCACAGAGAAGCCACTGCCAGGATCGGGGGTGTGAAAGGAGAGCTATCTCCTTATCCCTGCTAGTATAGACAGTCTCCCAGTAGGAGGGTGTGCTGAGGGTGGCCTCAGGTCTTGAATCCAGGCTCAACGTTGCCTGGCTCTGTGCCCTTCTGTCTGAACAAGGTCAGGGGCCACAGCTCATACCCTCTGGCATTCTGGTAATGTATATATATCGTAGCATTGAGGCACATGATGGCTATATCAGGAACCAAAAGAAATAATTTTGATGTCGAAAAGCGTCACAGACTTCTTACTTTAATTAATTTTTAAAACTTCTGGTAGACCGTCTCTTTAACCATGTCTTAGTTCCTGCTAAAATTTGAGTTGTATGCTAATTCCCATGATTTATTCATTTATCTAAGAGAGTTGGTATCTCCAAGATTTCTTGCTATATGGCTCTCTGAGACTCCTTAACCTCTTGTATTAATCTGTCAGAATCTTTTTCCCATGCATATTTGTGTCTAGAAAAATAGTTATTTAAAAAACTAACTTCATGGAGAACTAACAGCAAGGAGAAGAAGGAAAGGACAGATGTATATGACACAGTGACCTCTGTTAGAGCACCCATACTGTTCTGTACGTGGAAAAAGAGATGATCTTTGCCTAAGAATGTCTTACAATAATAGAGATACAAAAGAGTTAAACTCTTCCTTTATTATAATGCATAGTTGATTAGTTCTGCCTCACTGTTTCAAGTGTATGTGATGGGACCGTTTCAACAAAATAAGCTGAGATCTTGAATCATTGTGAGCCCTAGTAACTTGCTCTGTCTTGGTTTTCTTTATATTACAGTATAGGCTACTGCAGAGCTGGGCTCTTGTCAGCCTTTTAGATGTTGATTTAATCTCATCACATGCAAGCATGTAATTAGACTATCTTTCTTATTGACTGCATGCTTTTGTCTCTTCCCAGATCATTCTAGTCTTGACTACCTTCCATGTACCACTGGTAATTATGACTTTCGGACAGTCCAAGCTATATCGAAGGTGAGATGCATAACATGTGGCTGGGGCATTGGCTGAGTAACACATTGCGAATGTAAGTTCCCTAGTTTTGTAGACTTGATGGAATCTCAGAGTTGATTAAAGGATCTTCTAGCCCTCTTAAATTTTCACCAGACTCTCACACTCAGCACCCTGAGTGCCTACTTAACCTGAAAAAGTATGAAAAGGGATCTAGTTCCAAGGAGATTAGGCTGACCTAATTGAGTGGCAAAACAATAAAGGAAGATGAAGGAAGAGTCCATAGGGGTGTGTTTCCATTAATTTAAATGGGTATTTATCTGTGAGAAAGTAGCATAGAGTTTAACCATCTTTCTGTTATGGGTTTTTATATCCCTGCAATAGCACAAAATGGTTTTTATATCCCTGAAATGGTTTTTACAGTCCTCACTATGCCTCCCAGGTGAATGTCATTTATCTTATAAGAAAATGGGTATGGGGGCACCTAGGTGGCTCAGTTGGTTAAGTGTCCAACTCTTGATTTCGGCTCAGGCCATGATCTCACGATTCATGGGTTGCTCAACAGCAACACAGAGCCTGCTTGGGATTCTCTCTCTCTCTCTCTCTCTCTTTCTGTCTCTGTCTCTGTCTCTCTCTCTCTGTCTCTCTGTCTCAAAATAAATATTTTAAAAAGTGTGTACCTGTTTTGAGCCCTAAACAGTTTGTTTCCAGATCAGGAGGAGGTCCTCAGGTCAGACCTAACCCAAGTGCCTAATACTGTTCACATTGATAAGGATGGTGGCAGTGTATGTTCAGGAATCATAATCTGTAGTGTGACATTCACAAGGTTTTAAAGTTGTCTTCTCAAAGGTACAGCTTGGCTAAATAGTAGGTTCTTTACCTTAATTATAAGATTCAAGACGAGCTAACTCAGAAATTGCTGATTGTCTTCTCAGTCATTTGTGTCTATTCCATTTTTCCCCAAGGGACCTAAAGACTATGACATCCCAGCAGATGACATAGAAACTATGCCTAGGGCTTCCAGGAGCCATTGTACTCTCTCAGGGTTCTCTATTTGACTGTTGGCCTTGGCCCAGGTGGGCGTGAACCCATGTTGAAGCTCTCGAATGGATCAGCCTAACCTCCCTTCCCTAGTAGGTGTGGTCACTGGCTGTTGTTGCTACTGAGCCTGGCAGTGCTCTCTGCCCTTCCACACAGTGATTTTGGCCTAAAAATTTGCTAAGAAGGAATTGCTGTGTGAAATTGCTATAAACTCCATAAAAGCAAGGTTCTTGACTAACCCAGGTTTCTCCCAACAACCAGCCAAACAGCTGACTCATAGCAGACAAGCAGTACATACTAATCGAATGAGTGAATGTCTTGGCTTCTCTGTAATTTTTAGACTGGTATTATTTTTTATTTGATAAAGATTGATAATGCATTGTATAATTCCAGTACTAGAAAGGGCTATAATTTATAGGTGATTTTGTTTATTCAGTTAGAATAGGGGTTGAAACATTTCAGACAGATGAAAAGTATCCTGTTTGGGAAAAGAAAAAATACATTTAAAAACATTTGTAACTCTTTCCAGTGTTAAAAAAAAACTTGCTGTCATAAAATCTTTCTGTATAATACAGTTTTTCTTACCAATTCACCTTTCATTATAAAAGCAACACAACCATGGGGCGCCTGGATGGCTCAGTTGGTTGAGCATCTGACTTTCGGCTCAGGTCATGATCTCGCAGTTTGTGAGTTTGAGCCCTGCGTCGGACTCTGTGGTGACAGCTCAGAGCCTAGAGCCTGCTTTGGATTCTGTGTCTCCCTCTCTCTCTGACCCTCCCCTGCTTGTGCTCTATTTCTTTCAAAAATAAACATTTTTAAAAACAGAGCCAAATGTTAAAAAAAAATTTTAAAGCAATACAACCATATTATAAAACATTTAGAAATCTTAGAAGAAAGAAAAAATTCACCATAAGTGTAATCTTAATTTATTTACAGTTTATTATCTTGATTTTCCTCTTTAATATTACTCCTACGGCCATATAGTCTTGGGAAGCAGCATGATGCAGGGTAAAGTTGCCAGATTCTGTTGGCAAATAGGCCCAGGACTGAATCTTAGTACTCTCATTTATTTGCAAGCAGAATGAACTTGAACAAGTCGTTTAACCTCCCTAAGTTTTTTGTCATCTGTGAAAGAAAGATGATGATAATGTATCTTCACCGTAGACCAGTACCATTACCAACTGTAACTGTTGCAAGTTCTGCTTTGCAATGGCTGGCATGGAGCAAGAACCCAGTGCGGTCAACTCCTGCTGTGCCCGCAGCCAGGGATGGCACACAGCCAGGCTCTTCTGGCACTGCTGTACCAGTTGCCAAAATGAATGTGAAAGCCTCCTGTGCCAGTTGGTAAAAAAGTGCTTGCCTGCCCCGAAATGCTTCCAGGGCTTCTACAAGTGCACACACCCCCTTGTTGCTGCCAGTACCCAAGTACTACTAATGCCCAGCATCACAACCTGTCCCCGTCTGGTTGGCAAGGGCTCATCCCAGGATATTGTTCATATCCCCTCTGCTGGTAACTTGACATTTTTGCTAGACTGACAGAATTCACTTAATCACTGTCCTCTTGGAAACATAGGTGGTAGCTGATTTTTTCAGGATTACTAATGCTGCTGTGATAGATATCACGTATGTATGCATCGTAGAAGGTGCTGATTTCCAGTTTATTTTTTAGTAGCAAATCCTCTCCTATTGATTCCGAAGAGCCCTGTTGTGAAGGCTGTTTACTAAACTCTTCCTCCTCCGGGTTGAACTATCTTCCATACCTACTGCCTGCATCACTTATCTGCTCGCCTTCTGAGTTCACTTTTTATTCTCTATGTTGCTCTTGAATCGTGTGGCTGGAGCTGTTCCTGACAGGTTCATGAGTCATCCCCAGGGGGAGTAAAATGTATTTTCATGAATCTTTTTTCCAGTCCTTTTGCTTTTCAATTTTGTGTTTACTTTAACACAGCCAGAACCAAAACACAAACAGTATCGCTAAATGTCACTGTCAAAATACCTACCACCATCTGACTTAGCCCTTTTCATCCTATACTTGTCTTGTGAGAAACCCCTAACATACGTTTTACCGGGGAGCAATGCTGTTTGTTTCTGGTACAGTCTCACGCTACTGAGGTTCTTTTGCTTCGTGTTGCACAACAGGGCTTTTGTTTGATTGTTTTTTCTTTTTCCCAAGGTCATTTTGAATATTAATTATTTCTCCCCTGCTGGGAAGTGAGACCTCTTCCAGAGTTTAGGTGGAAACTGTAACTGTGCCTGGTTGCTTCCCCCACTGGTCTGGCCTGGCTGCTGTGAATTGACTCGTGTTGTCGAACATGCCAGCCAAGAGGCACGTGTGGCTTCGGAGGGGAGGGGGCAGTTTGATTAAGATGAATCCTCAACAGGGGGAGATCGCTCAACAAAAAATAAAATAAAAGCCTGTTCAATCCACTCTGAAGACTCTTCTGTTTTTTTACAGCTCTCATGATTATATTACTTATTGGATTATTGTTCTATACTAAATCTTATGTGATCAAAGGTTCATTTGGGATTCAAAGAAAAGGCACTTTCCTCACATGCCAGCTGCTCTGAGCAGTAGGGCACAGAAGGTCACAGGATTAGAAGGAAGGTTTCTTACCTATGCGGAGTTAGAGGGAAGTATACTTCGGTATTTAGGTTATAAAAAAGAATTGTGGGTGGGGTGCCTGGGTGGCTCAGTCGGTTAAACGTCCGACCTGGGCTCAGGTCATGATCTCATGGTTTGTGAGTTTGAGCCCTCTTGGACTCTATGGTGACAGCTCGGAGCCTGGAGCCTGCTTCAGATTCCATCTCCCTCTCTCTGCCCTTTCTCCCCTCTCAAAAATAAGGGAACATTTAAAAAAATTATTTTAATAAGAATTGTGGGAAGATTTGGGAAATAATAGATAAAATCCCTAGGCATTAATGATTAAGTCAAATTGAATAATATATTGATATCTTCAATTTAAAGGAGTTATATTTGAATACTTTAAATTTTGATTTTCTGTTAAGGGATAACTTATATAATAGATCGTGAAGTACATTTGCTTCTTTCAAATGTGAAGTTAAAAAGGAAATAAACCGTATCTATGGTAAACATGATAGTTTGGCTTTTGGCAACTGAAAGATGTTTTGCACCGTTTTATTTTATGGCCTCTTAAGTCTAACTTTTCATTGTAAGAGCAACTTAGTGAGACATATGTAAGCATTATGGTACACAGAAATTCTATACCTAATTACCACAAAACTCTATTTGTGATTTTTATTTCCTATTGAGAATCGTTTGACTTTTGGAAATTAGTAAGGGCATCTTAAGAAATTTCAAATTAAGGTTTTATTCCATAGTCAGTGAAAATTTTTAAGTATGTTACTTGAAGTTAAACAAAAAGATAAAACTTACAGGTATACAACAGATATTACAGCCAAGTATAGTAAACTAGCTTCTCTAACACATCTTGTATGACTTCCTTTTTAATGATATGCTTGGTTCAGTTTTCACTGCAGTAGATTATTAACAGTGATTGCATGTTTTAGTTACAAAGTTAGCATAATTCCATTATAAAACATATTTTACTGTTTTTTTCCTTAAATAAAAAGTTTATTAAAATGTACGATGATGGCATTTTTACTAAAACTTCACTTTTACCAATTTAAGGCATATAAAAATCATGAAACTAGGTGGTTTTCCTCTCTGAGGAAATATTTCCGTGAAAACACCTATTGCGTTGCCTTGTCAACCAAAGCAAAATCAGGATACCGGATACATCCTCATGTTCCTTCTGATGAAAAGTTCTGGGATTTGCGGCACCTCAGTGGCTCACCTCAGCTGGTTAAGTGTCCGATTCTTGATTTTGGCTCAGGTCATGATCTCATGGTTGGTGGGATCGAGTCCCATGTCCAGCTCTGCTCTGACAGCATGGAGCCTGCTTGGGATTCTCTCTCTCCATCTCCATCTGCCCCTCTCCTCCTCATGCGCGCTCTCTCTCTCTCTCTCTCTCTCTGTGTGTGTGTATGTGTGTGTGTGTGTCAAAGTAAATAAATGAACATTAAAAAAAAAGTTCCGGGCTTTTATTCACAATATCTTACCCTCTTTATTTTCCCGCTTGTATTCAAAATTTCTGCAGGAAACATGTATCCTTTTTTTGCATAAGGATAAAAAAAGATTAAAATTAAAAGACATAGGTAGCATTAAACAGTTGGGATTAAAAAAATAATTTTTTTCAGCCTGATGTGAATTCACATTCTGCCCATTTTGCTGGCTGATGTATGATTTCAGGGCTATAATTATGTTGCCACATTTTAATATGCTACACTGGAAATCTCAGTACAGTGGATTTTCATTGTTCTACAAAGTCTCCTTGAGCACTGAATTAGTGAACACAGAACCATTGCTCTTAGGCGAAAGAAAGAAAGGTTTAGGCTCCTGCAAACCTCTGGTCACAATATTCATTTTTGTCAGTTGATCAGTACGTAACCTTGTTTTGTGTGTCCTTCTATTGAAAGGTACCTTTTTAAATATATCTTGATTCATTAACATTGAGCTCAAAGCCAATTCTTGCCCAGAAGACGCTTATCTAACTCCTGTATTTTGTCCATAAGGTACATCAAAGCCTTAGTGCAAGGACACTAAGGAGCCTTCAACACTGTGCTAAAGGGCTGTTTTAAACAGCAGAATAACCAGCAAAAGAAAAAAACAAAACAAAAATGCAAAGATGCAAAACGCATAGCACTAAACAGACTGTGAAGAAGACCCTTATTTGCAGTATAAGAGTTGAAACAAAAAGGCAGAGCAGCCGCCTGTTGGCCCTCAGCTGGGAGTGGGCATGCAAGGTTACTCACATGTTCATCACGTGCTGCGTGCCTGCTAGTGACTGCCAGAGTGCCACGGGTCTTGATTTTAGGGTTACAAATACATTTGAATGAGTGGTCACATTTGCAAATACAGAGCCCGTGAGCAATCAGGATCTACCGTATACGCTTTCCTGATTAGGGAAAACGACTAAAGTGTTATTTTTTTTTTAAGTTTATTGTCATCCTTGTTGCTTTTATGTTGCAATTCATAGCAACTTAACCATGGCAGAAATGAACTAAAACAGAGAAACGGTTAGGCCTGAAAGCCAACCAAACAAGGATATCTATGCTTGTTTGATTGTTGAGAAAATCAAAATGTAAGATTATATGAGGTTTTGGAGAGCTACGCTGTTCCATTTCATTAAATGTCTGCAGTTCAAATGCCTATTACAAGTTTCAGTATATTGTAAATGAAAAGTGTTCAAAATCAAGGATGTAATTTTTGGTTGTTGACATTTGGGTTGAACGTCAATATATGAGTCTTGTAGGAAAACCCTCTTGGGAGTGCTTCATCTTAACTAAGAATTCTCATGTTCTTACTAGAAGTCCCATGTGAGGATTACTTTTTTTTTTCATTTATTTTAATGTCTGGATTTTTTTGTTCGTTGGGGGTATTAGGTTATATTCCAATAATACTTGTATTTTAACAGTTTCTTGTTAAACATAACAATCTATGCATATGTTTACAGCACAGATGTATGCATAAGTGATCATTTTTTTTTTTTTTGGTAACCAGAAATTGGCTATTTTTTGTTCAAAAGACTTGTTTCGAAAGCAGATGGTCTCACAGGGTTTTGTTAACTTATCATTTGACTGCTGTTTATAACACTATTAATTATCTTATGGAATTTGAAACTAGATTTATTTTTGAAGCTGTTTCATTAATTTCCTTTTCATGAGATATGTTGTATGCTGATAAATATGCTGATAGAAAATAAAACTACTGGGGCGCCTGGGTGGCTTAGTCGGTTAAGCGTCTGACTTTCGCTTAGGTCATGATCTCGCGGTTAGTGGGTTCGAGCCCCGCGTCGGGCTCTGTGCTGACTGCCAGCACAGAGCCTAGAGCCTGTTTCAGAGTCTGTGACTCCCTCTCTCTCTGACCCTCCCCTGCTCACGCTGTCTCTCTCTCTCTCCTAGAAATAAATAAAACGTTAAAAAAAAATTAAAAAGAAAAGAAAACTACTTTAAAATAAAGTGTTGGTGGGGGGACGCCTGGGTGGTTCAGTCGGTTAAGTGTCCGACTTTGGCTCGGGTCATGATCTCACGGTTCATGGGTTTGAGCCCCGCGTCGGGGTCTGTGTTAACAGCTCAGAGCCTGGAGCCTGTCTTCAGATTCTGTGTCTCCCTCTCTCCCTGACCCTCCCCTGCTCATGCTGTCTCTATCTCTCTCTTAAAAATAAATAAAACATTTAAAATAATTTTTTAAATAAAATAAGGTATTGGGACGCCTGGGTGGCTGAGTCAGTTAAAGCGTCCAACTCTTGATTTGGGCTCAGACTGTGATCTCACAGTGCATTGTGAGAAGAGCTCCACCTTGGGCTCTGCGCTGAGCATGGAGCCTGCTTAGGATTCTCCGTCTCCCTCTCTCTGTCCCTCCCCGCTTACACGCACACTCTCAAGAAAAAAATAAAATAAAATAAAGTGTTATATTAAAATGTATTCCTTAGCTTTATGTGGTCTCGACAGAACGCTACATAACTCCTTGCAGGTAGAGACTAGTCCATTGTGCTCTAGTTGTTTTTTTAAGTGCCTAAGGTAGTGTCACAGATGATTTTTTGTTTGGTTCATGTTGCTTTCTTTTTCTGAAGGGCAGGGATATGTTTTGTTGTGCCAAGTTCTTAAAAAGCAAGCAGGCTTGGCAGCAGGTTTGTGGAGGTTCCCTGGGGATGTCATGAAGGAGGGGAGATTTGTAAGCTGGTGATAAGCAAGCCACTACAGACTCCTTTAGATGGTTGTCTGCGCGACTGATGATATGTACATCATAGAGGTATGGATTATTTATGCATATCCCTTGACCTGCTGTCTGGAAGATAAGAACACTTTCTGTGCTCCAAAGCCAAGGAAAGGGTAATAAAGGAATTGGTTGGGCAGTGCCTAATCTCTGTTTTGTTTAGGAATCTTCTGTGTATGTATGTTAAGAAATGGGAAGAGTTATTCAGACAACCTAAAGTCACATGTACTTTGCTTTAGCATACCTATGCAGACACTCAGAGATACTACCTTCCTGTCTGCTCCCAACTTCCTCTGAGCCCATCTTTACTGCCAAGCCACCAGCCTAGGCCACAAGCGAAAGACCACAGACTGTAAGAGAAAAACTCACAAATAATTAAACGTTGGTCTAGTCTGGGGCTGAGAGTTAAGAGAATTGCATTGTAGTTTCAGTTTTGCCCTTAATTAACTCGTTGACTTTTGACAGTTGCCTCCTGTTGAACCTCCTCATCCATGAGATAGGGGAGTCGGACAGGATGCTCTCCTCAGTCCTTTGTATCTCTCATGTTCTGTGGCTCTGTGATTATTTGTTGAGGCTGCTACCAAAATTGTACCATCTGTTAAAGTGTCTGTTCTGTTGGTGAAGAGCACTGCACATTGCATTTGTCACTGGGCAGTTGACTCGCAAAACATGGTGGTCTCCACTGATGAACATTTCGATTTAGTGAATGTTAAGATTTCATATTCTATGTCATGTTTTATCAGAACTGCACACGGTATTAAACCCATCAGAGGTAGACAGCTACTGATTTTTTTGCCTTTGCTTTTCAAAATCTAAACACGAAATTGAATACCTCTCAAAGATATTGTTGGAACGGACTCTGGGGGAAAGCTTTGACAACCCAAGAGATGAGATTAAGTGCATTTGTTTTCCTGAGCTGTGTTTTGTGCGTTGCATGCACTGGAGACCGGTACCTGGGACGCGGCCTCTGGAAGTGGGGGACTTCAAGACTCCTGCTACTTAGTTTACAGCTTTATCATGTGTACTGTGCATTCATAGATTAGTTAGGAGGCCTTTGGCTACATCTAGCAGACATCCCAACCCAAACTAGCTTATATAATAATGGAATTAATGGCGCATAACTAATACAGAAGGATGGGCTTCAGTGTTAGTTCCATCCCATGTCACAGGCTCCAGAATTCCTGAATCCCCTCAGCAGTTCTCTTCACTTATGTTGGCTTGTTTTTCAAGCTATGTTCTCATTGTGTCTGAATGCCAGTAGCAATTTTTTTGCTTTGTATTCACATATTACAGTGTTGGGGTTTCTCAAATTTTGCATTACTGACATTTGGGGCCAGATAATTTTTTCTTGTGAAACTGTCCTGTGCATTGTAGTATGTGTAACAGAATCTTTAGCCTCTACCTACTAGATGCCAGTAGCATCTCACCCCTGAGTTGATGATAATCATAAATGTCTCCAGATGTTATCAAATGTTTGCAGCCAGGGGTGGGGGTGGGGGGCAAAAATACACTGATTGAGAACCACTGATCTAAAAGAAAACATTGTTTTGTCAGGTGGCTGTCTTTAAGTGTAAGGAAATGTGTTTCCTAAAAGACTCCAAATTACCCCCTTTTGTTTTATTGGCTCATCCTGGGTCATTCCACATCTCTGATCCCATCACTGGTAAGGGGATGCAGTTTCCTTCAGACTAATCAGGCACACCACCAGAGCCAGAGATGGAACCAGTCCCCCTGAGGCAGGTGACTGTTAGGGGAGGGTGAGTGCCTCAGCAAAGCCAGTGGGAAGGGGGAATGGAAGCCAGGCAGGAGCCCAGCAGCGTCCTCGACATTGCATTCTAAACGTGTCTTGTTTTTCTTCCTCTCAGTGAGGACTATGGAAAGAACTTTAAGGATATTACAAATCTCATCAATAACACCTTCATTCGGACTGAGTTTGGCATGGCTATTGGTCCTGAGAATTCTGGAAAGGTGAGACACATTCAGACATATATGAAGCTGTGCTTGATACCACATTGCAGGGCTGTCAGATAATCTGGGAATGATTCAGTTGTACACACCAATAGATTTAGTTTGCTCTCAGTCAGTGTATTTTTTAAAATTAAATATAATTTAGTGCTGATGATGAAAGAATGGAATTCAGCACACAGGATTTTTATTTTTATTTTTTGTTTGGTCCCTATTCCGAGATCCAGCCAAACTCTTTGTAATTATGTAGTGGTTGTTTGGTATCACAATGTATAATCCGTGAGACAACATTTTAGTCTTTGGGCAACTAGCTAATCCCAAACTGAGCAGGCTACATTCATTGTTACGACACACTGGTTCAATTTAGGATAACATTTGTTGCAAGACTAATTAATACTGGAGGAGTGCAGTGCACCAACTGATCTGTTTTTATAACTCTTCTTACTTTTGAAAATTCACATCTGGTGAAAATGGTGTAAGAACTTCCTGTGCTTTTATAGTATTGTATTCTGAATCTGAACTTTTTTCTTCCTGATCAGGTGATTTTAACAGCAGAAGTGTCTGGAGGAAGTCATGGAGGAAGAATCTTTAGATCATCAGATTTTGCAAAGAACTTTGTTCAGACCAATCTCCCTTTTCATCCTCTGACTCAGATGATGTATAGCCCTCAGAATTCTGATTATCTTTTAGCCCTCAGCACTGAGGTAAGTAGACTTGAGGAACTTGTCTTGCTCTTTTGCATTTTTTGTAGGCTCAAAATATACTGTTTTAAAAGGGCACTGCGGGATATGCTCTTTATATTGGACTGCTTTCTAGTGACTTCTTAAGTCATGAATTACGTATTTTTTGCATCTTTTTCTTATTTGGTTAAAGGGCATGATTTTCATGTGCTATCTTTTCCAGATGCATAGGCTATCTAGCTGTCATTCCAGGTTTTTTAAGTGAATAAGTGTGTACTGTTGGAGTAATGAACTAGAAAACAGTTTAACATAATCATTCTTGTGCTGCAAGGGACACACCTAGATTGTCAACCTCCTGATGGTCTTGTTCCTTTGCTGTGGCCAAACCCCATCTTTATGATATTTTTTTTGTTCCTAGTATATAAAGCACCCTGATTTCTATCTTTGATACTCATGTATTAAATATCCAGAGTCTTAAATCTCTGCATCCCCTACCACATTCCTATACTGTTCCCAGAAACCTGTATCCCTCCCTAACCCTCCCACCTCTCTGAAAGTTCCCTGGATGCACCTTTCACTTTTCCTTCCCTAGAGGACCAGTCTTCTCTACCATGGGTTTTCAGGGCCCAAAGTGGCTGAGTTGCTAGACTATGGTAATCATAATTATGCTTTGTGTTTACACGGCTCTCTCTCATCTTATTTCTGATTTCTCCTGTCCAGCAACGTCAGATAGAAACTCCTGGGAGACTGGTTTAATATGCAGTTCCTAGGCCCCAATCCAGATAGAGTCCATCAGTGACTTTTGGTTGCGAGGGGGCTAGTATTTTTAATGACCTTCCTGGCTGAGCCTGCACACTAAAATTTGAGAGCCATTGCTGTGGTGACCATTCTGCGGACAGAAACTGGATCATCAATATGGAAACCAGTCTGGCACAGGGAGGGTGAAGGGCTCTGGAAGAGCAGTCTGGGTTCTGGGCCTTCTCTGTGCAGATCTTTGAGCACAGGGAAGGCTGGAAGACTCAAGGAGGATCAAAGTTAAGTTTAGCCAAAGGAGGCTAGAGGAAGGAAACTAGCTTACTGGGTAGGCTTCAGATCTTAATGCAACAATTCCAGGAAGTTGGCCTCCAGCAGCTTGAGCTGTAGGCCCTTCAAGGGAGCAGAGAGACCCCCAGAGGAATGGACAGAATCACCAGCCCCCCTTTGACCACCTCATCGCCATTATCAAGTGTCTTGAGGTTACTGAAACATGCTGTCCTCAGAAAGAGATAGCCAAAGTCTGCTTTTACACCTCAGATTTCTTCCAGTGAAGGGTAAGTAGGAAGTAAAAATAATCAGGGTGGGTAAGATGGACCAATATGTACTAAAGTGAAAACAGGTGATATCAGACCCTTTCCTATTTCTAAGTAGAATTAGGTACCTTAGACATGCTGGGAGGTGAACATTACCAGAGGAGGAAGAGTTACAGAAGGAAGAATGGTGGATGAGAGTGGGGAGTACTGGAGGTAAATTCCACCCAGACCATCCCCATTTAATCTCAACTGCACTCTGTCCCTCCTCCACTGGATCTGGGCCCAGTAGGCTTGTGTTGTCAATCTAGATGACATCGTTCATCTTCATCTTACTACGTGTCTGCTACATTTGAAAATATTGGCCAGTCTCAACCTTCTGGGAACTCAGTTGGCTTGGCTTCTGTGACTTCATTCCTCTGGTTCTTTCCTACCTTCTAACCACTCCTTCCTGGTCTCTTTCATAGACTCCTGTCAACCTCCCCTAAAGTGCTCTCCACTCATTTCACTCTGAGCAATCTCTTCCACTCTGACCATTTTAAGTGCCACTGTAATTAAGGTATAAGGTTCTCAAATCCGTATTTCTGGCTTCCTCCTAAAGCTCAGATTCCTATCTTGCTGCCCTCCCCCGTACTGCTAAAGATTACACACACACACACACACACACACACTTGCGTGCGTGCTCTCTCTCTCTCTCTCTCTCTCTCTCTCTCTCTCTCTCTGTGCCCTACAGGAAAAATTATCCAGTTCTACTGAATCTAGTTTCTAGATTCTTCAGCCCATTCCTCACAGCTATGGTTTAGGGCCTCACTAAGTCTTCATACACTAATGTGGCACTTTTTCATTACTTTTCCTACTTCTGGTCAAAAATCCATCTTTCCCATTGCCATCCAAGTACTCCATCTTTAAAAAGGTAAAACTGAGGCCCTCTGTGAGGTGGCCCGCACCTCTTTCCCAAGCATTCGCCCCTTCTTTCTTCACCTTAGAATTGGTGCTCCATCAGTGTCTGAAGGCTTTTAGCTCCCTGCCCACCCCACGATATTTTATCACCTCTTGCCTTGACTAGTACTAGTGTATATTTGTGCAGTAACATCTCATCTTCCCATTTGCCTTCTTTGGGTTAAACTGTTGATTATTTAATACTGGTTCATCTGTCTTCACAAAGGGTCTCATTCATTGTTCCCCCCTCCCTATTCTCACCCCAGAGACCATGTTACAAGTTACCACATTGTATCAAACTTCATATCTGCACCCCTTGTTCAACTGTGAACTCCTTGAGAGCAGGAAGCACATCTTATTTGTCTTTGTGTCCCCCAGGCAACATCTGGTACCGTGCCTGGCATGTACTAGGCACTCCACAAGCATTTGTCATTCTGAACCTCCCAAACCCTGACAAGGCCCCCATAAACCATGTGTGTGTGGAGCACAGGCAGCTTGGATGGAACTTCAGTGTGTGTTTTTACTGCCCTGAATGATCGGATATAAAATATTAAAGGTCAGAGAAGCAGCTGCACAGGACAAAGCTGGAATTCTGATAAGTCATTTATAATCTTTCAGAATGGCCTGTGGGTGTCCAAGGATTTTGGGGGAAAATGGGAAGAAATCCACAAAGCAGTGTGTTTGGCCAAATGGTGAGTAACAGAAGACTCCATCTGTGCAGAGCCCTAAACCTTTCCTTACAGTGCTGCCAGAAGTCACATGAATAAATATTGAGCACTTACCATGGGCCAAGTACTCTTCAGGGTGCCCTCAGGGATCCAAGAGAAAGGGTATGACCCAGATCTTGACCTGGAAGAGCCTCTAATTCTGCAGGGGAAGAATACTTAGTCTCACTAAATGTTAGAATATAAAGTGTAAAACAAGGCACGGGACTGAGTAGCTGCTGCCTGCAAAGGTTTAGTCTCCATTAATGGTGACATCAGTTGGAAAGCATAAAGTACAGCTTGGAGTTGAGGACTTATGTACTTCCCTGCACCCAGATTTATATTTCCTCGTCTAGAGTTCCATTTCAGTTGTGTGGAATGTAGCACGGACTCAGGAAGAAAGCCCAGAGAGCTTCCAGCCCGTCAGTCACACTGTCTGTGCACCAAAAATCCTCCCCTTCTCTCCCTGGGCCCCCACCCCCACCCAGTGCCTGCTTCAAATGATGCAGTGGAGGAGGGGCGCCTGGGTGGCTCCGTTGAGCCTCAGATGTGAGTTCAAGTTCTTTTATCAGCCTTGATGCTGTCAGCGTACAAGAGCCAGCATCAGATTCTCTGTCCCTTTCCCTCTGCCCCTCCCCTGCTCATATTTTCTCTCTCTGTCTCTGTCTCTGTCTCAGCTCAGGTCATGATCTCACAGTTCATGGGTTTAGGCCCTAGCTTGGGCTCTGTGCTGACAGCTCAGAGCCTGGAGCCTGCTTCAGATTCTGTGTCTCCCTCTCTCTCTCCCCCTGCCCTGCTTGTACTCTGTCTCTCTCTCCCTCTCTCTCTCAAAAATAAACAAACATTGGGACACCTGGGTGGCTCAGTCGGTTGGGCATCTGACTTTGGCTCAGGTCATGATCTCACAGTTCATGGGTTCAAGCCCCATGTCAGGCTCTGTGCTGACAGCTAGCTCAAGAGTCTGGAGCCTGCTTTGGATTCTGTGTCTCCCTCTCTCTCTGCCCCTCCCCGGGTCACGCTGTCTGTTTCTCTCTCTCTCTCTCTCAGAAATAAGTAAAACATTAAAAAATAAACATTAAAATAACGCAGTGGAGGAACTCTTACTTGGGAACAGGTCACCTTTGTTCGCAACCGGCTAGTCAGTGGCTTAACCTCTCTGGGCTTTTGGGAAAGGAGATTTATGGGAGGAGTTTGGGGGATGGTTGAGAAAGAATTGAATTAAAAACCTTCACATGCCCCAAATTCTGATTAGGCTCACCCCCGTTTCAAACCGCTTTCTTCCTTATCTTTGACTAATTTCAGCAAACTTATCACTCTAGTTTCCCCTTCCATAGCACACTGGCGCCAGAGGTGGGCTCTGTGAATGCTAACAACAGGCACACGCCTGCCCACATGAGAGCCCCTGCCTGAGAGCCAGGCGGAGGCAGCAGAACTGTAAAAGCAGCAAAACCAGAAGCCATAATAGGATGTGACTATTTAGTGCCAGATCAAGAGAGCACACGTGCCTCAGTAACTTCTAATGGGAACACTGTGTTCCAGTTTCCTGCGGTTGATGGTCGTGAGCTCATGAAGATGACCCACAGTCCCACGGAAGAATTTCATATTTAATGTCCTCTACCTAGGGAGTCAGGGAAATGTATAATAGAGACATTGCCAAATGTATCTACTGAAATTAAAGTATTAAAAATATATCGCTTGAATCAAATGGCCTTTTCCCAGAAAACACTGGTTACATGAGGTTTTTACAGCCCCATCATAGTACACATGCCACATCTATGTTCGTTCTGTGTACTTTTTTAGGCTTATTCATATATTTTTTGAGAGAGAGCATGTGTGTACAGGGGAGAGGCAGAGAGAGGAGAGAGAGCATCCCAAGCTGGCTCTGCACTGTCAGCACAGAGCCCAATGCAAGGCTCTATCTCAGGAACTGTGAGATCATGACCTGAGTAGAATTCAGTAGAACAGAGCCACCCAGGCGCCCCGTTCATTCTGTGTATTTCAGTAAACTGTGTTTGTGTCTTATATGGTCTTATCAGGATGGAAGTAACTTTCACTTATTTATTAAAGTTTATTTATTTTGAGAGAGACAGAGTGAGTAGGGGAGGGGCAGAGACAGAGAAAATCCCAAGCAGGCTCTGTGCTGAGCTGCCTCAACCGACTGAGCCACCCAGGCACTCATGGAAGGAAGCAACTTTTAAGGTAACTAAGTTAACAAATTGCCTCACTCTTGATGGATCTGAAGTACACAGGGTGTTACTATAGTAAGACTACAGTAATTTTCATTGTTAAAACTCACTTTTATGGGGGCACCTATGTGGCTCAGTCGGTTGAGCATCTGACTACTGATTTAGGCTCAGGTCATGATCTCACACTCAAGCTCCCACATCAGATTCCCTTCCCCCCTCCCCTCAAAATAAACATTAAAAAAAAAAAAGCATACACACACACACAAACTCACCTTTACATATGTGTATTAGAATCACCACAGTGTGCACTTTAAATGTTATTTGTCAGTTATACCTCAATAAAGTTCAAAGAAACAAGCCGAAAAATCATCTTTAAAAGTGAAAATTAGAGGGCACCTGGCTGGCTCTATCAGTGCAGTTTGTGACTCCTGATTTCCATGTTATGGATTTGAGCCCAACATTGTGTAGAGAGATTACTTAAAATTTTTTTAAAATTAAAAATTTATTTTTGAATGGCATTTTATTTTGTATTCTGTATAATTTTTTATTCTTGTAACTCGTTTCTCTGATTGGTGTCTAAATATAGGATAACTGGGCTGCTGTTCAACCGTTTACTCACCTTTTAGATGTTTGATTTCTAGGAATTGATAGCCTGCAGCGCCAAAGGAACGTGCTCAGACCCAGCACCTTCCACTGGTGCTGATCTAGAAGTACCATTGGGGTCTGAATCCGTTTTCCTGCAAACTCGTTTTCCAAGTTCAAATTTAAATAATTCAGCCTCTGACCTCACTGTCTATTTAAGATGAAAGAACTAAATTACTTAGCACATGTAAAACATTGAAGTTGGTACTAAGGGGAAACAACAGAGCACAGAACTGCACACCCTGTCTTGAAGAACCCAGTAATGTAATAGGAGAGAGAAGACATAAACTGGTGGGTTAAAATAATCAAATAGGAGACAAAGAAATGCCAAGTGGTTGGCACAGAGTGGCACCATGCCCTAAAGTAGGGTTTCCCAACTTTGGTGCTACTGGTGTTTTGGACCAGACTGCTCTTTGTTGTGGGGGAGTCAGCCTGTGCATCGCACATGGTGGTTAGCAGCATCTCTGGCCACGACACAACTGCCCAACCCCCACTTGTGACCACAGGAAATGACCCCTGAGGAGCAAAAGTGCCCTCAGCTGAGAATCACTGGTCTAGAAGTTTGCAGCAAAGAAGCTTCCTGGTTGGAGTGCCAGGAAGAATGTCATAGAAGAGCTAGATTTTTGGCTCCTGTGTGGCTCAGTCGTTTAGGCGTCGGACTCTTGGTTTCAGCTCAGGCCATGATCTCATGGTTGTGGGTTGTGGGTTGTGAATTCGGAGCATCAGGCTCTCTGCTGTCAGCATGGGGCCTGCTTTGATCCTCTGACCTCCTCCCCTCTCCTTTCCCTCCCCCCCCCCCCCCCCCCCCCCCCCCCCCCCCCCCCCGCTCATGCTCTTTCTCTCAAAAATAAATAAACATTACGAAAAAAATGTTTAATAAAAAAAAAGAGAAGAACTAGATTTTAATCTCGAGACTAAAGATTGTGAGGGTAAGGTTTGGTTACATGAAAGAGAAAAGCATTTTTAAGCTGGAAACAGGAAGAGCAAACGCAAGAGGCAGATTGGGAGAGAGTAAGTAGGCCAGTCTGACCAACTGAAAGGGCTCCCGTGAAGAAGTAGCAGACCGGGGAAAATCCTGGGGCCGGGTGGTGGGGAAGCCTTGACCAGCGAGGCTGCAAGAGTCTGGCATGAAGCACCTTGAAAGCTTTTAGCTCGCACCTGCAGGTGGAGTTGTCATTAATAGACTGGCCTGGAGCTTGTGACTGTCATGATGGCAATCTTGAACCCTGTCTTCTCTGTCTTTGCCTTTTGTAGGGGATCAGAAAACACCATCTTCTTTACCACCTATGCAAATGGCTCTTGCAGTAAGTATATTTTAGTCCCAAATAAGAGTGTCCTCCATTCATGGTTGTAAGAAGTAGAAACATCAAAGATCCCTCCATTGTCCTGTGATTTTAATAGCTAAAGATAACTGCCAGTGATTTTTAAAATTCTGAAATTACAACCAGATTCAAATTTTGAAAGTACTGAGCCTAGATCCAATAAATATGCAAGCCACACACAGAGGCAGTATACTTAATTTTAGTAATGTCTTATATAAAGTAAATATTAGGCCACAAGCAGTAACAAGTTGAAGTACATAGTGATTTCTGCAAAAGAGCATGGAGATTGTGTTTGTGTTGGTGGAAGTTGTTGGCTGTCCAATCCCTGGCACTGTTTCAAAGCAGAAAACGTAATCTTTCGTTTATTCATTCAACAAATCCATTCCATTTATCCAGTCATTCACGTGAGTGCCTGCAGTAGTGTGCCAGTCACTGTTGTAAGAATGGAGAGCAAGATGCCCAAGGCCGGCTCTCATGGGTCTTGAATTCCAGTAGGGGTATTAGATGACCAGCAAGAAAACCCAGAACTCAAGACTACTTGAAATAGGGAATAAGGTAGTTTCCAAGTGTCATGAAGAAAGCAAAACAGTATGCTGCGGCCGTGGCACATTTATGCAACACTGTGGTGGCACCTTTATGCAACACTGTATTCTAATTATGGAAGCTCTGTCTTTCTGTCCAACGCAAAACCTCACATGTATAAAAATAAAGCCCAAGTATTAATTTCCTATGTCTAATGCCATATCATTTTATATCGTCACTTGATTAACATCCATAGGATTAACAATCCTTTAGCAATAAAATTAACATTCTAAAACAGTTGTTTTAAACTAGGGGCTCACCAGTATGTGCAATTTTAATTAATGTTTTGTCTTGTTTAAGAAGCTGACCTTGGGGCCCTGGAATTATGGAGAACGTCAGACTTGGGGAAAAGCTTCAAAACCATCGGTGTGAAAATCTACTCATTTGGTCTTGGGGGACGTTTCCTCTTTGCCTCTGTGATGGCTGATAAGGTGGGTGCTGCCTCTTCTGGGGACATTTCTGATATTCTTTAAATATGTCTCAGATGAGTCCTTATTACTGCTTGTACTGACAGAGTTTCTTGCCTTTTTTGCAACATTCACTAAGATTTAGAGGGAGTCTTCCTAGAAGCTGATTGGGTCTTCCGGGCTACTCTGCACCTCAGCCTGATGTCACTACATGACCTGTTCTGGGATGCAGAGCCCCAGTGTTTGGATTCTACTCAGACATGGGCATCTGAAAAAAGCAATCTATTTGCTCATTATCCAGTAATGATAATAGAAATAAGTAACATTAATTGAGTACTGACTATATTCTAGGTGCTATTCTAGTCCCCAGGAATATAGCAGTGAACAAAACAGATAAATGTCCTGCTCTCAGAGCTTATATTTAAGTAGAGAATTGGATCGATACTAAACTAATAAATATGACATTATAATATCAAGTAACGATTAAAACGATGAAGGAATCTATAGCCGTGTAAGGAAATAGAATGTATTGGGAACTGGAGCAGGGCTGTTGTAGATACGGTGGTTTGGATGGGCTGTCTGAGACTTGACTGAAGGGAGAGCGTAGTTCTGTGTCCATTTAGGATGAAGGAATAAGCGCAAAGACCCTAGGATTGGAACATGCTTGAAGTATTGAAGAGCAGTGAGAAGGGCAGCATGGCTGGAGCACAGGGAAGGGTGGTCCAAGGAGGGGGAGCCAGTGGCCTTTATGGCTCATGATTAAGAGCTTGGCTTTTTTTTTTTTTTTTTTAATGTTTATTTAATTTTGAGAGCAAGAGAGACAGAACATTAGCAGGGAGGGACAGAGAGAGAGAGAGAGAGGGAGACACTGAATCCAAAGCAGGCTCCAGGCTCCAAGCTGTCAGCATAGAGCCTGATGCAGGGCTCCAACTCACAGACTGCGAGATCATGACCTGAGCTGAAGTCAGGTACTTAACCAACTGAGCCACCCAGGCACTCTGAGAGTGTGGTTTTTACTCTTCATGTGTTGGGGAGCTGGGAAGGGCGAGCCAGGGAATGGTTTAAGCTGGCTGCTTTTTTGACAGAATAGGTGGGTCCAGAATAGCCTGCCAAGGGGCAAGAATGGAAGCACCAAAAGCTGGGAGGCCATGACAGCAGTGAGGGAAAGACCAGGCTATTAACATGGATGAGAGAAGAAGTGGTAGGAGTGTAGATATATTGTTAACATATTGCCAAAGGATTTACTGGTGGATTAGATGTGGATTGTGAGGGAATGAGAGGAACCAAGGATAACTTTAGTCTTTGGCCTGAGCAACTGGGTGAATGGTGGCACCATTTACTGAGATGGCAAAGACCACAGGACGACCACGTTTGTGGGAGGAAAATCGAGAATTCAGTTTTGGGTATGAGATGCCTGCTAGATATCTAAGCGGCAGTGTTGAGTAAGCATTTGGGTGTCTGGACGTCTCCAAATTATATGGTATATAAAGCTATGTGACTCGATGATCTCTTCTGGAAGACTGAGCATGGGCCAGAGCACCCTAGTGACCCTGAAAGATTGGAAAGAGATGAAAATCCAGCAAAGAAGACTGAGAAGGGAGGACCAGGGAGGTGGGGAATAGCACAGGGATACCACAAAAGCCAAGTGGAGAAAGTGTCTTAAGCAGGAGGAGTGATCCGCTGTGTGAAAGTCAACTGAAGTACAGAATTAGAGGAGTCCTGAGAATTATCCACTGGGGCTGGCAGAGTGGAGGGCATCAGCGACCTGCACAAGCGTGGTTTCTTCAGGACACTAGGGTTAACAGGCTGATTACAGTGGGTTCGGAGAGGAAGGGAGTCGAGATGGGGAAGTAGACACAGTAACTAACTATACATAACTCTCCCGAGCAGTTTTGTGGTCATCTTGCCAGCAGCCCTAGGAGCTGGCCCTCTCTTCTCCATTTGTATTTGAGGAAATTGAGTAACTTGCTTAGGGTTACCCAGAGATAGAACCTGGTAGAAATCAGACTGCTTCCAGAGGTAGCCTCCTACTCTGTACTCTGCCACTGTCTACAAAACTTCACATTCTACTGTGTGCTTTTTAATTCTAGTTTCTACCTGTAACAATGAGTAAGACTGAAAGTAAACATCTAGGTAGAAGTTAGAGAAATAGGTTAAATGTACTTGTCACTGAATTTTAAAGAGTATTTAACATAAGGAGGCCTTGGGACTAATTTCTGCGCCCTAGCTAACTATGTCTAGTAGCTATTTTAAGCTATTTGTCTGAAAGGAGGTGTTAATTGCCTCCTTAACAGACTTCTTTTAGCAGATAAATACTCCCTGATCAGCTCCCTTATATTAATTTCTGCCTCTCCTTGGCCTCTTCCCAGCCTGTGCGTGTCCCCTTTAGTATGACTGTTTAGAGAGACTTCCTAAAGAGACATGTCACATCTTGACTCCCTTGTGATCTCCCAAGCATGAGTTTCATCTCCATTTCATCTCCTTGATCTCTTAATTATCTCATTCTTTGGATTATGCCAGGACTGTCTCAGAGGGACCAAACTTTGGTGCAGCAATCATCACGTTAAGAATTATCTGAGCAAGCATATGCGAATGGCTATAAAGCCAAACTAAAGACGACCCCCATCATACCCTTAGCTCTGTTGAAGGAAATGGGAGTGTCAGAGATTTGGAGGATTACATCTTACAAGGCCATACCAGAATGGAGAAGCCAAAGAGGAAGCCAAGATAGCCTTGCTTACAATAGAATGTATTGTTCCATCGCCTAGAACTTTGCTAGGGATTAGAAATTGCTTTGGTAATTGATACTAGGACCTATTATTTATAACAGTTGTACTCAGCGAGGAAATGGATAGTGAGACTTATAGTTATGAATAATAATGTTCCTATTCATGTCCCTGCACATGGCATCTTGGTGGAAAATTGAAAAGATAAATATTGGCATTTGTTCCAGGATACGACAAGAAGGATTCATGTGTCAACAGATCAAGGGGACACGTGGAGCATGGCCCAGCTACCTTCTGTGGGGCAGGAACAGTTCTATTCTATTCTAGCAGCTAATGATGACATGGTGTTCATGCATGTAGACGAACCTGGAGGTAAGAGCTTTTTTTAGTAGCCCACCCTTGAATGCATAGAGATTTAAACTTCAACTTCTATTTTAAGCTTCCTTCTTACATGCTGACTTTCCTCTTACCCCTAGGTTTTTATTATCATCCTACTGAATACTCTGTCTTAGAGATACTATGTAGTCTCTGTTACGAAAGCCCCTTGCTATGGCTCTATAATGTGGTTTATGTGTATGTGCAAGTATTCTAGAGCAGTGCCGCTCAGAGAATGGTTGGTGGACTGTTACTGGTTTGCAGGCTCCTTGTTGCCAAGTAAGCATCAAAGCAATAACAAGCATTGAGAAACTCCTATCGCATTGGACAAAGTAATTTTACATCTGTTGAGTCGAATCATTAAAACTTTGAGGATTATGTTTTGTATTTCACTCTTCTTAGGATTAATTTTTATTATATTTTACAAAGGATCATTTTGTGCCATAATAGAAATTTAAAAATTGACCCTTCAACAGGGTGCCTGGCTGGCTCAGAGGAGCATGGGACTCTTGATCTCAGGGTTGTGAGTTCAAGCCCCATGTTGGGTGTGGGTATTACTTAAATAAATACAACTTAAAAAAAAACATTGATACTTCTCCACAGGTAGTTTGACAAGCATTGGTCTAGAATGTAAAGATTTAGAGGTATGTATGATATGAATCTAAATGTATCGCCTCTGCCACCATAATATGTTTGGGAAGGGCTTTCTGTGGCATCTGATTAATTCACTCAACAAACAGTCTTTACCATACTCCAGGCACCAACCTGACTAACAGAATTAAAGGCGGACACGAAAGTCATGAGTATCTAACCAGGATTAATTCTCAGGTCTGCATCTACATCATGAAGGGGGACGGTTGGCTAACGTATGCAGTCAGTCAGTCAGTCCGTCGTTTAGTCATGCGTGTGGTTGGACTCTTGTCTCTCTGTTCCCTACTCCCAAGACGTAGTGGTCTCGTTTGTTTGCCTGTTTCAGATACCGGATTTGGCACAATCTTTACCTCAGACGACCGAGGCATTGTCTATTCCAAGTCCTTAGACCGGCATCTCTACACCACCACAGGGGGCGAGACGGACTTTACCAATGTGACCTCCCTCCGCGGGGTCTACATAACAAGTGTGCTCTCAGAAGGTGAGTCTGGGCACAGCTGTGCTTCAGCTGCAAGTGTTGGGAGTTGAGGCTTTCAGAGAGAATGGTGGTCCTGCCCCCTCCCCGTACTGTTGCTTGCCTCGCCGGCAAGCCTATCCATGTCAATGCTGGCTCTTTATTTTACATCGCTTCTGGTAAATAGAGCTAAAAAGAGCAATGCAGCAACAGGTAGATTTTTTGGGTTCTGTGTTGTTTAGAGGAAGTTTTAAATAAATCAAAGAAATGAGTTTTCTATATTGGGAGGTTTAGGCCTAGAGGAATGAGCCTGAGTTTGAACCACTTCCTGCCTTTCTCCCTGTAGAAGGCACAGCTGTAGTGGGCCAGTGTTCCTCTGGTGTTCTGCCCCGCGGGGATGCAGAGCTCACCTTTGCTAAGGCCCAGTTACACAAATAAACACGCCACTCTAAAGTACAAAGACTCTTAAGGTTTTGTATAGGTGTCTTTATTTTTTGGTGGGAGGTGGGAGGTTGTTTGTTTTTATTTGTAAAGATCTTGTAGTGGTCAGCAAGGTCTCTAGCAGTACTGGCCCATTTCCTTCCACCCCCTCCCCTCTGCTCACTGCATTCTAGTCACTGCAGCCCTCCGTCAGTCCTTAAACACGCCAGGCACACACACACGTGGTTTAGAGGTTTTCAGAGACTGTTCTCTGTTTCCGCAGATATCTGCAAGGCTGACACCATCCCCCTTCCAATCTGTGTTCATACGTTGCTTTCTGAATAGAGACACAGAGCCTTCCATCCCACAGGGAGCTCGTCTGCCCTCCCCTATTTGCACACACACTCAGCCCCTCTTTAGCGGGGCAGGATTTTCCATGGCACTTATTGTCCAGCATACTATATAATTCACCTGTTTACAGTGTCTGGTGTTTGTTTGACCCGGCTAGAATGTATATTTCACCGTGTTACTTCTATTTTGTTCACTGAGATAGTCCCAAAGGCTCACAACAGTTTTCACATTGTAGGCATGCAATAAATATTTATTGCCTAAATGAATTATCCTTCATTTGCTCTCTTGCTTGATTTTCCTTGGAAAACTCAAAGCACATTGTCTCCGAATTTAAGCCTGCAATAGTTTATGTCATTGAGAATAGAGAACAGGGAAGAGCATGTAGAAAAAAAAAAGAAAAGAAAAGATATAAGCAATCAGATATGGGGTAGTGGAGAGATGAAAATGAGAATTATTAAGCATACTTAGGCACGTACATTCAAATCTTGAAAGTCCCTAAAACAAGCCTTGCACCCTGGCCTTATCTGAGTAAAGATTGGGACGCCTTCTCATTGTAGATTTTACCTCCAAGGCAAGCAAGCAAGGAAGTAGAATGGACATTAACCTGTTTGTGTTGGTAAGGAGAAAACAGATACTGTTCCAGGAGTATTGGTCTAGATGATTTCTGGAACCAGCCGGGTCCTGTTCAGGTGGGAAGCCTTCAAATAGCGTAGAGAGCTGCTCAGGTACTCAGCAATGCTGAGCCGTTTTGTTGTATGTTAGAAGCCTGTAGGACGCCAGAGTTCCAACAGCATCATGCAGCCCCGAGAGAGATACGCCACGATAAACTGAATTTAATAGGGTGCTTCCGGTGTATCTGACTTAAGACCATTCTTCCCCCATTCAGATAACTCTATCCAGACTATGATCACTTTTGACCAAGGAGGAAGGTGGAAACACCTGAGGAAGCCTGAAAACAGTGAATGTGATGCTACAGCCAAAAACAAGAATGAGGTTTGTTTTACTCCCTGTGTCCTGTGCAGCCATTCTGTCCTGCTCGGATCGGTGCCAGGCCTTTGAATAATGAAGTTTCGTACTTGATTAGTGTCCACAGGTGCTACAAGTGGAAAGTTTGGAAATCAGACTAATGAAAGTAACTTAGAAGGTAGGAAAAGGAAAAGCCAAAATACTGTGGATTATTTGTCTTTTAAAGAAAAACAAAACTAAAGGCTAAAATATTGTGTTTTACTAAACCGCTGAATGAAAACAGAATGGAGGATGGGCCGGTGATCAATTAAGAGTCAGCATGGTGGCTGTGAGACTTTAGGAATTCTGCACGACGCTGTGGACCAGCCATTCACGAGCAGTGTAAAGCCGTGCTGGCCAGAAACAAATGGAAGAGAACTTGGCCTTCTCTTCCCCTCTGCCTGGGCTCCACACAGCGGAAGGCTGTGGATGGTGACATGGCAGCACCCATGAAAGCAGGAACTGACCCCTCTGAGGAGAGGCTAAGAATAGAGATACAGAGGCATTGCTCTGGGAGATCCCAGGTTCCAGGAGTGATGATCTTGACAGGCAAGGAAAAAAGAGAAGAGAAACAAGCTTTGTGTCTGGCTCCTACAGAGTTTGAGAAGAGCTTCAAGGAACCCTGGGAGTTTTCCTCAAAAAATGACAGTGTTGGTGGTTCCTGAGCTTTTCTCAGAATACCTGTGGCTGATACACACTCTGCTGTTGTAGGCAGGACTTTTTGTTTTAAGAGCCTCAGACCATGTGAGATAGTGGACCTGTAACCACCCAGCGCCCTCTCTGCCGTGCCCTTTTGTTTCCATCCCTCTGTTATGGCCTTGCCCCGTATCTGCCCTCGTCACCGTGAGCCTGGGTGGCGCAGTGGCCTCTTTAGTTGCCTGGCCACTCTCAGACTCCATGCCTGAGTCAGTACGCTTCAGGGTTCCCCTTTGCCTGTGAATAGTCTGTGCCTCTGACCTGGTGAGTAAAGGTCCTCTCCTCCCCTGTCAGTATCTCTTCTGCCTTTTCACTGTCATTGTCCACCTGATCACTGGCATCTGACATATTCCTTGCAGCCCTCTGCCACCCCCAGAACACCCTGCATGCACCCCTGCCTCCGTGCATGCACCCCCGCCTCCGTGGCCTTGCCCACATGAGTTGGGGGAATGTGCGCCTGACTCTCCCACTCCTGAGTCGTTAGAATAAGTGGAAATCCTGATCACCCTGAGTGCCCATCTTCGGTTAGAATTAATCCTTCCTCTTCATGTCGTCAGTAGTTTACTTGAACCCCTTATTTACTGCAGTAAGATATATGACATAAAATGAACATTTTATCCAACACAGACCTCGCTTAAAACATTAATATTCATTGTGCTTTATAGATCAACTGGTTTCTCAGAAATCTCTCTTAAAGACAGGACTGACTTTGGATCAGCCCCACATCTTGTACAGTATCTGACATATGTCACGTGTTCACCAGGCTTATTTATGTGGAATCATGCTTTATTTTTATTTTTAGTTTTTTAGAATCATGCTTTAAATATTGGTCAGAGGCTTTGGCGTAATGCAGGAATAAAATAAGCTAAGACATTACACATGAGAAGATAATTGCATAATTTCCTCCCAAATACACTAAAGTATTTTGGAATCAAGAATATCCCACTGAGACTATAACTCAACAGCAACAAAAATACCCAAATTAAAAATGGTTAAAGGACTTGAATATACATTTCTGCAAGAAATACACAAGGGGCGCCTGGGTGGCTCAGTCGGTTAGGCATCTGACTCTTGATTTCAGCTCAGGTCATGATCTCACAGTTCATGAGTTCGAGCCCTGCGTCAGGCTCCGTGCTGACAGTGAGGAGCCTGCTTGGGATTCTCTCTCTCCTCTCTCTGCTCCTCCTGCTCTCTCTCTGTCTTTCTGTCTGTCTCTCTCTCTCTCTCTCTCGATAGATAAATAAATAAGTTTTTTAAAAAAAGAAAATATACAAATGGCCAAAAAGCTCATGAAAAGGTGCTTGACATCACTAATGATTAAGAAAATGCAAATTAGAGCTACAGGGAGAGATCACCTCTCACACACACTAGAATGGCTACTGTCTAAAACAAAACAAAACAAAATAACATTTTGCTAAGGAAGTGGAGAACTTGGAATCCTTGTGCCTTGAGGGTGGGTATGAAAAATAGTGCAGTCACTATGTGAAACAGTATGGCGACTCAAAAACTTAGAAGTAGAATTACCATATGATCAGCAGTCCTGCTTCTGAGTCTATCTCCCAAAGAATTGAAAGCAGGGTCTCAAAGTCCATAGTAGCATCATTCACAGTGCCAAAAGCTGAAAGCAATCCAAGTGTCTGTTGACAGGTAAACAGATGAGCAAAATGGGGTGTATACATGCAGTGGAATAATATTCTGCCTTAAAAAGGCAGGAAATCCTGATACTTACCACAGCATGGATGAACCTTGAGGACCAGGTATCAAAAACAAATACTATATAGTTTTGCTTACATAAGGTGCCCAGAACAGTCAGATTCATAGAAACAGAAAGTACAGTGATGGTTTCCAGGGTCTGGAAGGAGGAGGAATGGGAGTTGCTGTTTAATGGATGTAGAGTCTCATTTCTGCAAGATGAAAAAGTTCTGGGGATGGAAGGTGGTGATGTTTGCACAACAACGTGAATGTACTTAACCCCACTGAACTGTACACTTAAATGTGGTTAAGATGGTAAATTTTATGGTATGTGTATTTTGCCATAGTTTTTTTTTTTTTAAAGAATATCCCACAGAAGTCTGGGTTAAATTCAAAGCTTTCTTAGAAGGCTTGGTGAGATTAAAAATATACATCTTTGGTTTTAATCTGAGCTTTGGTTTCTTTTCACAGTGCAGTCTTCATATTCACGCTTCCTACAGCATCTCCCAGAAACTAAATGTTCCAATGGCCCCACTGTCAGAGCCGAAGGCCGTCGGCATAGTCATTGCCCATGGTGAGCAGCCTGCCCCCCATCTCCACAGGCGCAAGTAGCTGAGCACACTGAAACAGTCACAGCCCTGAACCCTATAAGGAGACCACCAGCCATGACTTTTTTCATCCTTTGTGAAATGCCTTGCATAATGATGATACTTTGTGGTTTTCATAGACTCCCATCAGAGAAACAGGACTTCCTGTCCCAACTTTTCAGTGGCCTTTTCTTTCTATTATAAGAGGCATGATGGGAAATTATGAGAGTAAATTCACTGAAAATTGTTCTCTTGGCAGTAAATCCTCTCCGTTTCTTTGCTGATTTTTGCTGATGAGATGGTGGATTGTGTTGCAGGTAGTGTAGGGGATGCCATTTCAGTGATGGTCCCGGATGTCTACATCTCAGATGATGGGGGTTACTCCTGGACAAAGATGCTGGAAGGACCCCACTATTACACCATCTTGGATTCCGGAGGCATCATTGTGGCCATTGAGCACAGCAGCCATCCTATCAATGTGATTAAGTATGCATGAGCTCTGCTCCACCCACACTATCGCATTCAAGGCAACTGTGGGATGTCATTCTGTGCGGGTGGGGAAGGGCTGATTATGGACCCTGATCAAATTTGTGCATCCTCAGAACCATAGGGAACATTCTTGAAGGGATTGCATCTAGAGCAACCCACATTCAGTGGCTTTGCTTTTTCTTCTGAGTTCCTCTAGCTAACACTTTTTTGTCACTTTTTAAAAATACTCTTCGTTCGGGACACTTGGGTAGCTCAGTCAGTTGAGCGTCTGACTCTTCATTTCGGCTTAGGTTGTGATCCCAGGGTCATGGAATTGAGGCCCATGTTGGGCTCCGCACTGAGCGTGGAGCCTGCTTAGGATTCTCTGTCTCTTCCCCCTCTATCCCTCTCCCTGGCTTGCACATGTGTGCTTCCTCTCTCTCTTTCTCAAATTAAATAATTAATAAATTCTTTCTCTCCACAAGAATCTCATAGAAGCATTAAGCACTAAGGATGGGAAATTACTCCTTAAGTATAAGCTCTATGAAATAACTTGTTTATTCAGAAGCCCATTTGTACACAGGTCACTACCTTCTGTTTCCTTTGAAAGACTTTATACAGGCATTTTCTTCTGTACTCTTTGAATGAATCCCTTTTACCTGCCCTGTTACCTGTGGGCATGAAAAGTTTATAGAATTATCAGTCAGTAAGCCATCACATAAATAGGGTTTTCTCTGGTTTGGGACCAGACAGCCAGAGTAGTTTCTTGATACTCCCACATGTTGAACTTCTGTCACGACTGTTCTCTAATTGTGGTTTCAGGTTCTCCACTGATGAAGGTCAGTGCTGGCAGACCTACGTGTTCACCAAGGAGCCCATCTACTTCACTGGTCTAGCTTCAGAACCTGGAGCTCGGTCCATGAATATCAGCATTTGGGGGTTCACAGAATCTTTCCTGACTCGCCAGTGGGTCTCCTACACCATTGATTTTAAAGATGTCCTTGAAAGGAACTGTGAGTGTCTCTTATGACCTTTTCTACCAGAAACTTAGAAGCCTCTTTTCCTAAATAACCAATTCCATTTCATTTCTTTTAGCTGGAATAAGAAAATGCATATGAGGGCCACCTGGCTGGCTCAGTAGGTAGAGTGCGTGACTCTTGATCTCAGGGTTATGAGTTCAAGCCCCACATTGGGCATGGAGCCTACTTAAAAAAAATGCACTTGAAAGAGGATCGAAGGATGTTCTATGTGGGTAATCAGGCAATGCAGAAGTATCGGAAATGCAACTTCCTTCTGTGGACTCGTACTGTCCAAAAGAAATAAAACCAGGACCACATGTGCAATTTAAATTATTTTGTTGGCTGCATTATAGGAGTAAAAGAGGTGAAACTCACTTTAGTAATGATGTAATCCTGTTAATAAATCTGAAATATTATCATTTTAATATGTAAGCAGTATTAAGAGCTATCAATGAAATGTTTTATATTTTACATTTTTCTTGTAAGGCTTCCAAATCCAGTGTATACTTGATCCTTACCCTTACAGCAAATCTCAGTTCAGACTAGCCATGTGTGGCTAAGGCTCTAAGCGTGGCTTCACACTGTTGGAGCTCCGTAACACTTCATGGGACTTTTTTCTGCTTGTAAGGATAATGCATTCTTGTGTTTATCTAAAATTATTTTGTGACATTTCAGGGCTTTTCAGCCTTGCTTGCAACAGAGCTGTAAGAGAAGCTTTAGAAGGAAGTGTGTTGCAAAGGGCATCTGATTATCAAAATGTTGAAGTGAGGAAGTTTTCAGTTAGAGTTTGGGCTTGAATGTCAGTCACAGGTGAGGTTCCAGAATGGCTACTGGGCAAGCTCAAAGCCCACACTGACCATTTCAGTGTTCTGTGACTTCAGACTGGAAGGCCTGTTAAAGGCCAGAAAATGGCTTCAGAAAAGGAGATAAAATGTTCATTGCAAGGTGTTGCTAAAGAATCACAAGCAAACCCAGGCCCCGGTACCTAAGATGCTGACACTGTACTGGAAAATATGGAGGATAAAAGAAAGGTCATCTGCACTGCGCACTGTGGTTTCTTGTTGGCAGCTTATGATAAAAGACTTAAGGTTTCAGGTCACTTTGGTTGAATTTTGGTCCTGCTTTAGATTGTATAATGGGTCCATTTCCTCAGAATGTTAGTTTAGTGGCTCCTGGAGGAAGCCAGAGCACTCTGCTTGTGCCTTACTTTTCTACAAGGTGTTTAAATATGATTTAATGCCCGAGAGTCATTATTATCCAGATTCATTAAATAGGCTGTAAAGGAGCTGGCTTGTGAGTGTCCCGCTCAGAAGGCAGCTCTATAGTTATCCCTAAAGTTTAACGCCATTAAAAGATTTGGGAGGCACCTGCTCCTTAACAGGCTCCACGCTAGTCTTCACATCCCAGAGGATAGAAACCTATCCCAGAGGATAGAAACCTAATCCACAGTCTTCAGGCCATAGCCTTTGAGTCATGTCCCCGGGAGTGGGTGAGACGACTTACAAAGCTGGGTTGACTGTCATCCGAGGTCTACTTGAAAGCCAGGTGTCTGGAGTTAAAAGTCTAGAAAGAGATTGTCTTCCCTTCCATTTGAGGCAAACTAACCCAGGATGAAACTGAACCCAAGCTTTTGGGTAACCGCTCTCTTCTCCTGAAAGGAAATGCTTGGTTGCTCACCTGTGACAGCCCCCACTGACCAGGAGCACAGGCATGCAAGACATGGAGACAGCAGTCTGTCCGCTTGGAAGGAAGCTCAGAAGCTCCCCATCCCCTTGCCCACTTTGAAACAAATACGCCTCTTCCTAGTACTCAAATGGGCGGTGAGATGCAAAGTGACCTCCTTTGGCACAAGGAGGTGCCAACTGCTAGTAGGCTCCAATTGAAGTGACTCTTGTCTGCAGTTCCAAAATGAGGCAGTGGGATGAGTCTGACACCCACTTCCCCTGTCCTTATTCTCCTTTCAGTCTGGCAGCTGCCTGGGTGCGGGGCCAGGCAGTGGCCTGAACAGCCTGTCTTCCCTTTAGGTGAGGAGAAGGACTATACCGTGTGGCTGGCTCACTCCGCGGACCCTGGCGACTATGGAGACGGCTGCATCTTAGGCTACAAAGAACAGTACCTGAGGCTTCGCAAGTCGTCCGTCTGCCAGAATGGTCGGGACTATGTTGTGACCAAGCAGCCGTCCATCTGCCCCTGCTCCCTGGAGGACTTCCTCTGGTATCAGCTTCCCTCAGAGCCCTGTCCGCCCCTTTGCTGTGCGGGAGGAGGTGAAAGATGGTTGTCTTGTAGGGCTGAAAAATATGCAAAGTCTTTCTTCCCCAAGGGTGGGGAATTCCCACTCTTACTGAGGAAATGGAGGCACAGAGAAGAGAACCAGAGTTATTAGCAATCGGACAGGTAATATCATCCGGCCAGACAGTTATTGGACACGCCAGCAGCGGCCCCCAGGAATCCTGGCCTGACCACAAGGGAGGGAGGCATATGAGGAGGAAGAGAACTCAGAAACAGAGAGAGGAGATGATAGGGCAGAAACACCAGGAAGGACAGGCCGGGAGCTGGGAGGAGGATGGATTCCATGTGCTCACTAAACACTGGTGGCTTGAGTTCAGCAGGCAGGGCACTAGGTTTTTGATTGTCTGCAAGACCGAGACAGGAGGGGACGTTGGAGTACTGATGGTCCACAGGTCCTGTCAAGGTCTACAGGCATCCAGGTGGACTTCCTCGAGTTCAGGACCATCCGGGCTGAAGGGTTAGTTGGACTTAGTTGATGACGCAAGGGCAAGGCAGGCCCTAGGAGGCTGAGCAGGGTAACTTAGAACAAATGAGAGGGACTGCTTCCCATCACAGCCAGTAATCTTATGGGACTCATTACCTGTAAACATACTGGCAGGAAGTAAAAGTGGATCCTAAAGGATCTGGAAAAGGGGCACCTGGTTAGCTCAGTCAGTTAAGCGTCTGACTCTTGATTTCGGCTCAGGTCATGATCTTACAGTTCATGGGTTCGAGCCCCACGTCGAGTTCCACACTGGCAGCAGGGAGCCTGCTTGGGATTCTTTCTCAGCCTCTCTCTGCCCGTCCCCTACTCATGCTCTCACTCTCTCTCAAAAATAAAATGTTTAAAAAGGATCTGGAAAAGAATGCAGACAGGTAGTGTCCATGTCTCCCCACATCACATTTCTGGGACTACAGGTAGCAGAGAATACAGGCCTTGGCTCACATCTGTATGTGGAATGGGCCACCCTTCCGTGTGTCCTCAGGAAACCGGTTCCTTCCGATCACTGCGCTGTCACACTGGGGCTAGCGCTTGTTGATGCTGTGACACTCCCGCGGGCCTGGACACATCCCAGCCTGGACCCAGACTAGGCTCTTAATCCCCTGACCTTCTCCTGCTTTCCAGACACGCTGTGCCTCTTTGGAGCTCCATGCCGTTGTACCTGCTGCTTCCTCTGCCTGGAAAGTCTTCCCACTTCCCTGCTTGACCCCCAAGTTGGGGAGTCCCTACTTGGTCTCTAGTACTTAGTTCTCACCTCCGTAAAGCTTCCTCCAGCCTTCCTTCATCCAGGCTCCTGCAGTACGGCTCTTGCTGTGTTTTGGTTATTGTGTACAGGGTTGCTTCCACCAGTAAAGTCTCAACTCCTTGAGGGCATGTTATATGTGATCATCATTGAGTGGTCGTGAGGGCAGCTGATGGTTACCGAGCATTAACTGTACCAGGCACTGTCCCGAACAATTTACATTTAGCCTTGACAGCCCCCTGAGATGGGTACTGTTGCCATTTCCATGTCACCAAGGGAAGCCTGAAGGGTCAGAGGTTACCGCCGCCCTGACCTCCAGCGCTTGGCCGGGCAGCATACAGCTGGGGCGTGCACCTGGCAGCTGGCCTGTGGAGCCCGCGCCCTGTTCTGCCCGGGCCTGGGAGATCTGTGCTGTGTGAGTGCGAATTGGCCTTCCCTGGACATTTCGGATTGGACACCCTAACATTTTCACTGGAATTCCCCCTCCCTGCTAGAGGGGTGGTGTCGTGTGCATCTTCTTACCCCATCCCCTACATGTCTGTCTCAAAACTGTGAAGCGCGAGCAGCATCTGCGTGTTCTCCAAACATTCATTGCATACTTGCTGTGCCCAGGGCGGTGGAGAGTCTGGTATTGATTCTCCTGGTAAGATGCACAGAATTATGCGGTCAAATAGTGTCTTGGGGATGTAGGGAAGGAAGAGGCTATTCCATCTGATCTAGAGCTGAAAGGAGATGGGCTCAAAGGAGGCTTTGTAGAGGAGGTGGCATTGGAGCTGAGCCCTGACAAGGGGCAGGACTTGACCTTGCATATCTGGGAAGAAGCAAGTCATTGAAGCCTGTGGACTGGTGTACACGTAGATACCCACCAGCATGCTCAGGAGTGGTGCCCGGAGATAGGCCATGAGGGGAAGTCACAGAAGTCACGATAAAGAAGCGAGTGGGGTCGACGGGGCATGCCCGGGCTGGAGTTTCCACTCAGATAATAGAAGGAAGGTAGTCCCCTGGACAAACATAGGAAAATGATGGGAGAGGCTGGCTTGAAAGAGAACACGTGATGTGTTTTGAATATTTGAAGTTCTGCCAGCAGATTTAGGTGGTGACAACCAGCAGGTACTTCGAAATGTAGGATCAGAGCTCATGAGAGGTGAAACTTGGAAGTTTTAGTTGCAATAAATAATTAAGCTCATGACGGGAGAGCAGATACAGAGTAAGAGGATAGCCTGTGGGCCTCTGGAAAGGGTCTGCATTTCCGGGCTAGGAAGATCGAAGTGCAAACGGTGCCGAGAGAAACCTGCAAGCACAGCTTTGCAGCGGCAGGGCCAGGAGCAGGCGCAGGTGTGTGTCGGGGGCCACTGAACAGGGAGGGCTGAAGAGGGCTCCCCACAGTGCATGACTAGGCAGTCCTGGCGCCTCAGACATTCGCTTCCAAGTGATAGCGGTGGTGGAAGCCACAATGCACAGAATAAAAAGTAAATGGGTACAACAGAACAAGTATGAAATATCCTTCTAAGAAGTTTGGTCAGTAAGAAAGAGGGGAGGAAGAGGACACGTGCAGGCTAAGTGACTGCTGGCCCGTCCACACCATCAGTGAGGCCAGGTCCCAGGGCGGTAGGAAGGATGGGCCCAGAGTGCTCATGTAGGGGACCAGCCTTGGAGAGGAGGCAGTGTGTTTCTCGAGGGAAAGAGAGAAAGGAGAGCCAGTGGGAGGCACTGGAGAGAGATGGGATAGGATGGAGGGCACAACAGGGCATTTGCACTGGAGACAGGGGTCATCTGAGAAGCTACGAGGGACAGAAATGGGGCAGGCAGGAAAGACTTGGCATACACCCTCTAGAACACCTCCAGCAAACATAATAATGAGCGATTTGGAGGTAAATAAAAAGATTCCTAAGGATAATGGGTTTAGATCTGTCGCTGATACCTCTGTTTCTTGGTGTCTTCGTTCTTGGTGCATTGAGCCCACCCCCACCTCCACACTTGCTGCAGTCATTCCCTTCCGGGAGCCCACGCAGTCTGTGCAGGGCTCCCAGCCACTGAGTCCTCAGTCCACCAGGTGGTCCGTAAACTGCTGGCCCACCGGTTCAGTCTTCTCCATGTCTGTCTTCCTGGGACCCTCTTTACAATGACACAGGCCTTTCTGAGCTGCTCTCACCCAGCCAAAGACTGGAATGTTAGCCTTCCACCGCTCTCCACAAACGCTTCATTACTAGTCTTTATTACTGTCTTTTGACAACTCTGAAAGATACTTTATTTGCTGACTCTTGGCAGTGATTTTGGCTACTTCCGTCCAGAAAATGACTCCAAATGTGTGGAACAGCCAGAACTGAAGGGCCACGACCTGGAGTTTTGTCTGTATGGCCGAGAGGAGCACCTGACGACAAATGGGTGAGAGATGAGTCCTCACTGTGCAGAGCGAGACCCCCCTCCCCCCCCGCCACTCCACATCTCTGTGCACACAGTATTCCAGGGCACGCGAGCAAAATACCATCCAACAGAACCTTGTATGGTGCTGGAAATGCTCTCCAATCTGCTGTGTCCGATATGGGGGCTGCTGACCCTGGGCAGCACCTGAGGCTCTGAATTAATTTTAATTAGTTGAAATGTAAGTAGCCACTGTATTAGGCAGTGCTGCTCTAGAGGGGACACAGCACCCTGTCCCCTGATAAATGCTCCCCCCATCCGTTTGTGTACCCCATATTAATGTGCTTTCCCTGGGTCACAGTTCTTCGGCCCCATCCATTGAAGCAGACACATCCCTGCAGCAAGGCCAGGCATGCTTGGTCTATTCAAGGCCTGAAACTCCACAAAATGTCCCCGAAACATTCCTGTGGCCCTCCCTTCAGGCCTGAAAGGTGGTGTAAGGTGGAGATGCTTTTCTGCAGCTTCTCAAATCTTGTTTTCAGGAACTAGCAAGAATCCAGGAATACAGCCTAGTGGTCTGATAAAAAAATGTCTTCCCCCTTTTCAGGTACCGGAAGATTCCAGGAGACAGATGCCAAGGTGGAGTGAATCCAGTTCGAGAAGTAAAAGACTTGAAAAAGAAATGTACAAGCAACTTTTTGAGTCCCGAAAAGCAGGTATATGAAAGTAGCTCTGGCTTAGGTGCAAGTGGGATTTCCTGTTCTGCCAGGAACAAAAAACATTAAGAATTTTATGACTGGTTACAAAGCGACCAAACTACTTCCGGGGGCTTGGCTTTGCACAGGAAACCATTAGAATGGAAGGACGGGTCATGCAACGTAATGAATGATAAACTCACCCCAAAAACTTTTTTGTTGGGGGCACAAAGTAGAATTCCATAAAGTTCTGAGTCTTGAAGCATCAAGTTAAGGACATTTCTGAGGCTGAGAGTCATTTAGGAAAAAGGCCTGAGGTATGAAGTAAAGGACCAGAGTCTTGCACACGTGGCAGAGAGGAGCCCTGGGCTGTAGGTCAGGTAGTCTCAGCCACAAGTCATGCCCAGTGCATGCAGACTGGAGAACTGAACTGTGGTCGCAGCGGGTTGGTTTTGACGTGGGCTGATCACACATTTGTGGTTCTGAACCGTCTGGCTGGCATGTGGGAAATGGTAAAGAGGAAGCCTCTTAATAAAGAAGCACTGGACCAGCAGTGGGACTGGGGTAGTAAACTGTGGTCCCCGGTTTCCTAACCCGTAAAATGAGAGGCAGACAGTCTGCAGCCCCCTCCTCCCCAGCCTTCTAAGGACTGAGGGCCTGATGGAGGCGGGATTAGGAAGGTAGCAGGGAAGAATACGTGGGTGTGCGTACTTGTCAGGGGGCCAGTTCCTCCTCTTCCGCGCCCCCGCCTGCACTCCTGGTCCTCAGAGTGCGTGCGTGCGTGCTTGTGTGTGGGTGTGGGTGTGGGTATGTGTGGGTGTGTGTGAGTGAGTGTATATGCACGCGCACAAGACTCCCGCCTACAGGGACACAGCTTGTCCCAGAATCCAGCTCCACCTCCTCTTGGACACACTGAAAACACACACTCCCTGTCTCCCACCCAGAAGCAGGTAGGTCACACTCAAACAATGATATGAAAAGGCTTATTTGTAAAAACGTACCAAAAATTCAGTAAAAACAAGTCTCAGTATCATACAGTGTCCTGCCTGAGAAGGCATTAGCACAGCTTGTTCCCGCGTGCTGGCCCTGTTCCAGATTCCTCCGGGCCACTGTTACCATTGTCTCCCTTGCCTGCTGCACCCTTAAGGGCTCCATGGCTTACACACTGGTAGCCGGGAGCAGCCAAGCCTGCTGTGTGACCGAGCGCCCTGTCGAGGCTCCCAGTGTCCCTTTGACGTGAGAGCCCCTGAGTTTGCACCGTTCTGGCAGCTTCAAGGCAGCTGAAGTTCTGGTTGCCCTCTGCCAGCAGTGATACCCTCCTGAAAGGGCCCGTCCCCCATGGGGGGCTGGGAAAGCCTTGAGAGTGCGGATCATTCACGGAGAGGCCAGGGGAATGGGCAGCCCCTTTGCATTCAGTCCTAGAATATGCACACCTGAAATTGTTTGTGTTTTAATTTATCAAGAATTCCAAGTCCAATTCTGTTCCAATCATCCTGGCCACCGTGGGATTGATGCTGGTCACCGTTGTCGCAGGGGTGCTCCTCGTGAAGAAATACGTCTGTGGGGGAAGGTAAGGGGCGTGGAGGTCAGAGGGACTGAATTCAAACCACAAATCAGCCAAGGGCACAAGGTTGAGTTTGCCCTTGGGCAAAAACTATCTCGTTGAAGTGATGTCCCTGAAGCAGGAGGCCCAGGTCTTTTCAGGATTTATATTTTCCACGCGCCGACCAAGAGCTGTGTTCCTGTGCATATGACTCATTCTGTGAATGTATAAAACTCAGAAAACCCATAGCCCTGTGAGAAACGCATCCGTCTTCACAGCGTGAGGACTCACGGGTGTTTCCACCCCCAGGTTCCTGGTGCATCGGTACTCGGTGCTCCAGCAGCACGCAGAGGCCAACGGTGTGGATGGTGTGGACGCTCTGGACACAGCCCCCCACACTCACAAGGGAGGCTATCATGACGACTCAGATGAGGTGAGACCCTTTCTTCCGGAGGGGTGGGCGCCAGCACAAAGCAGGAGCGTTTCTTTTCCTGGTCATAATTGAGATCTGACTGAGGCAAAAGAGAGTAAAAGCCAGAAGCAGCAACTTAATGACTGTGAGAGTTGGCCAGCCCAGAAACTAGGTCATAACTTTCAAAATAGGAACTTTTTAGTGTGTAAATAATACGGTCTCTGTTTTTCTTCTCAGGACCTCCTGGAATAGCTCCTCCGAGGAGCTGGGACCGAGGACAGATGATGGAACCGCAGTACCTCTCACACTCCCTGTGGCTCCGACTGGGGGGAATAAATTTCCCATTGCGAGGGACCCAGCTCTGTTTCTGCTGCTTCCACCAAAGCCAAAAGGACCTGCACTAAAGAAATGCGGGGCGGGGAGGGGGGAACCCTAAACGTTCTCACAGTTGGCCCTGAGAAAGGGGGGAGTTTTAAATTCTTTCAGTTTTTATTTCAAATTCTGTCTTTTTGCAAAGTATGGGTTCTTTTGGTTTTGTTTTTGTTTTTTAAGGGAAATGAAATGGAATAGGAAGGGAACGTTTCACTAACCCCACTCTTGCATGTTTTGCATGGCGCCTGCTCCGGGGCACCGGCCAACCCCAGCGTCAACGCTCACAGCGCACTCGGTGCTGTCCCTGTGCTCTGCCGGCGACACAAAGCAGCTGCCGAGAGGGACTTGGCGGCCTTTCTCCAGCCAGGGACAGCCCTGCCCCGAGCACACTGCACACCAGCTCCTCACGCACACCCCGCCTTTTCTTTCTTTCTTTTTTGGGGACCGTAGACCACAGTGGTGTTTCTTTCCCCTTGCTCAGTCAGGCAGTATACCCTTGTTAATTGCCCTTTGGCCACTGACTTAACCATGTGCTTCCAAAACACTAAATCAGGAAAATTTAAAGGGCAATATTTTAACTTGGGGCCGGAAGAAGGGAGCAGCAGAGAATTGACTAGATTTAGCACCTATTAAGGGACAAACTCTTGCTTCTCCCAAGATCTTTCCAGCCGTGCTCCATGTTTGTGCCAGTGGCCTTGCTCAAGGACAGGGTTAGGGCCTGCCCCGATGTCTGCCCAGACCGAGTGGCCTCTTTGCGAGAGCCGAGCAAGGGCGCCCGGTGTGGCCCCTGTGGACTGAGCATCACAGTCTTCCATGTCCTCTGCCACGAATCATGAGGATGGCCATTTACTTGCGTGCCTCCTCTTGGATTGCTGTTGTACGTGGAGCCAGGACTCGACACGTTTTCAGATTTATAGGCTATTTTTTAAAAATCAGGACTTTATGACCAGGCTCTCCTCCTCACCCAGCTTTCCCAGCTTTGCCAAGGAATCTGTTGGCGAGAAACTTGCGGCCGAACCAATTGAAGACACGCTTCCAGCATAGGTGATGTTTTATGTGATCCATTAGGTTCATATTTTAAATTTAAGGACACTTTCCATTTGACACTTTTCAAGTTAAATTGATAGTAGAATGTAGGGAGGTGGATTTGGAGATGGCCAGGTAGCAACGGCAAGCGGCACTAATTTTCATACAGCTTGGATGCCTGCTCGCCTGCAATATAGCGTGGTACAGCTTGGTCTTAGCATCCCTACAGTGCTGGCCGCAGTCTCTCCCAGTAATTATGATTGGGACATTCTTTGGTAACTGCCATTTTGCTGCTAGTTCATTTTATGGCTATAAAGTCACGAAAAAGTAAATGTGCCAAATTAACTTTTGTCAGAATGAGTGAGCAGATGGTCGTGTTCTCTCCTCCCCAGAATGGATTAACAGCAGCCGGGAGAGTGGGAGAGGGGGCGGATGGAGAAGGTTAGAGACTTTGAAGCTGCAGCAAAATTACATGAGTCAGGGAGCCCTAGTTAGAAAATAAAGTTAGGGCAGTTTTTGTGAAGAGAATTCACATTTGCTTGAGCTAGAGAACACTGATCTTTTAGGAAAAGCTCATTCATTTTGCATAATCTTTAAATTAAAAAGAATTCCGAAGACAGACCAGCTCACAACTGATAAAGTGTCAGCCTTTATCCCAGACCTCTCACCTCCTGCCCAAAGTGAATTCGATGCCCAGAAAAGACCCACTTTTGCTGCACACCTTTTCCCCACAGCACATACCCGCTGGGGTACATGTGCTAGTATGCGGCAATTCTGACTCGTGTTAGGATGTAGGAAAGTTAGTATTCTCTAACCAAGTGTGGTTAAAGCTCTTTGCTCATAATGGTATCTGGGATTTCTGTAAAACCTGGTAGTTTTCAGAGGACTTGGGTTTGCATTATGTCATTTTTACCTTACCACATTCTCAATGAAATTCTTCCTTTGAAGGCGGGGGTTTGTAATTCGCATTTTTTAGGAGATGGAGCTGAGATACAAAGAGTGAGTAAATTGTCCAGGGCCCCTATGTGTGTTATGAGCTGTGCTGGTTGGCCGTCTTCAGAGCTCGCAAACTTGCTGTGTGTGCAGGTGCTGGAGCAGGAAGGGCTTCCTTCTTACGGATGACTCGCTGTTCTTTAGGAGAAGGGTCAGTGACACTTCTGTCAGAGCAGCACCTGGGACCTTTTTGCCACCTTGGTGAACAGCAAATTATATTCTTCTGTTTTCCACGGCTGGAAACAAATATTAATGGGAATTTTGAATATGTATTCAGAAACTGCCGCTCCCCTCGCTGCGGAAGTAGGCTCCCCCTCGACGAGCCGCCCCGCTCCATTCTCCATTCTCCTTGTTTGCTTGGCCCTGGCCAGCTGGCCGGCTCCCTTAGTCGGAGGACTGCTAACAAGCCTGGCTCATTCCCTTCCTTGGCTAGGTGGCTTTCCATATCGGCCCACTCACTCACAGATGTATGCCCTCAGCCAGAAAGCGTAACAGCCTAAGTCTGTGACAGCTTTTAAGGGAAAACGTGTTCTAATTTGTTCTGCTGATGTTAGGTTAGGAGCATTATCTTTGCAATAAAGTATAGCTTACCATTGCATAAAATCCCAGGCGTGATGGTGGCAGGAGAGATTATTGCTGGAGGTTTTGGTGATAGAACTTAGCATTGTAAGGTAAGTTGGACATATCCGACTGTCCAGATTGGTCTGGGCTTTTAAGTCCAGGTGGAGAACTCACCATCCCTCACCTGTGACAGGTGTCTTGGACCCCGGGGTGGGGAGGGGTCTTGGTTTTTAGTGGGTCCAGAGACTGGGAATGCATACCCCTAGGCTGGTCATTGAATGGGAAGACCACGTAGAAGAATAAAAAGTGTTCGGAGGGTTCTGGCAGTTCTAAGCTGGACTTGGAGATTCAAGAGATTAGCTATACCTGAAGTTGAGAACTTGCCATCTGCCTCTAACTAGGCTTTCCAGTGTGTACCTCTCTAATTCCTAGGTTTGCCTCTGGGCCTCGACGTGCCCCAGCTGGCCTTTCATCCCTGACAGATGAGTCACGTACTGGCCACCCCTAGCTCCTGCACTGGCTCTGTGAACCACAGCCGGTTCTCCCATGGCCTTGGCCACAATGCCAGGATACAGAGAGGGCTGGCTGGAACTTCACTCGGTTCTCTATTTCCTAGGCAAATCATCCAAGTAGAGAGGTTCTCTTTCCCTTCAGGAGAGCTGTAAAGAACCTACTTCTGTACACAGTGGCTTAGAGCCCATCCTGCTCATTGTTAGTACATCCCCCTCACCCTTCACCCTGGATTCTTGCAACTACTAAAATAAGAGAGTCAGCTTTTCAACTTCACTACTGCCTTGCCTGAAGCAGGGAAATAAACATGGACTTAAATGTCCTTTGAACAAAACCAAAGTGTAAGACTTGCCACATGACGGCGTGATAGGCAGGGCCAGACTGGCTGGCACTCAGCAGGTGCCGGACCTTCTCTTTCCTCTGCTGCCGGTTTGCCCAGCAGCTCTGGAAGCTTCATCCTGCCCGAGCAGAGCCCGGGCCTTGCCCTCAGGAAGGATAATTGAAATAGCAGGACCATGTTGATTCCTTGGTTATGTCGCGTTGTAACAATAAGAATCAGAACATTGATTTGAAACCGTCTTCAACAACTTGCTGTATGCATTTTTTTCACACCAGTACATTCTTAAGCATTCTTGTTTATATAGGATAACATAAACTAACCTGTACCTTTATATATATATGTACATATATACATATATAAACTGTATAGTGTACATGTTAATGATTTATCAATATGTCCCAAATCCTTCACGCCATTCTCATCCTCCGCATGCCCTCAGTTTGTGGTCGGGTGACTTGAATGTTCCCCGATGATCCTACCCACCTCCCGTGTTTGGACGTCTAGGGAAGGAGGGTTTTGATCGTACCCTCCTTATCCTCATGCACAGAAATGCTCAGGGTCCCCATGTGCCTGTTGTTCATCCCTCTCTCGTCTCCTGTCCCCTTTCTGAGCATGTGGTCCCTCCCTGTCGTATAACTTCTCTGCCCCTTCCCCAAGCTGTGGGACAGCTGCCTTCTTCCTAAAGTGTAAAGCAGTATTAACATCATTACTGCATGTGCGCTACAAACCCAAGTTTTCTGTTCCCTTGGGACAGAAAACTGCATGTGGGGTGGGATAATCAAGTTTCAATGACCCATGTCAGTTACACAACAAAAGCCAGACCCCATAACAAAATTCCACAAAACGGAAATCAAACTCAAATTTCTTTAGCATTGTGTAAATAAATCTGGATGTGTTTAACTTTGTACTGGTAATTTTCTGTATATTTGCAATATTGGGGTTAGAAATAAAACAGACTGGACTTTGTTACCTGACCTATTGAAATGACTAAGCTAGAATTTGTTCATCTGTACGGTTTGTTAATATGATAGATTTTCTAGTTTTCTAGCCTCAGAAATCCAACTCCAGCCGCCAGAGAATAAGCCAGTAAAAGAGCCAGGACTCTGCATTTGTTGCATGAGAGGTATTAGGTAAGTTGTGGGGGATTACTTAGTTCTGTCTTGTTCTTTACGCTCCTAAGAGTCTACCTCCCATGGATATTTGTGGGACCGGCTTCCTCTTTCTTGCACCTCCCACACCCTTTCAGGGTACACTGCTACACTCTTCCTTCTGAACACAGCAGTGTAGAATGACTCTCCTGAGTTAGGTGTTCCTTCAGGCCGGTGGGACAGGTGATAACCTGGCCTCTCTCAGATCTCTCCTGCCGCTCTCACTCCTAGTCCTGCCTGATCCTTTTCATTTAAGGACATTCAAAGAGCTGCTGCTTTCCTCTCTCCCAAAACTTGTCTCTCAGGAGAGGTCCCTCCCCAACCGCCTTGCACCTTTAGCTAGGCCTTGAAGATTGCTTCTCAGCCTGCCATCCTGGGTGACATTACCAATGAATACCTACTCTGACATCATGATCTGAAGCTGACGAGGCAAAAAGAGTTTGCTCCTAAGGAGCCCCGCCACCCGGCGGAAGAGTTCCTCCCCTAGGAGATTATGTGTAGCATTTTATTTTCAGGAAGTCTGTCTAAGGTAGTGTCCTAAGACTTGCTGCTCCAGAGTCACTAAGGTTGCCTTTCCCACTGCAGATTCCTGGACCCCACCCTGATCCATTAAATTAGACTTCGTCATGGACAGACCTTAAGAGTCTGCATTTTTAACTTGATTCTTTACATGTCTATCGCAATAAAGGGCTTAGACTGAAAGCCTAGGCCAGTTTCACCAGTGGGTAGATTAAGTAGGTGGAAAAGGGGGCTTTGGAGTCTCCTGGTGTTGGAACTCTGTACTTAGAAGGGCTCCGATGAGAAATCTGGCAGCCGCTTTCACACTAGTCCCGATGCGGCACCAAGTGCAGCCCTGGAGGTCCAGCTGCATAGCCCCCTCGTCAGCCGTCGCAGCTCCTGATAAATAGGTTCCTGGGCCAGATGTGTGCCTACTGGCTGTCCTGGCCCTCAGCCCCTATACAAGTTGCAAAGAGGAGCTTCCACACCCCACTGTAGCACAGGCTCCCAGGATCCTATTGACTCTGTCTCCAAATTGAGGGCTAGAGGGGAAAAATGAGTAAGGAGCTCATCCATTCAACCATACTCCTTTTTTTCCATAAATAGATTGTGGAAAGGAGGAGGAGGTATATAGGAACTCTGTACTTTCTACTCAACTTTGCTGTGAACCTAAAGCTGCTCTAAAAATAAAGTCTTTACACACACACACACACACACACAATGCTGGTTTCTGGAGCAAAGAAAGTGAGGGTATGATAGAAAAACATTTGGATGCAGTGTGAATGATGGCTTGGTAAATCCTATAGGACCTTTAGTATGTAACTAACGCTTCCTACGCTTTGGCCATTTCCTTCTACTGTTAGCATTTTATCCTCAACACAGTCACGGCATCATCATCCCCAGCTTCAGATCCCTGAGGTTCAGACTCAGTGATTTGCCCGGGGTCACCTAGCAAACGAGTGAGTAGCCCGGCCAGAAGTCACACACACGTCCTCTGACCTCATGCCCCTGGCTCCCTCCACCACTGCTGCCTCTCACTTTACTGGTACTTTATCTCAGAGGCAAGAGAGCTCTCAGAGGGCCACATGCCGGCCCGACCTAAAAATAGCTCACATTTATCAAGCACTTAGCTCTACTCTGCTAAACACTTTACACAGATTACCTCTTCTAATCCTCACAACCACCCTATGGGCATTACCGTCTCCATTTTACAGATGAGAAAACAGACCTGAGAGAGATTGTGATGTGTGGCAAGTCACACAAGCTAGTTGGTGACGGAGCCAAAAGTGAGGGCAGACTCTACCTTCCACTGCCACTAGGGGGTAAGCTGAGGGGATGGGGACAAACCCTGAAAAGGGCAAGTTGACCAGACTTTACAACTCCCTGAACATGGCACAGAAGGAGAAGAAGCCATTAAAGGTGTGTGTGAGAACCGCAAAGCTGGGGGCCCCATTGTCTGATCTGTGTGTGCAGCCAGGGGAGCCGTTTGAAGCTCAAACCTCCCCACCTCCCCAGGGCTGTGTGAGGGGTGTCGCCTCTCTCCCAGGATACAACAGGGCCACCTCAGTCCTCCCATGGCTATTCTGGGCTGCTGTCTGATCTGCCTCTCTTCCCCAGCCCCTACAGCCCTTCTGCTGGGAGTAGCCTGGTGGGAAAAGGCCAGGCCAGTTACATAAGCCCGTGGCTGGGACCCCGGAGGCCAGGCTGGAGAGCAGGTGCTTAGCCCCTCCCTCACCACCAACAGTGAAAATCTCCCGCTGGAGCCCAGCCTCCGGGCCACCCAGCATGGAGGCAGCCACAGCTCCGGAGGTGGCCTCGGGATACACACTGAAGGGGAAAGAAGCGAGCCCAGCGGATGCTGAAGGACTTCCAGCTTCACCTGGACAGGAGGCCAGCAGCCCCGTTCCCCAGCTCCTGGCCCTTGTAGAAGGTGACCCATGGGGTTGGGAAGGGTGGGGCGGCTGGGCGGTAGGAGTTGAGGAAGATACCCCTCAGCCCCCGACTGCACCTCCTCAGGCGTGTGCAGAGGGTAACCTCACGGGACCAGTGTCTAGGAGGGGGGAGCATTCGTCACAGCCCCCACCTCCTTGGTGGCTTCTTACCTGCTGCTCAAGCGTCTCTGCTGGGTTTGTGCTTTTTAGCTGAGAAGTCAGGGGATGGTGTATGCGGCACTTTCCAGTGACTAAAAGTGATCTGTTTAAATTTTTACCTTTCATCAAATGTCTGTCCCAGGGACTGAGGACCTGATATACTAATGGCAGCCAGGAGGGGAATGAGGGGTGAGATGGTGGCCATCTGGCTCAGAAGAAGGGAATGAAAAGCTTATAGCAACTGACAGGCTGGTGGTGAACAGTCCGTGACACTCTGCGTCTCCCTTGGTGGTGCCACAGGTCCAGGACCTACCTATCCCGGCAGCCTCTCCGGGTGTGAGCTCCGTGGAGGCAGAGTCTGTCCAGGGGAAGCAGTTGGCCTCCCTTCCACAGTGGCCTCTCTGAGCCTCTAAGCAAAGAGGCACTTTTGTGCCAGGAGGTGGTGGGCGCCCCTTCCAGTCCCAGGTCCCCTGCCAGCAGCCCAGCCACCCACTCCCCAGCTGCCCCTGGCTGAGGCCTCTGTCATGTTCACCTGGGGTGTCGCCCACGGTGCCTGGCTCGGCCAACCAGAGGTAGAAGGCATGAGCCAGGCTTTTCCCTTCCCTGTGCAGTACCCGGCAGAAGGAACCACGGGGGTTGCCTCAAACATTTAAGACGGTTACGTGCACAAAGTCCCTGCTTTGGGCCCCTCAATGTCTTAAGTGCAGGGGATGCAAAGACCACAAACAAGAAACCCAGGGACCCCCAAGGTAGGGAGCCGTAGGAGAAGATGATGTGACCTGGACTCAATTCCCAGGCTGCCTCCAGGAGCTTTGTGCCCTTGGACAAGCCAACCAACTGCTCAACCTCCTCTCTGTAAAATGGTAATTACTAGTGTCTACCTAGTAGGCTGGGTGGGAGGATTGCCGAGATGATCCAGAGTGCTTGGGAAGAGGCCGAACAAAGATGAGTAGATGATGAAACGTTTCCAAGTCAGGAGTGAAGACTACGAGTTCTACCTGGAAGCAGGCCTGAGCAGGGAGAGCTGGCTGCCTCTTCTCATCCTCATGGGAGGCGCTGGGTTTTCAGGAGTTGTTTCAATGTCACAGGCAGAGAGCCGGCTGAGTTCACTCCCTTGAAAAAGAAGGAGTTGGGGAGAAGTGGTTGTGAGCACAGTAGGCTGGGGTGACCTTGAGACAGAAAACCATTTCTTCCCATAAAGATCCAAGGAATAAGCAACAGGCAGAACGAGAGTCAGTACTGCTGACTCCCACCTCGGCTGGTCTCCATAAGACCCTGGGGGAGGGCATCTGTCTCTGCCACGCTGCTCCCTCTGGCTGCGAGTGGGCGCTGTGGGCCATCGGCTCCTGACAGCACACCCCCCCCAGCTCCCACAAGTGCAGCCTCACAGCCACCAGTATCGGCAGCCCCACTGATTAGCACCCCGGAGGTCAGTGACGATAAGCACTGTTTGTGATACTTTGCAAAATACGTTTGCCTCTGTTATCCGCTTAGAGATGACGGGAGTTGAAATCCTAGCTCTGATTTGTGACCCTAGGCAAGTCATTGCACCTCTCTGGGCTTCCATTTTCTCATCTGTAAATTGAAGGATAACTTTTTGATGGCTGTGGATCCCTAGGAAAAGCTGATGAAGTCTGTAAAATCTTATCCCAGGAAAAATGCTCAAAAAAGTTCAGGGGGCTCACAGAACCCCTGAAGCCCGTTCAAAGGTCCTTCAGGGTGCCATGGACCCAGCCTAGATGGCTCCTACGTTCCCGTGAGCTCTGAGGCCCTTTTCTTCCTCTTACCCCCTCCTGTACCTCATGGGGAGCCCAGCCAGACCCGGAGGAGCCCTGCAGTGCGCGTCTGTGTGCATGGGAAACAGAGCAGGCGCCAGAGGCAGATGTTCATTTGCAACATCAAAATAACTAGCAACTGGCCACCATGGAGCTTTTAGTCAGGAAAGCCTGCTACGTGGGCTACTCAGTGAGCAGACAAAGGTGGCCAGCACTGGGAGACAACTTTTGGCCTCCCCTCAGCCCCGCACGGAGGCACTGGGGTGGGAGGCTGGGGGACAGGCTTGACCCCTGCCACAGAGAAGAGGAGACCCTGAGACCCAGAGGCAGGGCCCAGCTGCTGATTTCAGAGTAACTGCATCTCTTTTCAATCCAAACTCTTCCGTGTCTTCTGGCCTTGGGAAGCTGGAGCCCGTGCCTGGGAGCAACCCCCCTCCTTTCCTTGTCCCTTCTTCCTCCTTTCCTCCCTCCTTCCCTTTCTATCTTATTTCTTCCTTCTGCAGGTATTTGTTTTATGCCTGTTATGTGTCAGGCACTGCTTCAGAAATAAACAAAAATAGGCAAAAATAACTCCCCTTGTGGAGATTACATCGTAGTGTAAGGAGATAGACGATAAATAAATAAAATATGGAATATGGCAGATGTAATCAATGCCATGCCGAAAAATGAAGCAGAGAGGGAGGACAGAAAATGCTGGGAGTGGGAGACACATCTGCAGTTTTAAATGGGATATTCAGCAAAGGTCCCGTTAATTAGGTGCTATCTGAGCAGCAACTGAAAGGAGATGAGAGTACAGTACATGCAGATACGATACTTGGAGGGAATGTTTCCCATACAGAGAGAACAGTCAGCGCAAAGGCCCTGAGGCAGGAGTGTGCCTTATGGATTGGGGCCACCCAGCCCGTTGCAGCGTGAGGGAGAGAAAGGTAGGTTTGCCGGCAGAAAGGTAGCAGGACCCTGTGAAGGCTGGTTCAACTCTGAGATTGATGGGCGACCTAGGTAGAGTTGTAAGTGAAAACTGACATGATCAGGTATAGGTTTTAAGGATTTTTCTAGCCGCTGAGCTAAGAATAGGCTGGAGGCAGTCCAGGGACACTAGCAAGAACATCAACTGAGGATGAGGGTGAGGGAGAGGGTATGGAGGCTTTAGAAGAAGGAGTGTGCAATAGTCACCCAGGAGAATAGGTCACTGCTAGTGGCATCAGCTTACCATCAGCCTGGCTTGTGCTTTGCCCCAGCATGCAGATGTGGGCACCGAGTGGGTGGGAAGCATGTCACTGGGGTTGGCCATTGCCAGGAAGGAGAGTGTAGTGGAGAAAAAGAGGATTAGGGATTTGAGTGGGGACACAGGGAGGGAGTGTAACGATTGGAATCTAAGGTGGGAAGGAAAGAGAGTGGTAACAGCGAGGGTGACAGGGAGTGAAGGGTTTGGAGGGCCGTGGGTCAGAAGTCTCAGTGGTGCCGAAGGATCGATCGCTGGTGCTGGAGCAGCAGAGGGGGACTGGCCCTAGGGGCAGAGACTGCACTTGTAGGGGTTTGCCGCTTGATGTAACAAATCGGCCTCAGAAGGCTCCAAAACAATAGATGTTTATTTCTATGGAAAAGTTTCTATTTCTACTTATATCTATTAAAAGTCGTTCTCGGTGCGATGATTCCAGGCCCCAAACCTCTTCCGTCTTGTGGGTCCACCATGCCTCAGGGGCCCGTACCCAGCCGTGTGAATGCAGCCAGCAGAAGATGGTATACAGAACCCATTTTTAAAAAATTTCTTGAAATACTTTGTATTTATTTTTGAGAGTCAGAGAGAGCGCATGCGATCAGGGGAGGGTCAGAGAGAGAGGGAGACACAGGATCTGAAACGGGCTCCAGGCTCTAAGCTGGCTGTCAGCACAGAGCCCGATGCGGGGCTCGAACCCACGAACCGTGAGATCACGACCTGAGCTGAAGTCGGACGCTCAACCAACTGAGCCCCCCAGGCACCGCTAGAGAACCCATTTCTTAAAAGCCGTGGCTCGGAAGTGATTCTCATCATTTCCACTTGCACTGCTCCAGCAAGAGCTAGTCTGATGGTCCTATAGTGAGCCTTCCCAGAAGTGCCTTCCCAGAAGGCACTACCCTGTGGAAGAGACAGCATGCATTTAGGCAGGCAGTGGGCCACGGCTGTCGTAGAGGTGACGAGAGAGCGAGGCACTTGAAATTCAGATTACAGAGGCTGCAGTGACTCGGCTAGAAAATGACGAAAGGAATCAGGGGCTGGAGCCAGAGAGGACGACGCTGCTGGGGGAGGGGTGGGCACAGATGTGAGGGACCCTGCAAGGACTGGAAGGGGGGGTGTTGCGATCACAAGGACCCAGGACTGGAGCTGTGCTGGAGAGAGCGGCCACGAGCCGGGTGGCGGCCGTCAGCATGAGGGAGGACCACCCCGAGCTGGGGGTCAGATCTTCTCCGACAGCAGTTGCCTGTTTCTCTGTCCTTCTGTTTTCTTCCTGACCTTAGTTTCACAGTCCTCGAGGAGATGACACTCCTGTCCTTCACAAGGTACTTCGGAGGTCGCCCTTCCTGTGACCTCCTCTGGACAAGTTTCTGATAAGGCCGCGACCACAGCCTATTTCAAAGCCATAGCCCGCCTTGTGCGTTTGCCCTGCACGGGCAGCCATTCACTCACACAGGCCCCTGGGCACACACACATGTGCACAGTCTCACTTACACACCCTCTGTCTCACACACACACGTGCGCACGCACACAGCTCCCTCCCTCCTTTCCGTGTGTCTGTCTTGTTCCTTCACTCTCCATGCCATAAATAAGAACATCAGTGTGCACTACATGGTACTTAAGGAAGTGCTGGAGGACAGGCTTTAACCGTGTGAAGAGAAATTTTGAGAGAATAGGAACATCTATCTCCCCACGAGCATAGAATAAGGAAATGGGCATAAACTTGAGCAGAATGAAATTAGGGGAGAATTAAGAGGACATTTCTAATCAAGAGGAGTCAAGATCTTTGGACTTTAAGTAGTCTCCTCTGTCCATTTGAAAGAAAGAATTAGCATTCTGTCTGAGGGAAAGACAGCTATCACAGGTCAGAGGCCAATGTTCCTCAAAGGACTTTTCAAAATGCCTTTTCCCCCAGACTCCACGAAGGGAGAAAACCAACTTGTGGCTGTGTCAAACTTGGTCTTAGAAAACCTAGGTTGTGGGGCACCTGTGTGACTCAGTCAGTTAAGCGTCCGACTTCAGCTCAGGTCATGATCTCATAGTTCATGAGTTTGAGCCCCGCGTGGGTACTGTGCTGACAGCTCAGAGCCTGGAGCCTGCTTCAGATTCTGTGTCTCCCTCTCTCTCTGTGCGCCTCTCTCGCTCTCTCTCTCAAAAAAAAAAAAAAAAAAAGGAAACCTAGGTTGTGCTTTAGGGCTCTAGTCTTTGGCTCACATCCCTCCTGGCATCTGGGGAGAAGAAAGACCTTGAGCTTCAGGGAAAAGCCACGTTTCCCCAAGGTCAGTACAATTAACACCTCTCTTGACTGCAGAGGTGTGAAAAGAGATGCCCCAAATGAGCCCTCCGATTAACATTCTTAGCAAAGGGTGAGGGAAAGAGTGTGCTGCTGCCTGGGCACGCGCAGCTGCCACACTTTCTCCTGCCCCCCACCCCCGCCGTGTGTCAGCTGCCTGGGCTCAAGCCCAGTCTTCTTTCCCCCCACTGGGGTCTGGGAGCCCGCTGAGAGCAGAATCCTCACCTACTCACCCTCAGACTCAGAACACTCTACCAACTTCACTTTGTCCCCTATCAATTCATCGCCTTGTTAGGGGACCCCACTTACAAAGAACTGGTACCAACCCCACCCCCCCGGAGGAAGAGACTGCCATCCTGGCTGTGGGCTCTTCTCTTCTGTCTCTGCCCCTGCTGGGTCCCTTCTGGACCTCGGGCCCTCCTGCTCATCATGTCTGAATACCACCATCTTTTTCTTTTTTTTTAATGTTTATTTATTTTTGAGAGAGAGAGGCAGACTGCAAGCGGGGAAGGGTCAGAGAGAGAGGGAGATACAGAATCTGAAGCAGGCTCCAGGCTCCGAGTTGTCAGCACAGAGCCTGATGTGGGGCTCAAACCCATAAGCCGTGAGATTATGACCTGGGCTGAAGTTGAATGCTTAACCAACTGAACCACCCACGTGCCCTGAAATTTATTATTTCTTAAAAAAATTTTTTTTAATGATTATTTTTGAGAGAGAGGGAGACTACAAGCTGGGGAGGGGCAGAGAGAGGGAGACACAGAATCTGAAGCAGGCCGCAGGCTCTAAGCTGTCAGCACAGAGCCCGACACGGGGCTCAAACCCATAAGCCAATGAGATCATGACCGAAGTCAGACACTTAACTGACTGAGCCACGCAGGCTCGCCACGAATACTACCATCTTAATTTATGTTCCACATAAAACTATTTCTGTAATTGTTCTCCTTAGTTCAGGTAAAACAATGCTAACATCTTCCCAAGTATTTTTCGTTGTTTTTTTTTTTAATGCTTATTTATTTTTAAGACAGAGACAGAGCACGAGCAGGGGAGGGGCAGAGAGAGAGGGAGACACAGAATCTGAAACAGGCTCCAAGCTCTGAGCTATCAGCACAGAGCCTGACACGGGGCTCTAACCCATGAACCATGAGATCATGACCTGAGCCTAAGTCGGAGGCTTAACCGACTGAGCCACCCAGGTGCCCCTCGAAGTATTTTTCTAAGAAACAAGAGAAACACTAAGTGGGCACAAATAGGTCAGTCGGCATGCACCCATCTATAGAAGCCCCTTCCCCACCTGAGCTCTAAGCAGAGCAGGGCTCAGAGAATACATCTTCGGGGTGTCACGGCCTGAGCTCCTTTCCTCGCCTCCACCTTTTCAATTCTTGCAGATTTTCCTCTGCCTTCTCTTTCTTGCCACCTCCTCCTAAGAGTGAGACCACTGTCAGAGCCCTGACAGGGCGCATAGGCCCAAGTGGACCTCGGAGAGCAGGCAAATGGGCAGATAAGCTGCGATCAGAGAACAGGCCCTTCAGATGCACATTTCTAGATGGGAAGGCAGCACGACTTCACATGTGTGTTTCTGTCTCCGAGCCCTTGCCTGTCATGCAGGCATAGCAGGGAACAGCACAGCCGGCTTCTCTCCAGCCAATGTGAAGGGCTACTTCCTCACCCAACAGTGGGGAATCAAGCCCAACAAGATGATGTTTTGACCCTCCTTTTCAACTGCCACCCTCTTTTTTTCAGAAAACCCTTAAGTCATATCCGCTTGTTCTCAACTCCTTGGTCACTTGCCAAGAGGGCCACAGGAGAGGAACACATCACACAAACGCTTCTTGTGTGTTTCACGCCCCACCCCCTTCCCAACCGCCAAAGTCGAACAGAGGGCAAACAGAGAAGTGTTGCTCAGCTGCCCGGGGCTCCATCGCTGTTGCCTCATTCTTACGGAGGCGCCAGGCCCTGAGCAGAGCAGGCGGGCCAGTGGCTCAGAGCACGGGAGGTCCCGTGTCACTTCGTTCCTGCTTTTGCCAGAGGCAGCAGTGGGTGAGGTGCAGTCTAAGAAGGCACAGCCCAGGGGGAAACATCAGCCACACAGCAACAAAGGAAACCAGATAAACAAAATGGACAGCGTGGGCTGTGTTTATATTTATTTGCAAAGGCGAAAAGTGATCTCGGGGCGGGGACAAGGCAGACCGTGGGAAGGAAGTTCTTGCTGTCTACACAGTGGGCCACAAATTGAGGAAGAACATAGTAGAACCTCTATTTATTTTAAATTTCACCATTCAAAAGTTTGCATTGCATAATGTACATATTTAAACAGTTCAGTTTATAAGTAAAGATGCAGACCACAGACTGGAATGTTCAGGAACATATCGTAGGGAAATGTTATCAGAAAGCTTACAGCCCAGCATCACACAGTTGTGCTGTTTGCCTCGGTCATGAATTGAGTGAAGCTTTTTACGACTCCAGGAAAGAATTGTGCATAGAGGCCGGGGAGGTGGTGAGGACTAAGGCACTGTCACATTCCACTTTGGACAGCAGCAGCAGGTGCCTGTCTCAGCCTGAGGCAGGAGGAGACAGGGGCCCCGAGAAAGCTAGAAAATGGTGCAGTCTCAGCCAACCCCCCCCCCCGCTCCCGCCCCCGAGGGACCCCAGGTGGGATGTTTGCACTTCTCGGCCAAGGCAGCAACCAGAGGCATTTGGAGAGGAGACAGGTCACACCTGATGGTCTTCCAAACCTCACACTCAGCACTTTTCCTGAGCATCCCCCCACCCCCACCCGCCTCCATCCCGGAAGCCAAGGGACATAAACGAATCCCTCTACTCATTGGAACATGCCTGGGAGATCAAGGAGCAGTGAGCGGCGGCCCAGTGTTTCCCAGATTCCCAGAGTCTGTTGGTACAAAGCAATCCTCCAGCAACTGGAAGAGCACTGTGCAGGCATCCAGCATAGCCACGCAGAGGAAGGGACGCAGACACCAGCTCCCCATGCAGTGACGCCAGTGCTGTCCCCGTGGGTCCAGGGTGTTGACTCTGCCTGCAGAGTGGAAAACTTTCTCCTCCAGTCTGGCATCACACTGGGAAGCACGCCTGACTCTTGGAGGTCCAGACTAACGTTGAAAGTGGCTTTGATAAAAGGAGTGCTGTTGAGGACAAATGCAGAAAAGGAGTAGGAAGAAAGGCAAACCACACAGGCTGGACCAGTCCGCGCACAAACAGAAAAATCTCGGTTGATGAAAAGTCAGTAGCTGAGTGTTACAGATTAAAAGAAGGAAGCATCAGGCTCGCATTCCAGTGCTTTCTGACAAGACCTGAATGCTCTCGAGAGGATATTTTAGCTGATCACTCATCCCTAAATTCCAGCAAGACGAAGGGAGCAATCTTCCCACTCCCTAGGTGAGGACTGATTTGCTGAGCACCTGGGCCATCTGCCCATGGAAGCACAGCCAGACGCAGTGTCCACTTCCTCTGAGCTCTGTGCTTCCTACTATAGGAGGCTCACCACCCACTGTTCTCTCTCCTTCCATCACTCAGAGCACCCCAAGATTTGGCTCCCTCGGGCCCTGAGGCAGACCTATATCCGGAAGGTTGGAGACACCGTGAACCTACTAATCCCATTCCAGGTGAGCATGCTGGCCCCGTGCTGAGTCTATGTTGAGTCCGTGCCAGGGTTTTGATTTGGAAATAGATACTAAGAGTTTGGCTAGCAGTCAGGCAGTCGTCCTGGCCTAGAGTGGACGGGGCCGTGTCACCAGCAGCCTGAGGCAGAGTGACTCTCCCAACTGCACTGCTGAGGGGGAGGTTGGGTCGGGCATGCCCCATGCGATGACCTGAAGCTAACCTCTGCCGTTTGGTCAGCAGAGGTCTGGGAGCTCTCGGTTTGGGTTCTGGGTAGTTTAGACAGCTATCGTTAGCGCCAGCTGCCTCCAGTGATCTAAACTCTCAGAGGGCGGGAGACTCAAAGCCAAACCCCTTCCTTCCTCCACGATCCTTTCAGCTGTTGCTGAAAGATGCAGCGCCCCTGGGACAGTCCATGAACTTCTAACTCAAGGCATTCGCTGTTGCAGGTCAAGTCACCATGTGGACCTGGTGTGGATCTGATCCCCCACTGCAGCAGGGAGGGTCACGAGGCCTCTTGGGGCTGCTCACAGCCTTATTCCCATTTCTCAGGGCAAACCCAAACCTCGAGCCACCTGGACACATGATGGCTGTGCCTTGGACGCCAGCCGTGTGAGTGTGCGGAATGGGGAGCGGGACTCCATCCTCTTCATCCGAGAAGCCCAACGTGCTGACTCGGGCCGCTACCAGCTCAGCGTGCGGCTGGGCGAGCTGGAGGCCACTGCCACCATTGACATCCTGGTGATTGGTACAGTAGGGGGCCTGGGAGAGAGGTGGTCCTCGGGCCTAAGGGGAGCCATCACAGACAGCTGGGGAGGCCAGGGTGACTCTCCACACCGAGTGTGGGGCACAGTGGTGGGTGAGGGGAGGCACAGCTGAGCAGAGAAGGGGAAGGGCACCCCTGAAGTGATTTCCATGCAGATGTGAGCCGTACCCCACCTACTGCCATGCTTGGCCCTTTCAGAGAGGCCAGGCCCTCCTCAGAGTATCAAGTTGGTGGACGTTTGGGGCTCCAATGCTACTCTAGAGTGGACACCTCCCCACGACACAGGCAATGCGGCACTCCTGGGATACACGGTGCAGAAGGCTGACACAAAATCTGGGGTGAGCCCGCTGGGAGGGAGCAGGGTGGGAGGAATCACACCTTCTGGAATGGAATGGGGCTCTGCTACCTCCATGCGGTGGGCCAAGGTGGACCGAGTTCACAAAACAGGCACCTCATTCATGGCATCTTCTTGGGCCCCCGAAGCTGTGGTTCACGGTGCTGGAACGTTATCACCGCACCAGCTTCACAGTCTCCGACCTCATCGTGGGCAACTCCTACGAATTTCGAGTCTTTGCTGAGAACCAGTGTGGGCTCAGTGAGACAGCCCCCGTCACTGCTGAGCTTGCCCACATCCAGAAAGCAGGTGGGGCGCGGAGACCCGGAGCTGGGAAGGGTGGAGTGTGGAGAGGTGACGAGGGGTAGGGGATCTCAGGCACTACAGCAGGGCCCTTCTCGGTCTCCTCAGCTCCCGTTTGGAAGACTGAGGGGTTTGCACAGCGAGATTTCTCTGAAGCTCCGAAGTTCACCCAGCCTCTGGCAGACTGCACCACAGTCATGGGCTATGACACCCAGCTCTTCTGCTGCGTCCGCGCCTCTCCCAAGGTAATCGGGGTGGCTGTGCCGTGCTGCTCCCTGCTCCTGCCCTAACCTTCACTATGTGGGAGAGCATTCTAAAACAGCTGTTCCCATCACCATCGCCCACCTCTTCCACGGCGGTTTACGTAGGGTAGGAACGGTCAGGGTGCTTACAGTCCAAGACAGGCTGATGTGGATGATGTTTCCAGTTTTCCTTTTAGTGTTTGCTCCTCGTCCATGAAGATATCACTTACCGACCTGCTGGCAATTGGGCATGAGCTTCAAGTTGTCTCCCTGGCAGAAGTGATGGAGTCCCACTGGGTTCTCCTTAGTCACCCACTACGCCTCACCTGCTCAGGGCCATATGTGTGCCAACTGTCTCGAGTCGAGGCCATAACCCTGAGCAAGTCTACTTCCAATCATGTCTCTAATTCTGTTGTACACTCAACTGCATAAAACATCACTAACACCCTTACCTAGGGGGCACCTGGGTGGCTCAGTCAGTTAAGAGTCTGACTTTAGCTGACAGCTCAGAGCTTAGAGCCTGCTTCAGATTCTGTGTCTCCCTCTCTCTCTGTCCATTTCTGCTCGCTCTTTCTCTGTCTCTGTCTCTCTCTCAAGAATAAATAAACATTAAAAGAAAATTTTTAAAGCCCTAAAAACCTTACCAAGTACCTTTCACATATGAGTCTAGGCCAGACTATGTGGAGATAACATGTCAGAAAGAGAATATCAATAAGTCCACTCTAGAAACTACTTTCTAACCAGAGGGGACAACAGTGACTCCCTAGCCAACAGTGGGAACAGAATATGAATGATTCAACAATGTAGATACAAAAAAGAGGGGATTCTGAGGCCCAGTGCCTAGGAAGGGGCTGCTTGAGCGGGGACAGAATTGAAGGTCCTACCTTTTTTCTAATCAGGAATACTTGATGAACGAGGCAAGGTTTCAGGTGCTCATTTCAACCAATAGAAGGAACAAGGGAGGATTCTGAGGATACTAGAAAGAGACCCCTCCCCAAATGTAAAGAATGGGGAGCCCTCTCACTGCTCCTATGGTGGCCCCCTCATCTTTATCTTGCAGCCGAAGATCATCTGGCTGAAGAACAAGGTGGATATCCAAGGTAACCCCAAGTACAGAGCCCTCACTCACCTGGGAATCTGCTCTCTTGAAATCCGCAAGCCTGGTCCCTTTGACGGGGGCATCTACACCTGCAAGGCGGTTAACCCCCTGGGGGAGGCATCTGTGGACTGTCGGGTGGATGTGAAAGGTAAGGGCAGAACTCATACCCTTTCTCCACAGCTGGAAAATCCAGGGGCACAGCCACAGCCTGCATGGAGAAGGGCTTGGATGGCTTCCTCTTCAGGTTCTCTCTGCACTGGGCACCATCACCATCAGGATATATTTGGGGAGCCGTTTTTATTATCCAGTATCTTATTTCTCTCCAACACAATTTTGTAATATAGGAAGAATGGCTATTCCCAGTCTGCAAAGGAGAAGCCTGAAGCACAAGGTGGTGATCGGCTCCCGCTAGATTCCCAGTACTGGTTACATGAGGATTCCACTGTGGTGGAAAGAGCCCAAGCCTTTTCTTACTCAGATCGTTTTTCTTTTATACAGTCTTCGACCCAGTCCAAGAAGCAGAGAGAGAGAGAGAATCCCAAGCAGGATCCAGGCTCAGTGTAGAGCCCAATGTGGGGCTTGATCTCAGGATCATGAGATTGTAACCTGAACCAAAATCAAGAATCAGACACTTAACCGACTAAGCCACCCAGGCACCCCACCCACACCTGTTTTAAAGTATTCATTTATTTATCTCTGCCTGTCACCTTGTTCAGATCTCCATCATTCCATTTAACATATTGCTAATATAAGTGCCTATTTACTGATTTGTTTCTCATTTAAACCATGAGCACTGCGAGGGCAGGTACAGTCTGATTCACACTTGTCCCCCTGGTGTTGAGCCCAGTTTCTAACACACAGTGGGCACTCTCTAAGCGTGCACAGCATGAATCAGGAATGAATGGACCATTACATGCCCTATTCCTCCCCATGAGTAGACTCCTAATTAGCATAATGGGCTCTCAAAAATCATGAGAAGTATATGCCTTCCTAATGCCCCGCAAGAGGGTTTCCCAGAAATTTCTGAGATGTTAACTCTGAGAAATGTCTGAATTCTTGCAGTTCCCCATTGAGGCTTCCAAAGAGGATTAGGGCAACTCTGACAAAGGTAAGGAAAGGGACTGGGCTTCTGAATAGAGCATTTCCTCTTTACAGTTAGTGTTGAGTCTGGGACAGATATCTATTCCTAACTAAGCCCTTCAACCATGCAGTCATTGGTAACTATTTTCCTTGTAAACACTTGTTTTGCAAGCTAATCTTATCATCTCCACGGAAGGACTTTACCGTAGATGGTACTACTTTTGGCATGTCCTCTGTCTGTCCTCAAGCTGATGACAGGTGTTAAATCTAATGGTCCTCTGAAAAGGAGTGATAGCATCTGTCTAAGTGTAGGGGGCTCTGTGGAAGGGGGGTGGGCAGGTGCTGTAAGAAGAGACGTCAAGGGAACAGTCAGGAGTAGAGGATGGAAGTGGGTCATCACCACCAAGTGGCAGCAGCTTGGAAAAAGACACAAGAAGTCGCTCCTGCCAACTCTTTCTACCTCAGTGTCATGAGCATGGTAAGGAAACAGATTCGTTTGCCTGTCTTTTACTTTGAAGTGTATGGATTCCTTCCCTTCTGAGAGAAGAAAACCACCATTATCATCATTTGTCAATAATAGTTGAACACATGGGTATGTGGTCCCAAGCAGCACATTACTAGCAAAGGACAACTCAGATCATCATTTAAAATTTGATAGCTTCCTCAGATTCTAAATCACAGTAGAAATGCTGTACATGAACTGATGAGTGGAGTGAAAGGGCAACTCATGGGAGAATGAGGGAGAATCAGTTCCCAATGTCTCGTGGGACTTGCAGTTCCTGGCTGATGAAAACTGAGGATGAATACCATCCCAGGAGCCATTTATTTGAACCCATCATTGATATAGAGCAAATGAAAACCTTCAGGGTTGCATTAAAAGTACAGACTTCTCAGGAGAGCTCTCTCTGCCAGCTGGCTTGCAAAGATAGTCCTCTGGCCATCCCTCGTTCCCTCTCTGTGTTAATGTAACGTCATGTTGTGTCAGAACTTGCCCTGTAACCTCTCTCTCAGCTGGCACACAGTCACAAAGCCTGGTAAGTAGAGAATTCACAGCCCAGGAGCCAGGGGCCGTGACGAGGAGTGCCTCCGCGTCCTAGGTGTGCACTGTGTTAGAGCTGCAACATACCCTCTCTTTTCTGTGTCTCCAGGAAGCCTGATAGTGGTGAGATTGTGTTCGTAAGGAGCTCCAGCAACAGCATCTGCTTTGGGACGAATCTAAATAAATATGTGGATCCTCAGTGCATTAAGTGTCCATCTGTTTGAGCCTTTCTATATGGGAAAACCATTTAGAAAGCTGGAATCCTTTTTTCAAAATTGTTTGTTTGTTTGTTTGTTTATGTAGAGAGTGTATGTGCAAACAGGGGAGGGGCAAAGAGAAAGGGGGAGAGATTGAGAGACTCTCAAGCAGGCTCCTCACTGTCAGCACAGAGACAGGGCTCAGTGTCACGAATCGTGAGATCATGACCTGAGCTGACATCAAGCATTAGACATTTACCCGACTGAGCCACCCAGGTTCCCCCTCCTCTTTCCTCTTATATCCACATCCTCTTCCACAGAGGTTTCTAACATTGTCCCTTTGTCTGGAGTCTGTGACAGAGCCAAGTTCAGCTCTATCCTGTGCCTGGTGCTGAAAGAGATGCCGAACACGACTTACTCCCTTCCTCTCCTATCTTTCCAGTATAAGCTAGAAAAGAGGATGCATCTCCATCACAGAGACTCAGACCACAGAACACACATATATAGGTACATTGCTAATTAAAGACAGAGCACTAAGACTTCAGGGCTGGGAGACACTGAAGATATTGGAGCAGAGTCTCGTGAAGCCCTGGGGAGAGAATAAAGGTGCGGTGCCCTTGCTTATATGTTTGCTTTCATTCTTATAACAAGTGACATATTAAAGGCATTCTATGATGGAATCTGCAAAAGACAGCAACCGTTTCCCCCCTCCTGGCTAGCAAGGGCATCGTGCTCTTCCCACTAAGAGCTGGGGGTCTATTCCCCCTCCCCTTGCATCTGGGCTGATCTGTGACCTGCTTTAACCAAAAGAACATAGTGGGGGTGCTGCTGTGCCAGTCTGGGCCTACACCCTAAGAGGTCTTGTAGTTGAGTCTCAGGACAGACTACCAGATTATGAGAGGCCACAAGCAGGACAGCCCAGCATCCCAGCTGGCAGCCAGCACCACAGCCCTAGATATGTGTGGCCATCTGAGACTGTTCAGTCCCTATTCAAGCCCCATCCACTCCCCGTGTCGTAGAGAGACACGCCTACACCTGGCACAAGCTTGTCCAAATTGTAAAATCATGAGATCTGGTGTTTTGAGCCACTGCACACTGGGGTAGTTTGTTACACAGTAGCACGTAACTGAAACAGCCTTCTCTGCATCAGATGCTGAACGTCCGGCTTTATCACTTTTAAGCTCTATTTTCTAAATGAGGAAGTTGAAGTTCATAAGTTGCTCCAAGTCATGCAGCCGGTAAGTAGCAGAGCTAGGATTTGAACCAGGGCTGCCCGACTTCAAGCCTTCTCTCTTTCCTCTCTTCTCTTTCACCCAGCGACCCTCACTGTAGCGCGTCTGGGTTGGGATCAGGGGTTTTAAGAAAGAAAAGATTGCTAGGAGACAGTAAATCTTAGGCAAGGCTTTGAAGAGGAGGAGGGTGTGTTTCGGCTGAGAAAACTGAGAAGGGCTTTTCTGTTGACACCAAAGGTCTATTTTCAGCTGAGGCAAAATGTCTATTCCAGCCTTTCTCAACTAGAGCACTATGAGAATTAAGCCCCGATGCCCCCGAGGCATCCATTATGTCATAATTAACATTTTCTATGCATCCAGAATGTCTCTAGTCATGTAGCATCTTGAGAAAACTGAGAAAGTAGCCACACAAATTATTTGTAGGGTCAAATGCCCTTGGGGGACCCTCCCTGCTGCAAATGCCGGGTTGGGAGAGAAGTGGACCAGAGTCCAGAGCCAGCTAGTCAGGGACACAATGGCCAGGAGGCCTTCCTCCAGCTGAAGCAGGGCCAAGGTCAGGACACCCAGCTACGATGCCCTAAGGATCAGTTAGACCGCTGGCCTCAGCCCAGCCTCTGCCGTCAAAGTACTCAAGGTTCATATACACTGAACCTTCATGGTGAGGGAATAAAATCTTCATACTGAACAAGACTTCCAGTCACAGCTAATCTTTCCACATTCAAGAAGAACTACAATGGAATCCTTAATTTTGTCATTTATGCACTCAACACTATGGAGTTCCTTCTGAAGGGAGGCCTACCACGTGCCAGGGAGGCGGTGTAATCTCTTCATTAATTCATCTATTCATTATTTATCCAAAAGCTTGAACATCTGTTCATATGTATCATTTTGGAGGGCAGGCTGAGGGGGACAAATAATTCCCAGATTAGTAGCCTTAGGCTGAGTAACGAATTCTTGTGCCTGAAATCTGTATTTTCTGGTTTCGTTGTTATTCTGAGGGAGGAGAAAGTAATTCTATTGCTTTTCCGCTGGTACTGCAACAGCTTTCAAAATCATAACCGGGAAACAGGACATTGGAGAGGAGTTTCCATAGGAGAAGCTAACTTCCAACTTGCTAAAACTGCCTCCCCCATTCACCTGAGGTTGGGTGAAGAAGCAAGTGCGGGGTCTCCCCAGTCAGGCTGCTCCTAGGCCCAGCAAGAATGCAGTTAATGAACAGGTCTTTCCCTTCTTTCGTCGCTTTGTCACCACCTGCCTGGAGAGAGGGAAGCTACAGGCTCTGGTCTTCCCACCTCCACAGAACCTGAATCCTACAGGCAACCAAAATTCCACCCTCACCCACAAGCCTACGGAAAACCAGGCAATCCTGTTCTCTCAGCTTTTTTTCACACAAACCTGCAAGTTCTGGGCCGGCCCCCACCTCTGCCTTCGCACCCCCACTGAATCCCAAGGCTCCTTCGCTTGTTGCATTTCTTACAGTAACATGTCAGGCCTGCAAATCTCATCACCTCAGCTTCACAGCTAAAAACTAGAAGGTAAACAAAACAAACAAACAAGCCTATAAATAGCCAAAAGAATGGTCATGAACTCCGGAGACTAAAGCTCTCCAGTCATTCTTTTAAATTTTTAGAACATTTCTATGAAGCCCTGTTACCTGGTGGCCCAGCCTATTCACAGGCAACATTTGGAAACAACGAAAAGAAGATCTCTAATAAGTAGGCGTAAGCACTTTACAAACACAGCTTTTAGTTTAGAGGCAGCAAGTTACACACCACCCTCTTGCCCCTAAGGCACATGGTATAAACTTGAGGCTGGTAGTTCTCCTCCTAACCATGAAACCTGACTGACGGTCAGGGTCTTCGCTCCGTAGATAAGCTAAGGTCAAATATACTCAAGCCTGCCTGCCTTGTGACAGAGGAGTCATGGTTGAATTGGACCCAATTCTCTGTGTCCAAAAAACCTTAGTTTATAACTCAGCTACCTCCGGCTCCAAATGTTGTCACTTAAAATGACAGAAGATGTACTTCTTAGAGAACCTCAATATATCTAAATGATGACTGGATAAAGAAGATGTGTTATCGATGGAATATTACGTGGCTATCAAAAAGAAGAAAATCTTACAATATGCAACAATGTAGATGGAACAAGAATGTATTATGCTAAGCGAAATTATTCAGTCAGAGAAAGACAAATGTATGATTTCACTCATGTGGAATTTAAGAAACAAAACAGATGAACATATGGGAAAGGAAGGAAAAATAAGATAAAAACAGAGAGGCAGGCAAGCCAAGAGACTGTTAAATACAGAGAACAAACTGAGGGCTGCTGGACGGGTATGGGGGGATGGGCTAAATGGCCAATGGGCATTGAAGAGGGCACTCGTTAGGATGAGCCCTGGGTGTTATATGTACGTGAAGAATTACTAAATTCTACTCCTGAAACCATTATTACTATATATGCAAACTTGTATTTAAAAAAAAAAAAGATGATGGAAGATGCACTTCTTAGAGTACAATAAACCTAAAATATAAACGCCTAGGTGCTTACATAACTTGGAAAAATCACAAATGAGGAAATGTGGCAACTGCGGTGCTCCCAAACGGAGTAAGCCCGTGAAAAATTTCCTCTGGGAAATTTGAGCGTTAGGCTCAGGGTGGCGCGCGCATGGAGGTCCAGCAGGGAGCTGGCTCCGCCCAGCTGGTCGAGGGGGCGGTGAAGAGGGCGTCGGCACGGTGCGAAATCTACAGTCATTGGCCAGGTTCCTCGCGCGCCGCCATGAGGCCCCGCCTCCTTCGAGGAAAATTCTCCCGGGCACACGCGCGCGCTCCCGGCCTCCCAGCTTTAGCCCTCCGGATGAAGTCTTTTTTAGAACAGCTCTCTACACAGCCCCCACCTGCAGACTTCCGGCCGCTGCTCGCCACCGCCCCGCCTCCGAGGGCAGGGATGTTGGGATCCACCAATCACGGAGCGCATGTGGTAGGAGTGGGTGGGGCCTGAGAGATTCGAAAGGAGCCCCACCCCCTCAGGGCTGATTCCCGGGACTGAGTGGTGGGAGGCAGGCACCTTCTGCGGGAGGTGAGGTGGGGCGGATAGTAAAAACAGAGGGGGAGCTAGAGGTGTGGTGTGGGTGTGGTGTCGTGTGAGTGGAAAGGTGGTCGGGGGAGAGAAAGAACCGGAGGATGGTGGCGAGCAAGAAGATGGGGCGCGCAGACCGCCGCCGGGAAGAGCCCAGGTTGTATGGCGGGGGGCGGCAGGGCAACCTGAGGAGGGGGATGGTGCTTTCTCTGCTCCTTCCCCGGAAGTCACAGGATAGTTACAGGGGCAGGTGCTACTCCTGGGACCCTTGCTTTGCCTCCAGCATGATCCCCACCCCCTGGCTTGCACCCTGAGTCTAGCTGGGGGCGCTGAGCAGGATGGAGACCTGAAGGAAGGTATATTTTCTCTCCAGCTCGGGTCTAAGCTGACTAGTGCGCCTGCTGGCTGGAACATGGAGGATTTGGAGGAAGGTAAGGAAAGGAAGGAGGGAAGACTGAGGCGCTGCGATTGAGAGGGTGTTAGGGACCCGAGGCTGGCATTCCTTCTTCCTCCCCTACAGATGTAAAGTTCATAGTGGATGAGACCTTGGACTTTGGAGGGCTGTCGCCATCTGACAGGTACCAGCCTCTTTAACCTACTTGCTTTCCTCCAACAGTGCCTGTCTGGCCCCTTAGTGCTGAATTATAGGCCTCTGGGGTCTGGGTTGGAAATTCACCAAGGTTGGGTGCCCTGGAGCTGCTGGCTGACTTGTTGACATGGGCCCCTGTGACACTTTTGGGGGAGGGGGAAAGGGATAAGCTGGAATTGGGATTTCAGGATGTTAAGAAGAAGGGTAAGTGGATTTGCTGCCTCCGCATCCTGGCATGATTTCCAACGTCGATAAGCGCTAAAGGCCCTGTGAGGCCTCATCAAACCAGGCATCTCATCACCTAGAGGCCAGGTCCCACAGCCAGCATGGGCTTCCGGGTTTGGGGTTGTGCCCCTGGCTCTGTTGTGGGGGAGCTGCCCAGGCTCCTTCACAGTCTCCTGCTCTCTTCTGGGTGGGCATGGTGCCTGGTTTGTTTTCTGTCTCAGCCGTGAGGAGGAGGACATAGCAGTGCCGGTGACTCCGGAAAAACCCCTCCGAAGAGGACTGTCCAATCGAAGCAACCCAAACGCAGTGGCCCCGGCCCCCCAGGGGCTGCGGCTCAGCTTGGGCCCCCTTAGTCCAGAGAAGCTGGAGGAGATTCTCCACGAGGCCAACCGGCTGGCAGTTCAGCTGGAGCAGTGTGCCCTGCGGGAGCAGCAGGGCACGGGCGAGGGCCTGGGGCCCCGCAGGGTGAAGCCCAGCCCCCGGCGGGAGACCTTTGTGCTGAAGGACAGTCCTGTCCGAGACCTGCTGCCCACCGTGAGTTCTGTGACTCAGAGCACCCCCTCCCCAAGCAGCCTGACGCCCCGACTCCGGAGCGGCGATAAGAAGGGGTCCGTCAGGGCCCTCCGGGCGGCATCTGGGAAGAGGCCCAGTAGCGTGAAAAGGGTGAGTTTGGAGGGTCTGGGTTGGACGTGTGGCCTCAAACACGTTGTGGGACTCAGGACAGCCATAGAGTGGCTTCCTCGTTGGTAAAATGGGGATAGCAAAATTCTACCTCCGAATTGTTGGAATTGAGCAAAATACCATAAGCAAAGCACTTAGCACAGCGTCTGTAATAAGGGTCTAGAATAAACTCATAATAAATGAGGATTATTGGTGAGGATGACGATGTTGGCCACGAGCGCCTGCCCTTCCTTACTGGGATCTAGGCAGCTCTCCACCTCTATCCCTCAAACAGCCAGCAGAACAGATTCTCCTTCCATTCTAGTCCTATTTTTTCTCTCTTTGTATTTCAGGAGTCACCCACTTGCAATCTGTTGCCCGCATCCAAAAGCCCAGCATCTTCTCCTCTCGCCCGATCCGCTCCTCCAGTCCGGGGCAAAGCTGGGCCCGGTGGGAGGGCAACAGCAAGTGAGAAGACTTGGGCAGCAAAACTGTGGGCGAATGGGAGGAGGAAGGGCGTGGAGCTGGCCCTAAAATTCCTCTACTCGTCTCCACCAGGCCCGCCTACCCCTGTTAGACCGGTCTTGGCCCCACAGCCTCCTGCCGGCAACTCTCAGCGCCTCTCTCGGCCACAGGGAGCAGCTGCTAAGCCTTCCAGTCGGCTTCCAGTTCCTTCTGCCATCCCCAGGCCTGCCAGCCGAATGCCACTCACCGGCCGGAGCGTACCAGCCAGCAAAGGTGCCCTGCCTCCAGCTTCTCTGCCACCTCGGAAAGGACTTCCGCGACCAAGTGCTGTAGGGCACAGAGGTGAGAAGAGTGGGCGTAACGACTGGCAGTCAGGGGGAAGAATGCCTACCCTTGCCCAGCTTGATTGCACCCTCCCTCCCAGAGCTGGGAACAGTGACTCCTTTCTCCATCTTCATTACAGCTCAGTTTGAACATGGGGAGACTGAGTTAAGGAGAGATGTGGGCCCCGGCAAAGAGTCTGAGCTGTGGTTTTCAAATATCTTCTGTTTTTGAACCTTGGGTGGGAAGAAAGGCACTAATCCCAGACTCACTGGGGGAAGGGCACTTGAACTTCTGCTCACTTCTTTCTTTTGTTAACCCCCATCAAGTTCCTGTTTCCCAGCGGCCCAGTCTTCCCATCACTGGTGCCACTCGCAGCAGTCTGCAGCCCCCCAGGAAAGTGGCCGTCCCGGGACCCACCAGGTGAGCCTGGTTGAGGTGCTCTCTCTCTCTCTCTCTCTCTCTCTCTCCTGTCACCAGCTTCCAAACTGTTATACCCACCAGCCCTGAATCCTGTGTGGCAAGATGGGGATGAGGAGGGGAGCCTAGAGGGCCAGGGAGACCCATTTCTTCCTTTCCTGAGGAACTTAAACTCAGCTGGGGGACAAATGGGCTTGAGGAAGAGGGGCAGTTTAAGTTTTGTTTTCCTTTTTTTGTTTTTTTGAGAGAAAAAGAGCAGGGGAGAGGGGCAGAGGGAGAGAGAGAATCTTAAGTAGGCTTCATGCTTAGCGCACAACCCAACTGACTCGGGGCTCGATCCCACAACCCTGGGATCATGACCTGAGCTGAAATCAAGAGTCGGACGCTCAACCAACTGAGCCACCCAGGCGCCCCAGAAGAGGAACAGTTTAAAGCAGTTCTTCCTTCTGATTCTTTAGGTAAAGAGATCAGGACAGCAAGCAGAAATTCAGGAGCAAACCACTACAGTCACTGCCTGGACTCACCTCTACTCAACCTCCCAAGCCCTCTCATGGAAGGCAGGCCCTGACTCCAGGCCCCGGAGCGGGAGGAAGAGAGGCCACCAGGGCTGGTGCCCCAGCAGTGAAGAGGGGTGGATTAGGGTTGAGCTGGAGGAGACTCAAACTCTGTGGGTTGAAAGAGGATTAGGGAAAAGAGGTCACCTCCCCCACAGCGAAATTAACGAGCAGAAAATGAGAAATACAGGAGAGTGGTTTGTCCTCATCCACCCCCACTCTTGTGTTCGGTCCCAGAGAGTTTGATCTTCTTCCCAGGCATTGGTTCACTGGACATTTACATGTGAATGGCCTCCGTGGCTAACCTCCCTGCTCTCCGAGGAACAGTCCTGAATCACATCCTCTACTGGACGCTGGCCTGTTTGGAGAGGCAGAGGCAGGCACCTGGTCTCTACAACTTATTTCCTGTGAATTCTGTGACTCTTAAGAGGCCAGTTTCCGATAAGCTTACATCGGTCTGCGTTTTTCTAAAATAAAACGAATGTATTTTTATAATTCGTGTATATGTGAAAGTAAATTCTCCAATTTCAAACAAATACGCAGTCAACTCCTGTGTTATTCCAATGAGGGAGCCGGGAGGGGCGTCCCAGGCAGAGGCCTCAATAGGCTCTTGTGATTGCAGCTCATCGGGCTGTGTGACTACCCGATCTCCTTTTGTTGGCATCAGATGGGAGCAAGCTGCCTTTTCCCGGGATTCGTGTGTTACTGGGAAGTCCAGATCAAGGAAAATATCGCTTAATTTGCACTACGTGAGGTTATCGAGGCAGGGTCTTGGTCGATTATTTATATCCTAAGCTTGGGTGTCCTTTTCTGGCAAAAGAATGAAACCTCCTTTTTGTTTAAGTTAATTTTATTTATTTTGAAAGAGCAAGAGAGTACGAGTGAGGGAGGGGCAGAGAGAGAGGGCGAGAGAATCCCAAGCAGGTTCCAATCTGTCAGTGAAGAGCCCAACGCGGGGCTTGAATCTTCAAACGAGATCATGACCTGAGCCAAAATCGAGTTGGACACTTAACCAACTGAGCCACCTGGGCACCCTGACAATGGAACCTTCCAGGAACGCCTCATCATCTAGTGTGCTGTACTGATGAGATGAGGGGAATCTTTGGTGGGTACCCTGGTATTCAGTTTCACTGGCTGCTTCAGTAGAAGATACTGGAACACCTTGTCCCATTCTGCCTTAATATCATTAGAGTCGATGTTCTCTTTTTATGTCCCCTCCTCGGCTTGAGGGCTGGCACTAGGTTTTAGAAATTTCTGCAGTGCCTAGTGTTGTGATTTGTATGTGGCAGAGAATTTCATTCATATATTGAAAAAATAAATTTGAGTGCAAGGTGGTGGGGGTTTGTTGAATGAATGACAGGCTCATTTAGCAGATTTCGCTAAGCCTTGACTCTTGCAACCAGAACCAATTCAATTCCTTGTGAGTTTTGAGAGAACTTCCCTCTTGGAAGGCTTAGACTTACGGAAGTCTATTGTGACTTACGGAACCCAATAGACAACTGGGCAGAGGGAGCGGATCATCAGCTGGTGTCCCTTGCCCCCCACATACATATGACCATAAGCACCCTACATAGGCACTGAAATGTCCTTTCCCAGACAGAGGCCTTCCACTGCCGTCTTCTCCTTTTTATGGCCGATCTTAAAGTTCACGTAACACATTTCACTTATATCACAGTGACAGCTGCCTACATGTTCACCCCTCTCCCAGAGCCTCTGTCAGCAACTCCTACAGCCTCTGGGATTCCAAGAATTGAGTTGGGGGAGGGGAGGTGGAAAGACAATGGAGTATTTGGCTCTGGAGAAATCTGGCAGAGGCCAGAAAACCTGAGGCGTGTTCCCCAGCCGTGTCCTGCACTGGGGTCTGGCGAGCAGGGCCTGTTGGTGACTCCAGGCTCTGGCTGGAGGGTCAGCATGCCCAGGCAAGCACTTAGGTGCGGCCAGCAGATGGCACGTGTGTGTGGCTTGGGAGACAAAACCAGCAACAGACACGTGTGCTGTTGCCACCTGGTGGCCGAAAAGGACAAGGCACATTCCTTTTGCTCTCTTGGTCAGTCTTGAATTTTGTGACACCCACCCCAAACCGGCTTAAGCAACATTCAGTAGACAGTGCCAGCCAGGGAGGAGGGCGACCCGCCACATGCTGCCCTTCTTGTTCAGCTACCTGCTTCCCTCCTTCCCTTTGGGTCTGGCTTTCTAGTTTTCTCTTGCGCTCTAACCCCACCCCGACCCAGTAGCAACAATGAAGGAAGCCAACGTTTAGCAGCCTCTTATTATGCACTATGAACTGTTCTAAGCACTTTACATGTGCTAACTCATTTAATTCTCATAAAAGCTCAATTAGGCGGATGCTCTTATCATCCTCATTTTGCAGGCAAAGAAACTAAGGCTCAGAGAGATTAAGCCACTCAGTCTGGTTCTGGGGCTCGTGCTCTTAATCATTACCCTCTATTGCCCCCATGTTAACTCCCTGACTAGTTTGCTGAACAGACCTTGGAAGAAAAATACAAACTTTAGGAATAGAAGTAAGGTTGCAGAGCACATAGTTGGCTTGAGTATGAATTGTTGCTTCATTTTCAGTGGCAAAACACACAAAATGGCCCAGAGAAGTGGTCAGGAGGTACCTAGTCACTGAGCTTTGAATTCCTACCAGCCACTCAACTCTGGCCTCCCTGCCTCCCGAATTCTGTCCCCAGGACTCAGCCCCTCAGGGGACTGGAAACCTGCCTGCTCTTTGCAGCCTCTCCAGCCACACAAGTCCCTCGTATCCCGGTGAAAAGGAAACTTCCCTGCCACCTGCCGCATCTTCTTGGATGCGCCAGGACATGGGCTCCGTGCTGATGAGGCTGTTTAGCTACTTCTGGGGTGCTGGTAGAGGGGTTAGCTCATCGGCCGCTTGACATCTGAGTCCCCTGGTGTCCCCTGGCCCACCCAGGGCTCCGCCTGCTCTTGTTTTCCAGAGCCGCTCTCTGGAAGGCCAGGGTACCACCACACAGAAGCACATGATGACAGAGCTCAACCCGCACAGAGCTATAGTTTATTCAGTAGTATGGGGAAATGAAAAACAAACAAACAAACACAAAACCCTACTGTATTTACAGTAACAATTAAACTGTACAATCTGATGGTTAGTATCAAGTTAGCATCCAGCATCTTTGTATTTTTTAAGTCAAGTCATCAGTAGTTAAAAACCAGTTACATTTTTAACCCTTTGCAGGAATTGCTGAGGGGAGAGGTCAGGGGGAGAATCCACGGCATAAAAGCCAAACACCAGGCTTACGAATGAGAAACAGGAACATTTTCCCCCCACCCGTAGCCTCTTTTTCTAGCCACCTGCTCCAGAGGAAAGTCAGTGACAAGTCAGGAATACATGCTTAGCATAAACGGTAACTCAAATGAATTGCAGTTGGCAAAACTGAGGAGGCCCTGGGAGAGGAGGCAGGAGATGACAGCCTGGAGCGAGGGGAAGGGCCTCAGGCCCCCACGCCAGGATTGCTGGGTACACACCCACCCCGTCACGGCCACATCGGACCCCCTGGGACCGGACACGACCCCATCCCGACACAAAAAGCAAATAAATAAAATATATATTAACTCTCTCTTCGCAGGGAGCTGGGGTGGGCGTGGGAGAGGGGCAGAAAGAGGAACAGGACCTGGTCCTTTGAAGAAGAGAGCCAATTCCAAGAAGGGGTTAAAAACAGAACATGTCTCAGGCCACAGCAGGTCAGACAAAGTGGGGTTCGTCTGATCTGGGGGGTGGGTGGGTGAGTGGACACCAGAACCCAGGCTTGAGACCTGTGCTTGAGACTTCTGGTGGCGACCGAGCCAGCCCTGCATTTACTCCTCCTCCCCCGTCCCACCCACACCGCAGCAAAGAAGCGCAACTTAACACATGACTGGCCTTCCCCACGCGGGTCAGGCAGGGAAATGAAGCACTTTTGGGTCAGCGAACTGAGCAGACACCTGGGCTGCAGCGCGCGGCCAGAGTCCAGGGAAAGGAGAGGGGCTGGGGTGGCCCGGCCGCCGCCCAGGGGCACGGGTTCCCCTCAAAATGTGTTCATGCAGCATTTGGGGGTCCGGGGGCGCGGAGTCCTTCTGCCCCCTTGCCGGACAGGGCTCTTTCAGTTCCTGGGCGGGGCGGCACAGGCGGGGTGAGGAGTGCCCTCCACCTTGACGCCCTCGCCATACTGAGGCCTGCCGGGGTGCAGCCTGCAGGGCTCGATGCCCTTGGGCGTGTGTGGCTTTGTCCTTTCCTTTTGGTGATGGCAAATGAGGGGCGGGCCCCCCAAAAGTCCCTCTCCTCCCAGAGGCACAGCAGATGGGAAACTGAGGAGAGGCTGGGAAGTATCCTGGGAGGTCCTATCCTCTTTGGGAAGGGAAAGGGGAGTCAGTTTCCAGCATATAAAAAAAATTAATCCCTGAAGTCATGAAGAGTGGAGATCCTTTTTTAAATTCTTTTTTCCTCTTTTCTGAAAAACTTTGTCTTGGAGATGTTGGCCCCAGGGGTCCAAAGTGCAGTGAAGGGGATGGTGGGGGAGGGAGTTGGCACTAGATGGCCTTGGGTGGGGTGGGCGCCCCTCCCGGCAAGGCCCAGGCTCCTCAGATGGACGTTTCGTCGCTGCTGCGGGCAGGCGGTGGGGAGCGAGAGCAGGATAGAGCACAAGACAGGAGTGGGGGCATGAGTGCAGCTGGGGAAGGTAGGGGAGCCGCAGGGTGTAGGAACCACCGGCCCAGGGTTAATGCAGGAAGTTAAAGAAGAGAAATCTGGAGAGGCAGGAAAGGAAAGTGACAGAGAAGGCAGACAGGGGGTTAGTCGGAGCAGAGAAGACAGGGAGAAGCTTCCACCAGGAGAAGGAAACAGAAAAGCAACCCCAGCTCCCCGCCCTCCCTCACTTTGCCCGATGCGGGCTGAGCTGACCCCACGGGGCACCGCGGTCTGTGGGCACGTCACAGTAAGGGAGCTGGGCCACACTGGCCCACGCGTCCCCCGACCGCCTGCCAGAGCAGCCGGGGGAGGCCTGACAGCAGCCGTGAGCCCAGCCAGGGCCTCTAAGGGGCTGCGCCCGGTCCCGCCCAGCCAGCCCCACTCACTCGGAGCCCGACGAGTCCTCGTCCACTGTGCCCGCCTTGATACTCATGGCGATGGGCATGACCCCGTTCAGCTGCTCCTGGAGACTCTGCCGGGGTGGAGGGCGGGGAGGGGGCCCGCCCCGGCTGCCCTCGCTGGCCGAGGAGGCCCGAGAAGACCCTGTGCCCTGCTCCAGGGGCAGCCGCAGGAGGCTGCTCTTCTCACTGATGGTGGGCAGACACTTCTTCTTGAGGATGCCTGTGGGGCGGGGCAGGCGCCATGAGGAGCAGGCGGTAGACTCATGGGACTGCCCTAGAGGGACCTATCAGCCACAGGGCAAATGTGAGGTGTGAGGGTGCCTAATGGGGGAGCATGGCAGCTGGGCACGGCCCGCTCACCTTTGTGAGGTTGGGCAGAAGGGCCTGGAAGGGGGCCCAGGGACCCCTCCCGAGGCAGGGCATCTCCATTCTCCCATGGACGCTCCTCAGAGGCCCCATTGCCACTACTCTCCTTTGCTGTGGTCCCAAAGTCTCCTGGCCAGGGAGCCTTCCCCGGCCCTGGGCCCCCATCTGGTGGAGAAAGGAAGTTGATAAGGCCCAGAGAAGACAGACAGCTAGGAAGTCACTACCCTAGGAATTCCAGGCCCTTTGCTCTCCCATTGCCCTCCCCCACAAAAGGCCAAAGCCCTGGCGCCGGCCCACCCTTGGGGGTACTGTGCAAGGGCAGTCTCTCAGCGCCAGGCCCCAGCAGGCTGTCCCAGCCTGGCTCTCCAGGGAAGGCGGCCTCCTCCTCCTCCTCCTCTTCTTCCTCCTCACTGTCTGATGAGTGAGTAGAGGCATAAGAGCCACTCTGGTCATCTTCCAGGGACAGGTCACTGTCAGAGTCTGTGTCAGGATCTGGGAGGTAGGGGAGAAATCATGGCTGGCCCTCCACAAAAGCCAGACAGCTGCCCCCCACTGGCCATCAGGGGCTTCCATCCTCACCATGCTGTTGGTCTTGACCTTCTAGGAATAGGCTACCTGGGTCCCCAAGACCAGGGGGCCCTTGGCCAGGGTTCAGTGTGGACTCTTCCCTGAGAAGACAAGGCCATGTTAGAGGGGTCAGCCCAGCCCCTTGCCTGGTGTCCCGTTCTTTTCTCTCTCTCTGGTTTCCCAGTTCCTGTCCCATGCCCCTCCTACTTCTTTTTTTTTCTTTTTAAGTTTATTTATTTTGAGAAAGAGAGAGTGCATGCACACGTTGGAGAGGGGGAGAGGGGGGGGGACCCAAGCAGGTTCCACGCTGTCAGCAGGAAGCCCAATGCAGGAGTCAAACACACAAACCACAAGATCATGACCTGAGCCGAAGTTGGACACTCAACTGACTGAGCCACACAGGCGGCCCCCCTTCTGCTTCTAATTTAAGCTGCCACCGGTCAGCCAGCCACCAGGTGCGCTATTCAACTCCCAGCAGGTGGCTGGCCTCGTTTCCAGCAGGCACAGCACTCTTCTCCCCTTGTGGATGCCCCCATCACCAGGGCTCACCTCAGCAAGAAGGGGATGTAGCTGGGCTGACTCTTGCCGGAGCGGCTGGCACTGTGTAGAGAGCCTGCTGAGTCTCCGTAGGGCTGGTACAGCCGCCCATCTGCATAAGGGCTGGGGCAGTTGTAAGACTAGGCAGGGAACAGAGAGGTCAGTAGGTGTGGGGAGCAGGCAGGGGTGGCCCCAGGATGCGAAGTGGAAGGGACGAGGGAGCCTGCCCTAAGATCTACCTCCTACATGCCCAGGTCTGAAAGAGAGAGGCCCCACCTTTCTGCTCCCCGCCCCCCGCCCCCAGCTCCCACATCAGGGCCCAGTAGTAGCTGTAGCTCTGCCAGCCCTGTGCACCCCAAGTACCCTGGACTCAACTATATAAGGGCATCCTGGTAAAAAATGGCACAAGGAATTATCTCCTGAGAATGTGCTGGAGACAGAAAATCTACCAAGATTCGCGAGGGATTCTCAGACGTTGGGCATTCGTGACCAGGTCACGTCTTGGTCACTTCCTCACCTCACTCTTCCTAGCTCTATCCCCAACTCTTCTGAGACAAAGTCTTCCTCCCCACCACCGTCTCCCCCTCTTCCCAGGCCACACATACCATTTCACCACCCCTTCCTCCTTCCAGGAAAGGATGTAAGGATGAAGAAAAAGTGGGGCAGAAAGCACAGAGAACAAGCTCCTTGGGCCTTCTGCCTCTTCCTCTCTGCCCCAGACCCCTCCACCTCCCTCCTCCCTGACTCCCTCACCGAGGTCAGGGTGGACTTGGTGGTCAGCGCAGGGTCGGGGCTCGGCTTGCGGCTGCAGGCAAACTTGAGTGCTTTCCGGACCTCCTTGCTGAGCACCACGTAGGAGAGGAAGATGAAGGGGCCCTGGCAGACGAGAGGCAGCAGTTAAGTGCGGAGGCAGGTACCTCATGGCCAAGCCTCACACCCCCATCTCCATGGGGCTGGGCCAGGTACCTGGATGCAATTGCAGGCAGCAAAGAGGTAGTGGAAGAGGAGGGTGTCACTGTTGACAGAGAGCAACGCCAGCAGCCACGTGGCGCTCAGCAGCAGGAGGACGGCGAAGGAGGGCCGCAGGCCTGAGCTGGAGGCGGGGAGGCTGTGAGCCAGGCCAGGAGGCCCCCCGCACCGATGCCTGCCCCCGGCCCCAGCACCCACTCCCCATACTCACACGGGGCCTTTCTTCTCAAAGCCCTGCCGCTGGGCAGCACAGGAGGCACGGGCCGCCAGGGTGTACAGGAAGACGCTCATCTAGCGGGGAGAGCGATCGTCAGGGGACAGATGGCTTCTACCCAACCCCACAGGGGCCCAGCCCCTTCCCCACTCCTAAACGGGGGACACGCTCAGCCTGCTCACCCCCAGCCCACTTTCTAGCACCTACCGAGACAGCGAAGGCCACGGGGCCAGCAAAACTCCAGATGAGCGTATCATAGATGGAGAGCCAGCAGAAGTCAGGGTTCCCATAGCCCTCAGGGTCCAGGCCCACGGCTAGACCTGGGGGCATGGCGACAACAGCAGGGGAAGGGGTGGTAGGGTCTTAGGAATCAGTCAGGTGTCAAGCAGGCTCACAGGGCCAGGTGCACAGGACGAAGGGTTCCACCCACCATGTGTCCAGGTCGACCTGTCCAGGATGGGGGACCCAACCCCCTGGTGGGGCGTCTCAGGGGGCCAAGAGAGAAGCCTACGGAGAACTCGGCCTGGGTCACAGGGGTGTGGGGCCTCTGGGCCTGGTATGTGGGTCAGGAGAATTTGGCATGAAGGTGGACACAGGGCCTAGGGGTGCAGAACATCAGGCCCAGGAAGGCGGTGGGAGGTACCTGTGATGAAGGCTGGCACGCCCCAGCCCAGCATATAGTAGAAGCGCATGGGGCCAGCGTTGACGTCGCGCACTTCGGTGAGTGCCCGGTACAGGTGCAAGGCCTCCAGCAGGGCCCAGGAGAAGGTGCAGAGGTACAGGAAGTGCAGCAGGATGGCAATGACTGTGCAAGCAAACTGGGGGCCCGGCCATGCCCGGTCAGTGACCAGGGCACGCCCAGAGTGTGCATTCCATCTGGTCAGGCAGAGGGGGAGGGCCTAGGTGTTGGGTGGTGCTTCAGGAAGTGTGGGCCAGAGGAAGGTACTCCTATGGTGCGGGGGGTGGGGTGGGGGGGCTGGAGAAGAGGAAACCATGGGCTGGGTGCTGGGCTAGGCTCTATCAGAGGTCCTGCTGCAGAAGCAGGGATGGGGCAGGGAGCTGGGGAGGACTCGGAGGACTAGAAGTTGTGGACGGTCTCCAGGTAAGGAGAGATATCTTACAGGGAGATCAGCCTGGTTGATTCCTAGGAGGAAGACCAGCTGGGCCAGGCCCAGAGCAGCAGTCAGGTTGCGCCGGATGCCATGCTGGTTGGAGCGCAGGGCACGCAGGACAGTGAGGAAGAGGAAGGCAAGCAGCAGGGCAGCCAAGGTGATCCCCAGGGCCACGTATGTCAGTGTCTTCAGCGGCAGGATCTCCCCATTCTGCAGAGCGGGGAGCAGGAGGCCAGGAGAATTAGGAAGGGCAGGGCCTGAGAATCCAGCCCGGTGCCCTGGGCTCCCGCCCATAGCTTCACGGCTCCCCCAGGGTGTCCAACCTCCCGCCGGGACACGTCCATGAGCACGGCGAAGCTCGTCATGTGGTTGCACTGGCAGCTGACGTGGCTCTCGTTGCGGAAGACGACCTCGCAGCCCCGTGCCGACCAGCCACCTGTGCCACTGACCCTGCGTGAGGGAGGCAGAGGCGGGAGACAGGACGGTAAGGCACCCCGGGGCTCTCTGCCCAAAGCCTTGGGGGTAGGGCAGTTTAGGCTCACAGGATCGAATGGTTCCAGAAGACGCAGATGGGCTTGGTGCGCTCCTCTGTCTCCAGCAGCCGGAACTGCACCGTGACTGGCTTGTCCAGGGCTCGGGGCAAAAGTTCCTCATCGTCATGGACGCTGATGCTCACCACAGGCGTGTTGATGACAGGGCGTTTGGGGACTCTGATGAGGAACAGGCAGGTACAGAGTCACTCTGGCAGTCTCGCGGCTGAGGAACACCCGTCGTCGGTCGGACCTGCCCCGACCCTGGGCTTCTCTCGGTGCCTCAGCACTCACACGCCCCACCTGCGTCCCGTACACCCCTCGTATCCTCAGCTGCTCACCTCAGGCTGCGCTTGTCTGGGTCGTAGTTGTGGGGCAGCAGGCCAGCCAGGGTGCGGTAGATGATGACGCTGGCCACAGCCTCACCCTGGTTCAGTTCTGGGTGCCGCCGCTGACGCCGGGCCAGCTCCTCTGGCTCCTGGGTCTCTCCAGGGCCCGCGGGCCTGACCATGGTGGGTGTTTCTGGGGCCGGAACACTGTCCGCTCAGCTGGGGCCTGCACAGATGCCCCAGCCTGGCCCCTGACCCACCCTCCGGCTCCGCCACTGACCTCTGAAGACAGAATCAGGCAGAATGACCGTCGTCTCGAGGTCGGGGGGGCGCTCCCCCCGCAGTGCCTCATAGCGGGGCAGCTTGGCCCCAGCAAAGTTCCCCTTGTCCAGGCGAACGACAGAGATGACTAGAGACAGGGGTCACAGGTCAGACCCTGGGTCAGGCCCCTGGCACAGGGGCTCTCTCCACAACCCCCTCCCTGACCAGGCCTCACCGATGTTGGGCGTGACGATGGTGAAGGGGCTCAGGTAGGTATGCCGCATGTTCTGAGCCAGGGCGCTGGCGTAGGCCTCGTAGTGCTGGAGGAGCCAGGCCGTGCCACCCTCCGTCTGCTGGATCAGCTCCCAGTGCCGCTTGTTGGCCGCGTCCAGGAGGGCGCTGCCCACCCGCAGCAGATTCTGAGTGGGGGGGGGGGGGGCATGGTCACAGTGGGCTGCAGCCCCACACCTTCTCATCGCCGCCATCGGGCCCCACCTGTGCCTCGACCAGCCCTGGCTACCCACCCCAACCATGCTGCTCCTTCAAACCTTCCCTGCTCATTCTGGAACTAGAGCTTCCCAGGCCCTGTGCCTGGACCCACACATGTGGCTAGATGCTGACTCCTCCCCAGCCGGGCAAGGTGGGCAGGGCCTCTGCTCCGAGGAAGCTGGCCGCACCAGGCCCCAATACAAACATTAGTTCCTATCCGCACCTTACTAGGAAAAGAGCCGGAAGGAGATGCTCTAAATTCCATGGCTCAAGGGATCTCCCGGAGGCCTCACGCCGACTACGAGGTCCCCAAAGGCAGAGATGAGAAGTATTCCCCACTCAGCCCTCAGCTTGCCTCAGAAACAGGCTCACTCACCATGACCCCCACCTAACCAGCCAGCCCTGCCTCATCCAAGCCCCACCTCGGTGAAGTGCACATCCTGCGTGGCGGACAGCCCAAAGCCTCGCTGGGCGCTCTCATGGGCCAGCAGCCGTGTGGCCAGCTGGTAGGCCACCTTCACATCACTGCCAAAGTAGCCGGCTGTATGCTGTGTGGCATTGCGCAGAAGCAGAGCCAGCCGCTGGGAGCGCCCCGAGTCCAGACCTGATTCATTCCGCTGCAGACGCTCGGCCTAGGGCGGAGCCGGACAGGGAGGGATGGAGGAAGGTCAGCAGAGGAGGAGAGCAGTAAGGTCCCCAGAGGGCGGGACTGGAACTCTGGAGTAAAAGGGCCTCAGGAAAGGGGAGAAATGGCCACTCCAGGTGGGAGGCCCGGAGGCAGGGGGCTGGAATTCCAAAAGCCCCTTTCTCAAAGCTAGCAGCAGTGAGCGGGGAGAGGAGGTTCACTTACAAAGCCCTTCAGCTCTGAGAAGGTGACTGACGTGCAGTTGAAAAGGTTTGGGGGGAGCCACCCCCTGTGTTCATCACAGTGGCGCACGGCAGTCCCTGGGGGAAGGAAGCCCAGATGGCAGGTCTCAGGACAGAGACAGGAGGCTTCCGGAACCTGCCAGAGATCCTAGGCGCCAGTACCTCATGGGCCAGAGACAGAAGACAAGCAAACAAGGGCGCTGCCCTCTTGTAGCCCAGATGAGAAGAGGAAGAACCCCTGCGAGATGGGCCCAAACAAGGATGCAGGAGCCTGGGGCACACGCTCTCCTCAACCTCCAGACCTACATCGTGTCCCCTGGCACCTTGTGCTCTGGGCCACTCTCTGCTTATGAACCCTGTTCATCATCTCAGTCCAAGGACCAGGACTGGGGCTGCGTCCCCTGGAATAGCACCTGACAGCCCCTACTCCCAGAATGCCTTTCTAGTGGCGTAATTCCCGCCCCAGGCAGTGAGTTGAGGATGGGAAGGAACCCTGTGTGATTCATCTCTGAATCTCCAGTACCCCGCCCTGTGGCTGCACACTGCAGGTGTTTCAGCATTTTCGTTAAGAATTCAAGATGGAGGTGCCCTTCGTCCCGGCAACCCTGGGAGCAGAGGGACAGTGTGGGACATGGATTCTCCAGGACCTGGAGACCAGAGAGAGGTCCCGGGATCTGCAGCCAGTCCCAGTGATGAGAGGCCAAGCCCAGCACCTACCAAAGGAGCCTTTGGGGCAGGGAGCAGCAGCAGGCAGCCCGAAGCGGGTACGGGGCCACCAGATCCCAGCCTCGATGGCCCGTGGACAGCTGTCATAATTCACTGCAGGGAAACACACAGAGTCACCCGGGAGTAGCTGTCCCCCTGCAGCTCTACTCAGGCCCCTAGCCCGCCCTCAGCCTGCAACCAGCCCCTGCTCCTGGCCTCCCTGGGACACCGGGACCTGGCACACAGCAGGAGAGCCATCGACCCAGCATGGGAGCCCCACCTTCACAGCCATTGGTGGTGACCTCAGCAAAAGGGTTGTCACAGCGGTCACATTGGCGCCCAATGACGCCTGGCTTGCATGGACACTGGCCGTCCTCAGGGTCACAGACGCGGGACAAAGAGCCCGTGGGGTAGCAGTCACAGAGGAGGCAGGTGGGGCTGCCAGGGGGCCGGTAGTGGTTCTCCTGAGAGAGGGACAGAGGATGCGGGTCACTGGCTCAGGCTCTCCTGGATGCTCATGGATCCTTTCGGCTGTGGCCCCTCTGGAGGGAGGCTTGCTGACTTCAGGTCCCCCCAAGAGTGGTACTGAAAACATTTAACTGGTAATGATTTGCGGTTTAGCCCGTCAGTGAGACGCCAGCCAGTCAGAGCGGGTTGCAAACAACCAGCGAGGCCGGCCTAGAGCTCACTGGTGAGGTATCTGTCCTGGGTCCCGCACGCCCCATGCACATCAGAGCACAGGGCCACTCATCCACCCCGTCAGAGCAAGGGCACGGAGCCCTGAGCTCTCTGCAGGAAGGCTTTCTCCACTGCCTCCCTGAAGGGCCCAGGCGGCCACGTGGAGGCCAGGTTGGGGTTGTCACCTTGCAGTGGCACTCGCCGCTTGTCTTGTTGCAGTCCGGGTCAAAGCCTTTGCTGACGTCACAGTTGCACGGGCCGCACGTGGGGTGTCCCCACCAGCCTCGGGGGCAAGGCTGGTCAATCCTGCAGAGAGGAGCCCAGGCGGACATGAGCTCCCTCTGCCAGCCCGACTGCTGTAGCCTTGTGTGGCCCTTCTGACTGTGGCTGTGGCTCAGCCAGGTTCGTGGTGCTCTGAGGGACACCCCCAGAGACAGGCAGCAGTCATGCCCTGGTCCACTTACCTGGTCTCACAATATGGCCCAAGGTAATTCTGGGGACACTCGCAGGTGTAGCCGTGGGGGGCATTGGGCTTTCGGATACACACGGACTGGTGCTCACATGGGTTCAGGTCACACACGTTAGTACAGTTGTCACCATAATAACCTGGGACCATAAGGATGAGAGAGACTCAATGCCCATCCTCCCCTGGCACTTTCTTCAAACCTGCCTTCATCTACCTCCTTCCACTCTGAGAATCCTACCAGCTGGCTATAGCTTTGCAGTGCAGGAGACAAGGCTCAGAGAGGTCATATGACCAGCCTCAGGTCACACAGCAGAGCTGAAATGAGACCCCGGGGAACCAACCAACCCACCCCATTTCCGTGGGTCCCTGGCCTACCTGGATCACAGCTACAGGAATAGCTGTCCCAGTCATCGCTGCAGTAGCTGTTGGCAGGACACGGATTTGAGTCACAGGGGTCCGGCAGGCTACAGCCTGGCTCCACATTGATGCTTTCCCCGCGGCCAGGATCCAGGCTGCTAACCCCCTCGGGCGCCTCGCTTACCCTCACACCCTGGGAGGGACAGAAGCAGTATTGGCGCTCAGTGGAGCGGGCCTCCAGTTGGTGAGGATGGGAGTGCAGGGGAGGAGGCTCACCTGCAAACAGCCCCGGAAGCCACGGGCCACCCCACTAGCTGGCCCAGGCACTCCCCCAACTGTGATGTTGCTCAGGTGCAGCCCATGCAGCCGGGGGCCTAGGTTGCCCTCTGCCCGCTGCTGCCCATAGTCGAAGGACAGGATGGCATGGCCAGGGCCCCCACTGGCTCCCAGTGCTAGCTGTGCATGGTGCCAGTCGCCGTCATTGGCCCGGCCTGGCTCCAGTTGGAGAGACGAGGCCTGGAGCCCTGTGCCCTCCACACTCAGCACCACGTGGCCTTCCCTCAGCTGGCAGCAGGAGAAAAGAAAAGAGGGTCAGCAGATTGCCTTAATCATCTCTTTTTCTAGCCCACTGTCGTCCTTCCTGGACCACCAAACCCATCCTACTGCCCAGCTGAGGCCGGAAAGGAAAAGGTGTTATTTCCCTCGAGGCCAATAGGTGGCAGCAGTGATCCAACAAACAGCTCTAGCAGCCTCTTCCTCGGGGAGAAGAAAAGACCCCGCCCAGCCGTCTCTGACCAGCCCCCTGGAGGCTACAGCAGCCCTGGTCACTGCCCCTCCCTGCATCACCTGCAGGGTGATAGTGCTGCGCCCCCTGGTGACAGCCTGCAGCAGGACACCGTTGGCCTGGCGTGTGCGGAACATGAGGCTGAGGTGCCAGGGCTGGGAGATGGGCAGCGAGAGGCCGTGCCAGGCCACCAGGCTGCTGCCCAGGAAGCGCTGCGGGTTGGCCATTTCTGAGGAGGCAGATAAAGGCAGATTCTGAGGGGTGGAGCAGCCAGGTGCCCGGGGAGGTATGATGCTCAGAGATGGTGGCTCCGCGGGAGGCAGGGCACTGCCTCTCCTAGTGCCCACTCCCCTTGCTGGCCCCACCCTCCAGAGCATTTACCTGTCCTGCGCCCGCCCCACACTGTGCCCAGGCCTGCCTCTGACTGGGCCCTTTGTCTCCAGTGCTACCCTCTCGGGGCTCTGCCCAGACACGCTTTCCCACCTACAGTCCCGCCTGGCTGGGCCCTGCCCAGCGCCTGCCCCGACCCTGCCAGCGTCCCCAGCAGTGCTGACGGCTCTCGGGCCCCGGCCTCTGCTGGCTGCCCCTCCTACCCTGGGCACAGCTCTTGCCCCCGAAGCCCAGAGGGCACTCGCAGCTGAAGGCATCCCACTGGTTCACACAGGTGCCCCCATTGTTGCAAGTATTGCTGTCACACACGTTCTTCTTGGCAGGGCAGCCTAGACGGGAGAGAAAGGAGCTCGGGTCGGGGCTCCAGACACAAAACCTGGAGCTGGAGGGGACTGTGAAACCCCCAACATGTCCCCACACCGGGCACAGCCCTCCTTTCTGCACTGGGCTCCTGGCCTTGCCCCTGCCCCGGGTCCCCGTACCAGGCACGGTGCCGTTGTTGGCGATGAAGTCGGCCATGTCTACATGCCGGCTGTCCACCTGCAGGTTCCTCATGCAGCCCACAAAGTGCCGCGTGCGGACAGGGAAGCTCTCGGGCAGGTCAGGTACCCCACCCAGCAGCAGGGGCCCCGTCAGATCCAGAGACCTGGCGGAGCAGAAACGATGGCAACATGAGGCAGAATGGGGGAGCTTCTGGCCCTTCCTTCTCCCCTCTCCCTGCCGCCAGGCCAGAGCGGGGAAGGGCCCAGCCAGGAGCCCAAGGGGCCCTGGAGAAAGCGAGGCACCCCAACCTGGAGGCACTCTCGTCTCATACCCACCTGTCCCCAGACCACTCCAGGAGACCCTGCTCTAACCGCCTAATCTTGCTCCCACCCCCCACCATCCCCGACCCAAACGTCTTCAGAAGCCTGAGGAGGGGCTGAGGGAAGCAAGGTGAGGGAAGGCCCCCATCTGGATTGGTTTCCATTTCAGGGTCCCCCCCTAAGGCCCACCCTCTCAACCTTCCCTCCCTGCCCCGGCCCCACACCGCACCCTATTCCTCAGCCCTCTCCCCTGCTCACTTTTTGCTGCCACCCTGGGTACCCTGGGCAGCGCAGGAGTAATTGCCCAGGACAGCTCCAAAACGCAGGGCCACCCCCGTGTCACAGCCATCCACGGTCACCACAGCCACCTTCTGTTCAGATGGGCCCTGCGGGAGCCCTGTCTGACCTAACAGTGGCTGCAGACAGGGAAGGGCAGAGAAGAGAAACAGTGAACAAGAAACCCGCTAGGTTCACAGGCCAGGTACAAAGACCCCAGCACATGCAGACACCGCTTTGTACACACATACATACATGTGTGCTCGTGTGACATATGTGCTTAACTGCCTTCCTTGGTGTCCACTGGAGTTTGTGCCTGTCCAACGGGACAGGGGACATCTAGCACTGCCAGCTAGAAGGGAGATACCCCAGCAAAGTGGCAAGTTCCCACCCGTTTCCCGCCTTTCCATCAGAAGTGCCCTCCATGACCAGACCCCTGGACGAAGCAGCACCTAGGTCTGAGCACCCAAGCCAAGGACAGAACCATCCAGCTCCTTGACCCCCCTCCCACACCCACCTTATTGTAGTACTTCAGCTGTACTGTGTGCCACTGGCCGTCACTGACCCCTCCGGGCACGAATGGAGACACAGTGGTGGTCGACTCCCCTGTGGGGGAGGACGCAGTGAGCTGGGACATGAGATGAGGGTTGGGAATGGGGAGGGTGCGCTCACGGGTGGGACTGGGCCCAGGTTTGGCTGGGAGGGTGTGGGACTTGGGGTCTGGGGCCGAGACACATAGGGCCTTTGGGAGATGGGCAAGGACGTGGGGCGACCGGGATCACCTGCAGAGAAGGTGAGCTGGACCTGCTCCTGGATCACCTCGAGGGCCACAAAGTCATGCTTCTCGTTAAAGCGTCCGTTGTATAACAGCAGCCCATCACGCTCCTTGGTGGCAAACCTGAGCAGGAGTTGGGGATGGCGGCGCAGAACGGGGCGCCCGCCTAACCCCAGCCACCCCAGCCACCCGACTAGCCCCTCCCTGATCCTACTCAGGCCACCCCCAGAGGGCTGACGCTTGGCTAAGGTTATGGGCTGTGGAGCTCAAACATGGAAGATGAGCCCAAGCCAGAAGTAGAACCAGAACCCTGACCTCCTGGCTCCCCACCCTCAAAAGTGGGGTAGGAAGAGTGAGAAGTGGACCCTGGCGGGTGAGGAACATCTGCTGGCAAAGCGCACAGGCAACTCTTAAGTGCAGACCTGGCTCCGCCAACAGCCTGCTCCAAGCACCCTCGCTGCCTGACCTCTCACCTTTCGTGCAGAACGGGAGACACCCCAGGCTCCCACCATGCTCACCCCCTACCCAGGGCCCGGGCACTCACGACAGGGCCAGGGTGAAGTGAAAGCGCTGGCGCAGGCCACGGAAGGTGATGAAGGAGCGGGCCGGGAAGCTGCGCGTGGTCACCTGGCAGTAGGGCTTCTCGAAGTCCCCAGATGGGCAGTCGCACTTGAAGCCACCCACCAGCAGGTTCACGCAGGTGCCCCCGTTCTTGCAGACCCCTGGGGTGCAACGGCCTGAGCGGGCACTCACCTCACAGTGCTCACCTGGGCAAGGGGAAAGACAGGGCGGATACCACGTGCCTGCAGAGGTCGGAGGGTACTGGGACGCCTCCTTGCCCGGTGACACCTCCCATAACACCCACATTCTCCCAGGCAGCTGCACCTCCTTTCATGTGCCCCCCTCCTCTGAAGTCTAGGAAACCGGGCTGCGGTGTTTGGCCCACTGCGCCATTCTCACTGCCAGCCCATTATACGGCTCCCCTGCGAGTTCCTTGAAGCTCCCAGGCCCCTCTGTACTCCTGTTTGGGGCTCAAGTGCACAGGCCTGCCGGGGCCTCTGGTCATAAGGCCCAGGTCCTAGTTAGCCTTTAGTGTCCTGGCTTCTGAGCAAGCTTGGGGGTGTTCTGTTCCCACAGGGGTGAATGTGCATGGAGGCAAGAGCCTGCAGGGCACCAGCAGGGCTGGTGCCAACCCCCCTTCCTCCCACCCTCCCACCGGGGCTTTTGTCCCTGTCAGGCGCCAAGATCAGTTTCCCTCTCTGGGGAAGAGACCAGGCTTCCACTTCGGTTGTCAGAGTTATGGGTAGGGGGTGAGGGGTAGGGGAAGCCAGAGACGCCCAGCAATGGGGCAGAGACCTCTCGTCCTGAGTCCTGGGGTCCAGACAGAGGCCCTCCGTGCACTTGGGAGATGCTGACAGATTGGGGACCTGAGCCCTGGGAGCAGACCAGGATTTCGGCGGAGGGACTGAAAATTCCAACAACATCAGATGGGAAATCCACCCCTTTCTCTCCCTCCCCATTCCCAGATTCTAGAGATAGGTTCTCAGCTCCTGTGCCTAGTGACTGGCTCTTGTTTCCATGGAAACTGTTGTTCGCCTACTCTAAGCCCCCCTCCCCATCCTCCTGGACAAAGGCTCCCCTCCCCTCCCCCAAGCCCTCCCCTCCCTTCCACCCCCACCCACAGCAGACTGAGAGGAGTCAAGTCTGGCAAGTTCTGGGCAGGAGGATGCAGCAGGGTAGGCGGTGGGGTCTGCCCGCCAATGCTGGCAGTGCCAGTGGGCATGGCTGTGGAGGAGAGAGGGTGGGCCTACCCTCTCTGGGAAGGAAGGGCCCAGGGAGGAGAGGAGAAGGGGGTGTCCTGAGGAGAAACAGGAGCCTGCAAGGCGGGGTAAGGAGCACAAAGCAGAGCCTCCCAGGAAGAGGCTGGGGAGGAAGGGGGGGGGGTTGTGTGAAGACCTAGGTCGCAGGCCAGTTGGGAGGCCTGAGCCTTTTTCCAGCACCTGGGCAGGGGTGGAGCTATTCTGCTCAGGGTCACAAAGGTGCACTGACCTTCTGAAACAACCCTACCCCACACCCAAACCCCTCCGGGTTTTTCTAGGCCTTCTTCTCAACGCCTGAGAAGAAAAGTACGGGCTACAGCCCAAAAAGGTAACTCCCTCAGTGGTGGGGGAGACCAGACTCCAGGCCCAGCCTCAGGTCTCGCCAAGCGGTGAGGTGAGACTCAGAACAAGTCACCTCATCCCAGGGGTCTCTTAAAGCACAGCCAACGCCTTCCAAGGGCTCGCTCTTTACACGTATTAAGTTAATTAAATTAATCCTTACAAGCATGCTCTGAAGGAAAACAATCCATTATCTCCATTTAAAAGTACTGAGACACAGAGAGGTTAAGGAACTTGCCCAAGATCACACAAGACTAGTGATAAAGCTGTAATATAAACCCGAGCCGCCTGCCTCTAGAGCAGGGGCTGATCTCACTTACACTGCCTGGGATGGGGGTGGGGAGTGCTGGGAGAGGGTGGGCTCCCCCCCTCCCCCCTCCTGCCTCCCCAGGAGGTTGTTGTGGAGGAGCGAGTGGGGTTTGTGGGTGGCCAGTGTAACCTGCGGCCCCGGTCCTTCGCCAGATCGGTGCTTGCACCTACGCGTTAGCCCCCAGATCACCCCCACCCACACCCCAGCTCACCGGTGTAGCCGTCGCGACAGAGGCAGGTGTAGCCGCCCTCTCGGCTGCGGCAGCGCCCATGGGGGCCGCAGGGCCGCGAGTAGCAGAGGTCCACCTCGGTCTCGCAGTAGTCGCCCGTGAAGCCGGGTGGGCAGCGGCAGCGCAGCCCCCCGACCGGGTGGATGGGCCGGAAGAGCACCGAGGAGGAGGCGATGAAGGGCGCGGAGGAGTCGAAGCGCAGCACCGACACGCAGCGCATGTAGTTCTCGCAGGGCTCGCGCAGGCAGATGTTGTCGTCGAAGGGGAGCACGCGCTGCGCCGAGATGGCCGTGAGCAGACTGCGGTTCAGGTACAGACGCTCCTGCAGGTCCTCGGAGGGCAGGAAGGGCGGCCCGCCCCCGGGCCCCGGCGGCTGGCCCACCGACAGGCTCACATTGAGGATGTGGCCGCCAGGGGCGTCGGTGTCGCGCTGCACATTGAAGACCACCACGTGGTCTGGGGGTGTGGCCAGCGTGGCCGCCACCGCCTGGATGAAGAGACCCAGCAGCGGGGACAGGAAGCGCTCTGGCGACATGTCCTCCAGGCGCAGCGTGATGCTGTGCGTGAGCATTTCGTCCGTGATGATGGTGACACGCAGTGCGCACTGGGCAGTAACACTGTGCACGCCGTCTGTAGATAAGTGACATGGGTCAGGACCTGGCGCAGGGCTGGGGAGGGCAGGGGTGCCGAGCCATAGACCCAGCCGCGGGCAGGAGCACCCCAAGAAGGGAGTGGGGGCTAACATCCAGCCCACACACTCCTGAATTGCCCAGTTGCCACAGTGGGCTCCCTTTTCTGATTGGCAAAAAGTGCCCAAGAAACTACATGTAGGGAAGTCACACCTTGCGGGATCAGCCCCCACCGACATTTAAGGTGATTCCACTTTCAGAAGTTCTCTTTGCGTACTTTCCAAAACCCTCCGTTGTGAAGAGCCGCACATCTTTTAATGTTTGTGCACCTTTCCCTGCCCAAGCCACGAGTTTTGCTCTTATACCAAATTTGGGGTTTCCCTGCACAAGAACCCAATTTTGCCTGTTTCTTACCTTTCCACAGGGCCCAGAGCACCACAAGATACCCACAAAAATGATCATCCTGCCCCCTCGGCCTCTATACCTCGACACTACCAAAACCCTGACCCTGGCTGTGCTCCCTCCTCCCCCACTGAGGCAGAGTGGGGGGTGAACTGGGTCAGTGGGCCACCCAGTCCCCCTCCCACTGAGCCCCATGGCTGCTTGGGCGCAGGCCTGCTATCCCCATAGCAACGCCCCACACAAAGCATTCTTCCCGCCCAACTCTCTGGGCTGCTGAAGATAGCCTGGGGGGGCCTCACCCCAGGAAATCCAGCTGGGCCACCTTTCCTGGGGCTGCACCACCCATTGCCCTGATGCTGTGAGTGATTGGGGGTGGGCAGAGATGGAAGGGCCTGGGCAGCTCTCCAACCTGAAACCCCAGGAGAGCCCCACTAGGCTGATCTCTCCTCTGGCCTTGGGCCTCTAGCTATTCATCGCCCACTTGGCTCATCGCGTTGCACCCAAATGCCTGTCACACCTGCAGGCCACACACTCACTTATAAACAGCTCGGTGGTAACACACTCTAGTGTCTCACTCCACCCACACTCCAAGCCCAGAAATACCATGCACACCTGAATGCACATATACGTGGCACTGGATTTTATTTAGCTCAAAAATGAAAGCTGGAGGCCAGGGGGGAAGAGGAAATGGCTTAGCAGGGTTCTAAAGGATATTCATTTTTTTTATTTAGAACGTCCTACACATAGTAGGTGTTCGGCCAATGCTAAGATGTTGATGTCTCCATAGTGAGGAAAAGATCTTTCAAACACAGCAGGAGGGGCCCTGAGTTCATATTTAAAAGGAACCCCTAGCAGGAACGGGGCAGGAGCCGGTGTTTCTGGGGTGGGGTGGGATTAGGGGAGGGACCCGGGAACAGATTCTGCTTCTCTGCCATACCTGTTTGAGGTGGCTAACTACACAGGGCAGCTCAGTTTAGCCGGGGAAGGCTGAAGGCAGACAGCCATCTCAGCCATGCCCTTGGCCCGCCCACCTGCCCTCCAGCCTCACCGCCTGCGAGTGCCAAAGCCTGCCTGCTCTCACCAGCAAGCTTGCCTACCATTCCCCACTTCTGCTCCTCCCACTCTTGTCTACAGCTACCGAACACGCTTTGCCTTTCCACCTGGCCTACCCACAGTCCTCCTACTTTTCTAACCTGCCCAAGCTCACTAACTCCAGGAAGCCTGCCCAGATTTATGACCTCAGGCTCTACTTTCCTCCCTCTTTCAGACCACCCTGTACTGAGGTGTGGAGCTGGCACAGGGCTCTCAGGCACTTGGTGCCTCTGTCCAGTGATTCCTTGTTGGGATAGTCCCTCCAGGCAGAAAGCGGCTGAAGCATCCACACAGATCCCCTGACTGATTAGGGAACGGAGTAGGCAGTCAAAACCAGTGAGCAAGAGAAACCTCACCACCACTCAGCCCCGGGAACAAGCACTCCTCCCTGTGTCTCCCCACTGCTGTCCCAGGCCCCGCCCATGCCCCTCACCCAGTGTGTCTCTGTTGCTTCCCATCTGGTCCACCATCTGTGGCCACCTGCCCCCTCCTCTGTGGTCCCTCATCCCCGGCAGTCAACCTACTGCTGAATCCTTCCTCTTTGTTCCTCTCCCTTGCCTTGACCTAGGTCACCCCTCAGGTGTCAAGGCAGGATGGGAACAGGGCTCCCAGATCCCAGACTGTGGCAGAATCAGACTCCATTCCTCTCTTCCCTGGCAGATGTGCCAGTGGGAGCTGTAGGCCCGGAGGGGGTGGGGGTGGCGGCTGCCGCTCTGCGAGCTGACCAGACCATGCACAGGAGCCCATGTGTCCCAGCAGGAGACCTGGGGCTTCAGAAGGGCCATCCAGCCCGAGCTGAGGCAGCTTCAGCCACATGGGACAAGAGACAGGGAAGTCAGAGGGGCATGAACATGGAGACCAAACAGGGGAAAACAAAGATCCGGGGAAAGAGCCAGCAGTGGAGAAAGTGGGAAAGGAGGAGAGAGCCACACAGGAGATTGGGAGACGGCAATGAAGCGGGGCAGAGCTGGAGGGCCCCCATGGGCAGGGCAGGGGCGGGAAAGAAAGAGAGACAAAGAACAAGAGAAGGAAAACAAAGGGGCAGTGGGAGTCAATTCCCCCTCACCCCAGCCTCCCTGAACTTTGGGGTTGCCGTGGTGACTGCCTCCAAGGGTCAGGGCTTAGGGGACAGGGTGGGGCCAGGGCTGGAGGGCCAGCCTGAGGCCTTCCCTTCTGTTCTCAGAGAGCTGTGGTCAGGGGCTCTGCCCAGGTAGGAGCCTGAAGGCCAGGTGGGGCCTCCTCAGTGTCCTGCCGCACTCACCTGGGACAGGCTGTGGAGAGGACAGGAAGCAGAGGCCCTTCTTCTCCGTCCCTCCCCACAGCTTGCTTCTCCCGGCAGAGAAGGGTACAGGATACAGGGGCTCCAGCCCTTCACTTCCTCCTCCTGAAGGGAAGCTTTAGCTTCGAGAGGCACAGAGCCTTGTCCACGACCTCTAAAATCTCACATGCCCTGGCTCCTGTGGCCACCTGAAGGAGCAGGGTAGGGGAGGCATCTGTCCAGGAAGGCTCCAGAGTGGGGAGGGGGCTGACCACACTCTGCATCTCGCGGACCTCTCATTCCCGTCTAGGCCCAGACTCCCTGGGGTAGCCAGACTCTCTTCTTCTCCCTGCTGTGTCTGGAGTGGGGTATCCTGGCCCATCCATCCCTAGGGTGGGTGCCTCTAACAAGGGACCCTCATGGGGGTGCCAGTTGTTCCCAGGCTTGGGGAAGGGGCTCGGTAACCTGGGGCTGGGCCCCTCCTTGCGACTGCCAATCACTCCCATAGCCGACAGAAAAGACAGAATGGCGCCCCCCTCAACTCGCCTCCCCCAACCCTCTGTCCAGGGAGTCTGCAGGCTGAGCGCTTGGCCAAGCAGCAGGAATGCCGAGCCTGGGTCCTGGCCAGGCTCCCACGCCCCAGGACTCCGTTCTCTCCCCACCGGAGCAGGGGGCTCTGCCCTCAAAGGCCACCAGTCCCCTGGCTCAACCTGGCCCCCATACCCCATTCCCTGAGGCCGGGCTGCTCACAGCTAGCACAGAAGACCTAGCATCCTAAGAAGAGCCCACGGGGTGGTGAGGGGGCCCAGGAGGCCTCAGCCGGGCCCTGGCTTCACAGCAGCCCCTCCCCCAAGCTGGACCCCGAACCATGGCCTCTGACAGCGGGGGTCTGTTTGGACAGAGACAATGAGCTCTGGCTTCACTTCCTGCGGGAGCTCTGAAGGGGTAGCCAGGCCAGGCTCTTTCTGCCTGGAGGGAAAAGAATGCACTAGACAAAGTCCCCCTCAGCCAGTCTGGGGCTCAGCCGGGAGCCAGAAGGGGCCAGAAGAGGCCCGACAGCAGGGTCCTGACCCCGCGGCGGCAACCCTGTGCCCCACAGCCCTCTGCTCTGTCAGAAGGCTGTTATGAGATCACAGGAGTACCCTGCCGGGCGTGCAGGGGTGCTGAGGGGACCAGCTCACCTCCTCGCCTCACACACAACACAGTCCTCTCTACCCCTCCCCCAGCTCTCCTGGCCCCCCAGTCTTCCACGCGCCTTTTTTTTTTTTTTTTTTACAATTCTTGGCAGCCATAGCCAGGGCAGCCTCACCACACTTCCCGTGCCACGTCACAGGGTGGTAGGCAGAGGGCAGCCAACCGAAGCAGCCCAGCCCAGCCTGGGGCGGCAGGCGGGGCCTGCACCAGCTGCCAGGATTCCTAGGACTCCTTCCCAAGCTGCTTCCCACCCCTCAACCTCTGTGCCAGGTGCTGGGAGAGAGGTGGGTCCAAGGCTCCTCCCTGGATGGCCGCCCAGGCCCTCCTCCAGGGGCCACCCCCACCTGACGCCACCTGGGCCCTTCCTTACCTGACACTAGCACGCTCATGATGGCCTCCAGAGGCCGGTTGTTGTCCAAGGCCCGACTCAGCCTCAGTTCGCCCGTGGAGGCATTGAGCAGGACCAGGCTGAGTTCATTCCCCCGCTCAAAGCTGTAAGTCAGGCTGTCCGAGATGTCGGGGTCGTGGGCAGGCACACGGCCGATGGCGCCCCCAGGGAAACTGCTTGAGCGGTTGGTGACATAGTTGTTGAAAAGGATCTCAAAGTTGCCCAGCACTGGTGGGTTGTCGTTGCGGTCAAGCAGGCGGACGTGGACCGTAGCCCGGCTCACCAGGGGAGCCGACGTGGCCTGGATGACCAGGATGTATTCAGGCCGATCCTCGTAGTCCAAGTCCACCAGAGCGGTCAACTCCCCAGAGAAGATGTCCAGTTGGAAGACCTCAGGGATGTTGCCCTCCACTATCTGGTACATGATCTGGGCATTGGTGCCTTCGTCAGGGTCCGTGGCTGTGACCCGGGCCACGGCCAACCCGATGGGGCTGTTCTCTTCCACAAACACGTCAAACTCGTCCTGCTCAAAGACGGGCGGATTGTCGTTCACATCCAACACAGTGACCGTCACTTCCATGGGCGTGCGGGCCGGAGGCATCCCCTTGTCTACGGCGTATGCCCGCAAAACGTACTGGGCCACGTTCTCACGATCCAGCCTCCGAAGCGTTCTCACGATGCCTGATGTGGACTCCACAATAAAGTCACCGTCTCCATCATCACCCCCTTGGAAGGTGTAGAAGACCCTGCCATTAAGGCCAGAGTCCCGGTCGGTGGCCGAGATTTGCAGCACACTGGTGAAGGGGGGCACATCCTCATAGACACTGCCCTGGTAGGAGTCACGCAGGAACTGAGGGGCGTTGTCATTCACATCGTTCACCAGTATCTCCAGGTAAGTTGTGTCCGACTTCTGGGGAATGCCGTTGTCCCGGGCAGTGATGGCCAGGGTATAGGACACTTGGTCCTCGTAGTCGAGCTCAGCCTGGGTGGTGACAGCCCCTGTGTCTGCATCAATGCGGAACTGAGGGATGCTGTCCTCCATGAAGTAGGTGATGCGGGCGTTCTCACCTGTGTCCTCGTCCGTGGCGCTGATCAGCACCACCGTGGTGCCTGTAGGCCGGTCCTCATTAACATTCACCGTATAGTGGGAGCTCTGAAAGACGGGCCGGTGGGTGTTGGCATCGGTGACGTTCACTACCACTTGTGCTGTGTCCTGCCGCGTGCCGTCGGAGGCAGTAACAGCCAGCACATACTGCCGCTCAAGTTTGTAGTCCAACGGCAGGGCGAGCGACACCAGCCCACCACCGCTCTGGCTGGTGATAGAAAAGCGGTTGCGGGTGTTGCCACTGGTGATCTGGTAGGTGATGACGCTGTGGGCATCGCGGTCTACCGCCGACACTGTCACCACACTGGTGCCCACAGCTGCATCCTCGTTGAGTCTCACCGTGTACTCTGGCTGAGTAAAGGTGGGGTTGTTGTCATTCACATCCAGGATGGTCACGCTGACACTAGCTGAGGCAGTGAGCACTGGGGTCCCGTGGTCTCGGGCTTCTACCCCAAAGCTATAGAAATCAACCTCTTCCCGGTCCAGCTCGGCTGCCACAGAGATCCAGCCTGTGCCATTGTTGATGGCAAAGGGGAAGTCATGCCCCACTCCAGCAAGGCGGTATTCCAGGCGGGCGTTGTCACCAGCATCGGCGTCAATGGCCTGGACATGAAGAACCAGGTAGCCTAAGGGGACACTCTCCAGCACAGTTGCCTGGAAGGGAGTGCTGACAAAGATGGGGGCATTGTCATTAATATCCAGGACTTGCACTGTCACCAGGCCAGAGACGTTGGAGAGCGGGGGGCGGCCACCATCCTGTGCTCTAACCCGTAAGGTATACTCCTTGGTCGTCTCATAGTCAAGAGGGCTCACCACATCCAGAGCTCCAGTCTGGGCATCCAGGTAGAACTGCCCCCGAGCGTTGCCACTCATGATGCTATAATGCACCAAGGCGTTGCTGCCCTTGTCTCGATCCGAGGCTGTGACTCGGAGCACCGGGGCTCCCGGGGTCACATCCTCACGCACCTGGACCACGTAGCGCTTCTCACTGAACTGAGGGGCGTTGTCATTGTCATCCTCCACAGATAGGAACACAGCGGCTGTGGCACTCCGTGGACCAGGGTCCCGCCCCTGGTCACTTGCCTCCACTGTCAACTGGTAGGATTCTACTTCTTCCCTATCCACAGGACCACGAGTTCGGATCACCCCAGAGCGAGGGTCAATCTCAAAGACTTCAGAGGGGCTGCCGCCAGGGCCCTCCAGTAGGCGGTACAGAATATTGGCATTGGGAGGGGCATCACCATCTGTGGCTCTGACAGTGAGCACCTCATAGCCAACCTCCAGGTTTTCCCTAAGGCTCTCCTTGTACTCCTGCTGCTCAAAAACAGGGTCATGATCATTGGTGTCAGTCACCAAGATGGTAAGTGTGGCCAGGGCACTGCGTCGGGGCATGCCATGATCCTGTGCCGTGACCCTGAAGACATGGGTGCTCTTGGTCTCACGATCTAGCTCCTCAGCTGTAGTTACAGCGCCCGTGATTGGGTCCAGAGAGAAGAAATGTTTGGAGCGGCTATCGAAGAGGGCGTCCATGGTGTACTCAAGCCGGCCCGCCTCACCCTCATCTGGGTCAATGGCCCGCAGGGATGCCACAGGGGTACCCGCTGGCTGGTTCTCGGGCACTGTGGCCTGGTAGCTGGGGGGCTGGAACTGGGGGGCTGTATTCACATTCCTTTTCCGGCGCCCGCCCATGGACTCTTCTGCTGACCTCTCCCCTGCCCTGAGCCCCGGGGTCTGCACCAGCTTGCAGGACTGGCATCTCAGCCGTGGGGCCTTTAAGCAAGGGTGTTCCTGGGGCAGGGTGAGCTTGCCCTGGGGGGAAAGGTGGCCTCCAATGCCCAGGAGGCGACAGCTCCATGGGCAGCCTTCAGGGGCTGGCGGCAGGGGGATGTGGGCTCCGGATTCTGGACACCAGACCCTCAGACCGTCGTGGTGGGGCACCAGGTGGCCAGTCAGCTCCGTCCCTGCATCCTTGCAGCGGCTGGTGTAGAGCCAGAGGTTGGAGGCTGAGGCTGGACAGAGCCAGCCCACGGGGGCGCAGGCCCCTGAGGAGCCACGTCCCCCGGCCCCCAGGGAACGACAGGGCCCCACTTGGTCTCCCAGCAGTGGCGGCAGTAGCAGCAGCAGCAGCAACAGCAGCAGCAGCGGCAGCGGCGGCGGCAGCAGTAGCGTTGGAAGGGGGACGCGGGCTGCCCGGCTCTGCATCTCTCCCTGCTCCCGGCCGGCCGGGTCAACGGCGGCGGCGGCTCCTCCTCCGGCTCCAGCCGGCCCCGCCGCGCCTCATGCCCAGGCCGGGGCGACAGTCCCCGGGGGCCACTCGTGCGCCCCTCGGGCCTGCGCCTTGCTGCCTCGGCGGGGCCCGGCGCTGAGCCCTCCGACGCACCCGGGCTCGCACCGCTCCCGGATCCCGGCCCGCGCCCGGGTCACCCCGACCCCGCGCCGGCTAGCGCCGCGCCTCCACTTGCGCGCCCGGCTCTCGCCACCTGCGCCCGCGGGCCCGCGCGCCCCTGGCCCTGCCGACTCCCCGAGCCTCGAGGTGCCCCCGTCGCCCCCGCGGGATCGCCCACCTGAGCCCGCGGAGCTACGCACCCGGACCCCGGCCGTCCTCGACTGCCCCGCGCGACTCGCTCGCGCCCCGCGTCCCCGCCGCGGCTGCTGCTGTCGCCGCGGCCAAGGGCCCAGCCCCACGATCCCTCGCCTCCCCGGCGGGCGGGCGAGCTCTGCAGAGCGGCGGCGGCAGCCGCGGCGGCGGCGGCTCATTACCATAGACCTGCTCGCGCCGCTGCCGCCTTAAAGCGGCAACGCCAGCCGCACCGAAGGAGGTGGGCCCCACCCGACGCCCTCCTCCGCACCGACGTTCTAGGATCCCCGCTGGCCAGACCGCCGTTCCCAATCCCTCTCCAGGCCTGCCCCTGGGCCGGGGCCAGATTCCCTACCACAAATTAGAGAAGAATTAACAATCAGAAGCCAGACAGCGCATGATAATAATAGTGGTAGTGCCCTAAGTATGCTTAGAGGTTTTCAAAAACGTCTTGAAGGGCTCTCAGAGATCAAGGGCCCACCTCACACCACCCAGCACGGTTGTCTGCTGATAAGAGCCCTCGGGTCTTGGGTCAGGCTGAGCTAAAAGGGGCCTGCTCAACAGTAGAAAGCCTCCCCCATATTTCAGAGTGACTCTCCATCTCCCTGGAACACACAGTAAAGTCCTGAGGCCCCTCCCACCTCACCCCTAATCCACGTTGTGGTCTAATTAGGATGCCCCTTGGGGTCCAGCTGCTGGGCTTGGACACCACCTGAACTTTTCAGGGGAAGGAAGCTGGGACTGCCAAAGCCAAAGCCAGTCGGTATAAACACACTAATGTTACCAGGTTCTGAGGCCCAGAATGACTGAAATCTGTACAGGGTCACAAGGCTGGTTAGGAATGGAGCCAAGGCTTAGGACCCAGGCTTCCTGGATCCTAGACTAGTGGATTTCACTGCCCCCTAGGGCCTCCTGTCTGCAGAGATGACCTCTTGCCCCCTCCCTCCTTCCCCATCAGTGTCCAGCTGCTGTTCCCCTCCTTCCACCCACAGCTTTGTGATTAGCAAACAGCCCTGCCCAGTGCACACTGTAGGCCTGCAGCCCGAACCTTCCGCTTGAAAGGGGTGTGCAGGATTCCAGGAGTCCTGGAGGTGGCCCAGGCATGGAAACTGGGCCATGAAGAAGAGCCAGGCAGGGTTGGTGGAGGGCGATCTAGAAGGTGCTTCCTTCTGTCCTATCCCAGCCAGGGACCCCTATCCAGGGACAATAGGGCCAACTGCGTGGACTGCAAGGGGCCTGGTCAGCCAGTTCCTCCAGGGCTGGCCTGGAGAGGAGGGTAGGGCTTTAGTCTCAGTCCCACCACCTTCTGGTTGTGTGACCTTGGTCAAAAACTTGTACCTCAATTTCCCTTTTGTTAAATGAAGGGACTGAATAAGGTACCTATATATGGTTTCCAAAAGTTAAGCTAGCGGTAGAATCCCTTTTTGAAGTGAAATTGAAGTAGAAGCCCAAAGAATAAACATAAAAGTAGTGTTCCTGGGTTGAAGTGTGAGTCTGGGCCCTGACTTATCCCCACAGCTCTGCCCATCAATACATCCCTAGGCCACCTTGCGGGGCTTGGGCTCTGGAAGAATCTAGGTTGAAAAGCATTGAACCAGACACTCCCTTCCAATGCTTCATTCTGGTCACAGCTGAGGAGAGCCACCAATCCCCAGGGACCTGGGGCCCAGGGTCACGGTGTGACCGCACAGTGATGCCTAGGGTGAGCTGATATATCACTTTGTCCTCAGGGGAAAGGAGAGGAGATGGGCCTTGGGGCCAGCAAGAGGGATTAGGGTTAGACTACATTTCTGGTGGTGGCAGTGGAAAGGTTAGGGAGAAGGAAGTGGGTGGAGCACCCGTGGCTCCTGGGAATGGTCTCGCCTTGATTGAAGATGAGCTTTCTTCCTCTGGGCTAGGCCAACGGCAGCTCCCGAAGCAGAGGGGTGGCTTAAGCAGCCTCTGCAGGGCTCTGCCTCTCTCGACTTGCTTTAACTCTGGTTTGGGAGGATCTGGGGCTGCGTGGGCATTTTGCTCCTCACCTAATAGCCATGTGGCGCGGAGAATGCTCGGAAATTATACCATCTGTTAATTATCCTTTGAATCAGGGTTGGGTAATGAGACTCTCATTTCTGATGAAGGCCTAAGCCAACACATGGGGAAACTGCAGCTTTCCATTCATCTTTCTCCTTTTGTACTAAACTAAGCTTTCTGGGTGGGAGAGAGCAGCAGCCTCAGCTCTGGGTCACGTGTGGCTCACGATTCTGGAAGCCAGCACTGAGGCAGGGGTTGCCATGGAAGGCACAGGAACAGGAAGCCCTCCTCTGGGTCAGTGGCCTTTCTACCCAAGGGTAGACAGTTGGAGGATGTGATGAACCTCTCCTTTCATCTCCAAGCACATTTGGCAAATAGTCCTTAACCTTCTCCCTGCCCTGCCCCCAAGGGTAAAAGACAGAGTTGCCTCTCCATCCGTCGTCACCTCCTTAGCTGCATCCACCTCCCAAAAGCTGGAAGGAAACTTCCAACTCTTCTGTGCACCAGAGTGTCTCCAACTAGGGCTTCCCCTGGTGGTATCCTCCTTGACCCCTAGAAGAAGGGCTCCCTACTTCATGGTCCTTTCCAGCTCTAAGGAACCTTTAGATCTTCATTCTACGTGGGAGAAAAACCAGAGTGCAGCAGATCCTGGAATCTGTTCAAAGGGAATTTACTGCTCTTCTAGGCCAAGTTTTAGTGGAGGCTGGGGAGGGGAAGTGACCTGCTGGGATGGCCCCAGGCTCTCCTCCAGCTCTCATGGGTCTTCCTCACCCAGGCTGCTTCCTGAGGGTTCCCTGCGCATAAGGAGAAAACATTTTTGCATATGGCCTGTCCCTGGCCCTCAGCTGAACAGGATAGCATGGGTGAAGTGCTTCAGGAGCAACTGAGACAGAAAAGGCTAAAGGAATGCAGAGGAGAGAGCACTAAAGGTCCAGGAAATCCTCCAGGGCTTCCTGGAAGAGGTAAGACTTGGCTTGCATCTCGAATCAGAAACAGTATTCTTGGCAAGAGGAATTCATAAGCAAATTCATTTAACCTACAGGGTGAGGGTCTTCTCCAAGTTCACACAGCTTGTAAGTGGGAGACCTGGGAATGGAACCCAGGCAATCTGCTTCCAAAGTTCATGCTTTTAAGCATTAGACTTATGAATGAATGAGATGTAAGTGTCACCTTGGCTGAAGCCAAGGTTGGCGTGGGTGCGTTGTGGACCAGCACAGTGGAGGGGCAGACAAGACCACATTTGGGAAGAACCAGGTGACCCTTGTCAGGGCAGATGCTTGTGGGCTGAAATTCTAGGACCAATGGTCTGCTTGAAAGGAGGGGCGTGGAGGGAGGCTGCAAAAGGGAAGGGTCACCGTGACCTGAGCTGGGTGGGCAGGGCAGTTTCTCTGGCAGGGGAGAGAGGTGTGGGGATCCTGATTCTCCCAGGGCCGGATGCTGTTTCGGGGCTTGGTGTTGCTTTATAAAGGGTACAGAAATGGGAAGGGAGAGGCTGGCCATGTGGAACCCCACACATCGCTGTTCTGGGACTATGGGGTGGGGTAGGATGGAAGGAACCAGAAGCCAAAAGTTGGGGCAGGCCAAGACCTGAGTGTCTCCTGTCCACACGTGCCTTGTGTGCCCAGTCCACTTCCCTGCACTTTTCTTCCCAGCCGATGGTGCTCCTGGAGGGTGGACCCCCACTCCACACCTGGCACTGAGGGGCATTCTGTCACAGTTGCGAGGAGGCTTGGGGTCTTCCTGTGATTGCTTCCCTCCAAACCAGTCTCCACTCAGCAGCCCAAGTAATTGTTTTTAAATCAATAAACATTTTTTTAGATTAAAAAAAAACTCTCCCAATTTTTTATTTTGGAAAATGGCATGTGTTCAGGAAAAGGGCCAGAGGTGGTACAATGCATCCCCAGATACTCTCCATCAATCAGATCCACTAATTGTTGACACTATGTTTTTTCTCACCATTTTTAGAGAAAAAAATGAAAGTGAGGCACAAATGTCATGGTACCTCCACCCTCCGCGGCCCCACATGCCCTGAGTGTGGAGCTCTTTCCCACATCTCGCAGGGTGACTGCCACACCCAGAACGCAGAAGATGATTCCTGGTATCATCTAATACTCAGTCTAATCCAAATCCCTTGCTGTCCCTCAGAGGTCTTTGACAGCTGCTGCTTTCAAACCAGAGGTTTATATATAACATTTGGTTATATATCATGTTAGTTTGCTTTCTTCCTCCCTCCCTCCCTGCCTCCCATGTGAAAGTGACTGAAGGGTCCAAGCCAATTTTCTTATTGGATATGCCACATGCTGGATTTATCCGATTAAAGGACCCCTTATGGTGTCTTTCACAGAGTAATACTGCAAAGTCTGAATCTGAGCATGTTGCTCCCTTCCTGAAAACCTCTCACTGGGCTATTTGGAGGTGCTTGAATAAAAGCCAACTTCCTCATACTGGCCCACAAAGCCCCGAGGGGCCAAGCCTCCACCCCCTTCACTCTCTTCTGGACACCCTGGCTTCCTTCCAGCTGTTGAATATGGTAGCCTTAAATATCCCCTTTTTCTTGGCATATATCCCAAGTTATAATTACATAAAGTATTTATTTGTTAATTTATTTGGTTGACATCTGTGTCAGCCACTAGCCGGAAGTTCCAGGAGCAGAGAGAACACGTGTGTCTTGAATACTAGCACCTAGCGTGGTACTTGACACAGAGTAGGCATTTAGTAAATACTGGTAAAGTGAATGGATAGATGAGTAGTTGGCTGAATGGCTGGTTGACTGGCATAGAGGAATGACCAGGTGCTTGTCCGTTCTTGGAGTTAGGATCTGGGAGGCCAGGTGGAGGTCTCTGGCTTCCTCTGTGGACAGCCCTGAACCCATTTACTTTAACCACAAACCTGTATGTCTAATGCCAGGTATAGCCTGGAGTTGTAGGCCTGATGTCCCAGCCAAGTTTAGATAGACTTTCTCTCTCTCTCTCTCTCTTTTTTTTTTTTTTTTAGTTTTTTAACATTTATTTATTTTTGAGACAGAGAGAGAGCATGAGCTGGGGAGGGGCAGAGAGAGGGGGAGACACAGAATCTGAAACAGGCTCCAGGTTCTGAGCTGTCAGCACAGAGCCCGATGCGGGGCTCGAAGCCACGGACCGCGAGATCATGACCTGAACCGAAGTCGGACGCCTAACCGACTGAGCCACTCAGATGCCCTTAGATCGACTTTCTTTGAGGCTCATTAAAGGATGGCACTAGATGCCTTACCCCAGCGGTAGGTCCCACCCACAGGGCCACACTGTTTGCTGAGGGTGGCTCAATAGGTCTAGCATTCCATATGGCTGATGTATAGTCCATCTAAGACCCAGCTGAGATCATTTTTGGCTCCTGGGTGCAGAGGGAAAGAGATGGAGCCTGGGGCTGAGCTCTGAGCAGCATATCCCAAAGCAACATCTGCAATAACTTAATCGGTAAGTGTATCAGAGCAGGCCTAGGGGAGCCCTGTCTGCCCCTAGTTATGCTCCGGGCACCAAGCTAGGTGTGAGAGGTACACAAATGAACAAGACTAATCAGGCTAATGTGGACAGAGACAAATGTAGTGGTAGAGCCATGCTGTGTGGGGATAGAGGAGTTAGGGAAGGCTTTGGAGGAATGTGGACTCTGGCTGAGAAGTCTGGGCTTTACTTGCTAAGTTGAGAGAACTGCCTGAGCGTTGGGGAGGGGAGGGGAGGATGGTGGCCGTACCTTCAGCAGCCCTCCTCCAGCGTCAGGCATCATGAGTAGTCAGTCCCACAAAGGGGGAGCTGGGGGCGCAGACCAGCAGGGCAGCAGTCCAGGAGGAGAGCCTGTGCTGTGGCTGGGAACAGGCGGCCGAGGGGGCAGGCCTGAGTGACCCAGAGACTCAATGGGACTGTGTGAGGCAGGCCCCTGGGGGTGAGGAGGAGGGAGTCCAGGGTGACTCCCAGGTGTTTGTTTTGGGTGTCTGAGTCCCCAGAGGAGGGGGGGCAGAGGACCAGCTAGGGAGCTGGGCTCTGTGCTTAGGACTTTGAGATCCTGGTGGAGTGGGGGTGAGGGGTGGGGGGTTAGCGGAGCTGGAGATGCGTGGTGAGGGATGGCAGATTTGGGATGTAAAGCAGGACAGCATGCAGGGAAAGGGCAGGGAGAGGCCAGAGGCCTGGGGAACCAGCATCTAGGGGCAGGTACCATCTCCTCATCCTACCTACCGGCTCTCTACTCTTAACTCAACAACCCCTCATTCTCTGCTCTCCTGCTATTCAGGCCTTCCTCCCGTTCCCTCCTGTCGGGGTCCCTCTGTCTGGAACCTTCCACCTTCCTTCTGAGGGGGTGGGGACTAGGAGGGCCCAGAATGTTGATGAGGTAGGGAGAGCCTACAAGTGTCTGCTGTTTATCTCTGAGGGAAAGGAGCCAGATGGGATTTGAATTTGACAGCAGAGGCAGGGCATCAGGAAGGCTGTTTTAAGATGGGGAAACTAAGCAGGTAAGGTCCTGAGTGGAATGGGTGAGGGAGGGAGACTGTAAGGGGGAGGGAGGTTCAGGAGAGAGCTAGCTGAGGAGCAGGGATTCAGGGTTGCCGGATGGCAGTGTGATCCAGGGAACAAGTAGACAGGGGCTGGTTCTGGAGGAAGAGCAGAGAAACAAGGAGAAAAAAAAAAAGAAAGAGAGAAAAAAATCTCTCTCTTTCTCTAAGATGGAAGGAGGAAAGGATGAACATTATTCTAAATGGAAGCTTAATTCTTCCCTTTCTTCAGGGCTTAAAAAAAAAAACAAGTCTCCCTGAAGGGTCGCACCATCTTATTAGCAATTTACACCTCAATGAAAATAATTTTCCAGACCATTTCTAACAGCAGGTTTAAGTGGGGGGAGGGAAGTCCAAGTCCCTTGGAGTGAACCGAACTGCTCTCCAAAATGCAGGGCTTGTCAGCCAACCAATCAGAACAGTGAGACAGGAACTTCCCCTCAGAAAAGGGGAATAGGTGCCAATTAGGTGGTCACTGGGAACCCCCTGGGATCAAGAGGTTGGGACCCGGCAGGGTTGGCGTCCCAGTCACCCTTCCAGCAGGTCGGCGGGGAGCCACACTGCACAGAGCTTCTGCAACAAGAACCTGCCTGCAGCCCCCCCCCCCGCCCCCCCAGGGGGGGTGCTCTTAAAAGGGCAACATCGGAGGCAGCGGTGTCAGCCCCACCGGAACCTCACCCAGAGGCGATGCGGGGTTGCACCCCCCCTTTTGTGTGTATCTGGGAGGAGCTTTTGGGGAACCCCATGCTGGGAGGTGACTGGGGGAGTGAGGCAGGCCCCTCTTCTGGCACAGGCTCTGACATGCAGCACATTTGTCTGGGGCCCATCCCAGCTCTGCCTGTCGGACTCATCCCGGGAGTGCAGCCAGGGCTGCCCCAGGCCCCTGCTGGGAGGTGTGGAGGAGGTCGGGGTGGAGAGTAGGCGTTCTTAGGACCCAGGGTAACCCGGAAAAGCTTCAGCGAAGGAAAAGCAGGGCAAGTCGCAGGGGAAAGTCAGTTGCCAGGAGTGGCTTCACCACTGCAGGGTTTGGCTCTTCGGTGGCTGATAAACTTCACAGCAGTCTGAGCTCGGGCAGGCCCCTTAGTCTGGCATTGGGTCCCTACACTTGCCTGGCTCTTTAGAATTGCTTGAAAGTCTGGCTTCTAGCTGTCCCTGTCTCTTGGTAGAGAGGCCAGGTGCCTCCTTTCTCTTGCCCAAAGCACCCAGACCTGCTTTTTTGGGGCCTGAATTCCTGGGTGTGGGAACCAAGGGCTGGTGAGGGACCCAGGGCTCTGACTCACTCCACCAGGCCTGTGGGGTTGTTTGCCAGCTGAGGTAACCTGGGTAGCTGAGGTTGGAGATGGGGCAGGTCAAGATGCCAGGGATGAGGGCATCAGCTGTGGGCTGTGGAGGCAATTGCAGGGTGGAGTCAAGGTTATCTGGGACTGTTCCCAAGCGCTCGGCGTCCAGGCCAGCCTCCCGTCCTAAACAGGGCTTACATCAGCCCAGTCCCACCGCTCCGGGGAGGGAAGGAGTCTGGGTTTCAGTTCATCCTGGAGGAAGGCAAGCCACGCCTTCCCCAAGAACAGTTCTTTGGGAGCAAGGACGGTGTCCCATTCTTTCTGTAAGCCCTGTTCCTAGTCATGCCCGGAACAGAGCGAGCACTCAGTAGATGCGTGTATTGGCCCATGTGTGCCCGCCCACTGGCGTGTTCCTGTGTGATCTGTAGAGAAGGACCTCAGCCACAGGGTCATCCTTTCCTTCACAACTATTTTTTTCTTCCCTGGCTCTATCAGTAAGGGGTACAGACTTTCTGCTAACAGACGAGCTGGGCCACACATCAGCTACTGTCCAGGCCTCCACTCATTCCTTTTCACTAGGCAGGCTCCCATGCCTGTCCCCACAGTTAACCAGCTAGAGGGCAGGTAGGGAAAGGTTGGCGTGGGGCACTGGGCAGCCAACGGCATAGGGCAGGAGGCTCTCTCTGCAGAAAACAATAGAGAGTCTAGGTTCCAGGTGCCAAGGCTCCAGAAAACTGGTCAGGTGAGAAGGTATGTCAGCCAGCACAGAGAGGGAGTCGGGTTGGGGGAGCCAGGAGCCAGGCCAGGTCCCTACAGGCTCCGAGCCCCAGCCTCTGCCCTCCCAGGGTGCTTTTAGGGTCATGGAGAAAAGCCGTGCCTCCTGGTGGAAAGAAGGTCACAGGGACAGAGAGCAGAAGAGGGTAGGAGGGTGCATAGGAGGCAACTACAGAGGTCTCTAAGGCTAGCTGGGGATGTTCAGAGCCACTTGAAAGTTTCTAACCCTAAAGCCAGTGGTCTTTTCAAACGGGGAAGAGGGTGTGTGGTGGGGACCCAAACCAGCCTCCTGACACTGTGTAAGCCGCCTCGCTTCTAACCGAACAGCCGACGCTGTAAGAAGAATGGGATTTCTGGTCTTTCTGAGTAAATGGGAGCCTCTTGTTTTTTGTCCTCTTGCCCTGAGCCGAGGGCAATGGGCTACAGTAGAGGCAGGCTAGTGGAGCCTAGCTGGTGGCAAGAGAGCGGCTGTGGTCACCCTTCCCGGTGGCCCAGTTCTGACAGGGTTTCCAGTAGCAAGGTGAACAGGATCAGTCCCAAGTCCCCGGCGGAAGACCCAGCACACAGCCCCCTTCCCGGGTGCCAAGCTCAGGCAGGCCCGGGGGAGTTGCTGCTTAGGGACTAAGGGAGCGGAGATGAGGCAAAGGCTCCTAAGTGACAGGCCAGTTCGGAGCCATGCCCTCATCTTCCAGAGAAACACAACAGGCACTGAGCACTGCTGAGGAGTGGGGACTCCTGCCTCCCACCTGGGCACGCTGTCTCATCTCCCTTACCCGCCTGGCATCCTGCCTTCTGTATGATGGAAGACATATAATCATGTCCCCACCCTCTCGTCTGGGACTGTCACAAAGATAAAAGAGATCAGTAGAGGAAGTCTGTTAGGCTCCTGGGAGAGAAGCACTCTACTAACAGAAGGTGTTATTAAAGTGAAGTGTTTGTACACTGCAGATGAAAGGCAGCAAACGAGAAGCCTAACCGTCACCCTCCCCAGAGAAAGGGTCAACTGGCCATCAGGGCAAACAAGGGGAGCGCCAGAGAAAGGAGCAAATGCCCTCCCTCCCACCCTTCTGCTCTGCTGGATGGTCTCCCGCTTGGGGATAGGGAGGCAAGAGAAGCAGGTGTTAATAAGGTCCCAACTTGTGCTCTTGAGCCTGGGGGTTGTGGGATTAAACAGTCTCCTCCTCCCTGAGGCCTCGCAGCCTCCTGCCCTTCCCATGGAGCCCTTCCTAGGGAACAGAAGCACCATAAGGCTTTTTATGTCAATTCTGGCCTCTCAGCTAGTCTTACCTGACTGCTTTTAAGCAGGGCCAAATTTCCAGAGGAGGGTCTGGGCCTTGTCCTGCAAGCTTGTGTGTCTAAGGCAAAGTTTTCACTCTCCCCTTTCCTAATCTACTCCTGCCTTCACCTACCTTTTCAAAGGTCGTCTGACCTGCTATGTGAACAGCCTTCTTGAGAAGAAAAAGAAGTGTGGTTCCAGGGACAACTGTTAGAGACAGGGTTCAAGCCCTGGGCAGAAGACTGGGGAAGAGTCCTAGCCTTCCCCAGAGATGCTTTATTACATAGTTTTGTCAGTCATCAGTGATTGGATGCAGAGACAGGAACTTTTGTGTTGTGCACGGCAGACTATGCCCCTTAGCAATGCAGTCAGATGGGGCGGGGACGGGTGGGTGCTTGGCTTCCCTGCCCAAGGGCAGGCTCTCAGATCCCAGCTGACAGAAACGAAAGCCTGACAAGCTGGGAGGAAGGAATGTTCAAGAATCGGTGACCTCCATGTTCTGTAGCTGGCTTTCTAGGGGGACATCCCTTGCTGCCCCTTTCTTTTTGCTGCCCTCGTGCTGCTTCTTCTGCTTCTTTGATGGCTCCTGGTCAATGGGGGCCGGCTTCACAAAAGGGATCAGTTCTTGGAGACCTGGAAGGAGAGAGCCAAGTAACCTATCATTTCTCAGGAGTCAAAGCCCCAGGACCTCTGGGGAGAGTTCTAGAAGACGACGATCCCTGTGAACAAAAGGGCACCCACGATCGGAACTGGTGTCATTAATTCTTTTCCTCCCCAATCTGAATCTTAGCTGCACTGGAACAGACATCACGCCTGTCCTGGCTACTCTCTCAGCTTTGCCCCCTGTGATGCCCAGCACCAGAGGGCAGGCAGCGTTCGGGGACTGTCACTGAAAAAGAAACACTGGTACATTCTGAAAGGGGCTTGCTGTGCAGAAGAGCGTGAAGACGCAAGAGGAGGAAGATGGCCGGGCAGGGAGTTCTACCTGGCGGCATGAACTCCTTCAATTTCTCAGGCACGATGATGCCTTTCTCTGTCTGGTAGTTCTCCAGGATGGCGCAGATGGTGCGAGTGGTGGCGCACATCGTGGCATTGAGCATGTGGACGAACTCCACCTGTGAAGACAGGGTCCCCACAGGGACACGAAACTCAGCCTGGTCTTACTCATGACCAGGAACCACCCACTCAGCCAGACTCCCCAGCTGTAACTTTCCAGACCAAAATCATTACCAATCTTTTCCTGGATTTGAATTGTTTAGTATTTACTGCCTATTAGGTAACTCCAGGAAGATTCCTCATGTCTCCGTGAGGGACAAGTGGTAGGTCCCAGCAAATGGAGAAGAGCTGGACCCTTTGAGGGGAGGAGGAGGAAACTACCAGGGTACCTCTCCTTTTAACCCCTTTCAAGTCCCTGACTTGGAAAAGATTAGGGCCTGAGAACTGGGTTTGAAGAGATAAGCTTACAAACCCAGGCCTTCTTGGCTGAGAGGGAAGACATTGCCTTCAACTTGTTTTCTGTAGACAGATGGGGATTATCCTTTATCTGGAGTCACAGAAAACAAAGCCCAAAAGAGAAAAGCTAGGATTACCTTGTAGAATAGAGCTAGATTCAGGTTTCTATCTAAAAGGACTCGGGGCACCTGGGTGGCTCAGATGGATAAGTGTTCAACCTCGCCCAGGCCATGATCTCAGACTTGTGGGTTCAAGCCCCATGTCAGGCTCTGCGCTGTCGACACACGACAGTACAGAGCCTGGAGCCTGCTTCAGATTCTGTGTTTCCCTCTCTCTCTGCCTCTCCCCTGCTGTCTCTCTTTCAAAACTAAACAATAAAAAAATTTTTTTAAGGACTCAGTCCTGGGGCGCCTGGGTGGTTCAGTCGGTTGTGTCTGACTGTTGATCTCAGCTCAGGTCATGCATGATCTCACAGTTCTGTTCAGGAGACTGAGCTCCACATCGGGCCCTGCACTGACAGCATGGAGCCTACCTGGGATTCTCTCCTTTCCCTCTCTCTACCCCTCTCCCATGCACGCACTCTTTCTCTCAAAATACATGAACTTAAAAATACACACAAACATACACTCAGTGCTTATTCAGCAGAAGTCACTTCCAGATTTTGTTTTTGGTCTAGGCTGAGCAGCTCAGATTTTCCCATACTCCAAGGACTGAGAAATAAGATGGACCTGTTCTGCACAAGGCCCTATTTCCTGCCTCCCCAGGGGCCATCTACCTTGTCCATCATCTTCTTGGTTTGCCCGTATCGGATTCGGAGGCGGCGAGCCTGGTAGTCTGTGCAGTTAGAACAGGAGACTAACTCACGGAAGGCTCCTGAGCCCGGAAACCAGGCCTCCAGGTCAAGCTTCTTACTGGCAGCATGATTCAAAGAACCTGTAAGGGAAAACCCCTAGAATTCATGAAGGAGGGAAGGGATTTCAAAAGGCTGACCTTTAGCAAACCTGCAGAATTCCTTAATCCACATCCTCTCCCCAGAAGTGGAATCATACTCAGATATTCTTATCACCAAATACTCCCAAGTGAGAAGAGTGTGATATTTTAATTAATGTGGGCAAGTACTTGGATTGTGAGCTATTTTGCTCTGTGTGGCAGCTCCGCAGGTGAGGGTGGTGTTTGTGGGGTGCGGGAAAGGGAGGCCGATACCTGAGACAATATTCACAATGTGGTAAGGGATCCCCAAAGACTGGTAGAAGTCCTCCGCGGTAGCAATCATCTCTTCAAACATCTCCCAGGACTTGTTGTCATGCGGTGACGCGTAGACAAACTGTTCAATCTGCAGGGGGGACCCAAGGAGACTGTGACGACGGGACAGGGCGAATAAACTAAGGGACTGAAGTGGGAGACATCCTTGTCCTGAAGACCCCTTCCCTCGCCCCTGGGAGTCGGGCGAGGCTGGGGCACCACACGAGGTCGGCGCTGGACTGGACCATGGCCGCAAGGACAAATGCTACATGGAGCTCTGCCCTGTGCACGCCAGGTACTGTTCTCAGTACTTTATCCCTGTCAACTAGTTGAATCCTCACAGCAGGCCTAATGAGGGATGTGCTATTATTATCCTCCGTTTGCAGAGGAGGAGACTGAGCACAGAGAGGAGAAGCAGCTTGTTTAAGGTTACACAGCTGCTAAGTGTTGGAGTTGGCGCTGGGGCTCAGGCAACCTGGTTCCAGGGTCTGTGTTTGCAGCCGCTCCAGCACACGCTTCTTGGGCAGAAATGTGTCGGCAGCGAGAGGCAAGGGCGGAGCTGGGGTGGGTCCAAGCCATACAGCTCCTGCCTCTCCTCTAACCACCCTGCAGAGATGCACAGAAGGATCCTGTTCCTCAGCCTGACCTGACCACTCACCTTCTCAAACTGGTGGACTCGAAAGATGCCGCGGGTGTCTCGGCCATGGGAGCCCACCTCCTGGCGAAAGCAGGTGGACAGGCCGGCATACTTGATTGGCAGATCCTCGGGCCGCAGCCACTCGTCCCGGTGCAGAGCGGCAATGGGCTGCTCTGACGTGGCAATCAGGTATTTCTCATCATAGGAGTTGTCATCCGACTTCTCACTGCCTTTGCCAATCACCTGTAGGACAGACCTCTACTAGTTAAGAGGGGGGGTAAGGACCTCAGCTAGAATAAGAAACCGCAGGGAAGATGCGAGTGATGTACAGGGAAAGCTGACTTTAAATTCCAGCCTGGAAGTGAACAGGGGAAGCTAAAAGACAAAGGAGGGAATTGGTCACTCCAAAATGGGATCCCTAGCAGAGATCAAAGACGTGCAAATTAAAAGTAGATAAAATATTCTGATAGTATTTTTTTACTTATCTAATAAATGAGACGTTTATAAATAATGTATAGTGGCCCACAATGGTTGGCTGCGCTGGTGGCAGTACAAATGAATCCACTCGACAAATGTTTGTTAGGTGTTTACTAAGTGCCAAGTTTGCCACTGTTGGGCAAAAGGAGACCCAGGCTCTGCTTTCTGGGTACTTAGGAGTTAGTCTAGGATTATACTCCTTAAAGAATCACTGTGGTTTGGCTGAAGAAAGTAATGCAGAAGATAAAAACGTATAAACAAGACAAAGTTCACTGTAACATGGCTTACTGATGGCAAAAAAGGAAGCCCTCTGAATATTTCAACAAGGGAAGAGCCGACAACCCTACATCACAGCCATGTAATATTATGTAACCATTAAAAAATGATGGTTATGAAGATCACAAAGTAACAGAAATGACGTTGATGTCACGCTGATGCAATCTGTATATATTGTGACTAGAAGTAGTGGAAATGATAGATGTCTGAAAAAAGCCCCCAAAAGGATATTAAAAATGTCAACTATTGGGGCGCCTGGGTGGCTCAGTCGGTTAAGCGTCCGACTTCGGCTCAGGTCATGATCTCAGGGTCCATGGGTTCGAGCCCCACGTCGGGCTCTGTGCTGACAGCTAGCTCAGAGCCTGGAGCCTGCTTCAGATTCTGTATCTCCCTCTCTCTCTCTGACCCTCCCCTGTTCACGCTGTCTCTATCTCTCTCTCAGAAATAAATAAAATGTTAAAAAAAAAATTAACTGTTGTATTAGGAATTGAGAAAGGTGATGACTTCCCCCCATCTTTTCCAAATTTTGTCATGTAGTATTATCTTAATTTTTAAAAAAGGAGAGAGGAAACTTCCCCTGGAAGATTACATTGCTACCTGACCGTGGGAATTTAGCCTCTTGTCAGGCTACCCACGTACAATGGCGAAAAACTCCAGAGCTGCACAGTCTAACAAGGTACAGCCACTAGGCACCGATGGCTATCTCAATTAAATTAAAATTTAGTTCCTTGGCTTGCACTAGCCACATTTCAAGTGTTCAACAGTCACATGTGGCTGGTGCTGCCACACTAGGTAGGAGACACAGAACGTTCCCATCATTGCAGAGAGTTCTACTGGACAGCGCTGTTCCAGAGAAGTCACAAAGTGAGGTTATTAGGCAAGAAGTGCCGGCCCAGACTCTCACTACTGAGACCTGTGACTCTCCCTGCATGTGGACCCAAGAAGCATCCGGAAAAGAGAGGGAGGGAGAACGCAGAAAACATAAGGGGCACCCGCCACCTAGTCTCTCTCATAATCCTCCATATAAGCTTTCTCTCTGGTGTTACCTGCAGGGCATCCTTCTAAAGTTCTGTTAATGATTATCCAATCTTGGGGAAGAGAAAAAGAAAAGAGAAAACTGGTTTCAGCTGATACATGAACACATTCCTCTCCTCATTAAAAGAAAGAAAGGAAGGGGTCCCTGGGTTAAGTGTCCGACTTCAGCTCAGGTCATGAACTCACAGTTTGTGAGTTCAAGCCCCGCGTTGGGGGCTATGCCAACAGCAGAAAGCCCACTTCAGATCCTCTGCCTTCCCCTCCCCGCCACATGTGTGCACATACATGCTCTCTATCAGAAATAAACATTTAAAAAAAGTAAAAGAAAGAAAGAGAAGAGAGGGAGGACATCAAGGTTACACTATTGATCAGGGTTTAGAAAACATTTTGCTTCCCACTGCAACTTGAATGAAAGCCTAACTAGAACTCATCAAAAGGACCCAGTGGGAAGAAGTTCTAACTGTTAAAGTCCTCTCTCTGCCTAAGATAAGTCAAGTGAGCCCAAGAGCACTACGTCCTTCCCAATAGGAACAAATTCACCCCCTTCTCACAGAAGGGGGGTGGGGGACAAGTGAAAGTAGACTATGGTGTGAGGGACAGCTGTTAGCAGAGATGCTCTAGAAATTCTGAGTGCTGGGCAGACTGTAGATGCCACAGCTGGTGTTAGTGTCGCCTCATCAGAACGACCCTCTGACTCTCAGCGTGAATAGCTCTGCTCCCCTGAGATGGTCCCCGGCTGTGAAAGAGTCACAACCTAGAGGCCACATCCATTCCAAGGAAAATATGTCTCACTTTCTAGAAGCAACTAGTCTGGGGTTAGGAGTATAAGCATATGAGAAGATCAGTCACTTCAATAATTTTCTTTTGTCCAAGCATTCAAAAAATGTGCTTCTTTTCAAAGCCCATAGTACTAAAGTATGCTCAATTTAGATAAGTCACACATTACCTGGGGAAAGATAATATAGACTCTATGCATGCACTGTCCAGTATGGTAGCCACTAGCTACATGCAGCTATTTAAGGTAAAATTAATAAAGATTAAAATTTTATTTCCTCAGTTGTACTAGCCACATTTTACGTGCTCAACAGCCACAATACAGAATATTTCCATCATCGCAGCAGGCTCTACTGGTCAGCACTGCTCTGTAGCTTTGAGGTTAAACTTCATAACTTAAGTCATTCTGCCACCCGGCCCCAGGCTTACTCACCTTATACAGTTCTTCGTCAAACTGGCTGAGCTGGGCCACTTCCTGCATGACCTCCTTCCTCATGAAGAAGGGGGTATAAATGGGAGTGTAGCCCCGACTCCACAAGGTGCGAAGGGCGTACTGGATGAGCGCCTGTTCCAGGAATACCAGGACCCCCTAAAGGAGCAGACACACGGCACTGTGGGACTGGATTCTATCCCCATCATGTTCCTCTGCTAGAACGTACGCTCAGAGGCAACGGGGGGCACACAGGAGGCCGGCAAAGACCGTGAACCAAAACAGCTGACCCAAGAGATTCTTTCTTAACACAAACGCCTAGGCACGCTGTAAGAAGCAAAGTGAGGCAAAAAGGATTCTTCGCCCACGGTGCACGGGAGGGCTTTCTTGCGCTAACTCTTACGACACTGAACTCATGTATATGTAAAGCACATTTACGTATGTGTGTATATGTACAGTATCTCCAAGATTATTTTCCCATGTCCTTCCAGAAATCCTCCCTGAATTCATCTGTCCTCTGTCCCAACTAATCTGGGTTTGTTGCCTCTAGCTACCCGTTCTCATAGCCCTCTGGGCCTCTTCACACCCCAGCACTCATTGAAGTGGGCGCGACTCTTTGTTACCTGTCTGAGGTCCAAGTACACCAAGCTCCTTAAAGGCAGACTGTCATGATTCAGTCAGTGTATCACGTATTCATAAGAGAGGGTCACTTAGTGGCTTTTGTTTTAGGGGATCCTGATAAGCACTCTCCTGCCTCAGAAAGAGAACTGCATCTGACTGCCAGTAAGTGTGCAGAACAAAGACAAGACCAAGGGCTGGATTTGTGGGCTTCGTTAAGTAGGTTATGTGTTCTGCACATATTTTTTTTAGCTCCTTTTTTTATAATCCCATCGCCATTGGTTCCTGACTCTTACCTTCAGGAAGTACCCTCGACTTCCAGCCACCACGGCCCCCTTTTCGCCTTCAAAGCCATCTACCATCACCACCAGGTCCACGTGAGAGTACTTCTTCCTGACTGTACAGTCACCCCAGATCCTCTCAACTTTGTTGTCCGCATCCTAAGGAAACAAGAGCAGGAGAGAAAGATGCACGAGATTGCTGAACACCATGACCTCCACCTTTCCAAACCCCATTCCAAGAACAACCTAGAGCTTTGCGAAACTACTGCTGAACTCAAGCACTAGGCTTTGGTCGTTGTGTACAGACATTAGGGAAGGGAATTGGCTAGAGAATCTGTGCTCAGCACAGAAATAATTCACAAATTCCTAGAAGCGACTCTAGCCAAGGAACTGATATCATGAATTTCTAAGAGGTCTTTTTCTCACTTTTTTTTTTTTTTTTACCCTTTTAAAGGACTCCTGGAAAATCCTGCAACAGGACAACCCCCTCCCCCCCAATCAGCATCGCCTGGGGTACAGAGGAGAATGTAGATTTCTTTTTTTTCCAGGCTCTCATTGGTCCCGGGGCCACATGAGGGCGGGCTCAGGGCCCTGACCTCCGGAGTCTCCCACCCCAGGCAGCAGGGAGTTTAACACTCGTTCACCAGGGAATGAATGAAAGAGGCACAGATGGGCCTAGCCCCGGCTGGGGTGTCGGGGAACAAAGGCTGGGCTCAGAGCAGCTTTGTGCTGGGGAAGCTCCCACTCAGCAGGAGACTTTTATCATGCAGATTTCCCTTCAACCTGCAGCTTCTCAGCAGGGTGTGGGTGAGGGGTGAGGGTGATTTAGCAGATCCCTCCCACAGGACCCGCAGCTACCACGGGCAACACACACAGTGGAGGACAGTGGCCCGATTTAGAAGAGATTTCTGTGCCAGGAGTCTCCTCCTACCTGCTGTCTCCGCCACTTCCCAATCAGGCGAGGATCTGACTCTTTCAATTCTCAATTGGTGGGCAGAGCAAATATTACGAAGAGCCAGCTTCTGACACAAGGCCTATTATACAGAGGGCGCCAGTGTTTCACTCTCCTCCTCCTACCCCGCCCCTGCCGCGTGGAGGCGAGGAGTGTCGGCCGCCTGCTGCGGCACCCACACCTACCTCATCATTGCTGATGGGCACAGAGGGATGCAGAAGGTTCCCGATCTCGCGGAGGTTCTCAAAGCGCTCTGCCTCCAGCTTTACCCGCTCAGCATCACATTTCAGAATGGCTTCATCGATGAGGAGTCGGACTTTTTTGATTTGTGAGACTTTCAGGTTCTGTAGATGAAAAGGAGAACCCCGGCCACAGCAGGTCAAGGATACAGAAGGAATAAGATTCAATTGCCCTGCTGTGCTCTAATGACAATCCTTGTGACAGCATTTTAAAAATTAACAATGAAAGCTTTCAAAGAACCAAAATTTATTACACATGCGCACACACACACGCGCGCGCACACACACACACACTTTCTTGCCCTTTAAAATTCACTGGCATTTTCTTTTGGGGTACCTAAGGCAGAGATAGATAAATTCTGGCCATTCTTCTCGTTCCGATATATCTCAGGGCTTTTAATACTGTAACTCTTTTCAGAGCTCTCTCCCTTCACTTGTACTTTCTGGGGGCGCTTGGGTGGCTCAGTGGGTTAAGCCTTGAGCATCCCACTTCAGCTCAGGTCATGATCTCACAGATTGTGAGTTCGAGCCTTTCATCAGGCTTTCTGCCAACAGCTCAGAGCCTGGAGCCTGCTTTTGATTCTGTGTCTCCCTCTCTCTCTGCCCCTCCCCAGCTCATGTTCTGTCTCTCTCTCTCAAAAAAAAAAAAAACCAAAAAAACCTTGTACCTTCCAATATTCCTGATTAAAACAACTTACCACTCTTATGTACTACATTTAACTGTTCCCTAGAAAGATTAGGAGCAAGAAACCTGTCTTAAGCTTATTTTGTATTCCTTCTTGCAAGTGTTTCAAACTACTGATTTCCCGGGGCTGGGGGAGCCCTGAGCAGATGGGGATGAACAGGAACAGCACCCCCAACCTAGCCCTTCAAGTACAGCAACCTTTTGCTTTTGTGTCTTTATTCCCTTGCTATGCTTCTGTGTTACAGGTTTTAAGAAAAGGTTCGGTGACTAAAAACTTGAAAATTACTCCTCTAGGATCACTGTTGGGAATATTTACTGAATTCCAACAAATCGAAAAATTCCTTGACTTTGTGAAAACGGGAGTTCTATAAATGAAACATAGTTCAGTTCCCCTCTTCTTCCTACTCTCGACCTTTCCACTCCATCTGTCTCCATCTCTGTGATGTAACAAACACTCAGGTGTAGAGGACAAGAGCAGGCAGGGACATTTCCCGCTGAGCACATTCAAGGGTGCCACAGTGCTGTGTGGGGTGGAGTGTGAGTGCTTGCCTGTCTGGGAATAAAGGTACAATGAAAGAACAGAAACCCAGCCTAGAAAAGGAAAGGACAATAACTTACAGCTAAGGTGTCCGCAGTGAGGTCATCAAGATTTAACACATCCTCTGGAATGGACTCATCTCCCACTGGCTCTTTTTTCTGCAAGGACAACAAAACAATATATTAAATAAAAGAAAATTTTTGACATAGTTTTAGAAGCGCACACCAAATTGATATATAAACTAATCTAAAAGCTCAACCCATGAGAGAAAAAATGAGTAAACTGGAAGTGAGAATTGTTCCAAGTCCTTTATCCTGCCACTCTCTAGCTTTTTGATCCTGGCCAGATCAATTAACCCACGGGGTCAGAGGGCTGACATCAACAAGTAGTGAGAAGAAGAATGTCTGCCCTGGATGCAGAGTAGTTATGGTCACCAAGAACGTGTGAAAATGCTCATAACACTGCTCAGTGCGGGGGCAGGTGCCTGGGTGTGAATTTGTGAATCCTGGTCAACTTGCTAAGAACAATCCCAGCACTGAGCACTGAGGGCAAAGGGGAAAAAATGGAAGTGATGATAGAATATTAGGATGCCAAGGAAAACAAAATTGCTAAGAACAATCCCAGCACTGAGCACTGAGGGTAAAGGGGAAAAAATGCAAGTGATGATAGAATATTAGGATGCCAAGGAAAACAAAATTTTAACAGGATGCCATCAAACCTGGAACTAAGTTTAAAGCAATCAGCACAACACGGCACAACATACCCCAGGGCTAGATTTTCTCCTCTCTGGTTTCTCTTCTCCCATTCTTTATGATATTCTGCCAAATCATTTCCAATCATTGTCCAGAGGCATGAGAAGATAATTTTAGGAGTCAAATTCTTCCCAAATTAAAAGGAGAAAGGGGCTCTTGGGGGCTCAGTCAGTTAAGCGTCTGACTCTTGGTTTTGGTTCAGGTCATAACCTCACAATTGGGGAGTCTGAGCCCTGTGTCTGGCTTTATGCTGACAGTGCAGAGTCTGCTTGAGATTCTCTTTCCCTCTCTTGGCCCCTCCCCCACTCACTCTCTGTCTCTTAAAATAAACAAACAAACATTTAAAAAAAAAAGGAGTTAAAAAAATTATCAAAGGCCATTATAACAAGATATGTAAGACCTCAGCAAAACTTGTGAAAGAACAAGTTGAGATTCAGAGCCTGCTTTGCAAGTATAAATCATGTACAATGTCTTAAAGATTTTTTTAAAATTCTATACATAAAATGATAGGCAATTACATTTATACAACCTTATAAACCACTGCACAAAACTGAGTCATAAGAAAGGAACCAAGTCTTTTGAGGGTAAAGCATAGAAATCCTGTAGATTTATTATACAATCACATATACCAAAGTGAGAAGCCAGGATGTTAACCATAACTCACACCCTTCAGTAACTCAAGCAAACTCATCTTAAAAATTAGCGAAAGTCCAGCCTGGGTGGCTCAGTCGGTTAAGCGTCTGACTTCGGCTCAGGTCATGATCTTGTGGTTTGTGGGTTCGAGTCCCAGTGTAGAATCTGTGCTGACAGCCTGGAGCCTGCTTTAGATTCTGTGTCTCCCCCTCTCTGTCCTTGCCACACTCTCTGTTTCATGCTCTCAAAAATAAATAAACATTTTTTAAAAAGTGGCAAAAGTCTGAAAATATCAGAATCAGTCTTCTTAAGAACAAGCATAGACTACTGAGGTAGGAAAAAATGGCCTCAAATCCCAAGATTTCCATATCTAGTAGCCATGACAGGCTGAGGTGCCTTCGCTATCTGATCATTCCTCTGGGCAGCAAATTCAAGTTCCAAGTTCAAGTTCTGGCCCTGCAACTAATTTATGATGTGATTTTAGGAAAGCCCCTTAATTTCCTAAGCCTATTCTCTTACCCTTTTAATAAGGTTGACAAATATACTACCTATACCCCAGGTTTGCAGCAAAGATCAAAACCAAAATGAGATGTACATAAAAGGGCTTTGAACACTTTCAAGCACTATATAATCAGAGCACTGCTAAGACCATTCTAATGGACAGTAAGGGAGAACACTCGTTGTGGGGTACAGTAAAGGGATCTAAGAATGCTATTGCAAATGAAAACACTTCCATCTTCTTGCTACGATAACACTTGGCTGACACTGTATATCCGCCCCAAAGAATACAGACAGGAGCATACACTGGAATTAACATAATTATGGGGCCTCTGACATGCAAATGATTAAGCATCATGAGTCCCAAAGGAAGAAAACTATATGATTTTCAATATCAATTTCCACAGCCAGTCACAAGCTGAAAGTGTAACAAGATACTGTTAGAAGGATTCAGATTATCATGAAATGTAAGGTGCTAGAATCCGGAAGGACTCTGTTATACTCTTTACTAGCTCAGGTTCCAAAATTTTACAATGTTTTTGTTTAGTGTAGAGGTTTGCAATTTACAAATGAGACAGATTTTAGGGAGCATTTAATATGTTTTTTAAATATGATTAAGGAGGGGCGCCTGGGTGGCTCAGTTGGTTACGCGTCCAACTTTGGCTCAGGTCATGATCTCACGGTTCGTGGCTTCCAGCCCCGCCCCACGTCGGGCTCTGTGCTGACAGCTAGCTCAGAGCCTGGAGCCTGTTTCAGATTCTGTACCTCACTCTCTCTCTGACCCTCCCCTGCTCACGCTGTCTCTCTCTCTCCTAGAAATAAATAAAACATTAAAAAAACAAAAAACAAAACAATTTTTTAAATGATTAGGGGGATAAGAGAACTTTTTTAAAATGAGAAAATCTTTCATTCTTTAAAAAAAATTTTTTTTCATTTATTTATTTTTTGAGAGAAAGAGTGCTCAAGCTCAAGTGGGGGAGGAACAGACCCAAAGCAGGCTCCAGGCTCTAAGCTGTCAGCACAAAGCCCAACGACAAGGATGCAGGACTTGAAAGCACAAACTGTGAGATCATGGCCTGAGCTGAAGTCGGCCATACAACGACTGAGCCACCCAGGTGCCCCGAGGATATTTTTGAAGAAAGATTACAAACATGAACTATCCTGAATACCAAAGCAAGCCCAAGCTGAAACTTAACATTCTTCCAGCAAGGAAGGAGTCTGGATGAAGGCCAGTAACTACCTGCTCTCTGTCGTTACTTAAAATTGCTGAATAACTACAATGTTGTAGGTTCTCCCCATTTAAAAACTTTAGTTCTTCCAACTCTGTTCTGTAGGTGAATGTTAGCATTGACATTTCATAGATGAGAAAACCAAAGCTCAGAAGTGACTTGCCTGAAGCCACAATCCAGGTCTGAATTCCCGGTCTGTGCTCCTTTCATTAAACAGCACGGCTACACTGAGACTAAGAATCTCAAGTCCACCATAAGTAAACCTTTTTGGCACTGCAGGTTGAGCTTTAGAAATAACTGGACAAGGGGCGCCTGGGTAGTTCAGTTGGTTAGGCAGCCGACTTCGGCTCGGTCATGATCTTGTGGTTCATGGTTTGTGATCTGTGAGTTGGAGCCCCACGCAGGGCTCTGTGCTGACAGCGCAGAGCCTAGAGCCTAATTCTGATTCTGTGTCTCCCACTCTCTGCCTCTCTCCCATTCATGCTCTGTCTCTCTCTCTCAAAAGTAAATAAACATTAAAAAATTTAAAAAAACCAGAAATAACTGGATAAGATTACTGTGGAATTTATATTCTTATTATAAGAACAAAATAGACAATGAATGAGCAATGTGGCAAGAATCTTATCTTGCAACAAGACTGTTTATCTCCCCCAAATCTGTACGTTGAAACCTGATCCCTAGTGTGAAGGTATTTGGAAATGGGGTCTTTCAGAGTAGAGTAGACCATGAAGGCAAAGCTCTCATCAAAGAGATTAGTGCCCTCCTTATAAGAGACCCGGGAGAGCTCCTTTCTATCACGTGAGGGCACGACAAGAGGGCTGCCTATGAACCAAGAAGCGGGTCCTCATCAACATGGAATCCACCAGTCCCTTGATCTTGGACTCCCCAGACTCCAGAACTGTGAGAAATAAACTTCCCTTGGTTATATGCCACCCAATCTATGGCACTCTGGTACAGCAGCCTGAAAGGACCAAGGCATATCTGAAGACAGAAGCTGGACTCACCTTCCCCTGAAGGTGCCTCTGAGTTCCCTTCCCCACCTCCTTCTTTTATTTTTTAAATCATTTTCCCCTGGTAAGAAATTCAGTACCTCCTAGAATTAGGTACTAAATTAGACGCTACGTGAGTATTAACCGAGAGCAAGACGAAGCCCCTCTGCTCAAGCTCTCAAGGCCGTTACCCAGCTCTCACCTTCATTTTCTCTCCAATTGTCTTGCTGCACAGGTTCTTTAGCTTGTTCAAGTTGTCTGCCCGAAATCGGCCTGAAGAAGAAAGAATCCAAAATATACCAAAGACATGTGATAATTAAAACACCCCCCCTTACTCATGTTCTTCAGGCAGAGCTAAAGGATCTCATGAAGCTGTGAAATCTTACAGCTTTAGAGCCCCCAATTTAGTTGGCATATAGTGGTGACAAGAGGATTTCCCCAGCATTTGATGACAAGGAAAAGTCCCTTCTGGGACTGAAATTAGAAAGTATCATAAGCTGGATGTTGCCACAGTGAAGTAACACATCTGAGAAACCTGGAAAAAACGCAAGTTAACTATAACTTGCTCAATTATCTTAAAACCCATTTAAAGAAACTATGTGATAGGTGCTGGAATCTAGAAAGAGCGTAGTCTTGTTTCTAGACCCATGAACTTGTTTGCTACATCTCTGTGCTAGAAATGGTTTGTGTGTTTCCCTTTGCTCTGACATAAATCTCACCTGGCAGCCTTGAGAGTAAGTTTTTTATACTTTAGTTTCTTTTGGGAAGGCAGTGCACTAATCAGCCTACAGGGGAATTCTGGCCCAAAGTAGTGTGTCAGTATTATGGTTCATTTGTCTAGTTAGCAGAAGTTGGACCTCTTGAATGTAAGCCCGAGGAGCAATACAGCAAAAATCAAAATTTTGATAGGTGAAATGATGAGTAGAAATGAGACAGCCCTAGGCAGCTATTTTTTAAGGTTTTGCTGAACTGGAACTAGTAAACTTCAGCACCAAATGATGTAACTACTTTCTCATTCACTTACATTGATTAGAGAGGAACAGACTAGCGGTCCCCAGGGTTGGAAGGGAGAGGGGAAAAGAGAATGGACTACAAAGGGGCAGTGAGAGGGATCTCTGGGGTGATGGAACAGTTCTGTCCTGAGTGTGGCAGTGGTTATGCAAACCTACACACAGGATAAAGTCGCACAGAACCCCCCCCCCCCCACACACACACAGTGCATGTAAAACTGGTGAAATCTGAATAAGGTCTGTGGACTGTAGCAATGTCAATTTCTGAGGAACACTGGGTGAAGGGCACACAGGACCTTCTTATACTATTTTTGCAAATTCCTGTGAATCTGTAACTATTTTGACATAAAAAGTTTTTAAAAATTTTATTTAGTCCCTCCTATTTGCAAGGTCCTATGTTAAGTGCTGGGAATATAAAAGAAAATATCATGCTATGTGCTGAAAATAAAAGAAAATAAGACAATTAAAAAATAATATAACAATGCTGAATGTTTCAATCAATGAACATAGCATATCCCTTCATTATCTTTAATTTCTCAGCAATGTTTTGTAGTTTTCACTGCAGGAATCTTGAACATCATTTATTAAAAGTATTCTAGATATCAGATGCTTTTTAATTATAATTTGTATCCAGAGATATCACTGGGGCACCTGGGTGGCTCAGTCAGTTAAACACCCGACTTCAGCTCAGGTCATGATCTCGTGGTCCATGAATTCAAGCCCTGTGTCGGGTTCTGTGCTGACAGCTCAGAGCCGGAAGCCTGCTTCAAATTCTGTGTCTCCCTCTCTCTCTGCCCCTCCCCTGCTCACGTTCTGTCTCTCTCTCTCAAAAATAAATAAACATAGAAAATATTTTTAAAAATTAAAAAAATATATATCATCGATTCTGTATATCATATACAGTGATCTTGCTAAATTTAATTCTTTTTTTAAAATATTTTTATTTATTTCTAGGAGAGAGAGAGAGAGAGAATGAGAGAGAGAGGGACAGTGTGAGCAGGGGAAAGTCAGAGAGAGAGGGAGAAACAGACTCTGAAATAGGCTCCAGGCTCCGAGCTGGCAGTCAGCACAGAGCCCGACACGGGGCTCGAACCCACGAACCATGAGATCATGACCTAAGCGAAAGTCGGACGCTTAACCGACTAAGCCACCCAGGCGCCCCATTGCTAAATTTAATTCTAACAGTTCAGATGCTGCATACATAAACAAGTTATCTGCAAATAATAACTTTCTCTTTTTTAGTGAGGTATAATTGATATAGAACACTGTATTAGTTTCAGGTGTACAACATAATGATTTGATATTTGTATACACTATAAAATGATCACCACAGTAAACCTAGTCACCATCTGTCACTGCATCCTATTCCAATCCTTTATTTCTTTTTCTTGCCTTATATCATACTGTCTAGAACCTCTAGCATGATGTGGACTAAAAGTGGTGATAGCAAATATCCTGTCTTGTTCCCAACCTCAGGGGGGGCAGCATTCAGTACTTCATCATTAAGAACATTAGCTATAGGCTTTTTGATAAATACCTATTATCAGATTAAGGTAGTTCCTTCTATTCCTAGCTTGCTGCATTTTATCATGGGCAAGCAGAGCAACATGGAAAAAAATGAACTTGATCTCTATCTCACATCATATACCAAAACCAATGTGAGATGAATTATCTACCTAAATGTGAAAGGCAGAGTAATAAAACTTCTAGAAAAAATACTGGAGAATCTCTTCAGGAACGTGGGATATGAAAAGACTTCTTAAACAGAAGACAGGAAGTACAAACTATAAAGAAGAGATCAATAAATTAGACTTCATTAAAATTAATTTCTATTCATTAAATGACTGAAAGAGTGAGAGGCAAATTAAAGACTGGGAGAAAATATATACAATATATACATCTGACAAGGTCTTATATCCATAATGGATAAAGAATTCCTACAAATCAACAAGAAAAAGACAATCAAATAAAAATTGGTCAACATCCTTGAACAGACACTTTTTAAGATAGGCTATCCAAGTACTAACAGGTTTATGAACAGATGCTCAATATCTTTAGTCATCAGGAAAATACAAATTAAAACCACAATGAGATACCACTACAAATCCACCAGATGGCTAAAATTAAAAAGACTGCCAATATTAGGGGCAAGAATGTTGAACTAGAACTCTTCTTTTGCTAGTGGGAGTGTTGACTGCTATGACTACTTTGGATAACTATTTGGTAATATCTTCTAAATCTAAACATGTACCTACCTTATGATTCAACAACTCTACTTCAGGGCATATACCTTACAGAAATGAGTGCTTATGTCTACCAAAAGACACACAAAACAATGTTCATAGCACCTTATTCATAACACCTTCAAATTCGTAGTAATCCAAATGGCTATCCGTAGAACTGATGGGTGTATTTATATGATGATTGGTATATTTCCATAATGGAGTACTGTACAACAACGAAAAAGAACCAACCGCTACTCCACGTGAAAAGATGGAACAATCTTATAGACATAATTTTGAGAGAAAGAAGGCACATACAAAAGTGTATATGCTATGTAAGTCCATTTATATTAAGTTCAAAATCAGGCAAAACTAATTTATGGTGACAGAGGGCAGAATACTGGTATTTTTGGAAGGGGCCTTGCCAAAGGAGCCTGCTGGGATGCTTGCTGCGAATGTCTTTGATCTTGCTCTGGGTGGTGGTTACACAGGTACAGATTTATAAAACCCATTAAGCTGCACATTAAAATTTGCATGTTTTACTGAATATATTGCATCTCAATAAAAAATAAGCTTAGAAACGCTGTATATCAAAATAGTATAACTGCTACAATGAGATATATGAGACACAGAGAACACTCAACAAGTGAGGTAGTGCTATGGGAACAGAGTTGGTTTAGCAAAGAGGGTTGATGGGAGTGGGGGCAGCAGCCTGGTAAGGAATATTCCAAGAGGCAAAAATCGCGGAGGTGTGAAAGAGCATACAGGTAGCATAACAGGCTAGAACAAAGAGAGGAGAGCGTATGTTGGGAGTGAAAGAAGGGGAGCTTTGTAAATTCTGTTAACTAATTTGCATTTTTAGGCTTTAGGGCAACACTGTCTGATGTGGTAGCCACTAGCCACATGAGGCTGCTGAGGACATGAAACATGGCAAGCCCAAATTGAGATATACTGTACACGTAACATATACAACGGCTTCCGAAGACTTGCAAAAAAGAAAAAGAATGTAAAATATCTCAATTTGTATATTGATCACATGTTGAACAGTACGTTTTTACATATTGGGTAGTATTAAAATTAATTTCCTGGGGTGCCTGGGTGGCTCAGTTGGTTGAATGACCAATTCTTGATTTTGGCTCAGGTCATGATCCCAGGGTCATGGGATGGAGCCCTGTGCTGAGCTCCATGCTGAGTGTGGAGCTTGCTTAAGATTCTCTTTCTACCTCCTGCCCCTCTTTCCCACTCATGGACGCTCTCTCTCCAAAAGAAAATTTTAAAAAATTTTAATTTCTTGGCTTTTTTTTTTTTCCCTTTTTAAGTGACTACCAGAAAATTTACAATCACATGTGTGGCTCACATTATATTTCTATCAGACAGCGCTGCTTTAAGGTAAGAATGTCACTGCAAGACTTAAACTTGGATGTAAAATAAAATGATTAGATTTAAACTCCAAAAAGATCGCGTGTCCTGGATGTGGCCCTGCACAAGGTGACCCTGGGGGTGAAACTGAAAACAGAAAATTCTCTCAATGAGAAGGCCCTGACTTAAGGCATGTGCAGGGGGGTTAAGTAGAAATAACTTCAACAGATAGTAAAGAGAAATCTCGTGCAGGATTGCACAGGCTAGATAGAATTCCTGTGATTAGTAGATTTCAAGACACATTGAAATCTAGTAGCTTTGGAAATAGTCGAGACAAATGCTTATCATATGTCCAAATGTGTCCTTGCCATATTAGTCTTTATTAAAAATAAATTGTAGTTTGCATCCTTGGAGTTAGAAGAGTTATGGTCAACTCCAACAGGATACTATGACTCCAAGTTATATCGGACATCTATGTTCCACATGAAGCCCTCATGGTACCTTGCAAGTCTATAGGCAGACAAATAGGTATACTTGTGAAGTCTGCTGCGTCCTCATTCAGGGAACATGATCTGAGTTTTTAATGTGGCTCTGAGTTACAAGTCCTTATGGCGGCCAAAAACAAAAGAAGCCCAACCTCTGATCTGAGGTTCAGATGTAAAAGAACCTCGATATAAGATCTGTCGAAGTCCAACTTGGGCAGCCAGGGAATTGGTAAACATCATGAATTGGGAAGGGATGTTGGGAAGAAAAGAATCAAGTCAACAGATGAAAATAAACTACATAAACTGTTTTTCATACAGAAGGCCTGAACACAGAAACTATTCGTGAATTCAATAAACCTTTGTCAAGCCCTCACCAAGAACCAGGTACAGAGCCAGGTACTGGAATTAAATGTATACATGTGTAGATGTATTTCCTGTATGTATGTGTATACCCTAGCTCCTAGGACATACAGGTGAATAAAACACAGCCTTGTCCCCAAAGAACTCATCTCTTCATCATATATCCACTCATCAAGTAAGGGACAGAATTTTCTGTGGATGCGTATGTTATAGACAAGAGACTAACACATTCAAAGTCATTTAACAGCTGTGCAATAACCAGCCTGACGCAAAATCTGATACTTCTGACTTCTGATTCAGTAAAAGTGTCCAATCTAGTTTTTTCCTTCCATTTAATTTAATTCCATTGCAATCAAAAATTCAGATTTACATCTGAATGAGTGGTGGCATCTCACAGTCAAATACCACATTAGAATGAATGAGACTACAGAATTAGCAGACAACAGGAGTTAAACAAATACTCTTTTCCTATCCTATACCCTGATGAATTTAGGAAAATCAATTTTCCTAACAGAAATCCACATTTTTGGACACCAAGTGCCTTTGCAGTGTGCGGTCATAAAACCTGGCCCTCAGTTGGTTGCAGACCTATTGCATCAGACAAAAAAAAAAAAAGAATCACATGTGCTTGACAGCTTCCGGCCAATCAGTGACTACTCCAGTTAATCCAGGCAGAAGTTGACAGGCAGAGGGTTCTCTGGTTTTATTTAGCTTTACAAAAGATGCCCGGATCAGTTCCAGGTTCTAGACCAACTCTGCTAACATCCTTTCCGGAAAACTTGCATAAATCACAATTAAACATCCTCAGTAGTTACAAGCTTGTTCTTGCCTCACCGCACTTCTCTCCCCATGCCCGCTCTACTACAGAAAAGTCTTTCCTCGATTCTAACAGGTATGCCTGCAGAGGGTATGAACCTTCCCAAAAGCTCGAGATCTTTGCTTTCAGCCAGGAGCGGCTGCCCAAGTCCCAAAATACTTCCGATATGGGTGGACTGAACTATTACGCTGCAAACATGACTCAGTCTCAGGCTGGGGCCTTAGATCCTATCAAATTAGAGGGAAACCACTAGGGCCTTGCTAAAGCTGAGAAAGGGACCGAAAGCAACCAAAGATGAGTGTTAGGAAAGGAGATCCTCCCACCCCAAACCTCCCGCTCTAGCTTTCTTCTGGCTACCCTTGCCGCAGGAAGGCTTGACAGCTCTTGATGCGCACGCGCCATGCTCCTTCCCAGATGGACCAGAAATCCGCACAGAGCAGGCGTGGAAGGCAGCTCCCACCGCCCGGACGGAGGGAAAAGGTGGGACGGCCCCGGCCCGCCCAGTGCGTTTTGGGGGATAGGGAGAGCTTCGGAGTCACCGCAACCAGAGAGGGGGCTGACGAGGGGTAGAAGCTGTGGCCTCGGGAGCGGTAACGAGACCGGAGATGCAGTTGGTATTAGGACCGGGGGACACCCTGATCGTACTGGTACTTACATCGTCGCCACTCGCCGTCTGCCTTCACCAGCTGATCTACTAGTCCCGGGTCCTTGAAGCGCTTCTCCTGCGTCTCTCGGATGAGGGCCGGGTCGCCTCCTTTATCTACCCGGAACAAATCCAGATCCAGCACCATCTTTCCTTGTCTCGGGCCACACTAAGGGACGTGAGGAACGTACCACAGCAGCCACTTTACCGCCGCACTGCGCCGGCGCGCTGACCCGCCCTCTCCGCGCAGGCGCGGCCGGAGGGCGCAGGCGCCCCCTCTCGGCCGGAAGGAACTGTGTCCGAGACTGGGCAGCTGATCCGAAGGTGTGCTTGGGCGTGGGCTTTTCAGGTCTTGCGCAGGGCGGGTCTGGTTCGTGGCCTTGGTCCCTGTGTGGTAGGGTCGTTCATTGCCCCATGAAAGTGAGTGCCTCAGTTTCCTCATGTTAAAGGGCATCTCTCAAGCCAGGCAGAGGCCTGCCAATATGGTGTCTGGCTTCTAGCAGCTGGAGCTTCCAAAAGATGCCAGTTTTTGTGTTACAAGCATGGATCCTAAGACGGGACCCTCTCCGTGAATTTCTGTTCTCTTCTCCATCTTGAGACAGGAATATGGTTACATGTTTTAGTCTGTGGGCTACCTCAAGATTCCTGTTCTCCTGCCTAAGAGCTAGGATACCTTTCCTAACTGGCTTATTGAGTAAAGCAGATCGTCCTGGTACCAATCTTTAGGATGACAGCATTTGAAAAGTGCGATCTAAATCTTTGAGAGAGAGACATGAGGGGACCTTAACAAGAGGAAAGTATTTAGGAGATTTGAAGGCAGTATGAAGTTTTGAAGTCACATCTTGGGTCCTTGAACAAAGATTTTATATTTTCATTTTAATAATGTCCAGGCCTTTACAGTGAAATATCATGATTGCTGATTGGAGCCAAAGTTATCAAAAAGCCCTCCTAGTAACAGGTGATTATTTGGACGATTTGGGAATAGATGGTCTGTTCACTGCATTCTCTGCAGAGAGGTTAGAGCCCCACCAGGGATGCCCCACAGCTAGCTATGCTAAGACCTTCTTGATCCGATGACACTTGGCATGGGCTTCTGTGATGAGCATATGGGATTGCTATCCCTGCTTCCCAATAAGTGTCTGCCAGGCCAACTTAGATGTAGTATAAGGCTGAAGACAGTGGTGAAGCTGACGAGTACAGATCCAGAGGGAGGCTTGAATAAGAGGTTTGTCTGCGTTTGCCTGTCTAGGTTCAGTTTGCCTAGAATGCTAGATTTAAAACCAGTATAAAGGACATGTTGGAAGCTGCAGTCTCTGAAGAAAACATGAAAGAAAACTTTCATCCAAGTGTTGGGTTCTCTGAAGCCTTCTGAGGGCAAGGTCTGATAGGGCCTGACTGCTTCTATGTATGAAGTGTGTTTTGTTTACTAAGTTTCATGATAGTGATGGGTGTTCCTAAGCCTGCCCTGGGGCCCAGGCTGAGGGGAGGAGGTCCTGTTGGGCCAATCCAGTCAGTATAATTGGAAGGATTACCTTAAAATTCTGTCTTCTTCAGGGGTGCCTGAGTGGCTTAGCCAGTTAAGGGTCGACTCTTGGTTTCCGCTCAGGTCATGATCTCCTGGTTCATGAGTTTGAGCCCCCATCAGGACCTGTGCTGATAGTGTGGAGCTTGCTTGGGATTTTCTCTCTCATCCTCTCTCTCTGCCCCTCCCTTGCTCTCTCTCTCTCTCTCAAAATAAATAAACTTAATTTTTAAAAAAAAATTCCGTCCTCTCCAAATTTCCTTAGGAATTTTCACCATTAGTCTTATTGTTATATCACAGCCATCTTCCTTTAAAATGCTGTTACCTGATAAATGTGACAAATTAACATAAAAGCATACTTCATCAGCTTAGAATCATAGCATTGTTAGAGCTGGAGGTGAATTTTAGCTACCTGATAGCCTAATTATTCCTAACCATTCCGAACCTTTTCATCACCTTGTCCTCCTGCTTTTTTTTTTAATTTTTAAAATATTTTTTTTTTATTTTTGAGAGAGAGAGAGAGTGTGCATGAGTTGGGGAGGAGCAGAGAGAGAGGGAGACACAGCATGTGAAGCAGGCTCCAGGCTCTGAGCTGTGAGCACAGAGCCCGATGTGAGGCTCGAACCCATGAACCAGATCGTGACCCGAGCCAAAGTCGAATGTTTAACTGACTGAGCTACCCAGGTGCCCCTGCCTCCACTGTTTTGAAATATGTTTGTCTAACAAACATGATTTTAAAAATTCACTTCCCCTTCTTACTAATCAAATATATACAGCTGCTATTAGAATTTCTGATCAGCAGGATATAACCAGTGTTACTATATTGCCAGAAGCTAATGCAAAAACAAATCAACATAATACTTTATTTATGGAGTGATGATGTGAAGCCGTACCACTCATGGATGTGTGATTTCTGTTAAGCTTTAATACCAAGAATAGCTATGGGTGCTGCATCTGAGGACTCAGGGATTCAGGGACCCCCAGCTGGAAAACAGCTAGGCCAACCCCTTTATCTTCTCTACAGGAACACTGAGACCCAGGGAAATTAACCAATAGAGCCAAAACCTGAATACTGGTAAGACTCTAAGATAGAATAATGTTTAGGTTTGTCTCTGTGTTAGAATTCCTTAGCAGAAAACAGAGCCTTCAGGAACTTGGCTAGAAAATGGTTTTTTTGTTTGTTTGTTTGTTTTTCCTTATAGGAGAGAGACCCTTTAATGCATCTGTATCTCCATGGGACCTAGCGTGATGCCTTACACATGGTAGGTGTTTGTTATATCCTTGTTGGGTAAGTGAGTTACAGGGAGTAGGCTAAGGGGTTAGAAGCATGTGGCAGTTTCGGGAAGTAGAGTCCTAGTTGAGACATGGCCTTGGGGGTCCTGGGCAGCTGGTGGGCAGCCTAGAGGGAATGAGTACCTGCAGGGAGGGAGCAAGAAAAGAGGGTGGGCACCCAGCCGTAGATGCCACCCTCAGTTTTTAGCAGTTTGGTGCTGGTTAATGTAGGAGGGCTCTCCTGGGCCTTGTTTTACTTCTCTTTTCTTCTTGGATCTGAAGATTTTCTCAGTGTTGGACATGCAAGCCCTACCCTCTCACTCCCCTGCTAGAAACCTTCGGTGGCCATCTGTTGCCCTCAGGAGAGTGTCCAAACATAGGTGTCAAAGCCCTTCATGATCTCCCCTCTACCAACTTCTCTAAAATGTTCCCCTTGTCTCTTGCCATTCCCTCCTCACATTCCGCATGCTGAGCTACTTGTAGCTCCCCTTTCTTGTCTCTGAGACTTTGTACAGAGTGCTTCTAGCTGGAGCTCCCCTTCCCTCCCCTCTTCCTCCCACTTGGCTAATTTCTTCTTCCTCCAGGAAGTTGTCTCTGATACACTATTCACCCCTTCCCCAGACTGGTGCAGCACCCACTCTTCTAGGTTCACACAGTACAGTGACATTTATCATCCTGTTTCAGGAGAAACTGGCAACCCCACCTCCAGTTCCAGGCTGCCCACTCCCTTCTGTCAGAGAGACACAGTAACAAAGGAAGTTCATGCTGCCATCCTTGGACAATGAAGGAGGAACCATCTAAAAATAACATGGGTCAGGGAAAGCTGCCAGGATCTTGGGGCACTTTGATCCCACCTCTCCCTCTGTTAGAATTGGAATGAGGTGTCCGTTCTTCTACCAAACTGTGTGGTTTGGGGTATTACCTTTTCTGTGGGACTGTTAACCTGAGCACTAAAATGGAATTAGTGTATATTCTAAATTCTCCTCAAATACCTCTTAAATTATCCATATACATTTTATATGCAACCCTATGTCAGTTTTTCTGTCTCTTCAATAGGCGTTGTTGCTCTGTGGTTCTCAATTAATTGTCTTCTTTAAGGTTTAGACCAAGTCGTTAGTATCTTCTTGCCTGGTAACCTGACCATGTGTTTCACTTCTTTGTCAGTGATTGGGAAACCCTTAAAATCATTCACTTATGTCCCCCCACACTTTCAAGCTTGGTCATGTCTGTTGTTCTTTGATGCATTAGACACAACATACGGTTGAATTCATGTAAGTTAACTGTGGTACTCCCATGTCATCGTGTCTTCACGTGTGTCCCCACTGGGTGAGCCGGGGAAAGTTTCACAGTGGGGTGATTTTGAAGGCTGGGTGGGGGTCTATCAGGTGAAAAGGAAGGCGCAAAGGCAGAGGCATAGGCCAGGCAAGGCAGGGAGGCATGCAAGAGCTTATATGGGGCAGTTAACAGTTGTGTGGTCAGAGTAGAAGCAATGTGGGCCGAGAGGGGCAGGTAGGCTGTTAGGGACTTACACGCCACATTAGTAATTCTGTTGGAGATGCAGTTTCTTCATCTATTTAATGAGGATACTACCTGCCTCTAGTTTAGACTTTCTGATTATAAGCAGGGATGATATTTAAATATTTAACCATTAGCACAACCAGGTGTACCTCAGTCTGAGGGAAACAACCAGTTGAGGGAAATCTTTTTGGGAGGTTACATGGCCTCAACCAGAGTGAAAGGACACAGTAAAGCAGGAAGACCCAGCTACTGCTGGAAATGGCCGGTCCTGATGTCCTCTAGGACTTTGTCCACATCTGCTCTATAAGAATCCACGTCACACCCAAAGCAGTGGCTTTTACTTGTCTTCATAGATACAGTGTCCTATGGCTGGCCTCAGTGGCACCAAAGAGAAAACTGAACTGGAAAGGAAGGGAGAGAACATGCTAAGTGCTTTATGTGTTGTCTCTTTGATCCTCACCCAGTTTGGGGAGTGAAGGCATCATTAGATAGATGCATTTTATTACCGCAGAAGCAGGGTTTGGTTGTTGGCTCATTCCTGGACAGGTGGTGAGAGCCTTTCTAGCCTAGGTCCCTATTGCTCTGAAGCATGCTCATTTCTGTCACTCCGGGGCTCCAGAATCATCCTCATCTTCAGTTTAAGCTTCAAGGACACTTCCATTTCTCACTCACCCATCCAGCCACCCCACTCATGTTTGAGAAAAACAACTTGAAACATATGTTTTTATTTCACACACAAAAAAGGAAAAAAAAGTATGACATGCAATAGCCATCTCCTACAAACTCGTGGAATACAGAATAAAAAGGAAATCCAAGCAGTCCTGATGAGAGAAAAATTTGGTTTCACAAAGCTGAAAAATCAGTTACAAAGTCTCCATTGTATAAATATAGTCAGTCTTATCTTTAATGTAGAGTCAGACCAAAAGAAACAAAAAAAGTTGTGTTGGCGTAAGAAATCTCCCGGACCTTGAATACACCACAGTGTTTGTTTGTTTTCCCAGCCAAGTCAGGTGATGCCTACATGATGAGAATTACTTGTGTCTTCTAGAACTCTAGGTAGCCAAATGGGATATAAATATTTTGTCTCTGGAGCCCACACTCCCTCCCCCAGTAGCAAACCACTATTGCCTTTGCTTAAGAGCTAAACACTTTTCCCATATAAAATCTAACATGTGTCTGTTCTAAAATTGATTATGGTGATGGCTGCACAATTCTGTGAATATACTAAAATCCATTAAGTTGTACATTTTCAATGAGCCAATTGTATGGTTTGTGAATTATATCTCAGTAGAGTTAAAAAAATATCTGTCTACGCCACAGGTGACCCTGATATCATAACTCAGGAGCTTTCTGGCAGGACACAGGGAAGTCGGCACACTAAGCGATAGTAAACAGGAGATGCTTAAAGCATTACAACTCCATCGAATCAGTAGAGTTTGAGGTTGCTCTGGGGGCACTCAGTTTCCAGAGGTCAGAATAAAGGAGTCAACAGGGCATATACTTCTTCCTACTGGTTTGAAGGTGGTCTAAGGCCCTTATATGGCTCTTGTCACAAAAGAACGTTATTCAGTGGGAAAGCAGATGCTCAGGGTGATACCGAGGCTACAGAAAACTTGAGGCTGGAGTTCAGGAGCTAGGTATCTGCATCTGGTGGGAGACATTCCCACGTTCCTGCAGAGTCTGAGAGCCTGACTCCCATAAGAGGAAGACCCCCCCCCCAAGTTTCTAGGTTTATTGAACCAAAGGGACTACCTGCCTTCAGTGACAGCAGAGTGTCACTGAAGGCAGTGATCTCTTCAGAGTGACACCAGGACCTGGTTCTCACTGACCCTTTTATAAGACCACACTGCCAGCGCAGCAGGGGCTAACCAGACCAGCAGACCATTTTTATGGCAGACAAACCACTTAGAAATGCTATCCCCATTCTCTACCTACCCTCTGGGCACCAAGTGGCCACCCAAAAAAGGGGATGGGTACAAGCATGGGCAACTGGGCCCTTGACCGAGGGACGGTTGTGCTAGCCTGATAGTGAGGGAAGGAGAATTCCCAGTAGTAGAAAGAAAATAGGAGATTAAGTTCTTACACTGGTTTTGCTGTTGGAGTCACGTGAAGCCCACTGATTATACTTGGTGCAAAAGTAGAGAAAAGGGGCACAGAGGACACTCACTTTACTCACCTTTCAAAAAGGATGCTGCCAGAAATCAGGAAGTCCTTTTAGTTTTTTAGCGCACATAGGGAGTGAGAACAGGAGAAGGAGAAGGATAGAGACTTGAAAGTGTGAGTTGTTCCGTTTGCTAAACACCTGGTTCAACTCCCTCTACTCTTTCCTCCTTGAAGACTGATCTGGTTCCGTGGCTGTAGTAGGGGCTGGGAGTCCTTTCGTCTTTTGGCCAGCTTAGAAAATGTTTATTCCATAGCTGAGCAGATGAGTGAGTTAAGCTGAGGACCAGACATCTTGGCCACCTCAGGTCCATCCCACTGTGGGGTGGATCCCCTGGTATGACCCCATTAAAACCTTTGCATCCTTGTGTTCTTTCAAAATAAGATACCCCTCTTCCATGATACGGCTCAAGCCTCTAGGAATGGGGCCCTCAAGGACAGGCAATTTTCCTTACTGGTAGGGTTTGTCATCTCTGTGGGTAAAAGCAAGCAGAGAATAAAGCTAGAACATTTCCCTTTTCTCTTTAGTGTTATAGGGAGATGGTGGGATGTTAAAAAAAAAAAAAAATGTGGAGAATAGGTCCACCACGGCTTGGGGCATTTTCTTGGTGCACTTTTTCCTTTGGCTTCTGTGAGAATATTTATCACTTACTTAGGAAAAGGGAGTGAAGTACCTAGTTTAAAAAATAAAACAAAACTTTCCTTGTTGCTTCTCTTTTGTGCTTATTGAGCCTTTTCTTCCCCACGCCTTACTCACCTTGCCCTCAGCCTATCCATGAAACTCAGTTTGAGTTGGTCATCCAGGGATGATGAATCCAGACTACCACGCAGGTCCAGGAGGGAATGCCCACACCCTCCTTCCCCAACCTCTCTCCTAAAGAGATCAGGAGCTGAGGGCATATCATCAGAAAAACTCCCAGCTGCTTCTGCCCTTAAATAAGAGGACAGATGAAGTTGTTTCTATACTTAAGAAGAGAGAAATCTTTTCACTCCAGTGCTGTAAGAATTATGAGCAGACAAAGCCATGGCTCTGGTGAGGCTGGACCATTTGGGGAAACAAGATGCAAGCAAGGGAGTAATATACAAACAAAGTGTGGGTGTATTTGACAGGTTTGAGGCAAGCAGAAAGTAGGGTTTGGGTACTCTATAAAAAAACAGTAATCTGAAATTCAAACTTCTTCTGATAAGGCCACAATGAAGAGATTTCCAGCAGGAAGCTGGCACCCAAATCACCACAGGCTTGCAAGGTGATGTGCCAAGGTGAGGAGGCAGGGGAGGCAGGGCGGGGCCTCTCACAGGTCCATGTCTGGGCCTCCTGATGATGTCTTCAGTGGCACCGAGTCAAATCCGTCAGGAGTCCTCTGAAAGAGAGATGGTGACAGGAGCTGGCTGCTGCACGGGGTGGGATGGGGGGGCAAGTTTGTGGAACAAAGGAGAGAAATAGAAAAGAGGTGACAGAAGGAACCCTTATGGAATTCCTGTTTCCAGTGGCTTTGTGGAAACAGACAGAAGATTCCCTCTATTCTTCTTGGTCCTTTCAGTCAGTCAGAGGATAAGAAAAATCTTTAAAACCCTCTGCCTTGCATCTTTGCTGAATTCCAAAAGCCCAGGAGGACTCAGGGGTCCCAGGGTAAATTGTTCTCCCATTGGTTGCACACACAAGAGCGTGCGCGCGCGCGCACACACACACACACACACACACACTTCCTGAAAAACGCCAAGGGAGTTCCCCAGATAGGTCAGCACAAAGGGAATGAGATTCCACAATCTATACACCTACCCACCCTCCTTCCCTCCCCAACCTTCCAGTCCTCTCTCTTCTCTCCTCACCCTCCCCGCCCACGCCCCTTTGATGAACTGGTTCAGGGCAGCAGGGAGCTGTGGGTTCCTAGAGTGGGGCTGCAGAGGGCTGTGGCCCTGGAGGAGTTGCTTGGGTGCTCTCTGCTGGGCCCACATCCAGCGACAGTGTTGTCAGTATTGCATTTATGAGCTTCAGGCTTGCTCACCCACCCACACAGACGGAGCCTACTCTCTCTCCCAGCTCCACAATGCTCAGTGGTGGTGAGCAGCCTAGACTTAGCTGCTGACTCAGCCCCCAAAGGACCGGGCCCAGGCATCAGGGGATAGCACCCTCCACTGGTCAAAGGAGAGCCTCACTTCTATCCGAAGTCGATCCTAGAGATCACCTCTTCCCCACCCTCCAAAAAAAAAAAGTGGGGAGGGGGGCAGGGGGAATGATTCTTACAACGTGGATGGTTCAATACGCCTTCTGGAAGTTAAAAGGCCCAAACAGTTCATCAACTGGAGAGCATGTTGGGAGAGAAGGAGCCTGGTCAAGAGCAGCCTTGGGCCCCGTGGGAACAGTAATGGTGTGGAAATACAGAAGACAGAAGCCAGGAATTTGAGGTGGGAGCATAGAACAGTAGGGAGGGTGGGGAACAGAGTGGTGGTCCCTGAACAGCATGGGAACATTCCATGTCCTAGGACTGGTGTCTTCTCCAGCCCTCCAGCCTGACCTCAGCGCACTGGCCCGCCTCCCTACCTTGGAGGTAAATGATTTGATCTTCCCGAAGAGTGACTTCTTGCTGGTAAAGATGAGGTCATCCTCCACATCCTCGCCTTCCATGATGGCACAGCTGTCAGCTGCTGGCAGGTCGCAGTCCTTGAGGGTGGCATTCATCACCAGCTTGGAGTACTTGTACTCCAGTCTAGGAGACAGGGGGATGGGAAACATAAGACAACAAAATGTGGACTAAGGGAGGGAGGAGAGAGAGGTTGCTATAAACAGGCAACCATCGATAAGGAAATGGAAGCACAGCAAAATGGTGTGAGGGCTGGGCCTAAAGCAAAGGAATCTTGATTTCCTTGATTTCCAGTTCAGTGATCTTTTTCCTTAAGGCTGACTGTTTCTATGTTCCCAAAGCTTAATAGAAATATTGGAGTCATAAAGTTATTATTTTAATTGTTAATAAATAACAACCGATTTAGGATACTTTTTGCTTTGCTTTTGAGCATCTAACAGCCATTTATAGTCTGCCGTGTGGTACTGTCCCTTTTCGGGAGTCAGGATAACCAATGCCTACGTTGGATAAGTGGCTCAACCAGTCTCTGGCCAGAGTCACAGGGTCTGTGGCCAACTCCAGAGAACAGCCCCATGACTTTAACTCTCGGATGTTCTCCTCCCGCTTCAATGATCCAGCCCCGTCCATCCCCAAACTCCAGTACCCCATCATGTACTTTTGATTCTTTTTCCAAAAGTAACAGGTCAAGACGGTGAGGAGGATGGCAGTACAGGTGCCTGCAGAGATGCCCACTTTCAGCCAGAAATCGATCGTTTTGCAGATGGTGACTCTCTGCTCAGGCAGGGAGATGCCACCCGCGCATAGCTTTGGTTCTCGCCACACGTAAGTAGTCTTCTGTTGGGGAGAAAAACGAGGAACTCAGAGATTGCATTCCCTTCTCTCGTGGGATGTCCCCAAGGAGAGAAACCCACCTGGATGCCAGCCACGCAGCTGCTGACGATAGCGTGGTAGTCAGCTGGGGAGCAGAGCGGACAGGCAGCCACACTCTCCCACAGGAAGTGGAAGTTACAGCCGTCACAGGTCCCATCGGAGCATGTGCTAGCAAAGCAGAAAAGAGACGTGAGTGCTCACTGGCCGGGTGGTGGGAGTCCCGTCATCTCATCACTTGCCTGATCTCTCTCTCCTTGCCAAACTGTGAGCCCCACAGGACCCTTCCACCTACTCTCAACACAGGTCTTGCTCTCCGATTTCCCTACCTTGCCTGGGCTCTCTACCCTCTGCCCGTTTGTTTTGCTGACATTATGAGAGCTAATGTCAGGTGTCTAGCTCTAGCATGGCTGCCCCAACCAACCCTTCAGAGGCTCCTGTTCTCTCCATGCACTTGTGACATTTTGCAAAAAGCCTCTTTGATGCAGCTTCCTGGGGCGTGGGTTTCAGGAACAGACTTCAAGTCATGGACATCTGTTATGTACTTTACTGTGATGTTAATACCAACAAGAACAGCGGTCTTACATTCTGACACCACTGCTGGGTCAAAATGTCCTGCTTTGTTCCCCATCTCTCTGAGCGGCTCTTAGGAGCAACATTTCCCAAACCATCTTCCTCAAGTCACTAGTGCCCCTCTGCCTGCGGGGCTCAGTCAGTTAAGCGGCCCACTTCAATTCAGGTCGTGATCTCACAGTTCGTGGGTTTGAGCCCTGTGTCGGGCTCTGTGCTGACAGTTAGCTCAGAGCCTGGAGGCTTCTTCAGTTTCTCTCTCTCTACCCCTCCCCCACTCGCACTCTGTCTCTCTCAAAAATAAACATTAAGAAAATTTAAAAATACACACACAAAAAAGACACTAGTGCCCCTCAAAATGTTAGTTGGAGTTACAGGGGGAAAAAAAGGAGGTGGGGGAGGGGTACAGCCATCAAATTGGTTCCAGAATTCTCGATTTAATGTACTCAGCTATTAAACTCAGAATTGGGTCTTTTAGTTGCAGGGAGATTCCTAGGATTCCTTAAACGTTACTCATCTTAATAATAGTAAGTACACGCCAGACACCAAGAGAAGTCCACAAGTTCACAACCACCCCTGAGGGAACTTATTATTATCCTCATTTTACAGATAAGGAAAAAGAGGCCCAGAGGAGATAAGAAATGTATGCACAATAACATAGCTAGTAAGGGGAGGAGATGAATCAAATAATCACTTGGCTATGCTGCTGTCCCCATAATACTATGGGAATGTGAGAGTAGCTTTGACTCCTCTTTCTGCCCCATTCCTGACATCTGAAGATTGAGAATTTGGAGCCCTGACTGTATCCCCAAGAGCCCATTCATGGCTCTCAGACCGTCTTCTCTTTGGCTCTTGGGATGAAATGAGTCCAAAGAAGGGAGACCTTTTGTTACACCCCTTTACCTAGGTAGCGACAGACTTCCGGGGGCGGGTTTCAGTGGACTGCATCTGACACGCACAGTGGTTGATCTCCCAGAACTGCAGGACTGGGTCACATCATTGGACCTGCAGAGAAAGCCAACCCCCGCAGGGGAATGAATCACTCACCTGTGCCAATGGAGAGTCACTGATGTTAACATGGAACAGTTCCCTTGCTGGGGAAGTGAGGACTTGGGAGTGCTTAGGCCTGGGTTTATACACCGAGAGTGTGGGGATCAGGGAGATGTGGTGAAGGGGAAAGGCACTGGTCCAGGAAAGGTTAGCATATGTTAACACCGGAGTCCCCTAAGGCCGGAAGGGAAGTCAGCCACTGATAATCCTCTATTTCTCCCTGCCTCCAGGGCAGATCTGCCCCAATAATACCCCAGAAGCTGGGAATCAGTGAACTCCCAGCCTAGAGCTGTCATTGCTGGGTGGAGCTGCTAGACCTCAGATATGTTCTGGCTTGGTAAGTAGGTGGCTGGAGAGAGGGATGCACCAGAAATTGTGGAGGGGCCTAGGTTTCCCTTGCATCGGCCTGGTCTCTCATCTTCACCTATAAAAGAAGATCACGTCCGGTATTCCCAAGGACTCCGGGTGGAAAAGTTCAGCTGGGGAGGTGATTCCATCCAGAGTCATATCTGTTGTCACCCCTGCCAAATTAGAGCTCCTAATTAGTTGTCACTAGTAGCATGAGCTGGCAACCACTTCAAGTCTTTCAATACCTGTCAACATCCAACCTTCCTCCATCTCATCACATCCCCGAGTGGCTCATGAAAGGGTGAACCAAGGTTTGTCCGAGGCCCCAGGGAGTGGAATAGAAAACAGAGGTCAGGAGGTTGGGTCCCTCACCTGGGGCCTTTGTAGCTGAAAGCCTGGTGGCCTCACTCTCTCCTACACACATACAAGCCCACACAGGCTGCAGCGGCTGGTTTACTCACCGATAAGTCGGTCAGCCAGGCTGACAGGCTGTGAGGACACTCCAGCCTTGTAGCCTGTCACCTCCGGGGGAATGATGACCGCCTGGCAGATGTAGGCGGTGATGGATTTGGAGAAACCTGACTCACCCTCAGGAATCCGGAGGTCAGTGACATTGTCAGTACAAACGGACATTTTCTTACCCTGCGTTGGCAGACATGGGGAGGAAGAAGTGGGAAGGAGTGAATGGTCACAGAACTCCCTAAAGGAAGGAGGGCGCAGCATTCTCACATCTGAAATTTCAGCCTTCTGATGGTATGTTGCAGTGGAATGATTCATCCCAGATCTAATTATAAGACAGATTTTCTTTTTAAGCTAAAAATAAGGACTAGGTGCCCTAGTTTCTGGAACCCTGGCCCAGGGGTCGCAAGCCTTTTTGTTTCCATGCAGTCACGTGGGAATCTCATATGAGTGGTGTCGTGACAGGTGGCAAACAATCTGGAGCTCTTCATCTACTGGCCCACCTTACCCGGCCAGTTTTCTAGATAGCTACCAAAATATATGACCGGTTCCCTGCAATGTTTGGACATCCGGCCTGGTTCACATTCCCCTCTCTGTATCTCCCTTAGTGCTGTGATTCCACTGTGCTTGTCTTGGGAGTACTTTCCAGACAGAGATGCCCAGCAGTTGAAACAGACCCGTTACTAACCCCTTCCCTGCCTTGAGGTAGGACATCTCAGAGGCAATTAGAACCTATTCCATTTTTTAAAATGTATCAAGAGAAGAAAGTTTGTGTTTATATAAAGAACATGCCAAGAAATACATATTCCATAACAACTCTCACTGTAGAGAACTCTGGAAGATGGCAGGCATAAGACTCCTTCCTCCTGGAGATTTTGTGATAGAGGAAATATTGAGATATTGTTCTTATAAAAATGTTAAATTTGTGGAGTATCAATATATAACTTGTTTGCTAATATAAAATCATTTGGTGGGGGCATGCCTGGGTGGCTCAGTCGATAAGGCGTCGGACTTCAGCTCAGGTCATGATCTCTGGTTCGTGGGTTTGAGCCCCGCATTGGACTCTGTGCTGACAGATCAGAGCCTGAAGGCTGTTTCAGATTCTGTGTGTCTCCCTCTCTCTCTCTGCCCCTCCCCCACTCACACTCTGTCTCTCTCTCTCAAAAATAAACATTAAAAAAATCATTTGTTCAATATATTTTAAAAAATTATATTTCTTTATTTTGAGAGAGAGAATGAGAGTGTGAGTGGGGGAGGGGCAGGGGGAGGAAGGGAGGGAGAGAGAATCCTAAACAAGCTCCATGCCCAGCATGGAGCCCAACGTGGGGCTTGATCTCATGACTGAGATCATGACCTGAGCCAAAATCAAGAGTTGGATGCTCAACTGACTGAGCTGCCCAGGTGCCCCTGCACCCCTAAGTTTATTGCAGCATTGTTTACAATAGCCAAATTATGGAAGCAGCCCAAGTATCCACCAATATATTGATGGATAAAGGAGATGTGGTATACATACACAATGGAATATTGTTCGGCCATAAAAAAATAATGAAATTTTGCCTTTTGCCATTACATGGTTGGAGCTAGAGAGTACAATGCTAAGTGAAATAAGTCAGTCAGAGAAAGACGAATACTCATGATTTCACTCATGTGGAATTTAAGAAACAAAATAAATGAACAAAGTGGGGGGAAAAGAGAGAGAGAGGCAAACCAAGAAACAGACTCTTAACTGTAGAGAACAAACTGGTGGTTACCAGAGAGGACATAGGCCGTGGGGGGTGGGAGGAGGTGATGGGGGAAATAGGTGATGGGATTAGGAGCACACTTATCATGATGAGCACAGGGAAATATATGGAAGGGTTGAAACACTATATTATATACCTGAAACTAATGCAACACTGTATTTTAATTATACTGGGATTAAAGTTTAAAACTTAATAAAATTTTTTCTGGGATGCCTGGGTGGCTCAATTGGTTGAGTGTCCAACTTTGGCTCAGGTCATGATCTCACGGTTTGTGAGATCAAGCCCCGTGTCGGGCTCTGCACAGACAGCTGAGAATCTAGAGCCTGCTTTGGATTCTGTGTCTCCCTCTCTCTCTGCTCCTCCCCAGCTTGCACTCTGTCTCTCTATCTCTCAAAATAAATAAACATTAAAAAATTAAAATGAATAAATAAAAATAAAAATTTAAAAAATGTAAGTGTATTAGGCATTTACGATATAGGATTTTCAATATTCTAAATTTTGTTACAAATGAAGCTATTGTCACTTGCCAAATCTGGTGATTCTTAGTTTATTTTTTAGAGTGCAAGAAATAAGGAACATGAGAACAGAAAGAAATCTGTACATTATGGTAAGACAAAGAGTTATTTTGTCTTTGAACTGCCAGTCTGCAGTGTGACAGTACACAGTAAGCATTTCTGAAAAGATAAAAGGAGCAAAGAAAAAAGACAATCTCTCCAAATTCCCCATCTTCATCTCCCTCCCAGCTCACTGAATGAAACTTTTGCTACATGGGTCTTGCTTTAATCAGTCTCAATTCCTGAGTTATCACTAACTCACTTTGGAAGCTTCATTTTAACTTCTTCAAAGACTTTGAAAGACAAGATAGAGATATATATCTCTAACTTTCCATAGATTAGTTCTTTTCTTTCTTTTTTATTTTTTAAAGACACAGTTGACATAGAACATTGATTAGTTTATTTCTTGGCATGTTCTCTATATAAACACAAATCAATGTTTTGTGTATGTTATAGAAAGAAATAAAAGCTGTACAGTGTAAAGTCCTCACCACCACACAAGGTCACAGACTAAAGACTCAAGATGCTCTTTATTTTGTAACATTTGAAACTCACTCTCCAACTGCAAATCCTGGCTTGTTGGTGATGTAGTTAAGTGAAGTAGTGGTGTGATTGCTGTTTACATTTCTGCCTGTGAATTTTGGATCTAAAATATTTGCAGCAGCATGAAATGGCTGAAGGTAACATTCTTTCAACATCCTATAAAGCCTTTCACATTACTTCCTTTTTTTTAAAAATGTTTATTTATTTTTGAGAGACAGAGCATGAGCAGGGGAGGGGCAGAGAAAGAGACACAGAATCTGAAGCAGGCTCCAGACTCTGAGCTGTCAGCACAGAGCCCAACATGGGGCTCGAACCCACGAACTGTGAGATCATGACCTGAGTCAAAGTCGGACACTCAACCGACTGAGCCACCCAGGTGTCCCTCACATTACTTCCTGTCAGCAAAGGTTCTTAGAGATGAACTACAAACAGTTTATTTTATCCAGACTTTGGAAAACAAATAACAGGGGAAGCCTCTTGCAGTGCTGGTGGGAATACAAACTGGTGCAGCCACTCTGGAGAACAGTACGGAGGTTCCTCAAGAAACTAAAAATACAACTATCCTATGATCTAGCAATTGCACTGTTAGGTATTTACCCAAGGGATACAAAAATACAGATTCAGATTGTTGATAATTCAGCTGCCTTATCAACAATAGCCAAACTGTGGAGAGAGCCCAAATGTCCATTGATTGATGAATGAACAAAGAAGATGTGGTATATATACAATGGAATATTACTTAGCCATCAAAAAGAATAAAAGACTGCCATTTGGAGTACTGTGGATGGAGCTAGAAGGTATTATGCTCAGCGAAATAAGTCAATCAGAGAAAGACAAATACCATATGGTTTCACTCATACGCGGAATTTAAGAAACAAAACAGATGAACATATGGGAAGGGGAGGGAAGAGAAGAGAGGGAAACCAACCACAAGAGATTCTTTAAATGAGAGAGAACAAACTATGGGTTGACAGCCGGAGGTGGGTGGGGGATGGGCCAGATGGGTGATGGCTACTAAAGAGGGCACTTGTTGTGATGAGCACTGGGTGTTAAGTAAGTGATGAATCGCTGAATTCTACTCCTGAAACCACACCGCACCCTATGTTAACTAAAATTTAAATTTACAAAAAGGGGGGGGGGGAGAAAACAAATAACAAGTTCCATGATTAGTGAAGACTGCTTTTTAAAGGGAACAAAATCTTCCTCCTGCATTGTATTTACATATTCGTTTAGAAAGAATAAAAGTCAGGCAGGAGTAAATGAACATCTTATCTCAAACACCTTTATTTTCCCAAGTGTTTATAATCCAAAGATCTAACTTTAGAGGAAAAGGTCTTCAGAGAGAATAATAATCACTTAGAAACCTTTCAGTTTCCTCAGTCACCTGCTGCCTGGGTTTTGGCTTTGCTCCTGTGTCATCTCTGGCTCTGACCCATTGGTGTCCCCTTTCGATATGACACCCATCAGCTCTCATACACCTTACCTGGTTTCCACACAGACTGAGGGTGAAGTGATGGAAGTATTTCAGCCCTTTGGAAGTGAAGCTTGGCCCTCCAGCCAGAGAGATGGTTTTTGCCAAAGCCAAGAAGTTGTAGTCCAAAACCCTGGTCGGAGTGTTGATTGAGAACGTGCAGTCATTGTAGCACAGAGAGTGGATCTGAGGGGAGAGGGTCCGTCAGGCCCGCTGCGTGGGCAGCGCCTGGAGGAGACTGTGGTGGAGAGCGGTGGCTGTCGTCCCCAGCCTGGTCCAGCCCAGGGGAGCAAGAAGCGGGTGTACAGATCGAGTGGACATTAAAAGAAGGGAAATGGGCTAGTGGGGGTTCATGTGCCTCTCACAATTCAATTATTAGCACATATATGATGTACAAACGCAAATCTACTGGTGTCTAGTAAAGAATTCAGTCAGATTTTTATAGCCTTGTCTCTAGGCCTGGATATAGAACTCTCTCAATACACAAGGTAGCCCTTCTTGCTTTGAAGCAGAAGATGAAGTGCTAACTGGACCGAGGGTGTTCAGGATGGCAGAAGAGAAGATACAAGCCTTGTTCCCTCCCCATTTAAAACCCACAGAACCCTGCCTCCTCTCTCCCAGGTTCTCTGCAGGACACTGACCTTCAAAAGGGAACTTATTTCCCATAACCCCCTCCGGGGCTCTGTTTTAGTGTCCCCATTCGGCAGCAGCCTTACGCAACTGCCATTCCCTCCCACAGCAGCAGAGGGAGCCCCAGGGGAGGAAGTCTGTGGCAAAGTCTAGGGTGCCCAAAAGAGGTTACCCAGGGCCTACAGAATTGTGGCATTTACTGCACAGCCAAACTGAGCAGCTTTTGTGGACTGCATAAAGTATGTGTGTTCATGTGGTTGTGATCAATAAAATACAAATTCATTTATATTTGTTATAAATTAACAAGTACCTAAGAGCTTTCTGTCACGGGGCTTTCTTAGCTTTAGAAAGTACGTGGGGGAAATAGCACTGTGTTTCTACTTTAGAAAAATCTCTAGGATAAAAGAGAGCAACACCAGTTAACTGCATGTCCTTCCTGGCAAAGGTGGGTTGCCTTCCCAAAGGACAGGGGGCAAATTCCCATGACAAGTCTGGGTTGAAGTAGGCTGAATGTGAACCCGAGCTCCTATTCCTTTCCTTGAGGTCTCTGCAGAGATGCCAAATAACCTCTGCACCAGACAGTCACAGATCTCTCTAACCCATCTCCTGAAGATGAGACTTGTCCTTGACTGAGGCCTAGACCCTGAAAACCAACGTCTACACCTGAGAACTTGCCATCCATGGTCACAGCCTGGGTGGGTGTCCTCAAGGATTTAACCCGGGAGTAAGCTACAGGGAATGCTTGGTTATCAGCCCCTCAGGAGCCCCCCCCCCCCCCCAGGTCCTGGCACCCTCTGAGGCGGCCCATCCAGAGGGCCGAGGTTAGAATGCATGACACATTGCTGGCACCTTGTTGCTCTTGGTCCCTGGACCACAGGACGTGCAGGCCTGGACGCCATAAGGCTGGTGGGCTTTCAGGATTGTGTTAGGGGGGCAGGAGTGGCAGGTTCCTGAATCCCGATCGATGTAGTGGCCAGCAGGACAAGCGGTGCAGGTGGAGCCCACGTCAGAGGCTTCCAGGGCACAGGGGCGGCAGTAGGAGGCCACTCCATCCATGACGTTCGTGACATTGATGGAGTAGATCTTGGCAACGTCATTGGTATACTTCCTGCCCTGGAAACAAGACGAAAGAGGGCAGAGGCCTGAGACACCAGCAGCCATTGAGTTCTCTAGAAATAGCAAATTCCTACTTAACCCTCTTTACCCTATAATACTTGAGAAAAGTCTTGGAAGCATCCTTTTTTTTTTTTTTTTTTTCCTTTTCACTCACTAAACAGTAGCTCTTTGTGTCCATTTGTGTCACATCAAACCAAGACTAACCTATTCTAAATGTTTACTAAAAATATTAAGAGCCGTGGGGGAAATATGCAATAAATAATGTTATATGAAAAAAAGTAGGTCTTTTCCTTGTGAAAGGGGAAAAAAAGTATTAGTACTTAGAGTGTCATCTTCCCTGGAAGTCATTTGGACAAGGCTGGGTGCTTCTCAGGGGCCGGAATAGGCAGTTCTCTGCTTGACTCCTTAAGATCCTTCTAACCCTTGGATTCTGAACCTCACACTCATACTTAAGCTAATGCCAGGGATCGTCCTGACTCAGAGGCCTCTCCTGAGAGCCACGGGTCTGCAGAAGGGGAGGAGCTTACGGTCTCATGAAAAGTAGTCCTCTGGAAGGCCCAGGTGAAGCTCATGGTAGCATTCTCCTCGATGATATAGGTGTAGGACTGTTTGCCTTTGGAACCTTTCCACGTCTCCACGGGAGTGTTGGTCCTAGAATTCACACCCTGAACCCAAGACAGACAAGTGAAGACAGTACAATTGCTGGGTGGCTGGTGGATGGCAAGGTTCCCACACTGCCGCCATCCCTGGGGCCATCGCAGTTGGTCAGACCCATGTTAAACTGTGAAGTCCCTGATGGATGGTCTGGGCCCTTCCTCTGTGAAGTCACTACAAGCAGGGTGTCAGTTACGTTGATGTGCCAGTGGGGCAGCGGGGCCAACCTTCCCTATGGTTGCCTGAGGCCCCATAGCAGAAAAAGAGAGGGAAACATACCACCATGAAGTAGAGCTCACAGTTCACAGAACAGATGGTCTCAAAGACAAATGTGATCCTGGCCATCTCTTTATTCTCTGTGTCTGCCATCACTGACTGTGGCGGTCTATGGGGCAGAGATTAAAAGTCAATTCCAGAGATCAGGTAGTGCTTACTGAAGAGCCCAGACAGCAGCAAAGGGTCTGCCAGGGGGACAGGATTAAGTTCTGAGTATGTTGGAAAGGGCATGATTAAGTCCAATTCTGCCACCGAGCTATGCGACCTCATCCTAGCCAAATTGTAGTTTCCTCATCTGTAAAATGAAGGTGATACTATCTTTCTTATTCACCTTCCATCATTGTGGTGAGATCCAAAGGCATGCCAGATGTACGAGTGCTTTGTAAAATGCTATGTAACCTCATTAGCAGAATGGGATCCCCAGACCAGCAGCATCACCCTAACCTGAGCTCATTAGGTGTACAGAACCTCAGGCCTCTCCTCAGACCCACTGAATCAGAATCTGCACCTTAACAGGATTCCCAGGCGATGCATAAGCATTAAATTAAGGTTTGAGAAGCTCCACCATCATAAGATGTAAATTACCTACATTCACTTAGTCGCTCACCCTCTGGGGTGGTGAGAGCTTTTCCTGGGTTGAATGAGCAGATATTTCAATTTGCCATCTCTTCAGCCAAGTTTCCAGGCTGGTCCTTCTTTTGGGAAAGAGAGATCCATGCCCAAGGGGGCATGTAGGGGCTAGTGGTGAGTGGGTGAGTTGAGGAAACACTTTACTATAGCAATCAGATTTGCAAACTAATATGTACTTTTGGGAATGTTATCCCCCCAAAAAAGTCTAAGATTTTTGTTCACCTTGCAAACGTGATATAACTGCTCATCTCTGAGTAGTGTAAATTAACAGAAGGGAAATCAATACCTTTTGAGCAACCACTATGTGCTGAGGGTGGAAAGGAGGGAGCTTGAAGAGGTGATGCAGAAGACAGAGTAAAATAGGGAACCTCTTCAGTGGTCGCCCCTCACCCTGAAAGTGCATATGGGCAGAAGAATTCACTTTGGCTTTAGAAATCCATTTATGGCTTTTCTTTTGGCTTTGGCCATTTGCCTGTACTTAAGGACCACCAGTCCCAGCTCCTGTCTATACAGTCATGCTAACCACTGGGCTGGAAGAATCATCTCAACCTGAGTTAGTCCAAAGTCACAGACTGTCAATCTCCCTTGTCCCCTTGCTTTATACATGAGGAGTCTGAAGCCTATAGGGGGAGTGTGGTGACTTTTCCAAGTTCATGAAGCCAGTGAGAGGCAAAATTCAAGTGTCCTGTCTTCGGTCTCGTGTTCTTTCCATCGTACTACACTGCCTGCAGTATTTTTTTTTTTTTAATTTTTAGTGTTTTATTTATTTCTGAGAGAGAGAGAGGCAGCATGAGCAGGGGGGAGGGTCAGAGAGAGGGAGACAGAATCTGAAGCAGGCTCCAGGCTCTGAGCTACCTGTCAGCACAGAGCCCGACGCCGGGCTCGAATCCACGAACTGCGAGATCATGACCTGAGCCAAAGTCGGATGCTTAACTGACTGAGCCACCCAGGTGCCCCATTATTTTTTTTAGAGGCAAACAAATTGCTTAACATCCTAGGTCTTCTTGAGATATGGGGACCAATGTGACAAGAAGAACAATCCATCTCAGTCTTCTTGCCCCAAATAAAGATGAACTGTCCAAAGGTATTTCTGGCTCTCTTTTTTAAAGGGAGGTTTTGGTTTTTTTGTTTTGTTTTGTTTTGTTTTTGGTAACATTTTATCTAGATACCATGAAGAGGATGATTTTTTTTAAGTTAATTAATGAATTTATTTTGAGAGAGTGTGTGTGTGTGTGCACACATGTGCAGATGGGGAGGGGCAGAGAGAGTGAAGAGAGAATCCCGACCAGACTCTGCTCTGACAGCACAGTGCCTCACGTGGGGCCTGAACCCACCAACTGTGATATCACGATCTGAGCCGAAACCAAGAGTTCGATGCTTAACCAATTTAGCCATCCAGATGCCCCATGGAGGAAGAATTTGACTAGCACGTGGCCAGCTGATGAGAGAAGCCAGATGAGAGGGAGCACCACCAGTATGTCCGCCAGCACGGGCAGCAGCTAAGAAGCCATATTAGCATTCAGGTTAACTTCGTCAGACTGCCATTACTCTCCTCTATTCTGAACTCATACTTCCGCACGCCAGAAGCCCTCTTCTCTACAACATTCCAGGCTATGTGGGACTTGACTGTGGCCCAGGTGGTGTGGGCTTCCCCTGCACTTTGTATTCCTCACCTGAATCCTGGCACAACCAGAGTGAGAATCATGAAGTCATTGTCTGAAGCTCCAACCGCTGTATAAATGTGATCACCAGCCACCTCCCAGCCTGGAAAAGGAGAGAGGAGAGTTAGCGCCTAGTGACTTCATGTGCACCCAGATGACACGCTGAGAGAACAGTGTCCTTTGAGGCATCCAGAACCACTACCCCGACCAAACCATGGTATTTATCCTGCTTCTTCGGTCAGTCAGAGACTCTGAAACTCTTAGAGCATCTCTTTGGAGTGTGCGCCTTGTCTCTAGTTCTGGCTCTATCTCTAAAACTAAGTTTTGGCAGCATAAATGTCCATGAGGAGTGGAACTTTCAACAGGATGCACGGCATGCTTAGCTCATTTTGCTGTAGCCATCACTATTATGAAGAAGTGGAGGAGCCCCTGGAGGCAAGCAGGGAGCTGACATCTCACAGTAAGTGAGGATGCACTTACCGGTCATGCCCTTGTACTCAAAGTTGATCCCACTGAGAACGGTGGTTTCCATGTTCGAGGGCAACGTGTTCCACCATTTGTATTCAAATCCCACGGCAGGCTCAGTCCCGGCTGGGCAGTGGGTGCAATCTGGGGGAGCCACAAGATCCACAGCTTCAGTGGCGAGGCCACGGCCACCCTGACGGGAGCTGCTGTCACACAGATTAAGTGGCAACGAGGGCAGGCAGCCAAAGGAGAGTAATGTTGAGCACCACAGCACGGTTATACCGGGTGGACTCAAAACCATTCTGACAATGTATTTAACAAACTCAAGATGTAAACTCTGACCCTTAATTCCCTTACTCCAGCTGTGCTACTTGCCCACCAAATTCTTCATCTCAAAACTTAAATATATCTCTTCGTCTGATGCATATAGTTCATATTATTTGTCACATTATTCTCGGTAATCGCATTTACACGAATACACACAAATCCTTCCAGCTCCTTTCCGCTGCATGGCTTATGGCTCTGATCATGTCGAGCTGGACCTCTCAGCTCCCCAGACCTTCTGGTTAGCATCCCTGCTGCATGCTGGAAGCCTCTGCAGTGAGGACTGAGTACTTCAAGCCCGAGTCACATTCGCATTTGGACTAGGGAGGAAGGCAGGCAGTTCTCAAGGGTGACTCTGACCTACACACAGGTCCTGCCTTGCCCTCTCTTCTCCTGAACTTAGTCCACAGAGTGGCCCGGTCCTTACTGCCTCCTTGGAAGGACACAGTGCACATTCAGCCGACCACCCACGTGGGTGCCGTGGGAATGGGCAGGATGCAGATAAAGAGGTTACCAGAGCCATTGGAGTAAGAGCCGTAAGGGCAGGGCTCGCAGGTGCTGTTGTTGGTTTTGAAAAAGCCTGGGTTGCAGGGTGGGCAGCGGGTCTTCACGCCAGAAGCGGGCAGTTTCACAGCCCCCTTGAGATCTTCACTGCAGATTTTTGGCTGGGCCCATTTGTACATGAGCTGTGTCTGCAGAAGCGGATTAAGAAAGAATGGCTCAGCCTGTGTGGGACTCAGCACATCGTTAGGAATTTACCTGGAGAATGGGGGGACTCTGGGCTGTAATGAAAGTCCCACCAGGGTGGGGAACTTGTTTTGGTTACCAGTGTATCCCGTGATCTTAGCCTAGAGCCTGGCACATGGTGGTGCCTGATAAATATCTGCTGAATGTTGACTGGGTGAAGAGGGGAAATACGTAATGAGGACTTGTGTGACAGAGGGAATGGCCATGGAAGGACCAGCTGTCTCCAGAGAAAGCTCTGATTCCAATGTAGAATTTTATCACGACTAAGGTCACAGGAAAAGTAGCTGATGAAAATCCCAAAACATAAAAAGGGGTGTCCCAATTTGTCTTCCAAGTATTTTCTTTGCTTTTTCATGTACTCAATAGACAGCCTAATACAGAGAAAGCCTAATACATCTGTGTGTCAGACCTGGGGTTCAGAGATGAATGAGACATGGCCCCCCACCCTTAAGGAGCTCACCATGTCGCAAAGGCAACAGTCACATGATAACAATCCTTGGCTACTGTGTTCTCTGGGACATCAAGGCAGAAGGGACAGTGTTGGCCAAAGGGTACAAACTTGCCGTTATAAGACCAATAAGGTCTGGGGATCTAGATCAAGGTGGTTACAGTTAGTAGTACTATATTTCTGTATATACTTGAGAGTTGCTAAGAGAGTAGACCTTAATTGTTCTCATTGCAAAAATAAAAAGGGTAACTAAGTGATATAGTGGAGGTGTTAGTTAATGCTAGGGTGGGTCATCATCTTGCAATATATAAATATATCAAATTGACACACTGTACGCCTTAAGCTTACACAATGTTATATGTCAATTACATCGCAATAAAGTTGGTGAGAGGAGGGAGGAGGAATGATCAGCCATCAGATCAGTGGGCAAGGGAAGCATGTGTCTGTCATTCACTAGGGCCACCCCTACTCTTCTGATGGAGGCCTCGATACAGAAGAGGGGATGGCCTGCAGCTCCAAGCCTCCTGTGTAGTCCTTGGGCTGAGGCAGAGACAAAATGTACTTTTGTGGATTATACTGATGTGATGACGTGCAGCACTACCATATATGTGAAAAGGTGGATGAATAAGGCATCTGTCCATTTTATTCAGGATAAGAAATGACAAGTCTTAAAAAGAACCTGTGCTGCCTTCACTGATGGTGAGTGCTAGGGCTCTTCTTCCCCCTGATCTGTTTGGCCGTGAAGAGATTCCTCCCTGTGAAGCGCAGCCAACCGCCAGAGCCCTAGGCTTGTGCTCTGACCTGGGCGCTCTCACTTGAGTCTCATGGAGAGAAGGGTATGGGAGCAGGAAGACTGACTTGGGCGGTCCCTTAGAGCAGCACATGCAGCAGCCCCAGTGGATTGGCCAACCTGGTCTCTGAGAAACCACTGCAGCACAGCAAAGGCCACTGCGGCACAGCAAAGGCCACAAGGGCAATCACGAGAGTTGGCTCGAGTTACATCCCTTAATTTAAAAATACATTTTAGGGGCACCTGGGCAGGGCAGTCGGTTTTGTGTCTGACTCTTGGTCTCAGCTCAGGTCATAATCTCACAGTTTGTGAGCTCAAGCCCCACAATGGGCTCTGCCATTGATGGCGCAGAGCCTGCTTGGGATTCTGTCTCTCCTTCTCTCTATCCCTCCCCCACATGTGCTCTCTCTTTCCCTTTCTCAAAATAAATAAATTTTAAAAAATGTTTTAAAAATTACAGTTTAGAAGACCCAGTAAGGGGCGCCTGAGTGCCTTAGTTGTTTAGGCATCCAACTTCAGCTCAGGTCATGAACTCGCTGTGTGCTGAGTTCAGGCCCCACGTTGGGCTCTGTGCTGATGGCTTGGAGCTTCCTTCTGTTTCTCTGTCTCCCTCTCTGCCCCTCCCTGGTTTGCTCTCCCTTTCTCTCTCTCTCAAAAATGAATAAACATTAAAAAATTATAGAAGACAAAGTAAAATCATGAGACTGAGCAGAACCAGTGCGGGCATGAAGCACAGATCACAAGAGTTCTGTAAAGCATTCATGATGAGCCCATGTTCGTGTGCACTCATGCTTCAGGGCTCCCCTCCTGAGCCTTAGCTGGGCTACTAAGGCGGAGCACTACTGAGCCCTACTGAGCATCCAAAGGCAAGGGCAGACAGCCAGGCTGGCAGGCAACAGAGCTTACTACAGATCCAGAGGACCTTGGCCTGAGCCTGGGAGGGGAGAGCCTGGGGCAGAAGGAAGCAAAGAGCCACATCCAGCCATATGTTGTGCCAACCAGGAAGAAGAGGAGCAGGATTAAGTGTTCTCATCTAATTAGTGAGTCAAATGATGCCAATAAAATGAAAATAGGTTTTTCAAGGTCACAGAGAACCCCAGGCACTGCAGAACTGAATGTGAGGTACAACTGATGATATGTGTAGCCATTCTCCCTTGGCTGCTGGGCAAGGGAATGATGCTCTACACATGAAGGCAGGGGTGGGGGAGGGTGGGGAGTAGGAGATGATTATGAAAAACAGCCACTGCTAAGGACCAGACTTTATCCCGTGCTTATCTGGCAAAAGGAAAATTTATCCAGCCATCCAGCCAGCAAACGCTTATGCATCCTAACAGCCAAGCACATGCTTAATGCTGAATGCAGATTTCCCAGCTTCTCCTTCTCTCTTCCTGAGAGGCTGTGATTTAGGGATACAGACGCAGACAACTCATCTAGAATGTCTAATCTAAGACAAATCCCTCAACTTGTGCCGCAGAGCCATCTCAGCTCGCTCACTGCTGTTCCTCGACTTCACTAGGCACAAGTCTGCCCCCTCCATACCTGCTGTGCCTGTGCCTGAAAAGCACTGGGGCCCCCACTCATCTCATTCAGGTCTCTGTTCAAACACCACCTCCTCAAATGTCATCCCAGCCCTCTCTAAAATAGTAGTATCCCCACCCTCTGTCATTCTCTGTCTCCTCATCCTTTATTTTTTTTTCCTCCACTTACTGATACAGTCTAATTTATTGTTTATCTGTTGTCTGTCTCTCTCCCTCTCCACTTGCTCCCTAGCAAGAATTAGTTCCCATGAGAGTAGATGTTCTCCCCGTTTGGTTAACACACTTAGCACCATGACTGACTGTTGAAATGAACACATAACCTCCGAAAGGCCTTCCCAGACCCTCCAGTCCTGGTTACTCCTCTCCTGGTTTCTCCCAGGACCCTGCACATCTTTCTTCTTGCTTTGCCCAGGCCCTGCTCTCCTCCCTCACCCTCTCTCTTAGGACTGCGAGGTCCCTGAGGGCAGGCACATCTGTCACCCCCCACTGGAGCACCACCCACGGTCATCAATGCTGACTCAGTGGTCATGTGGACTACAAAGGAAAGTCTTTCTGAGGCAGAAAGCCTGGGGGAAAGAGGGGACCAGCAGAGACCAAACAGTCAGGCCATTCTCCAGCGAGCCAGGAAGTAGGAATCCATTCCCTTCGCTGGCCCACAAAAGCAGCACCGAAGGGACGAGTCTGACGAGTTCCATGAGGAAATAAGTGTGCGCAGACAGGCAGTCATTGCCCAGAGGGGCTAAGCAAATGGAAGAAACCAAGCAAAAGAAAATGAAATGGCTCTTTTGCAACAGAGCATATGTGAATAAGCAGCGGAACAAATAGGGCAAAAACGAGTCTCTGACCTGAAAATGAATGAGGCCGTCTTGTTTGGCCTCCCCCCTCGGCCCCAGGGTCACTGTGGAGGTCTGTGGGTTTTCTCTGCTGCCAGCTTTGCTGACCTCTGGAACTCCAGATGTGGTAAAGCCCAAGGAACTGGCAACGGAACTCTCTGGGACAAAGGGGCTCCAAGACCACGCTACCCACCTCTCCGTTGGCATCACAGGCTGTGTGAGTGTAGAAGTAGTCTTTGTCTGTGCAGGCTGGGCGTACTTTGCAGGAGGAGGATCCTTTTTCTAAATTGCAAAAGTGAGGACAAAGAGTTGAAGTTCTATAAGAAAGCAGAGCTCTTGCCCACTTGCTCGTGACCCTGTGACCTCCAGGACCCTGAGGTCCAGCACAACACAGGTACTGAGAGGAGTAGAAAATCCTGCATACCCACTCTTCACTTTGCTTCACTTCTGGCCGCTGAAGCCCTGCTCAGATACCCTCTTTGCACCTCTCCCTAGTGCTATAAGAAGCCACTGGGTCCACACTGTGGGAAAGGGCAGTGGGAAGGGGACTGGCCAGGGGACCAGTGAGGAGGGCGAGAAGCTGGAAAGAGCATCTTACAGGTTAACCACCGCTAACATAAGTTCCTGAAACCCGCCTCCCGTTTCCCCCTTTCTATGCAACCATCTTACACAAATGAGCTGGTCATTTCTTCCAACTCTACTTAAGACAGAGCTCTTAGATGTTATCACGGATTGTGAGTTTGAGCCCCATGTTGGGTCTGTGCTGACAGCTCAGAACCTGAAGCCTGCTTCAGATTCTGTGTGTGTGTCTCTCTCTGCCCCTTCCCTGCTTGCGCTCACTCACTCTCAAATATACATAAACGTTAAAAAAAAAGACATCGAGCTCCTTCCACTCTCCCCACCCCCAAGCATCCTGGTGCCATCTCTAAGTCTTGACCTGTTCCTAATAAAAAAGGTCTTAACTATCATTTTATTTATTCTACTCTATGTCAGTTCTGCTTTAACTTGTGAGTACCTGGATAGCAAGAACTAGTTTAGCGTATACCTCTTTGAAGCAATGAATTTCCCCTTTTCTGAATTACAAACACGTTGAAAATTTGTAAAAAGACCTGTTTCCTCCACCCAGAAAAATATACATAATTTATGCAAATAATTTTTAAAAATTTTCCAGGGACTTTACTTACCCCCCAATAAAAACCACAGCTTTATAGAGTGCCAGTACAACACTACCACTATTCCCGTCTCCACCATTTCTACAGTGACTGTTGTCACCTGCAGGTAAGCATTTAATACAAGCGAGCCCTCCTCTCTCTGTATGTTACTTGACAGGCTGTGTGATAGAGTGGAGTGAGATTTTAAGTTAGACAGAACTGGGTTTGGTTCCTGCTTCATTTATTCACTAAAAATAATTTTTTTAATGTTTATTTTTGAGAGAGGGAGAGACAGAATGTGAGTGGGGGAGGGGCTGAGAGAGGGAGACACAGCATCCGAAGCAGGCTCCAGGCTCTGAGCTGTCAGCACAGTGCTCAGTGCGGGGCTGGAACCCATGAACTGTGAGATCATGACCTGAGTCGAAGTTGGACACTTAACCGACTGAGCCACCCTGGCGCCCCAGATCCTGCTTCATTTAGCAGCTGTGTCACTTCAGTCAAGTTACTGAAACTCTCTGAGTCTTAGTGCTCTCATCTGTAGAGCAGGAATAAAAATATCCACCTTCCTGGAGCCAGCATATCCCTGGCACTTCGTAAGTAGGGACTCACTAAATGCTGGTAACTATTATTACCTGGGTTTGTGTGAATGATTCCTATCTGAAATTGTCATGGAATTTTAAACAAGAATTGAGAGTTTCTTTCTCTCTTTCCCAGTGAAGGCTTATTTCTCAACTGATACTTTCTTCTTTCCAAGGCACCAAATGAGTTCCTAGACCAGAGAATCTCCTAGTTACAGCCTCCTTGGCCTACACTGGAAGCTTCCTCAACCACACATTCCCACACCTCTTCTGTCCCCGTCTTATTAGTCTGGGCAAGAGGGAAATACTGCCTGAGAAACAGCTGGAGTCTTCTCAGCTCATTGGCTTGGCTAACAAGCAGAAGGCCTCATTCAGCACAGAGGGATCTAGGGACTCCTGCTTTTGACAAACTGGACCAGGAGAAATTTGGGGGGAGATGCTGAAAACACACCAATTCCCAGGACCTTGCATATTTGGTCTAGCAAACTGCAAATTATATGGTAGAAAGTATATTCTGCACAAGGACCTTTCTCTGCTTGTCAAATATTTGCTCAACCTGATACCCTAGCTCCAGGTTTCCGCAAAAAGGGTCCACCTGTTTACACACTGACAACTGCTAAGGTAGTTTTAAGAAATGATTAACCCAAATGCTGCGACGGGCCTCACTTCCCTAGCTCAGGATTCATCAGAGTGTTTAAGCTGAGTACTAGTCAAGCTTGAAAGATCTGCCTAGATGGTCGGTGAGGGAGTGAAAAGTGATTCCTGTAGCATTGGCCTCATGGCAAAACTGTAAGAAGATAAAGTTATCATGGGGGCTCCAGTTTCTCTCTCTGAGCCTCCTGCCACCTTCCAGGACCTTCTCCCCACATCTAGGAGTACAACGTCTTATCCAGATCCACTTCATCACAGGAAAACATTTCCCCTGAAGGTTCAAGCATCTAATGAATGCTTGGCCCAGGTCAGACCCCACTGCAGACTCTGGGCAAATCCCTCAACCTCTCTGTGCTGCCCTTTATTCATTTATAAACAGGGAGATCAGTCCTGCACTCCTCTGTAATACATGAGAAAATGTCTAGTAAATTGCAAAGTACTATCCAAGTGACGTGTTATTGTTGTTACCTATGCTAAGAGTACTTTCATATTAAGAGAAGACAGCCAGGACTAGCCTTAATGGAAATGAACACAGTTGACCCTTGAACTACACAGCTTTGAACCGGGCAGGTCCACTTGTACGTGGACTGGGATTTTTTTTTTTTAATATATAAATACAGTGCAGTACTGTAAATATATTTGTTCTTCCTTGTGGCTTTCTGTTTCTTTTTAAATTAAAAGTTTATTTATTTTTTAATTTACATGCAAGTTAGTTAGCATATGGTGCAACAATGATTTCAGGAGTAGATTTCCTTGTGGTTTTCTTAATAATGTTTTTCCTCCAGCTTCTTTTTATTGTAAGAATAGTGTATATAATACACAGAACATACAAAATACGTGTTGATCAATTGTTTCTGCTAGCAGTAAGGCTTCCAGTCATTAGTAGTTAAGTTTCTGGAGACTCAAAAGTTATATGCGGATTTTTTCCTTTTTGGGGGGTTGGCAGCCTTTGTCCCCATGTTGTTCAAGGGTCAGCTGTGATAAAATTCGTGTTTATTACCTGCTGGACACTGTTCTAAATCCTTTATATGTAGTAATCAAATGATCCACATAATAACACTATGAGGTAGATAGGATTATTGCCGTTCTCATTTTATAGATGAGGAAACTGAGGCAGAGACAAGGGACTTGCGCAGATGGCAGAGGTGGTGGAGCAGGGATTTGAACCTTAGTAATTTAGTTCTGGAGTCCATGCTCTTTCTTTCTTTTTTTTTTTTTTAATGTTTTTTTTTTTTTAAATTTATTTCTAGGAGAGAAGGAGAGAGAGACAGCGTGAGCAGGGGAGGGTCAGAGAGAGAGGGAGTCACAGACTGAAACAGGCTCCAGGCTCTGAACTGGCAGTCAGCACAGAGCCCGGCGTGGGGCTCGAACCCACGAACTGCGAGATCATGACCTGAGCTGAAGTCAGACGCTTAACCGACTAAGCCACCCAGGCGCCCCAATCCATGCTCTTTCTTAGACCCCAAGTACTACTAGGAAATGAATCCCTAATAGTAAATGTAACACAAAGGAATTCATCTTAATGATCGAATCTTAGGTATCAATAAGAAAGATGCTTTTAGTTGAGCCTTTGTCCTTAACAGGTGCAGTCCCATTAGTTCCACCCAAGTCTAGGTCCTGGATACCAGCAATGATGCCTGTTGCAAAATCTCTGGACTGTGGCCTCTGCCTCCAGCTGCTCCATTCATTCCACATCCATTTTCCAAATGGCAGCTAGAGTGGTCTTTCAAAATCACAAGCCGGATCATGTCACTCCCCAGCTTAAAATTCTTCAATGGCCCCCCTGCACACACACACTCCCCCCTCCCCCCACTCCTTCTATTAGGATCAAATCTCAAGTCTTTAGCAATGGCACAGAAGGGCTGGTGGATGGCCTGCTGCCTGTCCACCTCTTAGCCCTGGATGCTGGTTCTCTCCAAGTCAGTTCCTGCCATGCTGAGTTTCTCCATGATCCCCAAGCCTTCTGGCTTTGGCTACGCTTCTTCTAGAACATCCATCAAATCACCAACTCCTCTTTCAAGACCACAGCCACTGAAGCCTTTCCTGTCACCGCAGAAAGGACTGACTACTTCTCTTCTTTGCCTCTGCTGTGCGCTACACTCAGAGCTGCGATCCCAGCAGCTACTGCACCATGGGTATACGGACGTTCCCACTTTCCGAAGTAAGGTAGAGGGTAGGCACCAGCTCCAACTCTGGCACCAAGCGCAAGCCCTGGCACCTAGCAGGCACTCAGGACTTAGTTGTAAATGGATGACTAAATGCTCACAGGGTCTTCCGACACTCCCTTTATGCACAGTCCATCAAAGGCTATGATCACACACACACATACTCTCTCTTTGCCTTGACCGTGTATTCTGGAAAACTCAAGTCATTGTAAAAACTCACTTTCCAGTCAAAGAGATAGATTGAGAACTTGATGGCAAAGGATCAAAAACTCAAACTCCCAACCGAACTCCCAACACTTTCATAACTGCTGTCTGGATGACAATCAGTTTATATACAGAGTTGATCAGAACATTCCCAGGCGGTTTCTTGAGAGCCACCTTGCCATTCAAACCCTTGTACAGCTGCTGGGCTGGAAAGGCAGCTGGAGACTACGACCAACAAAGGCTGCCATTGATAGAGCAGGGAAGGAGAATGAGAAACGCCAAGTGGAAAAACAGGAATTTAGACAGACGGATTAAAAACTTCCCTCAAGATCTCAACATTCCTGTTCTTGCTGAAAACTATACTCATGTGGCAAGATCTGTGTAGATAAATAAGACTGTTGTGTTAGGAATAGTGTAAAAATAAGCTGTTCACATGGTCAGTGGCTCGTCTTGGCCGAGCAAACACAAGTGTAACACCTGCTGATGGGTGTGTCTGTGGATGGGTTTGAGTTGTTTGCTTGAGAGAGAGACTTGAGCCGGGTGTGTGAATCCGGGTGAGAAAGGGAAAATGGAATAATTATGTGTTTGTAGGGAGAGTGAAGGGACTCTTTCTCCCTCCCGAGTTGTTTAGAACCGTAGAGATTGGCCCCTATGCCAATGCCTGGGCTGCCTCAGCAGAGGGTCCTCTGGGGGGACTGCCCCCTTACACCACAGCCCTGCTGCCCTGGGACTCCCTCAAATGACCAGGTTCTGTTTCTCAAGTTGCGATGTTTTAGGAAGCTACTCAGAGACTAGCAACAGGCTGCTACGCCTGTCCCCTTATTTTCCCTCAGAACGCTGGCTTTTAAACTATGTTCCAAGGAATCCTGGATTTCCTGAAAAGGCCTCCTTTGAATTCAGTGGATGGTCAGGCTGATAAAAACTTCCATCTTTAGCCCTTGCTATCAAAATGTTTTGCTCATTAATACAGCCTCACGGCTCTTCTAAATTAACTTTGATAATAATTGTTATGAATTAAAATATACAAACATATACCTTTTAGTTACTGTATCTATTATGTATAACTATAATCTTTTTTTAATGTTTATTTATTTTGAGAGAGACAGCATGAGTGCGGGGGGTGAAGGCAGAGAGAGGAAGAGAGAGAGAGAAAGAGAGAGAGGAAATCCCAAGCAGGCTCCACAGTCAGAACAGAGTGGGACGTCGGGTTCGGACCCATAAACCATGGGATCGTGACTTGAGCCGAAATCAAGAGTTGGATGCTCAACTGACTCAGCCACCCAGGAGCCCCAACTATAATCTTATATAAGGTTTCGTTTCTACAAATTTCACTGCTTAGGAAAAATATAGAAAGACTGCAGCCCCTTTCTCCAGCTTTCCCAATTCCTGTAGTCCTGAGTTGCTTTTTCTTTTTGCCACAGCACCCTGTACATTTTACTGTCTTAACATACTATAATTTATTATATATTTATTAGCATTACTGTTTATTGCCTGCCTCCCTCTGCGCCCCCCCCCCCCATCAGAATGTAAATTCCATGAAGACAGGGAGCTTTGTCGATTTTGCTCGCCGGTATATCCCAAGCACCTAGAATAGGACCTGGCACATAGTAGGGGCTCAGTAATTACTTGTTGGATGATTTTACTCTTGTTTCCAGAGTGATCAGTGGAGTGTGGATCCACAAGGCTCTTCCAGTGTCCAGAAGCGAGGGTTTAAGAAGCATCGTCTCCAGCATGGCCAGAGGGATGGCTCTCCTTCCTGTTTTCTCCCCACGTTTGTTGGTTACTCCCCCCGCCCCCAAACTCTACCCACCCTCAGAAACATCACCTGAGTATCTGTCAGGGTCACACTGGTGGCAGGAAGTCTCTCCCTTATTTGAGTAAGAGTTGGCTGGGCAAAGTTCGCAGAAAGAAGAGCCCTGCTTGTCTGCGTATGTGCCAGGTTTGCAGGGGAAGCATTCTGAAGTGTAGGCCACCCCTAGGGAGGACGAACAACAAAGAAAAGCAACCGTTGAGCCTAGAGACTGAGCCCCGGGGACTGGTCCCCACCGGCCCCCCACAGAGTTAGGAAATCAGCAGCAGACCCCAGACCCAAATCCTCCTTGGTACCTGTTATGGCGATGTTTCTCACCAGCACGGGCTTGGAAACTTTGGACCACACCGAGAAGGCTGTGGTTCTCCAATAGAGGACATTATTGCCTCGGTTTAGCTCGACCTAGAAACCGTAAACAAAAAGAATTCGTTCAGCTGCAGAGACAGATATCCCTAATCCATCAGATTCGCCTCTTCTGGAGAATCTTCCCCTTACCGTCTGCGTGGAGGCACCTCTTCTGATCCCCTCCATTGACTTCCTCAGCTCTGCCCTTCCTCCCAGTTCAACTTAGCTCCTCTCTGCTTTGAAGGCTCCTCTTACAACCTTCATGGCCTCTCCTTCACCCACATATACTACGAGTATCTCCAAGTAAGACCCATGGAGGGGCCTGAAGGTGCTGACAGGAGGGTGAATGAAGTCCCTCACTCTTCTCTGGTTCTGTGTATCCATGTCCCAACCCCAGAAGACCTGGCCCTTAACCCTGCAAAGTTGCTGGTCCTTGGAGGTAGAGCCATGAGAATAAGTCAGCCCACACCCACATTCTGTCAACTCAAGACGACAGAAACGATGGCATCCTCATCTTGTCAGACCCCTGCTCTCTAGGGACTGATGGTTGGAAGCCCAGACTGGGAGGAAACTGTCCTTGGAGGAAAAGCCCTTGCCCCCTTTTCTGGTATCCCCAGGAAAGGCTCCAGGAAGGCTGGTGTGATACTCACACTGTGGAATTCCCATCCTTTCTCTGTGGTTTTCATCCACCTGGAGTCATCCACATTGGGCTGGCATTGGTCATTCTGAACCTGAGCCCACAAGAGTTTGGGAACAGTCAAAGCTTTCCAAGAAAGTGAGTTTTTCACCCCCCACTCTTCCGTGCTGCAACAGCCTTCCAGAGGGCCCTTCTTATGGGAGAAGGGTACCCAGCTTCCTTTGGGGGCTGAGCTCAGAACACATGAGTCCTGAAGCAGGGCGAGAGCTAGTAATACACACAAAATGTCAATGCAGGGGCTCCTGGGTGGCTCAGCTGGTTAAGCATCTGACTTTGGCTCAGATCATGCGTCTCATGGTTTGTGAGTACAAGCCCCACATCAGGCACTGTGCTGACAGCTCAGAGCCTGGAGCCTGCTTCACATTCTGTGTCTCCCTTTCTCTCTGCCCCTCCCCTGCTCATACTCTGTCTTTCTCTCTCAAAAATAAATAAACATTAAAAAAAATTTTTAAGTCAATGCATCAACACTGAAAAAATAACTCATAAGTCAGAAGCTTTTACATGCTGTTTTCATGTGTGAGCAGGCAGAATGCCTAGGGTCTCCTGGACCCTACTCTGCCCCTGCAGAGCCTCCCAACTTCTGCCTTTCTCCCCATGTCTTGAAGCCTCAGCCCATTTTGTCCACAGTTCTCTCCAGAAGGAAGACAACTGTGGGAAATCCGAAACCAGAAATATGCTTGTGATTCTGAGACTTGGAGAGTCTTCACCCCCCAGCTCCCCCATGGCCAGGGGCTTACAAAAAACTCGAAGATGATGCTGGAGTCTGGGTAGTAGTACTCGAAGTTGACGGAGCCAGACTGCTTCAGGTTGACAGCATACATCAGCGTGGCTGTGCATTCGTCCGTGTTGGAGGAGATGTAGTCACCCAGGGGAACCCACTTGGACCTGTGAGGGAACAGGAGCCAAGTTCACTGGCAATCACACAGCCCATTATGCTTTGTGGGAATTGCAGGTCTCGTGTCCCGCTGGGTGTCTGTGGAATTCCAGACTTGTGATTCACAAACAGGAATTTAGACACGAACGTCCCCAGTGAAGAAAACCCTCCAGATCAAGGAGACTGGAGATGGAGCCGACATGAGGAAGACAAGTAGGTGTGCCCCCCACATTATGCAGAATGATCCAGAAGATAGATGGCAGGTGTTGGGAGGGGGAGCTGGGTAACATTTATCAGTTGCTTACGATGTCCCAGGTACTGAACTACATGTTTTATATTCATGATTTCCTTTCATTACCATTTAATGGATGGTGAAACTGAGGCTCGGCGAGTACCTTGCCCCATATCACAGAGCCAGCAAGTGGCAGGGCTGAGATTCAAACCCAGGTCTTCCTAATTCCAAAGCTGTCAAAGAAATTTAGCAGACACTGCTGGTCTTCAGAAATCAGGAGTCCATGCAATCTATCCCACCCATTTTTCTGGAAATGCCCACTTTTCGATGCTGCATGGGAACTGGGAAGAAGGAGGCCACAGAACCTTCTAGACTCCAGACCGGCAGCATTTCTTTCACTCCCTCTGCCAAGCTCTCCCTCCCCCTGGGTGTTCTCACCTGCTGTTCACTCTTCTTAGAACAAACTACCTCCTCCCTCCCCCTGTTTAATTCCTCCTTGTGACTTAGAATAAATGCCACTTCATCTAAGAAGTCCCCCTTGACTCTACTGGCCTCTGCTATTTGTGCCCTGAGCTCTCACTAATAACTCCCCTCTACTTCTCTTGCACACATGCAAGATTTAAGCCCCCACCCTGCTTAAGAAATACAGTAGAGCAGGAGCCTGGGTGTTCACCCAGCTAATCTCAAACCCCTGACTACCACCTGCTTCTTTCAGCCAAGTAACAACTTCCCTGAGTATGGTGCTTACCATCCGCACATGGTTCTTTATCCTTTAATAATTATGCATGTATTTCTAAACAATATGCCCTACGATCATGGTTTTTGCATGTTTTCAGACCTCATGTAAATGGTATCATATTTATGTGTGTTGAAACTTACTTTTTTTTGTTTGTTTCAGTACAATGATTATGGGACCCATCCCCATTCACACATAGAGCTCTTGTTTTCGTTTCTGCTAGTATCTAACATTGCCTTGCATGGTTCTACCATAGTTATTTACCCGTTACTCATTGATGGACTTTTAGATTGTTTCCAGTGTTTTGCCATTGTACCCACTCCGTTAGGAACATTCTTGCTCCGCTCCTTGTACGCATGTCTGAGGGAGATGGTGGGAGAACAGCCACTGGGTCAGAGGGCGCATGAACCTCCAGCTTTCCCAGCTCCTGCCACACTGTTCTCCAAAGTAGTTGCTACCAACTTGCACCCACCAGCATGTGAGAGCGTTCCTGTTGCTCCATACCCTCCCCAAATTCGTAAAGTTGTTGCCAGTGTGATAGGGCAGGAGATAGTGTCTCTTTGGGCTTTAAATCTTATTTCTTTGATTACTAGTGAGGTTGAGCATCTTTTCTTTATTTTCAGTTCAGCTTCCTCTTCTGATTATATATATATATTTTTTTTGATAGAGAGTGCATGAGCAGCAGAGGGAGGGGGAGGGAGAAGGGGAGAGAGAGAGAGAGAGAGAGAGAGAGAGAATCTTAAGCAGGCTCCACGCTCAGCACAGAGCCCAACACATGGGCTCAATCCCATGCCATGTCCCTGGGATCATAACCTGAGCCAAAATCAGATGCTCAATCAACTGAGTCACCCAAATGTCCCCTCTTCTGACCATATCCTAATTCTTTAATTGTCTATCTTCCTGGCTGGCTTACAGACACTGTAAGGGCAGAGACCAAACTTGTCTTGCTCACTAATGTAGCCTCAGCACCAAGCCCTATGCCTGGCACATAGGAGGGACTCAGGATTATATAGATTAATGTAGAAAATGGTGACCAAAGATAATCCCACTATTTCATTGTTTTGCCTGAGACCAGCCCAGGCAATTATTAACAATAATTATTAATAATTATTAATTATTATCAAGGGGTCCTTAAAGTAGTCCACTATTTTTCCCCTGTGTTTGTTAGAATAACATATATTTCAAGTTCTTTCTTTCTTTTTTTAAATGTTTATTTATTTTTGAGAGAGAGAGAGTGTGCGGGCGCACAAGCAAACAGGGGAGGGACAGAGAGAGAGGGAGGCACAGAATCCAAAGCAGTCTCCAGGCTCTGAGCTGTCAGCACAGAGCCCCATGGAGGGCTCAAACTCAAGAACCACAAGATCATGACCTGAGCCGAAGTCAGATGCTCAACCGACTGAGCCACCCAGGCGCCCCTCAAGTTCTTTAATAGGTAGTGTTACTCTCAGGGCGCCTAGATGGCCCAGTTGGTTAAGCGTCCAACTCTTGATTTCAGCTCAGGTTATGATCTCAGGGTTTGTAAGATCGAGCCCCACATTGGGCTCTGCCCTGACAGCCTGCTTGGGATTCTGTCTCTCCCTCTCTCTCTGCTCCTCCCTCACTCTCTCTCCTAACATAAATAAATAAACATTAAAAACAATAGTGTTATTCTCAAATACAAGCATATCCAAAATACCCAAACTGAGCTCATCCCAGACACCCCAGCTAATCTAATGGTATTGATTTCTCCTGCGAAAAGAGATGCTTCATGCTGATGTACTCCATGGCATCCTCTATAAATAACTCCTAAAGTGAGATGAATAATTAAAAGGATGCCGTAAGTGGGCTACATTTGCACAGGGCATCACGATTCTGGGATTTATCAGAGTTGTCTCTGGTGAAGATCATTTCACATTCAATAATAACAACATGTGTTGATTGACTTCTAGTGCCAGGGATTGCTCCAAATTCTTCATACGGACCATCTCATTTAATCCTTACCATAACCTATAAGAAGAATACCATTTTTTAACACTATGGTTTTTTTGCTTTTTTTTTTTAGGATGAGGAAATCGAGGCATGGAAGTGATTAGGAAACTTAACTAACTGCACAATTAATCACGTAGTAATAAATCTGATAAGTGTCATAAGGAGAAATACAAGATGGTGCAAGAGTGTGTATGTGATGGGAATCTACAGGGTCAGAGCCAGCACCTCCCAGGAAGTGACATTCAGGCAGAGACCTGAGGGTGAATCAGGAGTGAGCCAGAAGGGCTGGAGAAGAGTATGACCCAGGAAGGAAGGAGCATGGTGGCTAGCGTGGCTGGAGCATAGTAACCCAGTAGGAAGATACTTGGGCAAAGCTGGAGAAATGGGCAGAAGGCCAAGGCTAGACCACGCAGGCCATGCAGGCTGTGGCAAGGTATTGGATTTTATTCCAAAAGCAACGGGAATCCATAGAATCCGGAGTTTTGAGCAGGGAAGTACAGTGGTTGGACTTGTGTCTTAAGAAAATCGGTCTGGCTGCTGGCGGCCAGTGGCCTGCAGAGGCTGGAGTAGAGGCCGAGACTAGCTGGGGGCACCGGAGGCAGAACCAGGGCGGGGCGGGGGGGGGGGGGGGGGCTGGCTCTGCTCAGGTTGGAGGCAGTGGGCGTGGGTTCGGGTGAATATCTCGGTACTAGCTCAATTATTGCCTTTCTGAGGGTGCTGAGAAAGCCACAAAGCCTCTCTAGGTGGCCGTTTCCTCTCCGTTTCTACAGAGGAGAAACATTCTCTCTCCCCTCCCAGGGTCTTCTGATGCCTTAGGATCCAGGCCCAGAAGCAGTGTGTGCTGTGGAAACACAAGTTGTTATTAACGGGCCGACATCCTGTCTTGCTGAGAGGTAATGATTTCTGGACTCTCGGTGAGGTCCCCAGAGAGAGACAAACCCTTTCTTCAAGCGGGTAACAATCGATTGGGTGAGTCAGGCCTGCACCTTGTTGGGTGTGTGGGGGGGAGTCAATCACATTCTCTATTAGGACGCAAATGGGTCTCCTTTCAGCTTTAATCCTCTCTGGCTTTATCTCTGCTGCTGATGTTGTCATGCCAATGATTTTGACACATGATATTAAACCCTAAAGTGACATTAAAATTGGACTGTAAAATGCCTGTTGCCTGGCTCCAATAATGGTACTTCTATTTAAGAGTAGGAACGGAGACATTGGTCCCCGGTTTAGAAACCCAGTGTAAACAATTATTAACTCCTTTTATCCTTTTGATTACTTGGGTTTATAAGAGAAACTTTCATGTACTTTTCTCCCATCTTACTTGTTAATATTTAACACAGAGTATCTACCCATCCTTCCACTGGCCCTCCCCAGGGCCCGACATCGCCTTGCGTACACTAAATGTTACTTGAGGGTGGCTTCGCGGGGCAGTAGAGAACTTAGGACTGGGTTTGAATTCCAGTATCACCAGTTCTAAGCTGAGTAACAAAGGACAAGTCACTTAACCTTTTCTTTTTTTTTTTTTTTTGGTTTTAAGATGGGATGTTTATTTAGTAATAACTTTTTTTTTTTTACAAATAGTTTATTGTCAAATTAGTTTCCACATAACACCCAGTGCTTATCCCCACAAGTGCCCTCCTCTATGCCCCTCCCCCCTCCCCCCCACATCCATCAGTCCTCAGTTTTTGTCAGCATTCAAGAGTCTCTCATGGTTTGCCTCTCTCCCTTTCCCCCACCATTTCCGCCCTTCTTCTCCTCCTTGTTCCTCCGTCAAGTTCCTCCTAATCCTCCTATACGTGCAAACATATGATATTTGTCCTTCTCTGCCTACAAGTCACTTAACCTTGCTAAGCCTCCAATTCCTCATTTGTGTAAAGGAAATAATAATATCAATTTCAGAGGGTTTTTGAGAGAATCATAGAAAGTAATATATGTAAAGCATCCAGAAGAGTGCCTGACACATAGAAGGCACATCATTTAATTCCTGTCCCTGGAATTAAATATCTAAAGATCTGATAAGGATCACTTACCAGTTACTCAAGCACGGGGGGCCGAGCCTTTCAAGTACTGAAAAGATCTCCTTCTGTGCTAGGTTTTTTTTTTTTTCTGGTCACCAGGGTCTCAAGCAGTTCAGAAGATCCCACCCACCACTGACCAAAGATCTGGCCCTAGGCTGTCCCCCCTCAAACCTAGAAACTCGGGTTGGGCTGACCAGTTTTAGAAGTTAGCACCAAAGCCAGGAACACTCCTAGCGCTTCACGTTGCAATCAAGTCGAGGAAGTTTATTGCTGATCCTAAATCCCATTGCAGAAGTCCAGTTAGGTTTTGTTTTAAGTGGACTGGGCCATTTAGCCTTTATCCACCATCTTCACCCCTCTCTGTTTCCCCGGTCTTTACCTCTCACCAGGGCCGGTCAGTCACTGGTCAGCTCGGAACAGTAAGAGAGGGCTGAGGTGGGCGTCATGTCCAACAGTCGGGTGGGACGCCGCTCCAGCCTACCCCTTGGCGGCTTGGCTCCCCGGTTTCCATCCTCTCTGGCCCAGCACAGGGGAGGGGACTATGGGGGCACTCACGCGGTGCAGTTCTCCGTGGACTCAGTGGTGGTGTCCTCGATCTCCATGTTGGTTGAGAGGCTGGCAAAGCCGTGGGGCAGCTCATCCCACTCGTCAAACCGGATGCCCGTGCCGAGGGAGTAGCGGCCCTCAGCGCATGGCTTGCAGGACTGGTCCTTCATGTCCAGAAATTCCCCGGCTTTGCACGAAAAGGCTGGAACACAGAGAAAGAACAAGGGTGGGGTGGTGAGGCCGCTGCCACCAGAAGGAGTAGGCAGCCTGTGGGCACCCTAAAGAGAGGAGCAGAGGATCAAGATCCAGAAGTTTGACCCACCCTGATTTAGCACATTTTATACGATTCCTGTTATATGGAAAGTCCAAAATAAGAAAATCCACAGAGATAGAAAGCAGATCTATGGTGCCGGCGACTTGGGGGAGGGGACGTGGGTAGAGATTGTCCATGGATATGATGCTTCTTTTGGGGGTGATGAAAATATTGTGAAGTTAGATAGTGGTTGTACAACTGTGAATATTCTAAAAACTGGACTTTACACTTCCAGGGGGTGACCCTCATGGCATAGAAATTATATTTCAATAAAGCTGTTATCTTAAAAAATAAAATTTAGGGCTGCAGTAGCTCTGCTTTAGTGAAAGACTTGTCCCTGATGGTTCTGTTTCCTGAGGGAAAGCCTTGGCCATTCTGAGAGCTCTCCAGCAGAGGATACCACGGTTCTCTGAATGGTGCCCAGCCCTTTCAGCCATGAATTTCCCCGGGTCTCTGTTTCTGTCTCCTTTCTGGTGCCGCTGCCACCATACTGGTTGGGATTCTTGTGGCTGTTAGCTCAACGATTACAGTGTCCTCCTAACCAGTTCCCTGTTTCTTGCTTTTGCTCATTCTGTGGCCAGAGGTATCTCTCAAAAACACGGATATGTCTTATCATTCCTTTTATTTAAAAGATCATCAGGCACTGCCCTTGGGTTGTAGAATCTAAGCTCTCAGCCAGGCATTCAAAGTCTTCCGTGATTTTCCCTCAGCCTAACTTTCCAGCTTAATCTCTTGTTGCAGGCTTTTCTCCACTGCAGCCCCATCTGATGCCGTCACCTTCCTTGCGCTGCCTCCACCCCAGACCACATGTTCTTCCCTGAATGTGTCCGGTGTTCTTCCACCTGCAAACCTCTGCCCGAGTAGTTCCCCCAGCTGTTCCTGAGCCCCAAGCATCCGTACCTCCTGTTCCTTGTCATCTCACATGAACACATCGTACTGACGTGTGCCTGCCACTAGGCTCTGAGCTCCTCCAGGAACATTGGCTCAGTGACTGGCACAGACATAGCAGGGGCTCCACAAAGTTTTGTTGAAAAAATGAATGGAGGAACGAACGTCTGCTTCTTCCACCAGGCTTTAAGCTTCTGAAGGCAGAGACTGTGCCTTATATATCTCTGCAGCTCATAGTGCATGCACATAGAGGAGCTCAATTAAGCTGGCGAGTTACCTGAAGATGGCTCGCTTATTTCCCATAGTCACACCTCAGTCCTGCTTGGATCTTAGTAATATCCATTCATTAGTTTAACAAACATTTATTTGCTCACCAACTGAACCAGGCAGTATGTAACCTTTTTTTTTTTTTTAAGAATTTAAATGCCTCGGGGTGCCTGGGTGGCTCAGTCTGTTGAGCGTCCGACTTCGGCTCAGGTCATGATCTCATGGTCAGTGAGTTCAAGCCTCACGTCACGCTCCGTGCTGACAGCTCGTAGCCTGGAGCCTGTTTCAGATTCTGTGTCTCCCTCTCTCTCTCTGCCCCTCCCCTGCTCACGCTCTGTCTCTCAAAAATAAACATTAAAAAAAAAAAAGATTAAAATGCCCTCAATCTCCTTTCCAAATCTCCGAGTATTCCTTGATTCTAGTCCCTGTTGTTATCCCTTTACACCTCTAGAAAGAACAGGGGAGGGGAAATAGCTGCCAATTGTAGAAAAGTTCTGACTATAGAGTCGCAAAGGTGGGGACAGGCTGCAGACAAGTCACGGCTATTCTCATCACACAGTCAGCTCCACGGCTGGGCAAGGTCCTTATTCCTCGAAGTGATGCCCAGTGCATTTTAATGGTCTGTCTGTGCAGAAATTCATCTTCTTTGGCTTCCTTTTCAAGAACAAAAACGCATCACAGTCTTTTCCTAATGACTGACTGTGGCTGATGAGTGTAGATTGGAGAGAGACACACAGGCACAAAAGAAAATGTATGCAAACAGAAAAAAAACGCTGACTGGCACACAGCTGGAATTGCTCATACTTTATTCCCTGATGGGGCTTAAATTAAAAAAAAAAAAAAAAAGAGAGAAAGAAAGAAAAGAAAGGCAAATTTAGATACCCAGTTTGCATCCATGAAATCGCATTTCTGTACCAAATCTCAAAGGGGCCAGGGTCTAACTCGGGGAGAGATCTGATTCCTTAAGGCAGCTGCGCTGTCAGGGAGGGTCTGGCTGGGATGGCAGGAGGCTCGGGGCAGAGGCCAGAGGCGAGCGGCAGGAATGCTTACAGCACTCAGTGCCCTTGACAGGGTCGGGGAGGCTGGTGCACAGGCCCGGGGTGTGCGGCACGGCGACCCTCCACCTGGCTCCCGTGCTGTCACACGCGGTGTACTCGTAGTGGTACTCAGACTGCAGGGGAGACAACAGTGGGCAAAACGTGTATTAGCAGTGATCAGACATGAACAGCTTTCCACCCACTTCCCGCCCAGCACAACGGCTGCTGACTCACGCCTGGGGCCCCCGCAGGGAGCAAGCATCCGGATGCCCCAATGCTTGTTAGGAAGCCCACAGGAGCTGCAATGATTTGGATCGCTCCCCTCTACCGGCCACGGTCCAGTCCTTAGAAATCCTTTCTGTGTGGTGACTCTCTTTGCTATTGTATATAAATAATGACCCCACAGACCAGAGGAATGTGAGAAGGAAACTACGGAACAAACAGCTGGAAGCAGGTGCAGGTTTTCTTGTCCTAAACCATAAAATTATGAGCAAGGAATGGTCCGTGAAAAATGTGCAAAGGATTGTCACAGAAGCTGTATTTTCCTGTTCTTCATACTCCCTTCTGCCTGGAAAGACTATGAATTCCCACCTTGCACTTTATGAAAACTTTATGCACCTATTTCACCCAGGCATCTATCATCACCTGAACGTATTCATGGCTAATATCTCTGTGCAGTGGGACGCTCACAGTTCAGTTGCTTTACTGAACTAAGAATAACCTAAATAACAGCCACAAAACAGCCCAATGAAGCATCAAATAGAACAACAGTAACAACAAAAATAATAAAAAGCGCCACTTGGGAGGATAGAAAACCCCACAATAGATGCATCAAATACCCTAAACATTTCTCACTCTTTTAAATCTCATAGTAAACAACAGACCACAAAACTATTGTAATTTTGGCTCTGACAAGCATTTTATAATCCACCCTTACCTAAATCTATACTCAAGTGCAGAGAAGTACTTGGTACTATTGTGTCCATAAGAAAAATCGATTTAATGTCTCCTTTCAACCCACATAAAAGCATAAAATGCAAGGAGCTGAGACTAGAAAGGAGACCATTTTGACGTTTGCTGATCTAAGAATGCATCAGAACCAGAAGCTGAAAGCTTTACCTTTTGGAAGACATAAACACACTGCCATTTCCTCTATTCCAAACGCATATTTCTTTCACATTTAACATCTGTGAAATCAAACACAGTGGCTTATAATTGACACAATAAGGAAGCACTGTGTCATATTTTAACTAATAAAAGCTTTTCCTCTCTTTGCAGTATATAAAAAATGGTGGGTTCAGAAATAACGGCATCTCAGATTTGTGGAAATATAGTGAACATGTTTCTCGAGCTGTAGCTTCAGAAACTTAAGATGATAAGAGAACAATAAGTGTATTTCCCTCTATTATAAATGTTTATCAAATATACATTCTACGCCCGGCCATTAGAGTTACTAAGTATTGTGTCCAGTATGGCTCAGGATAGCAACACACAAACTCAGCGCTTTCATCCAAAGGAAGAAGGTGCAGAGAAGTGGAAAACTGGGGGAACTGTGAGCCTAATTTTTTTTGATGTCTCTTTATTTATTTTAAGAGAGAGAGAAAGTGCATGCAAGCAGGGGAGGAGCAGAGAGAGAGGGAGAGAGAGAATCCTAAGCAGGTCCCATGCTGTTAGTGCACAGCCCTCCCTACACAGGGTTCAATCCCACAAACTGTGAGATCATGACCTGAGCCAAAATCAAGAGTCACATACTTAACCTACTGAGCCACCCAGGCACCCCAGTGAGCCTAAACTTTGGATAAGAACCTTTGGCTTTGGACTTAGATGTCAGTGTCATCTAGGAATGAAAGAACATCAGGATTCTTTGTGCCTTTGGGCTACCATCTCTCTGGATCTATTCCCCCCACCCCCAATTCCAGTCTTTTCCTTATCTCAGACGACTTTAAGGTGAATACGGCAACTTCACACATATAGCAATTCCAGGCCTAAATATGATGCTCCCCAAAGGATTTTTCTGCAAGGATGAGGGGTAAAATCCACAGCATGTAAATTAAACACAGAATTGAGTGAAAGGATTTGAAAGACAGAAAGGATTTGATGTCCCGCCTGTGGGCGTGATTATGCTGGTCATCTGCATAGTGATTTTATCGTTCCCAAACACTGTCTCATTTGATCTTCAAATTCCCCATAAGGCAAGCAGAGCAGGAGTGTTTCCCTCACTGTACAGATGGGGAAACAGTCACATGGGGCTGAAATGGCCTGTCTAAGCTCGCACAGCTAGTAAGTCACTGAGCTAGAACCCAGGCCTTCCCACCAGAAACCCACCACCCTCGTACATCCAATCAAACACAAACTCACACGGGGCCAAATTTAACAGCCAAATCTAAAAATTAAATAAGACAGTGTTGGTTGTCTGCCAGCAGACAGGCTTGCTTCTGAGGCCCGAGAATTGGTGTTAAAATATCTAATGTGTTCGGGCAGATAATTTCAGTTCACTCTGACTGCATTTGGTATTTTGGAGACACGTGGGCCAAGTCCATTTCTTTTCATCGCCTTTCAATTGGTGTCCCCTGGGTCTTACTTGGGGGCGGGGGGGGGGGGGGGCCGTGCTGGGAAAATGGTGATTCCAAGCCTTAGAAAATTCTCCCTTCAATATGTGCTAATTTACTTCATGTCACTTGGGGATATTTCCACCATCCAAGGTGGCTGGGTCTACCACAGCTGTTTCAAATCTAAATTGTACTTTGAGATCTCACCATTCAAGATAGAATCTTAGACAGACCGTTAAAGCAGAGATATAAATGGCAGCACTCCTGGACTATATTCAGCATTCTGTGAATAAATCAAATACCCAACAGTACCTCAACTTACCCAGTGATCTTTGAAAGCATGTAGTCTGCATAACATACAGACTCACAAAGGAGACCCACAAATACATGCAGCATGTATGTCCAGTGCACAATTCCTCACTCCCCCGTGCACAGTGACATGACACACGTCCAAATCACAACTTTAAAAAATTTTTTTAAATGTTTTATTTATTTCTGAGAGAGAGAAAGAGAGAAGAGAGAGACAGCGTGAGCAGGGGAGGTTCAGAGAGAGAAGGAGATACAGAATCTGAAACAGGCTCCAGGCTCTGAGCTAGCTGTCAGCACAGAGCCCGACGTGAGGTTCGAACCCACGAACCGCGAGATCATGACCTGAGCCGAAGCCGGACGCTTAACCAACTGAGCCACCCAGGTGCCCCCCAAATCACAACTTTAAATGGGGCACAGTAGGCAGTGGCTGCTGCCTGTCCTCAGGGTTTGGAAATGAGGGGTGGGCACCTTAGTTAATCTGCCTTAAATCTTTCAGCCAGGTGTGATATTCCTGGGGAACGTGAGAGAGAAGAAAAACATCCCAAAGTTGGAACTTCTTCGGTCAAATGCTGAGCTATCTGTTGGTAAAGGAAAATTATGCCAAGTGTATTGAGCAAGTCACCAAAGGACAGGTAGTGTATGATTCCATACATATGAGTTACCCACAGTACCTCTCAAATGCACAGAGAGGAAAAGTAGAATTAGTGGTGGCTGGGGACTGGGCCTCTGACTACAGAGTTTCCGTTTGGCAAGATGAAAAGAGTTCTGTCAATGGATGGTGGTGATGGCTGCTTAATGCCTGACCTGTACACTTACAAATGGTCAAGATAGAGATGTCTGGGTGGCTCAGTTGGTTAAGCGGCTAACTTTGGCTCAGGTCATGATCTTGCAGTTTGTGGGTTTGAGCCTTGCATTGGGCTCTGTGCTGACAGCTCAGAGCCTGGAGCTTGCTTTGGATTCTGTCTCTCTCTCTCTTTCTCTCTCAATCTCTCTGCCCCTCCCCCACTCACATTCTGTCTGTCTCTAAAATAAATAAACATTAAGAAATTTTTTAAATGGTCAAGATAATTTTATGCTCTGTGTATTTTACCACAATTAAAAAAGGAAAGATTATGCCACAGGAAAATGCCCACCTTCTGATGTATCTATTAAGTACCCCAGAGAGCAAAAGCCTATGATCTGGTAGTCTGCATTTAAGAAATATTCCCCCAAAGAAAAGTGTGTATATATATATACACACATATATATAAAGTATATGTATTTTTAAAAACTATATCTATATGTAGATCTATAGAGAGATATATATAGATATATGCCAAATTGAAAAGACACCAAGAAGGAGGAGTGGAGGAAAAAGCGGAAGGCAACAGACAGAGTGGACATCATGACGGTCTCACTAGATATGCCCATGGCGGTCCCCTGGTACTTATGTGTTTGCTGCTGACAAATGTCTGAAAGCATCGTGTTACAGTTGTGCACATAAATACTAAGTGCTAAAAAATCATTGTTTTTCAAACATTCTGCTCTTTTGGAACTAAAATGTTTAAAGCCCGGGAATCCTGGTAGCTTGGAACACGTCGGGTCTTCCACATTCTAGGAGAATGGTGTTCGCTCATATGCCACATTCAACAAGTAGTTACTAGGGGTCTCTTATGTGCTAGTTTCTGGTGAGGCAGTGGTGCCTGAGATGGTCACAGCTCTTCAGGGTGTAGATGTGGGCATGGTGGGGAGTGTGCTGGCAGGGATGGGGCAGGGAAGAGACAGACCATAAACACATACATGGGTAGGCTTATTTCTGGTCTTGTAGCATTCTCTAGAGTTAGTTAGCATTGCATACTCTCGCTTGCCCTGCTTGCCCCCAGAGAAAGTGACGGACTGCACATTTGTGCCCACCCCCAACTATGTCATGTGTTGAAGCCCTGATATGATAGTATTTGGAGGTGAGGCCTTTGGGGGATAATTAGGGCATGAGGGTAGAGCCTTCAAGAAGAGATCAGTGTCAGGGCGCCTGGGTAGCTCAGTTGGTTAAGCGTCTCACTTGGGCTCAGGCCATGATCTCATGTTTGTGGGTTCGAGCTCCCTATTGGGCTCTGATCCTCTGTTCCCCATTCTTTCTGCCCCTTCCCCACTGGCACTTTCTATCTCAAAAATAAACATTAAAAAAAAAAAAAAAGAGGGACAGAGCCATGTGAGGATACAGTGAGAAGGGGGTTATCTGCAAATGAGGCAAAGCGCTCTCACCAGATGCTGAATTTGCCTACCCCTTGATCTTTGACTTCCTACCCTCCAGAACCATGAGTAAGAAATGTTCGCCTTGTAAGCTGCCCAGTCTGTAGTATTCTGTTATAGTGGCCCGAACGGACTAAGACCATGTGTAAGGAGTCTGGCAAAGACTGTAACACGTCTCTTGACTCCAACTTGACACTAACCATTGACCTGCACTGTTTCTTTTTCAAGTCCTGATGGTCTGAAAGCCACAACAAGGCCAGACCCCATAAATAGCATCACTACTTAGAAGTAACCTCTGTGACAGCAGAACTGAGTAGACAGATGGCTGGCTGGGACTGTCAGAGGGAGAGGCACTGAGTGATCAATCGGGCGGCAGTGAGGCTCCTTCTTCCTCTGACCTTCATGCCAGGGCACTTCTCCAGCCCCGCTGGCCAAAGATGCTGGCAACAGGTGGCCCCGAGTGCCTGGAAAGTCAAAAGGCTGCTCCCCTAATGGGGCCTGCAGGGGTTAACACGGCATACTCTGGGAAGGAGGTAAGGGCTCGGTGTCGTGCTAAAACAAGCAGTCTGAGAGACTGAGAACAAGTGGCTGGGTGGTCACTCGACTCTTCTGGGCCTCAGTCGTCTCATCTGTAAACTGGGGAAGTTTGGATTTAGGCCATTTGCAAGATTCCTACCAGTTCTGGTACCTTAATATTTTATGGCCGGGGCTTGCATGGAAATCTGTTCTTTCTTCCGCCTTTTCCCCCTGCTTCCTTCAAAATGGCACTTTTCAGTCTTTAAAATAATTGTCAAAGTACTCAATGTGCATTGTAGAAAAGATGAAAATACAGGCTAGAATTAAAATGAAAATAAAAATCTACCACAGGTCCAGCAAGCAGAGGTCGCTACTTTAAACCCACAATTGTATTCCTTTCCACATTCTTTCTCTACACATGCACATGCATTTCTAAAAACCAAATGAAGATCATACAGGGTGGAATTTTGTACTCCAACTTTTTTTTTTTCTTTTTTACAAGTTTGGTCACAAGCACTTTCCCGTGTTTTTAATGATTGCACTGCCATTCCCTGAACGTGGAATTTTTGTCCAAATTTTCCCTTATTTTAAATAGCACTACTATGAAGCCTTCTGTATGTCTCTCATTATTTGATTTGGATACATTCCCAGAAACAGAATTACTAGGGTAAAGAGTATGAGTTTCTGTAAGATTCTTGATCAGGGAGGGGGCATGTAGGGAGATTTCTAAGAGAAAACAGACATCTCTAAGTACTTTTTTTTTCCTTTTTATTGTGGTGAATGTCAAATATATATATATTTTGGAGCAGACTATAATGACCCCCATCCCCAGCTTCAATAGTTCATTTCTGCCATTCTTGTTCATCTACCTCTACTCACTCCCCATATTTACTTCCACCCACTCCTCCCTTCTGGAAGTTGTTGCTGTTTTTTTATTTTTAGGTAAAATTTATACACATTGGAATGCACACATCTTAACTGTTCATTTTGGATAAATGACTCCACTTGAGTAAAACACTGACAGGAGGAAGAATTACTGCAGCAACTACAGTGGGGGGAAGGGGAGACGTCCCCCGCCACAGGCAGGAGAGACAGAGCCAAGCAGAGGTCTTGTATTCCCAGTCCAAGAACCCCCAAGTCATGCTGCACGAAGTCACAACCACCCAAGGGAGCAGGGGGTAAACATGACTTGGGTTTGTCTCGGCTGGGATAGGGCCTGAGTCAAGAAACAGGTCCTTAAGTAAACCCGGATTTTGACTACAGGCCTTGGGGTCTGGAGGAGGCCACCTCCCGCTCTTTCCCCAACTGTAGGTTCATCCCCTTGTCCCCTCGCCATCCCTGAACGCCAGATCCTCTGAAGAGAAGGTCAGGATACGGGTGGAGCAGACCAGGGGAAGCGTCCCAAGTTTGGTGCAGTGGGATCAAAAGGTATTTGTTGACTCCGTGGCAAATCCTTCTTTGCTTGGGAAGCACCTGACCCAGATGGGAGCAGATCCCATTAAACAACCCTGACTATCAAGGAGACGCTAACCCTCGGCTAGGAGGGAAGAATGGCCTCTCCTTAGGACAGAACATGGAAGACCACAGGGAAATATCAGAATTTGAATATCAGTGTCCCAAATGAGACTCTTTCTTAGGCCCAGTCCTAGCTGGATGGTGTCCTGAAGTCTTGGTCTTTATTCTCCTTGCTTTGAAGCACCCTCATTTGAATTTTGGGTGGATGGTGTGGCTGAGGCTCAGGGGCACAGGGATCTCAGTTTCCTATTGCGAAGGGTGGGATGGAGAACACAGGATCTTTCCTATTGTTCCCCAGCCTGCTAGATAAGAGGGGAGAAAGCAAGGGTTCTTGCTCTCTCTCTCCCTCCTCCTCCTCCTCATAAGGACTGCCAATTCATAGCAGTGTCTCCTGGACCCTAGGGCCTAGACATACCACCTCCAGATCCCTGATGCCCCTATCTGACCATCACAACTGCTTGGAGATCATGTCAAAAATACAGGCTCCATCCCCAAGATTCTGATCCTCCTCCCTCCCTTCTTCAAAACTCACCCTTCTCGAGACTTAAGTATTGTCCCACTTGGAAGTAAATCAGATAAACGAAAGTCCCAAAAGACAGAGAGATCCTTAATCTACGGCCCATGGACAACTTCCCCGATACAACCAGATGCAGAATTTCAGGTATGTGCATTTTCCTGGATAGAGGGTGTACAGATACCATCAGATCCTCAGAGGAGTCTGTTCACCACAACCCCTACCCCAGCAGCAAGCCATGAAAATGTGTCATAACATATTAGTAAGTTTAAAATAGCTTAATATTGGGGCGTCTGAGTGGCTCAGTCAATAAAGTGTCTGACTTTGACTCAGGTCATGATCTTGCCTTTCCCGTGTCAGGCTCTGTGCTGACAGCTTGGAGCCTGAAGCCTGCTTCAGATCCTGCTTCTCCCTCTCTCTCTGCCCCTCCCCACTCATGCTCTGTCTCTCTCTCTCTCACACACACAATAAATAAACATTTAAAAATAAAATAAAATAGCTTAATCTTTTGGTGAACAAAGGCTGTTTACTTTTTAACAGGGGGCTGAAATACTTTAACTCAAGGATTTTCAGTGTTTTACTTATTTCTTAGAGAGAGAGACAGCATGAGCAGGGGAGAGTCAGAGAGAGAGGGAGACACAGAATCTGAAACAGGCTCCAGGCTCTGAGCTGTCAGCACAGCGCCTAACATGGGGCTTGAACTCACGAACCGTGAGATCATGACCTGAGCCGAAGTCGGACACTTAACCAACTGAGCCAGCCAGGCGCCCCAGGCCAAGGACTTTCAAATTATGGTTCAGAATCTAGGGGTTTAGAAAGCCCCTTCAGAGGGGAGTGGAGATTCACCCCTTTAGCAAGGCAACATTTTCCCCCTAAAATCTCTTTTACATATTTATTCTTCTCAGTTAAGATTTTGTTTTAACCCCCCAAAAGTTTGACAGTACAGACTTTGCTTGAGGAGCAAATTGCTAAAAGTGGAGTTGGAGGCCCTGAGGCCGACTCAGAGTCAAGGATGGCTTTTTGGCCTTCCTTTAATCGTCCTATGCAGTCAGGTGTTTACTTCCAAGTGACACAGCCTCTCCCCCAGAACAGGTACCAGACCCAGCAGCAGCCAAAGCAAACAGACCCCTGCAGGCTGGCCCCTGCTGGCTGCCCTCAATCTGTGTGCTGTTGCCTAGCAACACGGTGCCCGGAGCCCTGGGGTTCCCAGTCTGAAGGAGGACGGGGGGGCCCTGGCCTCCGGCTGCCCCTTCTTTCAGCATTTTCTATTCTACTCAGGGTTTTCAATTTCCATTTTGATCAAAAGCAGCAGGGACGGTGCTTGGTCACCCCAGCTCCTTCGACCATGGACACATTACACAAAGCTGGTTACCGGCTCTTTGCACCCAGCTGGGGCAGTTAGTGTGACCGCGCCATAGGCCAGGCAGGACTCTGCTGTCCCACCTGCCTGAACTCAAGCTGCCTGTCCACTTTGGGCACAAGAGATGGAACTGGTGTGGTAATGACAGCCACCATTAGTGACCCGTTTGAGCACCTCTGCACCAGGCTCTGGGCTGGTCACTTTACGTGCATCCTCCCTTCCAGCTCCCACCAATGCCCCTGAGATTATTCCTACTGCTACGACCTCATTTACAATTGTAATCCCTCCCCTCCCACCCTACCAATTCTCAAATCCTGAGTGACTTCTTTCTTCTTTACACTTACCACCTTCAAGCACATTTTCTAACTTAACTTTTCCTCGTGATTATTATCTACTTCTGCCCTTGTCCTCACTCCAGATCAGATAGAAACAACGTAAGAAGAGGCATGTTCACTGACGTAGCCCAAAGGCCCAAAACAGTGCCTGACACGTAGTCGGTATCAATCAGTATTTGTTGAGTGTCCAAATGGTGGGAAAAGGGCAGACTCTAGAGTAGTTCCGGAGTTGTGCAAGGCGCTCTGGATTAGACCCCAGGGATCCAGACTCTCATCTTGTCCTGCTACCCCAAATTGCACAACCGTGGACCGGTTGTTAAATCTCCCTGTGCCCATGAAACAGGGATGGCAATACCCTGCTAAGATGATTGAGTGGATCCCACCCAAACTGAGTAACATCAAATTCTCAGGACAATTAGGAGATTATGTTCAGCTCTTTATAAATTGGCTAACAAAAGAAAAACGAAAACAAAGCCAGCTGACCCTGCAGAGAGCTCATGGAGGGAGTGCCCAGGCACTTCACTCCTCTTTCTGGCAATAGGGCTGTGAGGAGGGAGACATTTGTGGCCTAACAGCAATGATGACAGCAGCAATTAGACCTCCTTGGTTCCCCTTGCTGTTTACTGCCCGCTTTGATTCACCCTCATCCGTCTGCTCATACATATGAAATAACATCTGTCCTTTTTCCATGCTTTCTCCCCCAACAACTCCTCCAAAGCTAATCTCTCCAAGAGAAGCCTGGTCACTGACATTTAGACACTTGGTACCTAGAGCCAGTCTGTCAGGTGCAGAGAGCTTTTCAGTATTACTTGTAAATATCCCTAGGATTGAAATGGCTTTGTCACCAGGAAACAAAATGTCCCTTTATTAATTCCAATCCCTTTCTGACAGGTGAGAATTTGGTACACACATCTGTCTACAAGGCAGGACTTTATGAGATTATATTTCAACGATGTGCTTTTCGTGGTTTTTAATGAGATCAAAATGTTCCATTAAATTTTTTTCACCTGAGCTCTTAATCATGCATGAAAGAAATAGGCCAACTAGGCTTGGCCTATGCAAAACTCTCCAAGGACAGCTTCGTGTTCAGATGTGTTAACTGTTTGTGATGGAGAACTTGACCTGGCTGACAGACTTCCAGCCTGGAGAGCCGGGTCAATAGTCAGGGCTTCTATAATTCCAATGGAGCAAACATATCTGAATGTTGCCACACCACAATCTCCTAGAATACTGTTTCTCAAACTGGAGGTTAAGAGTCCTCAAAATCTTACTAATCAGCATTCACTCTCTATCTTCCCCTCCCCCAGCCTCTGGCAACCATGTCTACTCTGTCTATGGATTTACCTATTACTGACATTTCACATAAATGGCATTATACAATAGGTGGCTCTTTGTTTATTCTATTCTATTCTATTCTATTCTATTCTATTCTATTCTATTCTATTCTATTCTATTCTATTCTTCTGTTCTATTCTATTCTATTCTATTCTATCCTATCCTATCCTATCCTATCCTATCCTAGTAATCTCTACACCTAACATGGGGCTTGAACTCATGACCCAGAGATCAAGAGTCATATGCTCTACCAACTTAGCCAGCCAGATGCCCCCAATGGCAGCCTTTTGTATCTGACTTTTCCAGGACTCATCCATGTGGTAGCATGTATCAGTATTTAATTCCTTTTTATGGCCCAATAACATTCCATTGTATGGATATACCACATTTTATTTGTCCAATCATTACTTCATTACCAAATGGAGAGATTGAGATGTTTTCACTTTTTGACTATTGTGAATAATGCTGCTATGAACATTCATGGACAAGTTTTTGTGTGAACATGTTTTCAGTTTTCTTGGAATTATACTTAGGAGTAGAATTGCTAGGTCATATGGTAACTCTATGTTTACTTCTTGAAGAACTGCTGAACTGCCCTACACAGTGGCTGCACCATTTTACATTTCCAGCAGCAATGTATGAAGGTTTCAATTTCTCCACATCCTTGTCAACACTTGCTGTTATCTGTCTCCACAGCCCCGCTAGCCGTTCACTTTATCTCTCAAATGTATCCAACACCACTCCCAGACAGGACCCTCCTTCTCCATCAGGACTGTGTCTAGCTGTGGGCTAAGTTCACTTGTTCACAACATGAATGTATAACACCTGATTGTGCTCATCTGTTCCCAACCCCATGCTCAGTGACGCTGATAGCTTGACAGTGACTCTAATGGAAGCATTTATGCCATGAAAATCAGCAAACACGATAAGCCAGGGTTTCCCTTCACCTCTGAAGAGCAAGTTGTTAAACACTGGCCAGCACACCGCTAACAGTATCCACTTAATCTTAACACCATAGCTTGCTTTGCTTTCCTCTTTTCCTCAGATTGTAAATCCATCCTTCTACCGACACATCTTCTAGTTCAATTAAAATCCTGGCCTTTCCTGAAGCTCAGTTCAAATCGCTTACACAAAGCTATTTCCAAAGTTTCGATTGCCTTCATGGACTGATAATTCCAAGTGTATACCTTGAGCTGAGCCCTTACCACAGAGCTCCTGATCCTTATCCTTATTTTTTTTTTAAGTTTACTTATTTATTTTGAGAGAGAGAGAGAGAGAGAGAGAGAGAGTTAGTTCACATGAGTGGGGAAAGGGCAGAGAGAGAGGGAGAGAGAAAATCCCAAATAGGCTCCATGCTGTCAGTGCAGAGCCTGAGGCCAGGCTTGATCCCACAAACGGTGAGACCATGACTCAAGTCAAAATCAAGAGTTGGATAATTTAAAATAGTTTTTGGGGCACCTGGGTGGTTCAATAGGTTGAGCGTCTGACTTTGGCTCAGGTCATGATCTCCTGGTTTGGTTTGTAAGTTTGAGCCCCATCCGGGGTTGCTGCTATCAGCACATAGTCCTCTTCAGATCATCTATTCCCCTGTCTCTCCACCCCTCTTCTGCTTACACTCTCTCAAAAATAAATAAAAAATTAAAAAAAAATAATAGGCGCACTTGGGTGGCTCAGTTGGTTAAGGTCCGACTTCAGCCTAGGTCATGATCTTGTTGTTCCCAAGTTCAAGCTCTGCATTGGGCTCTGTGCTAACAGCTCAGAGCCTGGAGCCTGTTTTCAGATTCTGTGTCTCCTTCTCTCTCTCTGCCCCTCCCCCATTCATGGTCTGTCTCTCTATCTCTCTCTCTCAAAAATAAATAAAATATCTAAAAAAATTTTTTAAATAAGAAATTTTTAAATGAATAGTTTAAACTACTCTCTCCACTTAGTGTTCCATAGTAACTGAATGATACCATCATCCATCTCTGGTTGATGATGACAATAATGGTTATATTTTTATAAATGTAATTTACTTAATGTGTTATAGAAAGTGCACTTGAAATCTTTGAATATTCAGTGGGTGCCTGGGTAGCTCAGCTGGTTAAGTGGGGGAGTCTTGATTTCATCTCGGGTCACGATCTCACAGTTTGGGAGATCAAGTCCTGAGTTGAGCTCTGTGCTGACAGTGCAGAGCTGCTTGGGATTCTCTCTCTGCCCCTCCCCAACTCATGTGTGTGTGTCCTCTCTCTCTCTCAAAATAAATAAAACTTCAAAAAATATTTAAATATTTAGTTTTACTTATTTCTTACTATTTAATAAATTCCAAATACTTTTTAAAAGTAGTTTTTTGTAAGTTTATTTATCGAGAGAGAGAGAGAGAGAGCAAGTGTACCCATGTAGGAGGGGCAGAGAGAGAATCCAAAGCAGGCTCGACACTGCCAGTACAGAGGCTGACTCAGGGCTCCATCCCACAAACCGTGAGGATCGTGACCTGAGCAGAATTCAGAAGTCATATGGTCAACCGACTGAGCCACCCAGGTACCCCACTCCCAAACACTTTAAAAGATTTTAAAATACCAGTCTTGGCATTGTCTTCTTGCTCTGATATTGAAACTGCTACATTCAGCACCTGCTCAAGCCAGCAACTGTGTTCTTGACACCTCTCTTAGATCGCATGGAATCACTGACACATATCTGTCTTCTGCCTCCACAACATCTTTTGAAGCAGTCCACCTCTCTCCATCCATACTGCTACCAACTAAGTCAAAACATAAATACTTCTTGCCTAGAGGAGCCTCTTCACGTGTCTCCCAGACTTTGCTCCTCCTTTCCTCCAAGCCACTCTCCAGGCAACAGCCAGAGTGACCCATCTAGGCCACAAAACAGAAGGTACCATTGCCCCACCGTTACCCTCAGAGTAAGCACTGGAGTCGCTGCAAGGTTCACTTCACTCCCTGGCCCCTGCTTATTTCTACCATCTCTCTCTTCCGACCCTATGCCTTCACCGTAATACTTTGAGATGTTTCCCGCTTTGCCTCAGAGTAATTCCACTAAAAACATTTACTATGGATATGGTGAGGAGATACCAATATGATCACAACAGTTCCGGCGTATACAGACACCAGTACAGTTTTCATTTCACAGGGCAAGGGAGGGAACATCTGTTCCATGCCTCCCTCCTTGCTTCTGGTGATGGCCAACAATCCTAGGGTTTCCTTGGTTTGTGGCAGCGTAACCCCAGTCTTCACATGGCATTTTCCCTGTGTGTGTGTGTCTGTGTCCAAATTTCCACTTTTTATAAGGACACCAGGGATGTCCGAATAGGGCCCACCCTAATGACCTCATCTTAACTTGACTACAATCTGCTAAGACCCAGTTTTCAAATAAGGTCATGTCTGAGGCGCTGAAGGACACAGGCGGTACTCTAAGGTACATACGAATTTTTAGAGGACAGGATTAAACCGATACCAGTGCCCATACCTCGAATTTTCTATCTAGACAAAGAGAGAAGCACGGCTCTAGGCCCTATGCTGTCAAAACTGAGGATGACTCTTTTGAACACGCACCTCCCGAAAAAAGTAAACGCAGCAGCGTGGTACCTCCTAGGAGGGAAATGAAATGAATATTTTTTTTTTACAAATAGTTTATTGTCAAATTAGTTTCCACATAAGGGAAATGAAATGAATATTTAATAGACATCTCTCAGGGTCCTCAAACTTGGCAAATTTTATCTTTCTAATCTTTACAACTGCCCCAGATCCCTTGACATCAAAGATGGTCTCATCCATTGTTGGGTCCCCACCGGCTGGCTTAGAACCTGGTATCGCAATAGTCATATGACACATATGTGTTGGATCAATGAACTGTGGGGTAGATATTATTCACCCCATTTTAAGAATGAAGAAATCAGGGGCACCTGGGTGGCTCAGTTGGTTAAGCATCCGACTTTGGCCCAGGTCATGATCTCACAGTTCATGGGTTCGAGCCCCATGTCGGGGTCTGTGCTGACAGCTAGCTCAGAGCCTGGAGCTGGTTTCAGATTCTGTGTCTCCCTCTCTCTCTGACCCTCCCCTGCTCATGCTGTCTCTCAGAAATAAATAAAACATTAAACAAAAAAATTAAAAAAAAAAAAAAAGAATGAAGAAATCAGTTCTGAGCTGCTCAGACACACACCCCGAAGTCCCACGGCTGGTGAGTAAGCTGCTGGTTTGAGACTCAGGCCCAAACCCACCTGTCTTCAAAGCTCTTATCCTTTCTATTAAATGTATTTTCTTTTAGAGTTTATTTATTTATTTTGAGAGAGAGAGCATGCACAGTCAGAGGTAGGGAGGGGCAGAGAGAGAGAGAGGGCGAGAGAGGGAGAGAATCCCAAGCAGGCTCTGCGTTGTTAGTGCAGAGCCTAATGCAGGACTTGATCTCACAAACTATAAGACCATGACCTGAGCCAAGCACCCCTCCTTGCCATTAAGTTTAAAGCAGTGGTTTGCAGAATGTGGACCCAAGACCACCAGCCTCAATAAGGTCACGTGAGAAATGCAAATTCTCAGGCCTTACACTGACTCACTGAATCAGAAGCTCTAGGGTGGGGCCAGCAATCTGGGATATTGCAAGCCCTCCCTGTGCCACTGATACCAGCTGCTGTGGGAGCCCCTGCACTGAACCAGCAAGCTGGCTGGGAGAAGTAGAGAGTGGGTGAGGACTTAGAGATTGGCTTGTCATTTTATTTTTTGAGCCATCTATGCAGTTACAGGATTTCCAGAAACCTCGCCTTCCAATTCCAACCATTGGTACTGTTTTTTATGCTGAAAAATTACATTGTTCCAGTGTTTTTATTTTATTTTATTATTTTTTTAATGTTTATTTATTTTCAGAGAGAGAGAGACAGAGAGAGAGCGAGCACACGTGTGAGCAGGGGAGGGGGAGAAAGAGGGGGAGACAGAATCTCAAGCAGGCTCCACACTGTCAGCCCAGAGCCCCATGCAGGGCTGGAACCCACAGACCATAAGATCACGACCTGAGCCAAAATCCAGAGTTGGATGCTTAACTGACTGAGCCACCTAGTGCCCCTAATCCAGTATTTTTAAAAAAGAGGGAGGAGAGAGGTGCCTGGGTGGCTCAGCGGGTCAAGCACCGACTTCAGCTCAAGTCACGATCTCATGGTGGTTCTTGTGTTCCAGCCCCACATTGGGCTCTCTGCTATCAGAGTGGAGCCCACTTCGGATCCTCTGACCCCCTCTCTCTACCCCTTCCCCCCACTCAAAATAAATATATTAATTAATTAATTAATTAATTAAAAGGAGGGAAGAAAATGGCATGAGGTAAGTATTTAAATCTGAACCCTTTCTTCACGTTTCTTTCCTCTGATGGAAATGACGAGACATTCCTGGGAGAGCTCTGATGAAACACCACGGAAACTTTCCACCGGGAGAGGAGAGCTGAGGGGTCTCTCCAGGATAAGGTGGGCAAGAGACTTTGAAAGCTGATAAGGGTTTCAAAGTTGCATGAAGTAAAGATACAGACGGAACCAACTAGCTCCACAAAATTTCACCTATACAGTCATGAAGAAAAGACCAGAGCAGGAGACACGGCCGCCAACTGAACAGATCTGCTTCTTATCAGTCAACTGGGGAGACCATCATAGAGGCCATCTGTTTCTGGGACAGAGGGCCAGGACTCAGCAATCCTTTGCAAGAATGACCTGGTTCTCAAAGGAAGTCACTTTTCTTTCGAAGGGTCGCGGTGGCAGATGAGGATGGCAACCAGAGGCCAGCCCGGGGAGAGGCCCCAGAGCCCTGAGAGGTGGAGAAGAGAAGGCCTATGCGAGGCCCAAACCAGAGTTCCACCGCTGGCCTCTGCTTGGAGCAGGCTGCAAGCTCTGTCGCAGAAAATCTGAAAACCTGAAGCTAAAGCAAGAGGCTGGAAGAAAGACCAGGGTCCAAAGCAGGATGCTCAACTTCAAGCCATTTGCCTAAGTTCACTTTTTCGGATGGCTTCTGCTAGGAGGTAGAAAATGAAAGGCTTCTCTATGTGGTACTAAAATTGGTAACAGAGCTCCTCCAGTCCCTCCCGCACCCCCCCCCCCACCCCACGCACAGCCAGACACCTGACACCCACTGCATTCAGCAATCTCGAGGTCCCCTGGGGCCAGCCCGGGGCACCATCACTGGGAACGCAGTTCACTTCAGCACCTCTTGCTTTGCCAAAGCACAAATGGCCTGGGCCCAAGAGTGAAATTTGGTGGAAGAAATTAAAGCAGGATACCGTGCTCCCTAATTTTCAGGAAGGCCTCAGATGATCCTCCTGCTTTTTAGCAGTCACAGGAGGAATCAGGACAAATCCCCTACTTCTTTATTTTTACACTTACTGATGTGTAAGATGTAAGGCTTGTTTACAAGCCATCTTGTGTCTTCCTCACACTCCAAGCAGTACCAACTTCTATAATGGTTAATAGATAGTAATCAAAACACCGTATCCCCTGCTGTTTCAATTGGAGACCAAAGGAAATTACCCTGGCTTAAAAAGAAGATATATTCCATTTCTACATCATATATTTATTTGTCTCGTGTATATATATATACACGAGACAAATAATAACCACCATAACAGTCTCCAAAAATACTGAGAGATAATATCCAGATACTATAAAGTCTCGTTAATTATATTAACTAATCAGTGAATCTCTCTGCACTGTCTTCCTCTGATGTTCCTAATCTTTTCCATTCTCATGCCACAGCTTCCCTATCAGTACATCTTTCTGTTGCATCTGCCCGCTAAATAATTTTCTCATGTGTTTTCTTTTTTTTAATGTTTTTTATTTATTTTTGAGAGAGAGAGAGAGAGAGACAGCATGAGCAGGGGAGGGCCAGAGAGAGAGGGAGACACAATTTTCTCATGTGTTTTCTTAATGGGCTCTGAGAATGTTCTATAATGTTTTCATTTTTTACCTTGGCCACCAGGAAGCTCAGGGTCAAGTTTCCAGTGCATTTGCTTGAATAGGGTCCATATATTCATTTAGTTATTCTTTCTGTACTTGTCGATCTAAATTGTATTTTTCCTGCCATAATCTTTATTTTATATTTGGCTTTTACTATTTTGATGGAATATTTCCTGAAAACTGAAGTCCTTATAGGTGGAGGCACTGTTAATTACTTAATTAAAATAAGGCCATTCATGGTTTGATTGCCTTCCTTTCCTTTCTTATTTCTCACCATGTTCTCCTTCCCTTCTCCTCACACTATACTGGCCTTTCAGTCCTTTGTACTCACCTCAGGGCCTTTGCATGGGCTGATTCCTACCCCTTCATGGCTTATTACTCCTCGACATCCTTCAGACCTAGCAGGGTTATCACTGCCCTGAGAAGGGTTTCCTGAACTTCCTGCTTAAGTCAGATCCTCTAATATGTGCTCTCATTGCACCATGTACCTTTCCTTTGTAGCACTAGTCACTGTTGTCATTTTATCTCTGTGATGATTTCAGATATCTATATCTATATCTATATCTATATATAACCCATTAGACTATAAACAATGCAATGGCAACATAGCAGGTCTGCGATAAAGTTTGTTGAATGAATGAATGAATTAGTGAATGAATGAGTTCATGCATACAGTTATACCAGTTTCTCTGGTCTAATTTTTTCTATTCTCCAAAACACCTATCTAACCATTCACTACCCTGCTGAAAAAACTCCAGTGTACTCAGAATCAAGTTCAATCTCTCTCCCTAATACTGTCTATTCTATAAGGGCCTCCAAGACTGGCCTCAGTCCACCTTCCCATTCCCTTTCCTTCCCCTTCCATGAAAGCCATCCTGGACAACCTGAAATTCTCCCACAGAAACCTTGCACATTCCTGTCTCCTGGCCTAGAATGTCCCTCCCCAAAGACCTGTCCAGCATCTACTCTATACCAGGAAGTGGCTAGGCTTGAGATGCTACCCTAAGCCCTCACCTACTCCTAAAAGCCGTCTTTGATTTCTGCAGCTTCCCTCTTATAGTGCAAACCCAAAGCCTTTTGTTTATATTCACTTTTGCCTCTTATATAAAAGCATTGTATTTATGACATATTCCCTCTCTCACTGAACTATAAACTCTTTGAAGGCAAGCATTGGGCAATGCATTCCAAATTTCTAGCTACAAGCACAGTGTCTGGCATACTGTGAGAGTTCAAAAGGATTATTATATTAATACCCAGTAATAATAATAACATGGAGATTTAGGAACATCAAATTTAGGAAACTAGTCCAACAGTTAAAGAATGGATGATTTCATGAAATACTATGATGTGGTAGTTTTAAAACATGTCCACATATTCTTGGATATTCCTCCCTCCAAAGGAAGAAAGAGCTAAGTCCTCCCCCTGGGTTGGGGCTGGACTCAGCGACTTGCTTCCAGTGAACAGAAAGAATATGGCAAGAATGATAGTGTTTTTAAAAATGTTTAATTTATTTTTGAGAGAGAGAGAGAGAAAGATTCCGAAGCAGGCTCCAGGCTCTGAGCTGCCAGCACAGAGCCTGACGTGGGGCTCGAACTCATGAACCGCAAGATCATGACCTGAGCTGAAGTCGGTTGCTTAACTGACGGAGCCCACCCAGGCGCCGCAGTGTGATTTTTGAGGTTAGGTCATAAAAAGGCCCTTGGCTTCTTCTTTGCTCTCTCCCACTCTCTCTCTGAGTACCTTCTCTGGAGAAAGCTGGCTGCCATGTGGTAAGGGCACTCAGAGGGCCCTATAGTGACATCTGTGTGGGAGGAACTTGCTCCTGCCAATAGCCATGTGAGTGAACCATCTTGGAAGCTGACCTTCAAGTTCCAAACAAGCTTTTGGGGACTGCAACACCGATCAACAACTTGCCTGTAACCTCATGAAAGGCTCTGAGCCAGAACCACCCAGCTAAGCCACTCTTAGGTTCGTGACCCATAGAAACAGAGATCATGAACGTTTGTTATTTTTAAGCCACTAAGTTTTAAGGTCATTGGTTATAAAGTAATAGATGATAGATAACAATAGATAATATATGTGCTTATCCATTCAGAAAAAGATTATAGTTTTTAATTCCTGTTGGACCAAAGGAGATTTGGCTCATTCATAGCTGATTTTTACAAGGTTAATAGTCCTATTGTTAAAGTATTGATATGCTGTTCTCCGCCCTGCCCCCCCATACCTACACCTTCAGTTCTTATCTAAATTGTATCACTTCTCCAAAGCGCTGCTTGCCCTTCTCACATCTTTTGAGAAGCCCTCCTTAACCACACCAGCCTACACTGAAATCACTTTTCTCGGTTCATTTGCATTTGGCTCTAGCTAACCAGTAACCACTCTGACTTATTGAGTACTTAACTACGTGCTGGTGTACTGCCTGAATAGTGTCCCTCTAAAATTCATGTCCACCCAGAGCCTCAGAAGGTGTAACCTTATTTGGAAATAGAGTGTTTGCAGATGTAATTAGTTTTAAGATGAGGTCATACTGGAGTAGGATGGACCCTCGATTCAATAACTGATGTCCTTATAAGAAGGCCATGTGAAGACACAGAGACACACCAGGCGAAGGCCATGTGACGACAAGGCAGGATGGAAGTGATGCCACCAATCAAGGAGAACCTAGGATTTCTGGCAACCACTGGAAGTGAGGAAGAGAAGGGAAGACTCCTCCCTAGAGCCACCACAGAGGCACAGCGACACTTTGAACTTGAACCCCCTGCCTCCAGAACTGTGGGAAAATAAATTTCTGTTGTTTTAAGACATCCAGCTTGTGGTACTCTGTTACCGCAGCCCTAGCAAACACAACCCGTCACTGTGCATACCTTATTACTCATTTCTCATTTCACAAAAATCCTTCAAATTACATATGATTAGCTCCTTTGACAACTGAGTCTGATAGCCAGTGAAGCTTCACCAGGGAAATGAACCCGGGCCCCAGAGGCAGTGCTCTACCCACTGCTCCTTCCTATCTGGCCTCATCCTATCATGTACTGATCTCCGTTTGTAACTGCTTCTTTCTTGAAAGACTGTAGGTGGCATCAGTGTCAGTTTCATGTCCTATCATTCTTCCAAGTCTCTTTCAGCCCATGATGTTCAATAAATACTTGATATATGAATTATTTTAAAATATTTCAGAGGACTAGATATATAAGAAAAAAAATAAGTATCTGGTGGAGAAAACTTGACAACGACCCATGATCTATAGAGGAAATCTGTCATTAATGTGTTCAAACTGTGAGTATCCTGATGATACCTGTTCTCTGGAATGAGGTACCAATACGGACAGTATCTGTCAATATTCCCAACAGGGGCGAAAAACAGAAAGGGTCTAGGGTAAAGGAAACTAGTGTCATAAACAATAGGGACATCATGTGACCAATTATGTTGCTTCACAATTACAAAGTTTAGAAAAGAATACTTTTTACCCCTATAGTAGGTAAGAGTGAGAAATAGTGAGCCTCTCATTATCTGGGGTAAAAAGTATTTTTTAAACATTTATAATTGTTAAGCAATATAACCCACCTGAGGATAAGCACCCTTTGCACTCTTAGGGAGCTGGTCAGGATGCCTTATGTCTGGATGGCTACTGAGATCCGCTCACTTTTTGTGAGGTCACAATTTTATATCTAAATGACACTCCCCAGAGTGAACCAACCTGTTGATCTGCTTGGTCCTCAGTTTCTGCACGTATAAATTAAGATTTTAATGGAAATGGGGTGACATCAATAACTTCAAAAACAAGGCCTGAGGTTTTTAAGTTGCCTAAAAATTAAGAGGATATCTCATCTTTCAGAGGAGCTCCGGAGAATCTGCTGCATATTCCCAGTGGTATCACCTTTATTGGCTCACACGCATTCATGTCCACTCCCCTTGGTCACTCATCATCTGACTAAAATGAGGGTTACATTAAAGACAACCAAGTACATGGGCCACAATCACACATTCTTCCGAAACCTTACTTGAATCTATCCCCACCTGAGAAAAACCAGCAGGGGAATATAAAACTCAGGAGTGGTCTTTTAGATAACCTAGGACTAAAAACACATGTGATCTTTTAAAAATATGACCCCCTTCCCTAGTTCTTTGTTTTCTTACGACTTGCTGCTAACCTGTTATTTACTTTATATTTGGTCACAACCCCATCTTTTCTTTTCTTTAGTTTTTTAATTTTTTATGTTTATTTATTTTTTAGAGAGACAGAGCGTGAGCGGGGGAGGAGCAGAGAGAGGGGAAGACACAGAATCTGAAGCAGGCTCCAGGCTCCGAGAGGTCAGCCCAGACTCAAACTCGTGAACCACAAGACCATGACCTGAGTCGAAGTCAGACTCTTAACCAACTGAGCCACCCAGGTGTCCTGTTAATACGTTTTTTTGTTTAATGTTCATTTATTTTTGAGAGAGTGCGTGTGGTGGGAGTGGCAGAGACAGAGGGAGACAGAGGATCCAAAGCAGGCTCCAAGCTGACAGCAGAGAGCCCAATGCAGGGGCTCGAACTCATGAACTGCGAGATCATGACCTGAGCTGAAGTCAGACGCTTAACCGACTGAGCCACCCAGGCGCCCCACAATCCCTTCTTTTCTTCTACAGATGATTTATACCTAGAGCTTAATATTTGCAAATGGAAGCTCGAGCACTAATCTATTAAAACAAATGTTTACAAGGAAAATAAGTTGACCCATTAACTCAAACTTTATGGAGCATCTAGTTCAGCCCAGGGCTTGGCATGCCTGACGTTTCTGAAGTGCTATCCTGAGCCAGCACCAGCCTTATGAGAATCTGAACCAAGTCAGATTAACAGATATAACAGATATAACTGACGCTTCCTTTATCTTTTCTGTTGGTGGATTACTAGCCACTCTTTTATTTTCGTATCACTCAGGTTGGGAGGGCAAAGTAATCCATTTCAAGCAGAAAACTAGCCAATTTCAGTTTCCTTTCTAATTCAAAAACAGCTCTCCTTGACTGCTGTGCATGCAGTAAAGACAGGACACTTCAATTAGCACACAGGCTTATTAAAGTCCAACTATTATTACTAGTTTTGCATTTTATTTTGTATCATCAGTACAATTCCAATTTAGAAAATCACATTCTAGGCCTGTGAGAGCCAGTGTATTTATTTTTTCACCCCATATAGTCCTGTGGATCTTTTTTACATGCCTTTAATAGCACGTGTCAAATTGAAGGAGAAGAATGGGTGAAAACCTCATATTAGGGTTCTCAGACTTAAAAAGATTTTGAAAAGTGGAGAGCTAGGCAGTATGAAAAATGTATTTTCTTTTGGCAGCTGTCAAGCACTAACTATAATTATCTGTTCTGTGCTTTATCTGGTATGACATAGAAGGAGAGCTTAAGAAGAAATGTGACAAACGGCACAATTTTTATCACTTACTAGAGGAATGATACAGACTGAGGAAAAGCTGTAAATTGGACCAAATTATTTTCTGAAAATCTGGCAAAATTAGCCATCAGGCCCATCTGCCCTGACTCGGAAAAGCTGGCAGCTGGATAAAGCCGCCAGGCCCTCCAGCCGGGCCCTCGGGGTCTCAGTGATTCCCGGGGGAGAATAAATTGGCAGCCGTCCTTTCAGGCAAGGCCTCCCTCTTCCTCCATTCGACTGCAGGTGCAGAAGGCTAACGCTAGCTTTAAAAACCCCTGCTCCCAGCCTGACACACATTGTATCGAAATACTAAACACTCGGACTCTTTGACCCGCTATGTCTACATTTAAGAGTTGATCCCATGATGTGGAGAAAGGGAAACCCTTTTGCACTGCTGCTGGCAATGCAAACTGGTGCAGCCACTCTGGAAAATGGTATGGAGTTTCCTCAAAAAAATTAAAAATAGGACTACCCTACAACCCAGCAGTTGCACTACTAGGTATTTATCCAAAGGATGCGGAAGTGCTGTTTTGAAGGGACACGTGCACCCCAATGTTTATAGCAGTGCTATCGACAATAGCTGGAAAGAGCCCAAACGTGCAACAGATGAATGGATAAAGAAGGTGTGATATATATATACAACAGAGTATTACTCAGCAATCAAAAAGATCGAAATCTTGCCATTTGCCACAATGTGGATGGAACTAAAGGGTATTAAGCTAAGTGAAATTAGTCAGAGAAAGACAAATATATGACTTTACTCATATACGGAATTTAAGATACAAAACAGATGAACATAGGAGAAGGGAAGCAAAATTAATATAAAAACAGGGAGAAGGACAAAACATAAGAGACTCTTAAAATATAGAGAACAAACTGAGGGTTGCTGGAGGGATTGTGGGTGGGGGGATGGGCTAAATGGGCAAGAGGCATTAAAGAAGACACTTGTTGGGATGAGCACTGGGTGTTGTATGTAGGGGATGAATCACAGGATCCTGCTCCTGAAATCATTATTGCACTATATGCTAACTAACTTGGATGTAAGTTAAAAAATAAAAATAAATAATAATAAACAAATTTAAAAAAAGAGTTCATCTGACAAGGGACACCTAGGTGGCTCAAGTCGGTTAAGCTTCCGACTCTCGGTTTCAGCTCAGATCATGATCACACAGGCTCATGGGTTCAAGCCCCAAGTTGAGCTTTGTGCTGACAGTGTGGGGCCTGCTTGGGGTTCTCTCTCTCCCTCTCTCTCCACCCCTCCCCTGCTCACACTGTCTCTGTCTCTCTCAAACTAAATAAATAAAACATAAAAAAAAAAAAAAAGAATTCACCTGACAACTCAAGCAAACAATTATGCCTCAATACACATAGGGGGATATTCATTGCAGCACTGTTACCATAAGAATGACTGGAATTGACCTATTCATCAAGTTTCTGTTTCAATAAATCATGGCACATGCTTATAATGAATCACAATTCAGTCATTAAAAATAAAGGCATAGACCTAAAGTAAGGAAAACAGTAAAATACAGAACAGGACAAATATTCTGATCTGATTTGCATAGAAAGTAAAAAGAAAAGACGGATGTGCTTGTATGGGCATAAAACATTTCAAGAAGAATATATTTAAGCAAGAGTTGACAGAGATTAGCCTTTGGGGATTTGCAGGGAGGAGGGGAAACTTTTCATTTTCAGCTTATACCCTCAGCACAATTGGGACTGACATGCAGAAAATAGCACGGTGGTTAACAGCCCAGCTGCCTGAGTTCTTGCTCTCTTACCAGCCAAGTAACCTTTGGCGGGTTAATCTCTCTGTGGCAGGCACTGGAAATGTAGAAAGGAATAAAACATAAAGAGTACTGGCCCTCAAAAATTTACATTCTAGTCAGAAGATATGGATAATTAAAAAAATATGGATGTATATGCACACATATGTATATATGTAAAATATATGCCAGATGGCAGAGAATGTTCTAGAAGAAAGTGAACCAGGTAGGAAGAGCGGAAACCATGCAAATGGAGGCTGGTATTCATAGAGTTCCTATAAGGACCAAATGAGTTGCTTTGTGTTCCTATAAGAACCAAATGCCTGTAGATCACTTAGGGCACTCAGTAAATGTGAATTATTATTATTATGAGCACATAGTACCTTAAAATGTAAAAATAAATAACAATTTTTAAGCAAATTCATGCCAACAAGAACTTTTGATTAAGATCTCATGTCTTCCTTTAATAATTTTGAAACTTCAAAATGGAGATACCCATTTTTCATTTTGCAAGTATAAAATTATGTTGTCAGGCCACACTGACCTTCTCTCTGTCCCTTAAGCACAGACTCTTTCCTGGCTGCAAACTTGTCCACTCATCTGCACCTGTCAAACTTCTCCAAACCTTCTGCTCGGCGCTTACACCCACTCCTCAGAGAGAGGTCAGCTCTAACCTTCTCGATCTATGATCTAGATTAGGTCTCCTTGTCACAGCTTTTGCTTTTCTTTCCTCCCACTTACCTAAATTTGTAAGTCGATTGTATTGGTTATTTGGGAGTATCCAGTCTGCCTTCCAAGCCCAGTTCTACCCCAGGACCATCTAGGTGGGGAAATGTGAGAGTTTTCACTCCTGGCTGGTAGAGGGAGAAGCAGCTGAGAATCTTGTTCTTGGGAACAAGATTGATGTATAGGGATTTGTTTATAGAATGAGGAAGATTCTGTCTCTCACTTGCAGTAATAGCTTCCAGAAACACTTTAAGGTCAGTTGGGAGCTCTAGATGGGATCCTTCTGCTATGGACCGAGCAAAACAAAGGGTATTATGTGTGTGTGTTGTCCACTGATTTGTCAAGTTTGAAATAACTGACAGTATTGCCAAAGGTATGACAAAAAGTGAGGACGTTTAGTGGAAAATAAAATTGGTGCAATTTCTTCAAAAGAGAAATTGGATAATATTGGGGTGCCTGGATGGCTCAGTTGGTTAAATGTGTCTCTTGATTTTGGCTCAGGTCATGATCTTGTGGTTCGTGAGTTTGAGCCCTGCATCAGGACCTGTGCTGACAGTGCAGAGCCTGTTTAGGATTCTCTCTCTCTCCTTCTTCCTCTCCCTCCCCTACTCTCTCTCACTGTCAAAATAAATACATAAAATTTTAAAAACATGAAAAAATATGTGCTCTTTGATTAAGGAATCTCCATGTCTAGGATAAGGAGTTAACAGGATAACAATTTAGCAAATGTTTACAAATACATATGCAAAAGCATTAATTTCAGTATCGTATACAGTAATAGAAATTAGAAGCCATTTGAATTGGTTAAACTGGTTAAATGGCTTATATTATATACATGCTATAGAACTCTATGCAGCCTTAAAAATGATGAAGCCAGACCTATATTTATTAACAGAGATGTTGCTTGTAAATTATTGCGTGAAAAAATAGGTTATGACAGCATGTGTGATATGATCCCACTTTTGGAGAATCATATACTTATGTCTATATATCTATATATCTATATAGATATAGATATAAGTGTAGAAGTATAGAGAGAAGTCTGGAAACATGCAACAAAATGTTTATGGTGATTTCAGCTGGTTATGAAATTTTGGGTAAGTTTTGTGTCCTTGTTCACATTCTATATTTCTTGAAATTTTAGAGTAAGAATGTATCATTGTTACAAAAATAATAAAGCTATTTAAAAATAGTATTCAAAGGACACCTGAATGGCTCAGTTGGAAGAGCATGTGACTCTTGATCTTGGGGTTGTGAGTTCAAGGTCCACACTGGGTGTAGAGATTACTTAAATAAATAAGTAAACTTAAAAAAAAATATATTATATATATATATATTCAATAGGCCAAAAGGGAATAAAGCAATCTGGAGTTCAGTCCCATACCTAAATTTAAAAAAAACCCATTTCATAAACCAGTAACAAACACAACATTTATTAAGCACTCACTATACACTATGCATTTCGCAAAGCACTTTAATCCTCCCACCAATTCATAAAAGATAAGAACTAAATTATCCCCATTTTCCAAATGAAAAAATCGTGGCAAAGAGAGGTGAGTATCTTGCCCAAAACAATGCAGTTGAAACGGTAACTAGGATTCAACCACAGGTGACAAACTCACACAGCCATCATCTGCAGGCCACCACTGACCCGTAGAAACACCATGCGAGGGGCACCTGAGTGGTTTGGTCGGTTAAGCATCCGACTTCGGTTCAGGTCATGATCTCATGGTGAGTGGGTTCGAACCCCGCATCAGTCTCTGTGCTGACAGCTCAGAGCCTGGAGCCTGCTTCAGATTCTGTGTTTCCTTCTGTCTCTGACTCTCCCAGCTCATGCTGTGTCTCACTCTACCTCTCAAAAAATAAATTAAAAAAAAAAAATTTTTAAAAAGAAATACCATGCGAGCCACATGCAAGATACAAAAATTTCCAGCAGATACATTTGAAAAAGTAAAGAGACACATGTAAAATTAATCTTAATAAGGGGCACCTGGGTGGCTCAGTCGGTCAGGTATCTGACTTTGGCTCATGTCATGATCTTATGGCTCGTGGGTTCGAGCCCCACATTGGGCTCTGTGTTAACAGCTCGGATCCTGGAGCCTGCTTCAGATTCTGTGTCTCCCTCTCTCTCTGTCCCTCCCCCGCTCGTGATCTGTCTCTCCCTCTCTCAAAACTAAATAACCATTAAAAAAATAACTTAATTTTAATAACACATTTCACATGCAATCACCATGCAATATTATTGAGGTATTCTGCATTCATTTTTTGTACCTAGTTTTCCAACTCCGGTTTGTGTTTTATACTTTATGGCACAACTCAACTCAGGTGCTACATCTTCATCCAAAATACTTGATCTCTGTTTAGATTACACAGAATTTATGGTTATTAAATTCTATATTAAGTAGTTCCAAACACAGCCAATAATTCTTCAATGATTGAATTGAGTGTGCATTTCAACTTTAACTTAATTAAAATCACATAAAATTAAGAATTCATTTCCTCACTGCACTAGCTGCATTTTTATTTCTCGGTAGCCGTATCTAGATAGTACAACTCCAGACCCCTTAACTGCTATGCTTTCTTCTCTCCCTTGCCCAAATTCTACCAACTTTGTCCTCAGAATATCTTTCACATCTACTCTTTTCTCCTTCCCAACACTTTTACCATCATTAAATTCTTATTTTTTACTGCTATAAGACCATGTTAATTATAGTTCCACTAAAAATTTGTAACAGTTAATGTTTATTGAGTACTTAGTATGCACCAGGAATTGTTCTAAGCACTTTACATGTATTAACTCACTTAACTGTCATAATATAGTAATTAAGAAGTCCTTATTAATATTCTCATCACAATGATGAGGAGCCTGAGACATGAGGATATTAAATAACTTACCCATGGTCACACAGTTACTGAGTGGAGGAGCTGGAAACTGAATCCACCCCACTTAGGATATCCAGACCCCACTCTCTGTACCACTAGTATGCCTCTCTCTCACAAATACACAAAAATGATGATTTGAATGCTAGGAGTACAGGTGATTTTTACTGTCTTCTTTTTATTTCTTTTCCCCAAGTTGTCTGTAAATGAAACATGTCACTTTTACAATTTTTGAAGTTTTTCTTGTAAGGCAGATTGGGGCCCTGGGTGGCTCAGTCGGTTAAACATCTGACCAGCTCAACTCATGATCTCGCAGTCCATGTGTTCAAGCCCCGCATCAGGCTCTGCGCTGACCAACAGCTCAGAGCCTGGAGCTCAAGTCAGATTCTGTGTCTCCCTCTCTCTCTGCCCCTCCCCTGCTTGTACTCTGTCTCCGTCTCTTTCTCAATAAAATAAACATTAAAAAAAAAAAAACCTTTTAAAGTAAGGCAGATAATGATCAGTCTGGTTCAGTTTTAGTATACTCCTACCTTGAGACAGGAGAATAGATAAAATGACTTCTTAAATGTCTTCAGATCTCAAGAATGTATTACTCTTTAGTCCCCTCTGATATATAAAAAAAACAAAACAAAAAACCAGTATCTCTTGCAACCCTCTAAATTCTTCGTGATAAATGGAGACTTTCAATTTCCCCTTTCCACCAAATATGGCAGGATATTTCAAACATCCAACCTTGATGAATCCCAAAGAAGTCACTTTATTTTTTTAATTTTTTAATTTTTATTTTATTTTTTAAAATTTTAAAATTTTTTTATTAAAAAAATTTTTTTTATGTTGCCTGGTAAAAGGAGTCACTTTAAATCTTATGCGTTCAGTGACATATTTCCTGAAAGCTCAGAGGTTCTCAATGTTTTCTAGATCGACTTGGTCCCCTGTGGAGTTCAGACATTGAATAATGAGTTAGAAGCAAGTACAGGGGGAAATATAGAAGCCCGGAAGCTACGGTCAGACAGTAAAGTGTGGTGCTGGGGTCTCAGGCTGTCTTCCCTTCTGGTACAGGGGCTGACTCCGGGGAAGCCAGAACTATGAAAGGCCATCACTCTGCTCTGAGAGCTGTTCTCTCTGCATCTCCCACGCCCACTCTAAAACCCTGACCAAAACCCTCAGCTTGCCCCTTTCCTTCACCTTGCACTTAAAGTCAAACCCTCTAACCTTCAGTGTATTTTTCATACCTATGCCTCTCTATGTGTCCCATTACCACCAGCCAGCACAATCCCTCTGTTCACCCCCTCCCTGACCCATCTCCTCTCTCACCTTTTGGCCTACCTCAACCGTGTTTACTTTTCTTTTTTTTTTAATGTTTATTTATTTTTGAGAGAGAGACAGAGACAGAGCGTGAGGGAGGGAGGGGCAGAGAGAGAGGGAGACACAGAATCCAAAGCAGGTTCCAAACTCTGAGCTGTCAGCACAGAGCTCGATGCGAGGCTCAAACCCACGAACCGTGCGATCATGACCTGAGCCAAAACAGGACTCTCGAACTGACTGAGCCACCCAGGCACCCCAACCATGTTTACTTTTCATTCATGCTAATCTGCTCTGAGCAGGCCACTACCTCCACCAGAAATCCTTCAGGGATCCCCCGCTTCGAATTTCTAACTTTCCAACCTTGATTTCTATTGTACCCCACACCAACTCCACATGCCAACCTTATCTCCCATTGTACTCACACCTACTTCACATTTCAGCCGCCTGGTCTATTTGCTATTCCCAGGATCCTTTGCACTTTCCTGGTGTACCTTTCCACAGGCCCCTCCCTCTATCTAATCTATCTCTGCCCACTGCAGTCCTGATTATTCCAGAAGTAAGTCAAGTGCTAATTGTCCAAATGTTTTCTTCTTTTCTGAGGCACATCTATATTGCCACTCTTGCATTGTTCACCACATGTTACCCTTACATTATCATTTATATATCATTATTTGTGTACTTATCTTTTCTGCCTACCAATATTTCTCTCTGTCTCTTTTTTTTGTTTGTTTGTTTATTGATTAGCTTTGAGAGAGAGAGTGATAGAGAGAGAGAAAGAGCAGGGGAGGGGCAGAGAGAGAGGGAGAGAGAGAATCCCAAACAGGCTCTACACTGTGAGCACAGAGCCCAGTGCCGGGCTCAAACTCAGGAACTATGAGATCATGACCTGAGCTTAAATCAAGAGTCAGATGCTCAACTGAGCCACCCAGGCGCCCCTGCCTACCAATATTTCTTAAGCACCTATGACATGTCAACAGTGCGCACTAGATGTTTTGCATGTGAGATCTCACTTAATCCTCAGAACAGCCTTGTGAGAGTAAGAATAATAAAGAGTATTATCATCCCCACTTTACAGATTGGGAACCTGCGGTTGCAAGAAGTTAATTAACTTGTTCAGAGTAGCATCCTTACTAAGTGGCAGAGTCCTCGCTCACTCACTCAGTGAATTTTGTTACAGTCCAGGTATGCCAGATTCCTAAGCCCTCTGGGCTTTTCAGTATAGACTGGGAAGTCCTTTTGGGGGCAGTTAGCACTGCAGCCTCAGGACAAGGAAGATCTAGATCTGGTAAAGGTTTTCTCTCCTCTATCATTAGATTTAGACTCATTGTGCTATAGGAAACGCTCCTTTGGCTCTCAGTCAGCACTTGGCCCAGGCTAGCACTTGGCCCAGGCTAAAGAAATGATTCATGAAAACAAATACCATACAGGATGCTTAGTTCCATGCTGGTGACCCTGATTATTATAAAATTGTGAAAGGAAACACATGCCACGCCCTGGCCCAGGTTTAGCAATCTAGAACTCCCTGTTCTCTGCCACCTCAGTCTAGGCCTCATGCTAAACCTCTCTGTTTCCTGATTAGATCCAGAGGGATACCTCAGATTTCAGAAACAAGGCTGGAACAGCATTGCTGTCATTAGAGTTGGCCCTGGGCTGCTAAGAGTCCCTGCCAGTAATGCCCAACATGGACTCACAAGAAATTCATATGAAGGTTAATAATAGAGAAGGGTTTAGTCTACCCTGAGTTGATTTTTCACCATTTAGGGTTGGAAGCCCCTAAACTTGTTGAGTCAGTTCCTACTGCCAAATGAAGAACATTATAACAATGGGTTCATTCTCTTCCTTATTATTTTGGAGTCACGAGTGTCCAGCAGGCACTGTTTGCTCAAGGAGAGTCTAAACAGGAATTGCTGATGCCTGTGGCCAAAAAGCATGACTCCTAAGCCACTTTCACTCTGGCACAGGCTGTGGATCTAATGGTAAAGAAGCTGAACAGGAAACAGGGTTAGGTAACATGATTTATGTTTTTATTTGTACTTTCTCTTTCAATACTCAAAAGCAATCCTTTTTCAGACAGTTGGTATGGAAACATCCATTCTAAAATCCAAAAACTATGTGGCAAAGTGACAGGCAGGGACTGGGACTTTGATATCACTGAGTTGCACAGCCTTCCACTCCCCTAAGCTCACGTGCTGTGGCAAGACCTTTTGCTGAGGCAAATGTCAGCCACTTAAAAAGGACTGAAGGCAAAATTTGTACCCAAGCTACAGTTCTCAAGTGTCAATATTCTTCCCTCCCTCCAAACCAAGATGATACAGCATGTTTAATATCTCAAATGTCTCACATTTTCCAGAGTTGACAAGATCTCACCATGAAGTAGTAGTTGGTACTGTGACACTCTTACCTTCCACTCAGAAGGCTCCCATGTTGGATTCTTAGGCAAGTGGGCTTGCTTGAACTAGTTATCTCAGTTGGTTAGACCACAGGCCACCAAGGCCAGTAAGCCATAGTCACTGACAAAATCATCCTGTTCCCAACCATCTTTAAAATAGGTCATGGGGGGCGCCTGAGTGGCTCAGTCAGGCAAGCAACCGACTTCGGCTCAGGTCATGATCTCATGGTTGGTGGGTTCAAGCCCCACGTCAGGCTCTGTGCTGACAGCTAACTCAGAGCCTGGAGCTTGCTTTGGATTCTGTGTCTCCCTCTCTCTCTGATCCTCCCCTGCTCATGCTGTCTCTCTCTCTCAAAAATAAACAAAACATTACAAAAAATAATAAAATGAAATATGTCATGAAGTGGCTGAGTGGCAATGCAGATGGCCCAGGGCAGGTCATCACTGGGACTGACAAAAGTACCAGAACTGCCATTAACTGGAGTAACTTGTATTATGTTTGTGAATGAAGTAAGAAATTCTCTCTCTTCCCCCCCTCACTTCCTCATGATCTGTTATGTTGTAGACAGTCTAATGGATAGAACACCTTCAAGATAATATATGCCTATATGGGGGGAGGGGGTTGTTGTTACTAATCAATCAACACTGACAACTTACAAAAAGTATTTCAACTTCTCAAAACTCTAGCCAGGCATGACACTGGAGATTCCTTTTACAGGGCTAGACTATTGGTACATTATGATTCTTTCACATTTCACAGAAATAACAGAACAACTTTTATTTTGCCTTCCCCAATGCAGTTCTTGTATTTTGCTGTTGTCTCTGCCATATGGTTAAAAAGGGTTACTCGGAGAACAACCAAATACTGTTATTTCAACACTACAGAAACTAGTGAATTTTGTTACTCCTTAATACCTTTGTGTATCCCTCCAAAAAGAATGCTCAAAGACACTTTTGATTGGAAGACATTCACTACTTATGGTCTGAATTGTGTTGGCAACATTTGAGGAACACCTTGAAAAAAAACTTATGACACACGTCAGCAGAAGTCCAGAGAAGGAAAGTTAGAGATTAGTGGAAAGAGAAATATTACCGGACTCAAAGTCTGGTCAGAGGTGGGTCTTGTGCTGTCAGGTACACTAAATAAGGCTCACTGGGGGAGGCAAAGCATTTAGCAACCTGCGAGGTAACTGGAGGTTTAACACGGAGGGGCGAGAGAGGCAATGTATTCCTTCAGCCCCCCTCACACATCTCCGAGGTTCACTCTCCTTTTTTGAAGCCACGATAAAACCACAAGGATTCCTACTTTGCTCCCCTACTTTCCCCTGGCCTTCCTAACTCCTCTCTTACCCCGCTTCTTCCCTCTCACTTTCTAATTTGCCCCTCTGTACTAATCTTTTGTTTTCAACTACTTTTAAGGTAATTTCATTGCAGCTGGAAAACAACCCACATCTTCTTCTTCCCTCATTCCCGAGCCGAGGGACCAAGGTCTCTCCTGGGCTCCTTGGAGCTGGGACCTTCCCCCCTGAGCTCATAAGCCCAAGCTGTGAGGATGGTCTATTTCCTAAGTCCTCCAAGTAGGCTGGGCTCTCCATGACGCCAGTCGGCTCCTCTTCCCTCGCCCCCCCTCTCCGCCCCACGTCTCATCCCCAAAGAAGCCTGAACTCCGTGGCCTCTGAAACTGTCTGTGCCTGGGTCTCCTCAAGGTCTCCGCCAGAATCCAAAATGTTCCTGACCAAAGTGGGGTCGGATCGGGGAAGACAGTACCTCTTTGCAGGCGTGAAGCTCCGGTCCCGCTGCCTGGGTCACCTGTAAGGCGGTCCCAGCCCAGAGCAGCAGCCGCAGAAGCCGGAGTGTGCGCCGCTCAGTTCTTCCCCTGCGTCCGGCGGAGGGATGGAGGCTGCGCCCAGGCTCAGCCATAGCGTTGTCCTGAGCTAGCGGCAGCAGCGGCTCAGGTGCTGCGGCTGCTGCTGCTGCTGGCAGAAGGCGGAAAAAAAGGGGAGGGAGGTTCACAGGGGGAGGATGCAAGGGGCTGGGCTGGCTTCAGTCACCTCCCTGCGGCTACGCCAAGGCCGCCCATCCTTCCTCCTGCCTCCTTCCTCTTCTCCTCCTACCCACGTCGCCTTGGCAACCGCCTCCTCGTTCCCTCCGCGCGAGTGGGTCAGGGACCACGAGCTCCTCTGCCGCTCACCTGCCGGTCGCCATGGCAGCCGCCGCCGCTGGCGCGCGCCGCGTGGGAGTGCGCGCGCCCGGGGACTGCAACCGGCCCAACAGGCGGGCACAGGGGGCGTGTAAAGAACGCAGTAGAAACATCCTCTAAGCCACTGCCACCAAACTCACCTTTTCCACTGCCCTGTTGGGTCATAGGCCTTTTATGAGCATCTCTAATTTTGCAGACATGGCGTTCGACAAATACTTATTTAGCACCTCCTGTGTGGAACGATAGAAGGCAGATTGAGACGCCATCTTACCTCCAGAAGTTACAGCTTGGAAGCGTGGCCCCGGTAGGTGTTGCTGCAACAGCCTCTTCTGGAGATCTTAACTTCCGTCCCACCAGATCCTTCCGTGCCTTTACAACCGGCTCTGTGCGAAGCCTTGAGACTGGCACAGTTAAACCGGTTTAGGCAAGGAGTGTTTGTGTTAGCCTGCAATTTTCTAAGCACGACCTTTGGGCTCTTCTGTCTCTTGACATCCTCAATTCTCTCATTGCTTTGAAAATTCCTTCTGTTAGATAACGAGGTAGAAGGAAATTCCTGGGTCATCTTTTAGGACTTCTTTCCCCAAATGAAGTCTTTTGCAGAAGTCCTGCACGCCAGGAGGCCGGCGTTTTTTCAACTAAGCCTCCCGAGTGCAAGTGCAGGGCCTCCCTGGTACACTCAGTGGCGCTTTCCCTCTGCGTTCCCAGGAGCTCCTTCCCAAGGGGTCCTCCGCGCTGCACCGCCAGGTGGCGCCCTCCTCGAAGGGAACTCACCTCAGTCACAGACGATGGGGTAGTTGCCTGGCAACCGAAACTGGGCGTTCCAAACAATTGGGACCCGGGATCCTCCGCGTGCGTCGTGTGCGGCTGCGCGGGCCCCCCACCCCTCACACCGGCGCTTTTTACCATGCCTTTCACCCGAGACCCTTTCCAGCACCCTACCTTCAATAACGATGATTCCTACTTGGGAAAACCCCGGGCTTCCAAGGTACTGTGGTTTTTTGCGCAGATTCCCACCAGGGTCGATGGCACTCTTCTTTCTGTTCGCCTAATGGGCAGAGATGGTAACTTAAAGGACTCTGGTGAGGACACTGAGTCAGGTACCGGACAAGTTTGCTTTCTGCCTGCCTTCTTGGCCCCATATTCAGGTTGGCTAACGTTTCAGAGGTGCTTTTGAGGAGAGCGAAGTAGAGCTGTAGCCCAGAGGAACAAGGGGCTCTCGTTGCCCAAAGCAATGCTGTGTAATGTGGCTTAAACAGGCTCAGGTCCCGCCAAACCACCCTTTGCCCTGTTTGGAAAACTGTTCTTTGAAGAGATGTGAGGTATGGAATGGGAGAGAGTCCCCTGGAAGCGGCCAGGTCATGCTTTATACGTCTTGCTTTCGCACCATCTCTGTCTTTTGGTTAATGCTGGAGTGCGTGTGTGTGTGTGTGTGTGTGTGTGTGTGAGTGATTTGGTAATTTAGATGATCTTTTTTTTTTTCTGGTAGAGGTATTTGGGATGCTTGAAGTGGTGCGAAATACAGTGGCAATTGTGGCTTAATAACAGGATCAAAGAGCTTCCTTTTGTTTATTCAACATTTATCATTTACCATATGCCAGCAGTCTGCTCAACACTGAGGATATATAGATGAATTACATATAGCTCCTGCTCTAGAGGAACTCTAGTAGGAAAGCTGACAACTGCAGCCGCAAGAATGCCTGCACAATAGGCGTTATGACAGAGTTATGCATTGTGTGTCAGAACTGGGAGCTTAAAGGAAAGCTTCCCAGAGCAGGTGAGTTTTCACATCCAAATACGGGTGAGCTGGGCCAGGTGAGGGAGGAGGTAGAATGTGAGTTAGGAAGAAGGAAACAAGAACCAGGCATTCAAGGCAGAGGAGGCAGCGGGTACCCATACATGGAAAGGAGAGAAAGAGTGGCCTGTTTGGGACCAGAGTCCAGAATGGCTGGAGCGTCATTGTGAGCTGGAGGAGGGGAGAGAGCAGGAGCCGGAGTGACCTTGTTGGGCTGGATGTGCTGTGTACACCATGCTAGTGAGCTAGGATTCCATCCTGGAGGCGCCAGGGCATCATGTCAGGATTTTAAGCACTGGAGTGACACAATCAATGGGTGTTTAGAAAGCACAGTGGCAGTGGACTGGGTAGAATGGGAGTTGGGACAAGGGGAATCAGCAAGGAAGCAGGAGCCTTGGGAGACAGCAATCTCCAGGAGGAATAACGGATCTAAAGCAGGGGATGACAGTGAGGTGCGGATGTGAAAAAGATGCAAAGGGCAGGTCTGATGAGACTTTGTGACTGGATATGGATGAGCCCAAGAGAAGGGACAAGTCGAGGATAGCTCCTAGGTTTCCGAGGACTTAATTGATACCATTTACTGAATGAGGGATCCAGAGGAAGCAGGTTTGGGGAAAAAGATGTTCAGATCAGTTATGTAGATGTTGTTTTTGTGGTAGGACTCTTAAGTGAGGATGAATAGCAGGCAACATGGTTGAGAGTTGTAGGTTGAAGATGTATATCAGGAAGTCAGAATAGCCATGTGTTGGTTGAAGCCACAAGAAGGAATGAGCTCCTCCAGTGAATGTAAGAATATGAAACACAAATGAAAACCTTGGAGAATGCACTAAGGGGCAGAGAAAGAGAAAGTAGTGCTGACAAGGGAGCTGAGCAGCAATAGCTAAAGGCAAGAGGAAAACCAGGAGGAGCTGGACCCACAGAGCATGGAGAGAACATTTGAGGGATTCTGAAGCGTGGTGCCAGAAACTGCAGCGGTTAAGTAGGATCAGGTCTGGAAAGGATCCACCTAACCTAGCTAAAGCTAAAGATCGTTAGCAAGAGCAATTTCAGTGCTTGCTTGAGGCCAGACTGCAGTGGCTAAAGAGGGGGTGGAAATGGGGAGGAAGTGGAGATAGTAAATGTTGACTCGTGAAGTCTATCTAGTTCTGCAGGGAAGGTGATAGAGTGTAGAGAGATAGTGATAATAGAATGAGAGAGAAGGTGAGTATAGGGGATGCCAGGATGGTTCAGGTCTGTCTGAAGCACAAGGAAAGGCTAGGTTTAGGGGGAAAAAGGTTATTCCTTTTTATTATTATTTTTGAAGTATAGTTGACATACAGTGTTGTATTCATTTCAGGTGTGCAACATAGCAATTTGACAATTCTATACATTACTCAGTGCTCACCACAGTAAGTGTGGTCAACACCTGTCACCGTACAACATTATTACAATATTATTGGCTATATTCCCTATACTGTACTTTTCATGCCTGTGACATTTTTGTTTTATAACTGGAAGTTCATATCTCCTAATTTCTTTTTTTTATAAAAATTTTTTAATAGTTTTTATTTATTTCTGAGACAGAGAGACAGCATGAGCGGGGGAGGGGCAGAGAGAGGGGGAGACACAGAATCTGAAACAGTCTCCGGGTGCTGAGCTGTCTGCACAGAACCCAATGCGAGGCTCGAACCCATGAACCACGAGATCATGACTTGAGCTGAAGTCGGACAACTGAGTCATTTAAACAACTGAGCCATTCAGGCGCCCCTGTTTCTCTTAATTTCTTCGCTTATTTCACTCATCTCTCTACCTACCTTCCTTTTGGCAACTTTCAGTTTGTTCGCTGCATTTATGGTGCTGTTTCTGCTTTTGTTTTGTTTTATTTTTCAGGCTCTGCAGGAAAGTGAAATAATATGGTATTTGTCTCTCTTTGACTTCTTTCACTTAGCAGATACCCTGGCTCCATCCATGTTGTTGAAAATAGCAAGATTTCTCTTTCTGATGACTGAGTAATACTCCATGTGGATAGATAGATAGATAGATAGATAGATAGATAGATAGATGATAGATAGATAGATGAATGGATAAAGAATAAAGATATAGGGGCTCCTGAGTGGCTCAGTCGGTTAGGTGTCTGAGTCTGGATTTTGGCTTAGGTCGTGATATTGCAGTTGGCAGGATTGAGTCCCACGCTGGGCTCTGTGCTGACAGCATGGAGCCTGCTTGGCATTCTCTCTCTGCCTTTCCCTCCTCTTTCACTCTCTCTCTCTCAAAATAAATAAACATTAAAAAAGAATAAAGATACATAGATATATAGATGTCACATTTTCTTCATTCATCTATCGATGGGCACTTGGATTGCTTCCATATCTTGGCTATTGTAAATAATGCTGCAGTGAACATAGTCCCTATATCTTTTTGAATTGGTGTTTTCATTTTCTTTGGGTAAGTACTCAGTAGTGGAATTATGGAGTTGAATGGTATTTCTATTTTTAATTTTTTCAGGAACCTGTTTTTCTCAGTGGTTGCAGCAACTTACATTCCCGTCAGTAGTGCACGAGGTTTCCCTTTTCTACACATCCATGACGACACTTGTTATTTCTTGTCTTTTTTTTTTTCTTCTGGTCTTTTTGATACTCACCATTCTGACTCACATGAGGTGATACTTCATAGTGGTTTTCATTTGCATTTTCCTGATGATTAGTGATGTTGAGCATCTTTACATATGACTGTTGGCCATCTGTATATCCCCTTCAGAAAAATGTCCATTCAGGTCCTCTGCCCATTTTTTAATCAGGTTTCTTTTTTTTTGGTGTTGAATTGTATAAATTCTTCATATATTGTGCATATTAATTATCAGATATATTATTTGCAAATATCTCCTTCCATTTAGTAAATCGTCTTTTCATTTTGTTGATGGCTTTTCTTTGTGAAAAAGCTTTTTATTTTGGTGTACTCCCAATAGTTTATTTTTGTTTTTGTTTCCCTTCCCTGAGGAGATATAAATATTTTGCTAAGGCTAATGTCCAAGAGATTATTGCTTATGTTTTCTCTTAGGAACTTTATGGTTTCAGGTCTCACATTTAAGTCTTTAATCCATTTTCATTTTGTTTCTGTGTATGATATAAGGGGCCCAGTTTGTTCCACATGTAGCTGTCCAGTTTTTTTTTCCCATCACCATTTATCAAAGAAACTGTCTTTTCTCCATTATATATTCTTGCCTCCTTTGTCATAGATTAATTGACCACAAAAGCATGAGTTTATTTTGGGGCTCTCTATCCTAGTCCATTGATCTATGTGTCTGTTTTTGTGCCAGTACTACATTGGTTGTTTTTTTTTTTTTTTAAGTTTATTTATTTGTTTGAATAATCTCTACACCCAGTGTGGGGCTTGAACTCATGACCCTGAAATCAAGAATTTCATGCTCTTCCAACCAAGCCAGCCAGGCACCTCAAGTACTGTATTGTTTTGATCACTATAGTTTTGTAGCATGTCTTGAAATCTGGGACTGTGGTACCTACAGCTTTGTTCTTCTTTCTCAAAATTGCTTTGGCTATTCGAGGTCTTTGTGGTTCCATAAGATTTTAGAATTATTTGTTGTAGTTTTGTGAAAAATGCTATTGGTATTTTGATGGGAATTGCACTGAATCTTTAGATTGCTTTGGGTAGTATGGACATTTTAACAATATTAAGTCTTCCAATCCATGAAGATGGTATATCTTTCCATTTGTGTTGTTTTCAATTTCTTTCATCAATGTCTTATAATTTTCAGACAAGAGGTCTTTCACTGCCTTGGTTAAATTTATTCCTAGATATTTCATTACTTTTGGTGCAGTTGTAAATGGGATTGTTTTCTTAATTTGTCTTTCTGCCACTTTGTTATTGGTGTATAGAAATAATGGATTTTTGTATATCAATTTTGTGTTCTGCAACTTTACTGAATTCATTTATTAGTTCCAATTGTTTTTTGGTAGAATCTTCAGGGTTTTCTATACATAGTATCATGTCATGTGCAAATAGTGAGTTTTACTTCTTCCTTACAATTTGGATGCTTTTTATCCCCTTTTCTTATACGATTGCTGTGACTAAATCTTCTAATACATGTTGAATAAAAGTGGTGAGCGTGGACATACTTATTTTGTTCCTGACCTTAGAGGAAAATCTTTCAATTATTCACCATTGAAATTGATGTTACCTGTGGGTTTTCATATATACCTTTATAATGTGGAGACACATTCCCTCTATACCTACTTTGTTGAGGTTTTTTTGGTCATGAACAGATGTTGTATTTTGTCAAATGATTTTTCTACATTAAGATAATCATATGGATTTTATCCTTCCTCTTGTTAATGTGATGTAACATATTGATTGATTTGTGAATACTTAGCCACCCTTGCATTGCTGGAATAAATCCCACTTGGTCATGGAGAATGATCCTTTAAATGCATTATTGAATTTGGTTTGCTAATATTTTGTTGAAGATTTTTGCATCTATGTTCATCAGGGATATTGGCTTGTAGTTTTTGTTTTGTTTTGTTTTCATTTGTAGTGTCTTTGTCTGATTTTAGTATCAGGGTCGTGCTGGCCTTGTAGAATGAATTTGGAAGTTTTCCTTCCTCTTCTAGTTTTTGGAATATCTTGAGAAGAATGGGCACTAACTCTTCTTTATTTTCTTAAAATCTTTATTTTTAAAAAAATTTTTAATGTTTATTTATTTTTGAGACAGAGAGAGAGCATGAGCTGGGGAGGGGCAGAGAGAGAGGGAGACTCAGAATCCAAATCAGGCTCCAGGCTCTGAGCTGTCAGCACAAAGTCTGATGTGGGGCACAAACTCACAAGCCATAAGATCATGACCTGAGCTGAAGTCGGACGCTTAGTAATTGTCATCCAGGCACCCCTGGGTATTTGTGTTTCTTTCAGGTTTTTTTTTCCTTCTAATTGATTTCTAGTTTCACACCATTGTGGTCGGGAAAGTTGCTTGTTGTGATTTCAGTCTTCTTAAATTTATTGAGACTTGTTTTGTGGCCTAACATGTGACCCATCTTGGAAAATGCTCTGTGTGCTCTTGAAAAGAATTTTTAATTCTGGTGCTTTGAATGGAATGTCCTGTATATATCTATTGGGTCCATCTGATCTAATGTATCATTCAAAGCCATCATTCCTTGTTGGTTTTCTTTCTGGATAATCTATCTGTTGATATAAGTGGAGTAAAGTCCCCTAGTATTATTGTATTACTATCAATTTCTTTCCTTATGTCTGTTAATATTTGCTTTATGTGTTTAGGTGCTCCTGTGTTTCGTACATAGATAATTGCAATTGTTATATCCTCTTGTTGGATTGATCTTCTATCGCTATGTAATGCCCTTATTTGACTCTTGATACGGTGTTTGTTTCAAAGTTTATTTTGTCTGGGGGAGGAGCCAAAATGGCAGAACAGCATGGAAGTCTTTTTTCCATCTTGCATACATGAAATACAGCCAGGTCAACCCTAAACCTAAACCATCCTGCACACCTAAAGTTTATTTTGTCTAATATAAGTATTGCTACCTGGCTTTTTCCCCCTTCCATTTGAATGGAATATGTTTTTCCATTCATAAGAGTTATCCTTGGGTAAAAGGAACATCTCTTCCTTTGAGATGGAAGGACATTGGATGTGAGGATGGTATTCCTGCTTGATAGTCTTGACTTTCTCAATGAAAGACAGTCTCATTCTTCTACTGAATGATGACATAAAAAGGCTTATGTAGCTTTTGAGGAATGGAAGGAAATCTGCCTATGCTTGCATCATTTATTTGTAGTTTTCTTATTTCATTTGTCATCTTTTTTGGTGATAGCACACTGCCTGGTACATACTATTCAATTAATGTCTAGCTGACCTGAGTCACACAACACTTTGCCATATATAGAGGGGAGGAGAGTTCCAACACTGGATAAGTTGAATTTGATTTCTACTAGGTTGGAGTTGTACTCGGTAGAATTCAGTCATCATTCAAACAGTATTTCATTTTTGAATGCCATGTGTTAGGCTGCTGTTCTAGACACTAGGGATACAATATAGCTTTACATGTAATGAAGAAATCAGTTATGTGCTTTTCACATTCATGCTTATGGGGTTGTATTTAGAGGACTGACTAGCCAGTGTATTTTTTTTAAACATTTCTGCAGTCACAATAACCCTACCCTGCTTACTGATATTTTTCTCTTCCTGCTTAGTCACTGCATTCTCCTGATTCTCCTTTCTCCGATTGCCTCTCTTTCCTCCCCCTCCCCCATTATAATACTGTGCAATCATGAGCCCTTTTGGCCACACTCCTTTTGCAGGCTTCAGCTACTACTTCATGTGGATGACCCCCAGACCCCTACGACTTGTTCTGAGCTCTCCTCCGACTTGCACACTTCCCATTTTTCTACCTGTTGACTGCATTCAGATGTCTTGCCTTTTCTTCAAACTCAGGACATCTAAACCTGAGCTCATCATCTTGTCTCCTCTGCACTTTTTACCCTCTGTCCCACTTCACCCCTTTCCCTGTATTCCTGGCCTACTTCTGCCAGTTGTAAGATTGAAAACTTAGGAGCATCAAAGCCTGCAAATCTTGCCTCATATTTGTTCTTCCCTTTGAAGATATCCCTCTGAGGTTCAGTTAACATAGGATGGAATAAGGAGATGGATATCACTGAAGCCATCACATCAGCAAGGCCTCCTGTAACCAGGTCCTGTGTGTGGTTTCTCTTTTGCAGAAACTGCCATATAAGAACCCAACTCACCTTGCTCAGCAACAGGAACCCTGGAGTCGGCTCAACTCAACTCCCACAATCACCTCCGCGAGGCGGGATATTTATTTTTTTGATCCTGAGGTATCTAATATTGAAATGCTATTTCTCTTTACATCCGCTTAAGACTCATGACTATCATTTCTGGAAAGCTAGTCTGTCCTTAACTGCATCAGCATCTTTATTTTGTCCCCAAACCAAGATCCTCCCAAATCCAAAACCAAATAGCAATTTATCTGGCTTCTGGGAAGGTGGAAGGCTTGGGTTTTGCTCCAGTTGATTATCTGGAGCAAGCTGTGTTCTCACCAGACTTCTCTTCCGATTGAACCATAAATGAAGTAAGGCCCATTAAGCCCACCTGAAGGACAGTATAATTATTTCCATATCTTTAGTAAGAACTCACCCTTCCTTAGGCCTAACCATGACACAATTCTATATTGAAAGAGTTAAGATGTCTTTGGTGTGTAAGGAGTTGGTGGATCTCAGGCATAAAATGGGTTCACTCTGCTTTTGCAGAAAAGTAGAGCCCAGCAGAACCTGACTAGAGTTTGGGTAGAGGTGGCAAGTTAACCTGGGGGGGTGGGGGTGGGGTTGACTTCCTCTGTAGATACCAAAGGATGACCTGGACTTCCGCTTAGCAGCCTTGTACAACCACCACACAGGGACATTCAAGAACAAAAATGAGATACTCTTACATCAGGAGACCACCCAGGATACCCATGGGTAAGTGGTGGAGGTAGAGCCTCTCCATCTTAAGGACAATGCCATCCAGTCAAGTATGGTAAAGTGTTAACGTGAGAAAAAACAAAGATAACCAAGAGGTACTCATTTGTATACAGATTTCTATATTTTTCTTACATCTGTATATATTTTATGATCTAAAATGAGTAGCAATCCTCCAGGATTGTGCTTATCTGTATACACAAACAAAAGCTTCAGTTAATTCAACTGAAAAAGATAAAAACGACCTTTGGCTGCATTATTTCTGAGACTGCATGCAACTATCTTCCCCTCCTCACCTTTCTCCTGATTGATTTCACTCTCCCCTGTTCTTCCCCATACCATCTTCTAGAATCATCAAGACCCAATTCCCTGGAGAACCTTTACCCCCTCCTCTGCCACCTTCCATCACTTCCCAGGCTAACATCAGACACTGGATCAACCCTAAGAAGGAGTCTATCCACAGCATCCAGGGATCCATAGGTAAGGGTTAGAAGACTATGGGGGCAGATGGGTGGTACAAGAGTTTTTTTAAATGGACCTAGGAATCAGGGAGTTGAGTTGATTGGCCACTAGGGAACTTCAGGGATAACTTAGGATCTTGGAATAGCAGTGACTAAGTTGGCATATATCAGGCTAAACCCAGGGGACATGCTGCCTATAAGCAAGAAAATGAATTCAACTTTTCAGAGCCTTTAACTCAGTCTTAGCTCTAGGGGACAAAAATTCTAGCAAATGGTAGAAACCTAGGAGTGAAAGACCGATAGCTGTCTCCCATCAGTCCTCTCTATGTGCCAGTTTCCCCAGCTGTCACAATAACCTTCTCCACAGTACCCAGAAATGTATGGATTACAGGTTCCCAGAAAAGGCAAAAGATTGAAGTTCACAGCCTACTCCTTCTTCTCTTTTCTCCACAGTGTCCCCTCACACTGCAGCCACCAATGGAGGCTACTCCCGAAAGAAGGATGGTGGCTTTTTCTCTACCTAGTGTTGACAGGCCCCTGGACTAATTAATCATAGTGGAACATCCTGTCGCCCACCTCCATTAAATAGATTTGTGCCGGATGAAGCTTGAAGTGTGTTACCCATGGACTAAAAGTTGACACTTGTCTACTCTTAAAATATGGAAGTTTCCCAGTTTCTAGAAATTAGTCCTGCTGGATATATTTGCAATTTGGAGTCATCTTGCTGAAAAGATAAGGATTTAGAAGTCATTCCAAACATAGATATATCCATTCATCATTTCTTGCAAACTTTTATATGTCAGGCACTGAGCTAAGTGTTGGGGAAACAGGAATGGACATAGCGTATATTCTTAATGAGCTTATACCACCATATTCTGGCAGTTCTATGTGGCATTAATTGTTATGATGTCACACACAACATATTTCAGACCAAGTGGATTTTGTCATCTACTGGCCTCTACTTTGCCATGAGGACTCCATCTCTCTGGTCATGGCTCCTTGCCATTGTTCATTCTCTAACTCTGCTGTCTTCTTGCCTGGGAGCCAATTCCCTTTTCTTTGTCCATTTGTGCTATGAAATACAGCCAGTTCTTCTAAACATGGTTCAGTAACCTGGTGCTTGGGCTTGAGGGGACCTAAAAACTGATGCATTATGTGGTTTCTAAAATTACAAGTCACTCAGGGGAAACCTGCTGTTAAATTGGGCAAGAAATGGAAGACCTTTTAGAATACTGTAAATTCCCATTTCTAAGTTTGGACAGCATATGCATTATTTTCTTTTTAATTTTTTAATGTATGTTTATTTTTTAAGAGACACACAGCAGGAGTAGGGGAGGGGCAGAGAGAGAGGTAGGCACAGAATCTGTAGCAGGCTCCAGGCTCCCAGCTGTCAGCACAGAGTCCAACCTGGGCTGGAACCCACAAACCATGAGAGCATGGCCTGAGCTGAAGTCAGACACTTAATCGACTGAGGCACCTAGGCGCCCCCAGCATATGCATTATCGAATAATTCAGATATGAAAGAACTTCCTGTTATTCAGGTACACATGGTCCTTAAATTCCACCAAACTATCACAGCCCCTCTTCCACAGAGACACTCCAACCTATTCAGATAGTATCTGCTGCCAAGTGGCAATATGAAGTTTCAATTCTCATTATTTATAATGGCCGAAAGTGGCAGAGGGGTGATCCCCCAGATAATCATCTCATGCAGGTTATTTGATACTGAATATTTAAAAATTTATTACCGTGACCAATACCTCAAGCTTTTTAAAAATATAGACTTAAAATCTCCCTAATAATTCTAATTCAGTAAATCTGGGGCGGGTCCTTGGAATCTGAGTGTTTATAAGTCTCCAAGTTTTCTTATGGACACACACACACGCACATAACACCTATAGCCTTTAGTGACAGACGCTGTATAGTGTGCCTCTAGACCAGGGGGCACCAGTGTTGGTACCATACAAGGGTTCATCACAAGTCGGGCCTCAAAGAAAAAAGGAAGGGGACTAAAAAACAAACACTGCAGCAGCAAACAAGGCTTCGTGCGCTTCCAGCTCCGAAGGGTGGGCCGACATCTCCTTCACCTGCACCTTCCGGAACCTCGTCAGCGCCCCTGCCGCCGCCGACTGTAATCGTTTAGCCCCAGTGCCACTGGCGGCCGTGCCCCAGGACCGGGCTCAGATCAGAATCGCCTCGATAATCAGTGGCCCGGGACTAGCCCGGCCTCGTCTATCTGATCAATTCATCACTTCTGAGCGCCGGGCCCGGTAAGATCGGCTCCGGGACCGCGGCGTCGCCGCCGCCAAAGGGGCCTCGCTGCACAGCGCCCCCGAGGAGGGGGGCTTCGCAGGAGGGGAGCTTTTCATTTCAGGTCGGCCCCGCGGGGCATAGGGTCACAACCCGATCAAATAAGATCAAGGTGTAGGCGGGGGAGGGGCTCAGGGGCGGGCGCACACACTCGCCTTGCACGCCCCACGCGCACATTCACAGTCATGCGTCCACTCACACTCGGCCCACACGCGCCTTTCACGCAACACCAAGGAAACACAGAAACCACTCTCGCCCCAGGCCGCTCTCCCTCCAAGAGGAGCGGAAGTCCGCATCCTCTTTTAAAGCCCTCTGCCCCTCCCCCGCCTCGGAGGATTCTGGGAGGAACCACTGAGCAGGGGGCGTCGTGCGGCATCCGTTCTGCTGCCCTCGCCTGGCTCGGAGGGGAATCCAGGCCGGAGGGAAAGGCTGGACAAAATCCAGCAATACTAAATCGTGCTTGTCTTTTGATCTTGGTGCAGCTACATATTTATATCCATATCTCTAGGGTTTTTTTGGTCTTCGACCCAAGGATATAAGATGATTCAGTCTCAGATTTATAGGTGACTGGCTAATTTCCCATGGAGAAGGCAAATCCTGGTCATTAACCAGTATCAGGTTCCCCAGGATTTCCTACCCCTCAGGGAGAAGGAAAACATCATTCTACCAAAGGGAAGGGTGAGGTTACTTAAATCCGAAAGCTTGGTAGTCAGGATGATGGGGTGTAGGAAGGCATATCCCTGTCCTCATTCACAAGAGCCCTCCTTCTACCCGAAACTTGATGCTGTGGCAGCCATATTGCTGAACCTTCACTTTCATGTCTATTAAAGCATGTCTAACTTTCAAACTCCAGAATGAGTAGTGAAAAAGAAGTAGTGATTACATAATTAGAATTAGCATCTTTCCTATCAGGGAACACAATTTTAATCTGTTACCATCTCTTTTTTCAATGAGAAAGTTTATGTGTGAGAGTAAGATAAATCAGAAAAATTCTGTGAATTTATAACTGTGCCAGTCCCACCGTGCACTTATAAACAAATAGGGGGAAAGTATCCATTTATGTGCCAGAATCCCATTGGCTCAAGGATTGCCTAGGTGCATCGCTGGTTAACCTGATAGCCTCATCTGAATGAAGGAGTTTATGGTAACGGAAAATAATACCTGTATTTTAACAGCAATGGTAGATAAAAGTATAGAAGAGCACTATCTTCCTTATTTAATATTCCTCAAAACATATATATATCATACTGATACATGAGCTGATGCATGTATCAGCTCCCCCAAAGGAGAAAATTATGTGCTCAAATTCAGAACTATATCATATATTTGGTGACCATCACAATAGGGTAACAGGAATGAAGGTATTCACTGATGTAAACTAAAAAAGCATACTACAGGCAGAACCCAGCAGAGTATTGAACAAAATTCAATGAATTCATGTGACAAATAAAATAGACAAAGATGGTAGGGAAAGGAATTTTATTTTCAAGGATTTGTGCAGACAATGGTGAATAAAAAATTGTATTTCAGCTATAAAAGGCTGACTTCATTCCACCCTGGCATTCAGGGTTTATGGTGATGCCAGTTTGAATCTGAGGCAATATTGCTATCCCCATTCACCTACCCCAAGACTTCCTTAGGGGAACAGCTTCCTATAATTTTCAGTCAAAATATATATGACCTATCAACCAAAGTAATGAATTAAATGGGTTTCCGCTTATCCACTTACATAAACGCAAGAAATGAAATAAGCTGTGCATTTGTTTCTTGTTGCAAATTACCTTCATCCTGTGAGCTTTTTGGTACATTCTCGTATGAAAACACTTCAAAATATAACAATATAGGTCAAGATGACCTACCCAGGAGGCTGTGAAAACTGGTTTGAACAACTACAGCTGTGAAATGACAGGAGTTTAAAGTGGAAGCAGCTCTACTCACCCAGCTTAGAGACATTAGCCCCGTTGGAAAACAAGTCATTAAAGCTACAAAATAACAAGTGCAAAACGTGCTGAACCTGTATTTCCAGGGAGTGGCATTCCTGCTGGCCACCAGGGCCAAATTCACACCTACAAGGTGTAACTCTTCCTTTCTGTTCCAATAGATTTCCTTTCCCTCGTGTGAAACATCCTCAGAAGGGACACTGGAAAACATACTAATCATTGAAATGTACCCTGTGGGCCAATTCCCGAAGAGATAAAAGCACAACTCTGAGAGGATGAGATGTGTAGTGTTTACTTGGTGACTTGCTACACCTCTAGAAACCCTCAAAGCACTAAACTACCTGTTTTGGAACCTAAACTTCCTAGCAGCTTTTCTTTGGGGATAAGACAAAAAGACAATTTCCTGCCACACAGGGGTCAACCACAGCTAACGTGTCCACAGTCAGGTTTTACTGTAATGGACGATTCAGTTGGTTCCTATGTCTATGCCTGCTTTTTACAGTAATGTAATTTTAGACCAACTCTTTTTCTTTTCTTTTTTAACAGAGAAGTTGTCCCTTCAAATGTTGAGTCATCTAAAATGATTTGCGCAAGAGTTACCATACTCCATGGAAAAGCCCATCAATCTCCCTTGCAAACATCGGTTTTCCTTTACTCTAGAAAACACCCTCATTTTTAATCATGGATTCTGTGAACTATCCAAATGTGCCTATGAATATCAGCAACTTCTCTCATTTGAATTTATCGTGTTTTTATAATACAAAGAATTTCCAAGGGAAAAGCTAAAAAGTACTGCAAGATGAGAAAAACTAAGAGTCGCCCAAGAAAAAACAAGTAACCAATTAAAAACTGCCATTATAATCCAGACTTAAACACAGAATAAGGCTGTGTCTTGGACAACATGACAAAATGTCCAACTAACATCACAATAAATCCTTATACTGGATGACTTTACTAGTGTATGAATTATATACTAGATTTCTTTTACCCTAACTGCAAATATATTAAAAATTGTTTCCTCAATACTTTCTCTTTCCCCTAGTGATGGCATTTAAAACTGAGTAACACTACTTAGCACTCAGTAATTTAGAATATATAAAAAGGCTTTAGAAAAATTGCAACAGTAGATTTAGTTTCCATATACCATTTGATGGCGTGAAATCTCCTTTGGGGCTACTGGTGAACAGAACATTTCTCCCTATCTAAGTTACTGCTTTCTGGTCTCATCCCAGACAGATAATTCTCAAATCTTACGTAGGCCCAGATTTTCTTGGCAAACTCTTGGGCTGCCAGCACCTAGCACAACTATATCATCTGTTCTCTTTTTCCAATGAGGACTAGGCCTCTCTTATATTCCCAGAGGAGTATTTGAAAGATAAATTTCCAAAGCCAAGAATTTTCTTGGCGTTGTAGAACTCCTCGTTCCCACCCACCCACCCACCCTGTCCCCAACAATTTGCCAAATGCAAATCAAACAGTGAAAAAGAAAAGTCAAGTCTTGAAAATTCTCTCTCCTTCCAAGAGGTGTGAACACAGCCTATGTCCTTCCCTAATGAGTCTCTGTTTGAAAAGCTCCTGATGAGGGACTGAAGAACAAAATAGGTGACAGGTTTTTGTGCAGGAGGTATATGTAATCTTATCACCGTGGGGTGTAATTTATCTGGACATTATATGCTCTCTGCTGAGAACTGATTCACACACAGATCAAAGGAAGTTGGCTTCCTCAAGTCCCCTGAAGCATAAATAATGTTTGTAACCATGAGGAGTTTTCCCCACATATGGCAGGAGCAGATGCTGTGGTGTCATCTTGGGGACTTTGATGATTTTAGCTGAGCTCTCTTACGCTGGGCCCAGGCCCCGGACAGGTTCTTCACCCTCATCCTCTTGGTTGGCAGCTGATGAGATGGGTGCTTTGGAATTCATTTTACAAACAGGACGTAAAAGGCCATTACAACACAGGCGATTGCCACGGCAGCGTGCAGCCTGGTTCCGATCACAGCGGCTGGCAGACCAAAGTAGAAAGAGAAAAGAAATCACACCTTGCCCTTCACGTAAGTCCTCACTTTCAAGATGATACTCTGAAATCTCTAGTTAAGAGACCTATCAGGGTTCTCAAGAACCCACCCAGGAATGCATTTAAATACTATCCTTAAGCTCTAGGTTCTAGGTGAATATACTGTTTGTTTATATTTTGCTCTATTTTGAAAAGAGATTTAGATAGGTAGGGTTTATCTATAATAAAAAAATGAAAAAGCCTCTGACTTAATGAAATCAAAACTTATAAGAGACTCCAATATATTCTTCCCAGAAATTCATAAAAACTTTTCATGGGGAAAATACTCCAATCTAAAATTCTTTAACTTACCTATTTTTACTCCACGGAGAATATTAAAATTACCTGATGCTAAAATAAACAATTACGTAAATGTGGAACCAAATACAATGCAGCCTATCCCCACCCCTACTTTGTAGCACCTTACTATCCAGCTACAATCTTACCTTTGTAAAACACACCCCAAACTCCCTTCTTCTCCGATAGCAGCCAGGTTTTGAGACGAGGTACTTTCTTGAAGTAAGCACAGGTGCAAACAAAAAGCAAACCAAACACCAGGATCCCATCCAACGAGTACACTGTTATAGAAAGAAAAAAACAAACAAACACCCAAACCTTTGGTGCTAATCTTGCTTGCGACAGGTGAACTCACTTCAGAACTCAAGAACAGTGTGATATAACATCAAGACAATAAACACAACTGAGAATGCCAACCCTTGATAAGAGGAAGCCCAAATCCTGGGACTAACAAAGTTCCTTTATCGTTCCTCAAACTGCTTGTAGACAAGCCCTGTACAGATTTCACTGCACCATCTCCTCCTCTTTCAAGAACTACAAGTCCTGAGAAGAGGGTATCAGTTTTATGCAGAATCAACCTCCCAGGAATGGCCAGTAGTGATAACAGGTTGAGAGAGGTGTAAGAATCCTTGGAGCCTGAGCTGAGGAAAGTACACATGTTCTTATGTGTAAAGTATTTATGATAAATCACTCCTGTGATAAAGGAGAGCTAGATGTTTACCCAAGTCTCTCCAATCTGCATTTGCTGGTGATGAATACATTAAAGCAAAAAGTAAAGCTTAATGGAAATAGCAAGAGTTAGAATTCATAAAATTACAGAGGTGCCTGGGTGGCTCAGTCCATTAAGCATCCGACTTCAGCTCAGGTCATGACCTCAAGGTTTGTTAATTCAAGCTCTGCATCAGGCTCTGTGCTCAAAGCTCAGAGCCTGGAGCCTGCTTTGGATTCTGTGTCTCCCTCTCTCTCTCTCAAAAATAAACATTAAAAAATTGTTTTAAAAAATAAATAAAACTACAATTATCCTATGCTTATATCACACCTCATGCATAGTATTCTACTTACAAACCAAATTTCTGTTAGGATAGCAAAAGATTCTTGTAAAAAAAAAAAGTATCTGAGGCTTCAACATAGTGGAACATTTGTGAAAAAAAGGCTTTCAACAATTAGTTCTATTTCTTACATATGTAAAATAAGCTATTTCTTGTTCATGTAAGCACAATGAGGCAACTAAAAAAAAATCAGATCACAAAAGGAGGGAGGGTAACTAAAAATTACTTAGTAATTATTATGCATCAGATGCTATTTCCTGGTTCAGATGACTTCTTCCTCCAGGTGATGTACCTTCTGGTAATGTAACTTCTGATACTGTGCTTAGTAACCTCAGACCTATGACTTACCCACGAAGCTCCAAAAGGATATTTTATACAATATCTGCCAGTTCAGGACCAGTCTATCTCTCTCCAGTAAAACTATCTCACAGCCAGGTGTCATATGATAAAATGTCCAGTAAATCAACACATACACTAAGTTCTTATGATGAATGACACCTTAATGTGTTACTCTTTTACAAATTCTTGCAGACAATGCCGAACTCACATGGAGGTGAAATTTGAGTCTCCACTGCCAGGCTTACAGAAAATGTACTTTTGAGAGATGCTTTCCTGTACCCTTCATATCATACCAAGAGGCCTTCTCTTCATTCCTGTAAAGTTGACTAAAGACCATAAAAGCCCTGCTTCCTGCCCGTCCCTGAAATTCCGGAAATCATCTCTATAAAGTGTATGAAGATGTCTGGAAAATTAGGTCGGATAAACAGGGTTGCAATTGCCACATCGTTTAGAAGAGGCACTGTCTAAATCCAACCCTTGTAACACTAGCCAGGGTCTCCGGGTGGGATCACCCAGGCAGGACTTTAGAATCAAACATAAGATAGCTTTCTGGCGAACTTTTTTTTTTTTTTTTAGTAGTATTTCCTTCCAAAAAATGTGAGGCTTGACATTCTCCGTGATTTCTTGATCCTCCCGACAAGCCTACGTAGGGGGCTGGGAGGAGGGTCCTCTCTTTTTCCTGGTGCTAAAGCAATAGTTCAACCGAGCCTGGCATGCCCAAGAGTCTTGCAAGGGCCAAATCGAACTTCTAGGAAGGAGAAAGAGAAAGTACGGAGTAGAGACCCGGGACGTGGGCACATAATGATATACATTTCTATACGGGCACAGGACGGGGGGACCCGCGGAAAGACTTGGGGGACGAGCGTTAGGGGCGCCGAGAGGCCAGGCAGGGCTAGGCTGAGAGGGGGCGGGGAGAATGGCCACGTCAGTCCGGGTCCCGCCCGCCACGTTTCCCCTCGTCCTTTACTCCCATTTTGCACTCTGGGCATTGGCTCTCACCGTTCGTCATGGCGGCTGGGCCCGGGCCTGGCTAGAGGGTCCGGGATCAGCTGAGGGTGGCAGCGGCGAAGACTGGGGAACCCAGCTCGGTGTTGACACTTCCCGATCGGGGCCGCGGCGACGGGTAGGACGCGTAGTACGCAGGCGCAAGGGCAGAGAGGCGAGCGCCGAACGCAATCAGGAGTGGCTAGCTGATTCCCAAGCTACGGGACTGGTGTGGGTCGTGGCGCTTGCTCGCGGTCGCAAGCCTAAGAAGAGCGCCGTCCGAGAGGCTTCCTAAGTGGCCATGGTAACCAGCTTTCTTCTGCGCGTCCTTGCAGCAGTGGTGCTGGGGGTGTAACCTGACCTTTCGCGTCAGTGTAGTTGGAAAGGTAAAGCTTGCAGCTTTGCACTTTATTTTGCGCTGTGGCAGCTGGTGTGTGTGTCGGTGTGTGTGTTTGTGTGTACGCAACAGCAGCCTTCCTGTGATGAAGAGGTCACGGTCCCGCGCTTCCAGTTAAGAGAACCCTGACAGCAGGGGTCATGAGGCGGCTCCTGCGGACTCCAGGACCGCTTTTGCTTTGTGGCCCCTTTCTTTCCTTTCCTTTTCTTTCTTTCGTTTCTTTCTTTCCTTTCTTCCTTCCTTTTTGCTATCAGATATAACAGAATTACCCTCCCCCCATTTTTATTGAGAAATAAGTGACCTAGTCACTTCTTTCTTACTCCTAATGGAAGTCAGAATAATTAGGTTCCGCCTGAACTTTCGGAATGAGGTAAGAAACATAACGGAAACAGGACATATATTTCAGATCTTAAAGCTCCACTCTGTCGGGAAATATTCAGATAATTGCCTGTTTGTTTCTGTGGATATTTCTTTAAACTTTCAGGAGAGCCTCGATGATCTCCTGCGTTTAGTTAAATGCTGGGGTCAAGTTGGCCACTTTAACCAGAATTTGGCAATATCTGGACGGCGCTTCTCACAAAACTTTCACAAGCTGAGGAAAGATACCAGTTTAATGATGACGTAAGAGAGGCAGAGACAAAGCCGTAGGTTCCATTCTGTAAATCAAAATCTTTAATTGTGCACTGCTCGACCTGCTTTATTAAAATAAGGGCAAAAGTGCGACTCAGTCTTCCCAGGCTGAAATTGTAAGTAAGGTTACCAGTCTATAGCGGTTGACAAGGTCCCAAAGGAGCTCTGTGCCCCTCTTGCTGCAGTGCCATCTGCTGACTGCAGCCGGCTTGGTTACAGAAAAAAAGCTACCAAAATGCCTCCTTCTAAGAGCTGGAGTAGAGAGGCAAGCCACAAAAAGTCTGATGGAAGACAAACTCCTTGCAAAAAATACGCATCAATGCAAAAGAAAAAAAAAAAGATATAGGGGACAAAATCTAAGACAAGGCTAGATATGTTAATGCACGTACATACACACACAAATCCCCCTGCCCAAATGAACTGCTTAGGATCACTCAAAAATAATTGAGTTTTCCCTAATTGTCTTGGCCTTTGAACCTTTCATCAATAGTTATTTAAAACAACATCAGCACTAATATTACTAGCAACTGACTGTTAACTCCCTGCACCATGGCTGGATAGAACCCAAACCAAGTCCTAAATAAATTCATGTTCACCAATTTGGATTTAATCATATAGCTCATCTTCAGCTAAAAAAAATTCTGTGTTTTGGATCCTGTTGAACTGTTCTAGCCTCCCTGACCTGCACCTAATTGTTCTCTTTATTCAAGTTCTTCTACCTAAACATAGATGTTCCTAGGAAACCTGCACCCTCTTTTTCTCATTATTAACTCTCACTTGGTGAACTATTCTGTTCATGGTTTCAACTGCTACCTCTTTGAAATTTCTTTTTTGAAATATATTTTTAAATATTTTGTTTTGAGACTCAGGCTCAAACTCACAAACCATGAGATCGTGACCTGAGCTGAAGTCGGACACTAAACCAACTGAGCCACCCAGTACCTCATCTTTGTAGAGTTCTCAAATTGATGTCCTATCCAAGCTCCAGCCCTACATTTCTAATAGATATTCTCCTGATATCTGAAATGTTTAAAGCCAAACGCAATTCCTTCTCACCAATTTCCCAGGTTGTAGTGTTAATATTCTTTTCCCCCTAATCACTAAAGTTTAAATTTGTAAATTATCTTTGAGTTAACTAACTTTTTTCAAAATGTCAGATTGTTCCCTTTTCAATCCTGCAGCCGTCATGTTAGTGGTTTTACCTTTTCAGTCTTCTTGAAGCATCAATTTTATCCTCCAGTAGTGAAAACTTACATTAGTATATAACATTTTGACATTTCAAAAGCCAAACACACCTTTTTATATGATCTTATTTAATCCTCACAAGTGCCTTATTACCCTATTTTAGAGATAAAGTGAGCTTTATCATAAGATACCCAGTATCATGCTCAAACAGTAATTCTGGTTTTCTGAACTAAGGACTAGAAAATTGTGCTCCAAATCACAACTGCTATTTCTTGTAACAGGAACCACTGCCTGGTAAATATTGTTGAGTTTCTTACCTGCTATTCATGGCCTTATTGCAGCATTTTCCACCATTCTGCTGTGTAGACTTTCAGCTTCAGTTGTGAAAAGACTTTTCTGTGTTCTTCAGATGTACTCTTTGCTTTCACAGTTTTGGCTGATGCCATTTACTCTTTAAAAAAATTTTTTTTAATGTTTATTTATTTTTGAGAGAGAAAGAGACAGAGTGCCAGTGGAGGAGGGGGTAGGGAGAGAGGGAGACATAGAATCTGAAGCTGACACCAGGCTCTGAGCTGTCAGCACAGAGCCTGACTTGGAGCTTGAACTCAAGAACCCTGAGATCATGACCCGAGCCAAAATCGGACGCTCAGCCAACTGAGCCACCCAGATGCCCCTCAGGCCATTTACTCTTTTGGTGATACGTCTATCTCCTTATTTTGTACTAGAGGCTGGAAAGGCATGTAGCATGTCAATAAAAAATAAATTGCACCCCAATTTTTTGTCATTCTCTGAAAGATATCTTTTTCCCCCATCACGCTCAGAATTTAGGAATAAAGTTTGAGGACAAAGAAATTACAGTTAAGGGCAGAGAAGAGTGATTGTTTAGTTGGCTAATTACTATTTCAAAGGACAATGTCTTACCCTGATTAAGTAGTTATTTTTTTACACTGCTCAGAACTTACACATTTCTGTTTCTTCTTTTTCCATGTGTCTCTCTTCTTCTTCCTACTCTTTCTTCCCACTTTTTACATTTATGACCTTTCTTCTCTCTCTACTACATTTCTTCTTTTCCAGGTTTTATAAAGCATTTTAGCTTTTCTATTGAATAAAATTAATCTCACCAGATCTTTGTTTGAAAACTTGCTATATTGAGAATTTTATATTTGGGGCACCTGAATGGCTCAGTCAGTTGGGCGACTGACTGTGGCTCAGGTCACGATCTCACAATTCGTGAGTTCCAGCCCCGCATTGGGCTCTGTGCTGACAGCTCAGAGCCTGGAGCCTGTTTCGGTTTCTGTGTCTCCCTCTCTCTCTGCTCCTCCCCCATTTGCGCTCTGTCTCTCTCAAAAATAAACATTAAAAAAAATTTTTTTAAGAATTTTATATTTAAGACTATTATATTCTGTTTTCTCTCTTTAAAATTGGGTTGTATTGGTTGCTCCTTTCTAGGGTTGTTGAAGTTTAAATGAATTACTATTTACAATAATAGCTGGCATGAAGTAAGTGCTCCATAAATGCTAGTTACTACTGTTGTTGTTGTTGTTGATTTGTTTAAAAAATATTAACCAGTGTCTACTATTTACTGAACACTTTGCTAGGTTTTGCAGGAATAGAGGCAAAAAGAAGTCTCTGTATTGGGGACAATAGATGAATAAACACATTTAATAAAGCACAGGGATTATGTATATAAAGACATTATCTTTGATCTTCATACTTCTGCAGGTTATTTTTATTATTTTTTGTTTGTTTGTTTAGAGAGAGAGAATGTGAGGTGGGGAGAGAGGCAGAGAGACAGAATCTTAAGCAGGCTCCACACTCAGCATGGAGCCCTATGTGGGGCTTGATCCCACGACCCTGGGATCATAACTGAAATCAACAGTTGGACACTCAAACGACTGAACCACCTGGGAGCTCCTGCAGAATATTTTTAAAATGAGAAATCTGAGACTCAAGGGACACAGGTGACATCCCACGTCCAGTTAGGATCCAAACCCAAGTCTGTCCGACTTCAAAGCCCCCTTCCCCTTGTTTTCACACTGCCTCAAATGAGGATACTTTCCACTGATACTAATCTATGATGGTTTTGTTCCAAGCATTAGTGTGTCTGTCACACTGGGAAAACATCATAGCCTCACATCAGGTCAAAGCCCGGGCCACTGGCTCTTGCAGCCAAACTGCAAGGAATAAATAGAGCCCCACTGACTAGGGGCTCAGTTCAGACAGTCCCTCCTCAGTTCGTTTCAGCCTCCATGAGGAGACAGGCCGTTGTTGCCAAACACCTGCCAGTCAAGAACAGTGGCCTGTTTGTTAGGGTTGTTGTGGTCACTGTGGTGAACACTCATCAGTATTGGGACCATGACTGTGGCATTCTGGTTTAACCAAAGAGTAAGTTCAGTCCCAAAGGCACAGCTTGCCACAATAGCTTCATTTGAATTACAACATATTTGAAAAGGGATGTCAAACAGGCATTAATTTATGCTACAAATATTTGTTCCGGGATTTCTAAGCCTAAGGAATGTGCTAGCCTTTGGGAGCTCAAAGATGAATGAGAAACACTCCGTTTTTAATAAGATTTACTAGACAAGATAAGTTGTGTGTATAAATAACCAGAAAAAAAAAAAAGAAGAAAACGAAAATTAAGTGCTGTGGGAGTGTAAAAGAGAAAGTGGTTTTGGCTGGAGATCCCAGAGAAGGCTTAGTGGAGAAGCACGTTTTAGTTGGGCTGGGAAGGCATGTAGCATTTCAATAAAAGAGAGGTATTCTAGTGGATAAGGTGTTCAGTGATCAAAGGCCTGGAGATAGGAACCCACAGGACAAGTTTGAGGCACAGCACACTCTTCCCTTTCTCCTTCACTGGCTAACTCCATCCCTCAGTCAGGTGTCAGCTCAAACCTCACTTGCTCAAGGAAGGCATCTCTGATCTTCATGGGCTGCCTCCCCCCATTATAAACTATCAGAGCATACAATATCTGTTTAGTTTATGCCCCGCTGCTACACTGTAAGATTCATGAGCCTGGAGGGGCACCTGGGTGGCTCAGTCGGTTGGGTGTCCGACTTCGGCTCAGGTCATGATCTCACAGCTCGTGGGTTTGAGCCCCGTGTAGGGCTCTGTGCTGACAGCTCAGAGCCTGGAGCCTGCTTCAGATTCTGTGTCTTCTCTCTCTCTGACCCTCCCCTGCTCACGCTGCCTCTCTCTGTCTCTCAGAAATAAATAAAACATTAAAAAAAAAAAAAGATTCATGAGCCTGGGACTATGCATTTTCATTGTTTTTTCATTTTATTCACAGTCCCATACAAGCACTGCACATTTTACAGGTGCTTGCTAAATATTTGTTGCATGAATAATTGAATGTGGTCTTGTGGAACCAGAATGTAGAGTTCATGAAGGAGAACAGAAGATAACTGCTGATAGTGGCAGATTCTTGAACAAAAACAGCTGACACTCACAGAATGTTTACCAAACGCCAGGTACAACCCAAACCATCTTATAGGTGTTAACGCACCCAAGCCTCATAATAACCTTATAAGGTTAGTAACTGTTAAAATCTCCATCTCACAGATAAGGAAGGGATGTATTGAGAGGTCAAGTAAGTTGTCTCAAAAGTGACATAGCTGGTAAGTAATACAGGTAGGATTTTAAAACCAGTTTATCTGCCCCCAGAGCCTGCTAGTATAACCAAGGAGTATAGGTGTTCTTTAGTAAACAAGCATATGGTTAAGATTGCACAAGATTATTGTGGACGTTCTAAAAGTCACTTAAAAAAAAATGACACTACCTCCCCAAACAGTGAGTAGCAGAGGTGTGTACCCTGAGGTGTAGGGGTGAGAGTGGCAGTGAGGTGAATGTGGGACTGTGCTGCTTCTGGATTTGGGGTCTAGCTGGAACTCCCTGCCTGCCCTCTCCCATCCCGTCACTAATAGATGCTTCAAGCCCACCACCCAGTCTCTGCTTTCCTCATTTCTGATAGCCCCTCCTGCAGCCTTTCTGTCCAAATTTTTCTCCCACAACTCAGCTCCACGGCTTCTTTCTGTCAGCTACTGCTGTCTGCCTCTCCACCGACTCCATTCTTTTGTGAACAAATCTCTTTTGTCATTAACCTTTTCTTTAGAAGCTCATTCCATTTGCCTGGTTTTTCCTAGCAGTTAAGTGTCAAGCACAAATTCATAGCCTTACTCATTTGGTAATCATTCATTCAAAGTCCACCTTCCTTCACCCTACTGTCCTCTAAGGCTATTTTCCTCTCCTTGCTTTCCTACCCTTCACTGTCCAACTATACACTCATTCCTTAACCACTTATAATCTGGCTTCCATCTTCACTATTGCCCTCAAATTATTTTGTCCAGATAATTCTACCACCTCCTAATTGTCAAATCCAAGGCATTGCTTTAAATCTCTTAAACCCTTAATCTCTGTGACACAGAACACTCCTGACCACTTGCGTCTTTTTGAATTTTTTTTCTTTTGGCTTTCAAAATATATTCTTTTCATCTTTCTTCTTTTATCTTTTCCTACTGTTAAAAATGATTAAAGAGATTTACTAAAAGACCTTGGATTTGAATACTTAATGAAGCAGATAGTCTCCTTTCAAAGAACTGCAAAATGGGGTGGAAGGCAGAATGCTTTTTATATGATAAAGAATGAACAACAAGAAAAAGAAAAATTAAAATATCTGATTGGCTGGCTGATAGGCAACCTTGGTTGGAGGAAGAAGGCCCAGAGTTGGCTTGGCATTTGGGGATTGGCTGAGGAATCTGCACTTCTGGTCAAACAGAGCATTTCCATTTCCATTTGCTGACATGGCACCAGGGGCAGGAATGGCTCCATTGTAAGCCTAGAAATTTATTTCAATGCTACCTCTTGGGCCATTCCTTCTGTCTTTCTATTTCCTGATGTACCATTTCTAAGGATCTGCTCTTTGGCATCCTTCTCTCTCAGCCTTTGTTCCTGTGCAGTCTTTAAATTATCACCGTTGTGTTGATGTCTCCTGTACCATTTTCTTTGGTCCTAATTTCTCTGTGGATTTCCAGGCCTGTGCTTCTATCTGAGACTCTTAGACCGAGTTCATTTTCTCCTCCCCATCCCAGCCCCAGTTGCTTTCCCATTTTACTTTCCAGCTTATATTAAATAACACATTCCATCTATCTAGTGTAAACTTCTCCATAGCTCTAAGATTCATTCAGACACAAAGTTCTGCAAATTCTACCTTTGAAAGTTCCTTCTTTTTAATTCAGGTTCTAATCATCTCTCATCCTAGGTCTCCTTGCTAAAGTGATCTTTTTTTAAAAAAATAGGGTCACACGTTTCTTCTGCTTAAAGACCTCCTAGGAACTCTGCAGTGTGAAGTTCAGTCTCTGAAGAGAACATTCCAGGCCTTTCACACTCCAGCTTCATTCCAGCCTCATTTCCTGCATCCCCACCTAACAAACTTGGCTCTGGTAATCCACCCAAAATATTTTATGGAAGTCCTTATGGAAGGACTTTTCACACGCTGTGTTTTATTTCTGATCTGCTCATAACTGAATTTTCTTCCCTATATATTCTGGATCTCAGGTTTAGAAGGAGAAGTTTGAATTACTGTGGTCTCCAGTTCATGACATAGTATTGAAATCGGCCCTTCCAAAGTCCTTCACTTGCTGTTTATCTGTGCATTGCCCCACAACATTTCAATGTATTTTATATCTATGCTTTTTCATTTGTTTCTGTAAAATATCTATTTTTTGTGTGTATGTCTATTTAATTTACATAAATGGTATTGTTATAGATCTCATTATGTTTCTTTTTAACACTGTATTTTTTTTCTTTTTTTTTTTTTTTTAAGCACTGTATTTCTAAGCTCTGTCCATGTTGTTAGTCTGTTGCTTCTGATTGCTGCTTAGTACCTCTTGGTCTGCATCCAGCGCATTTTATCTATCTGCCCCCGGATAATGGACACTATAAATGTTTTATACCCGAACCCTGGACAAGGCCAGAGTTTCATCACTACCTAACACAGAAGTCCTCAACCCTATCAGATTCAACAATCTTCCTTAAATAACAAAAGTATTATAATGTCTCTTTATTATTCTGCAATGACATTCACAGATAATATAACCTACTATGGTGGTGGGCAGTGTCTCAGAAAGCCACCAATGATGCCTGCCTCCTAGTATTCTCATCCTTGTGTAATCCCCTCTCCTTGTGTGTGGGCTGCAATTATTGACTTCTAGTAAACAGAATAGGACAGAAGTGATGGGATGTCACTTCCAAGGTTAGGTTACAAACAAACAAACAAACAAAAAACCAACTGTGGCTTCTGTGTCTTGAGTGTTCCTGGTTCTCTCCCCCATCTGTGCTAATTGAAGCCAGCTGCCATGTTATAAGCTGTCGTATGGAGAGGACCATGTGTCAAGAAATCGAGGGAGGCCTTTGACAATAGCCAATGAAGAACTAGGCCCTTAGTCTAACAACCCAAAGGAACTGAATCCTGCTGACAGCCATGTGAGTGATTTTGGAAGTGGATCCTTCTCCATCAATACTTCAGATGAGACTGCAGCCCCAGCCAACACCCTGACTGCAATATCAGGGATCTTGAGCCACCTAAACTGTGCCCAGCTAACTTGCATCCAGATTCCTGACCCACAGAAAGTGTGTGTGATAGATGTTTTTCTTAAGCCACTAAGTTTGGAGATAATTTGTTACACAATAAATAACAAATATACCTAATTACCCAATAATTTAAAAACAATATATAATGCCCTAATGTAATATAAAGGTAAAATACAGTGAATTATAATATGTGTTTCCGTAAGTGGCTGCTCAGGCATGACTACACTAGAGGGTATAATGATTTCAGATGCTTGGGCCTATATGTAGAATCACCATGAATGTGGGAGCTACAAATGCAGAATTTCCAGTGAGTGTGGGCTACCCAAATTATTACAAGTGATGTGACCTTTGGTGACATTATTTCCTGAAATGGTTCACAGCTCTTGGTAAGTTCCAAACAAAACAAAGTATAATATCCCTCTACTTTTATAGTACTTGCTATTTTGGGAAAAACTCAGGTTCATTTCTCCCTGTATATCTTTCCTCTTTACTTTCACACAGGACACTTCACTTCTGACACTTCTGGTCACTAAATGTGGGTTTCTTTTCCCATGGTAAACAATTCTGTGACACCAGCTGGGTGTCCTACAATTTAATTCAATTCTGCCACGATCTACCTGGAGATAGTGTTAGATCCCATGGGTTAAAGGCTCAGTTCCACAAGACAGCTTCCCATTTTAGATGCCAATTACAAGTGGTAGGTCCCCGAGTACCCACGTGTCTGTCCAACTTGGCTACAAATCAGAGGTTCCCATGACTTCCTTCCCTTGGATTTGCTAGAACACCTCACAGAACTCATGGAAACATTTACTTAGATGAACAGCCATGTGATGAGAGTGAGGTCTGGAAGGGTCCTAAGTGAAGAGCTTCTGTCCTTGTGGAGTTGGGGGGGGGTGTGTGTGTCATTCTCTTCCTAGGTGGATATGTTCCCCAACCTGGAAGCTCTCCAAAACCCCTACTGCTGGGATTTGTATGCCTCATGTAGGCATGATCAATTATTAACTACATTTCCAGCTTCCCTCCCCTGTCTGGAGTAAACTCTAACCTTCTAATCATGGCTTGGTCTTTCTGGTGACCAGCCCCCATCTAGGATCCCATCCTAAACTGCCTCATGAGAACAAAAGATGCTCCTATGCTCTTACACTAAGGAAATTGCAAGGGTTTTAGGAGCTCTGTGCCAGAAACTGGCAGCAGAGACCCATATATATTTTTTCTATTATCTCACATTTCCATTCCTAGAAAATTAAATGTAAGTTAAAAGCATAGGACGTCTGTGTGTCTATATGGTTAACAAAGTTAGGTTCTAGGTTCAGATGATTATAGATTTTTCACTTGCATGAATATTTAGCAGGGCACTCAGAAATATTGTGGAACCACTTTTCCTTGTGTGGCATCATATCTCGCATTGCAGAACATTTTATATCCCTAGCTTTAGCCTTCTAAGGCCTGTGGTTTTCCCAATGATTGTTCTGATAAAAAAACTCCGCACAAATATTTAATCCTCAATCTAAGGAGTGGTTATCACTCCCTTAAAAGCTAGTAGCTAAGAAAAACATGCCTAATAACTGGTATAGTGCTTGGCAATTAATAATAGTGTAACTATAAATTGTTAAAATCGTTTAAGTACACTCTTTGGGCAGCCCCGAAGGACTGCTATAATCCCCAACGATGCATAACATCTCAGCCCCAAATCAGGAAGAGGTTATTCGATATGTAGAACCAAATTCAGGGCCACAAGGAGACACACGCCCCTCCCCCTCCCCCCCCCCCCCCCAGTCCATGGTTTACTTTGCAAAATGTTTAATTAATCTGTGATCTTGATCGCAGAGCCTAGAACTCAGCCCTCGGTCCCTAAATCCGGTTCCCGTCCGCTCTTAGTCTCGGCGCATTTTCCACCCCAGCTGGTTGGCCGGGACTAGGCTCCGCCCCGCCCCGCCCCTCCCTGCGCGTCACCGGAAGTGAGGCCGCGGAAATAGTAAAACTCGCTGGGAGCGAGGCGGCGGAGTTCTGTCTGCTGGGTGGTGGAGCTGTGTAAGCTGGCTGGTGGCATGGCAGACGAGGAGGAAGATCCTACTGTGAGTGACCACCACTGTTAAAACCTACTGTTTTCTTCACTCCCTGGGGTGTAGAAGTGGAGCTCGAGTTCAGAATCACTGGAGTTTTCCTTAGCGAATTCACTGGACAGAGTTCGGGGACTTGATGCTATCCTAGCCTTTCCCTTCCGATTCATGTCTTGGTATGTGGGGCAGGACGTGAAGGAAGAGGGGAAGGTGGCCCCTTGCCCTTTGCTTTTGGTCGGTATTTGTCAGATACTCTTTGAATCGCCTAGAGAATAATCAGAGGACAAAGCTAATGTTTTTAGCTCTAATAATGAAGCAACACTTCAACTAGTAACAAAACTGTATACTTACTGTTAAGTGGTGGGAATGATGGACCGAAAGTCAGGGTACTTGGGTTTCAAAATCTCTATTATCTATGAGCAAGTTACTTAACTTTGAGCCTTGGTTTTTACTTCGTAAAATGGGGTTAAGGCTTACGTGAAGAAAGTTCCTAGCACAGTATAATTAAGCAATACTTAATAAACAATAAAGATTATTTTACTTACTTTGATTCATTACCACTCTTAACAGTAAAACTGTGTAGTAATAGGCTAACTAGTTGGTTTAAAAAGAAAGTGTGGTCATTGAAATGCTTCTAGGAGAGGCAATAAGATTATTTGTTAGGGACACTGTAGAGTCATTCCTCCACTGAGTGGAAGGTTGAACTGGACAGTCTTTAAGGCTCCAAAAGTTCTAAGGTTTCAGGAATTTTTGCTGCTTGTTTTAGGCTTTCTAGCATGATATCAGTGTTGAAAGTGGGAAAAAACGTTAATTATTTAAAAATCAATTGCAGTGCTTGACATTTCTGTATATACATTTTGACTTCTAGTTTGAGGAAGAAAATGAAGAAATTGGAGGAGGTGCAGAAGGTGGACAGGGTAAAAGGAAGAGACTTTTTTCTAAAGAATGTAAGTAATATTTGACAATGATTTAATTATATATGATAACTTTTGGACATGTTTGTTCAAAGTAGATTAATGTTCTGAATGTGTTTCTCTGTAGGGACGATATTCTCAGACTTGTCTATAAAATTGTTTTAACTTGTGAATCATAGATAGTAATGTTCCTAACCCCAATTTATATGTTTGTATGTGGGTGGGTGGGTGAGTATTGTGTGTACACAATTTAAAAAAAAATTTTTATTTTAGAGACAGAGAAACTCAAGCATGCTTCATGCTCAGCTGGAGCCCAACTTGGGGCTCAATCCCATGACCCTGGGAGCACAACCTGAGCTGAAATCAAGAGTCAGTCACTCAACCAACTGAGTTATGTAGGTGCCTGCTGGAGGCTGGCTCCAGCAGGTCCAGGGGTCCCTGAAGGATGGACGGTATAGAGAGAGAGTGAGAGAACCCCAAGATTCTTTCTGATCACCAGGCAGGCATCTCTGTCCTGTCGGTTTTGGTGTCTTTATTTAAAAGTCAAATGATAACATGACATCAGAAAAAGGAATTTTTACAGTGGAAAGCTCTTTGTGATAAGATGCTTTGAAATGTGTACAAGAACAGGTTTTTCAGAAGTATTCTTGGAGAATTACCCCAATCATAGTGAGGTTGAGTAAATCTTACAACTACGGAAATAACAGGATGTTCTTAGTGAAAAACAGGATAACATACATATTTCTTCTAAGTTAATAACACTAGGGTTAAGACGTAGGTTAAGTTGCATATAGATAGGCTAGGAGTCATTTTGTCTGGCTCACAAGAGGACGAATGTTTTTGAGCTGGTTACTAAGTTGTTTGTGGAAACTTTTTTGACTTGATGCTGAATGTGTAAACACCATGGAGGCCCTAAATGTGTCGGCCTTTGTTTTTGGGTTATGTTTTAGCCACTCTAGTCTATCCTCATCCCAGCTGCCAATGTGAGGGAGGGTGTTTGCGGAAAGTAGGCCTTAGGGAAGGGACTGCCATACATCACCAGTTAGAAAAGGTGTAAGTATTAACTTAAGTTCTGCCCTTATCTCTTAAATTAGACTCTTTGTCTCAGGGTCAGGCTCAATTGTGACTCTTGTGTTAACCCCCTTTATTATCTAAGTCTTGAATCTGCAAGGCCCGTAGGAAGAGCCTTTTGACAATCATCCACAGTGCTTTCATCTAAAATCTCATTTGAAGAGGCAGGAATATGCTTTTCCTTATGAGCAATCTGTTTGGGGAATATCAGTCTGATTTGGAATATTGTGAGGCCTGGTCAATACCAGCAGGCTCATTTCCAACATGAGCCAGTGGTAGCAGAAGGAGATCTCAGTTTTTGGTTTCTCATGGCAGGAGCTGTGCAAATGCTGCCATTTCCTCGCTGTAACTGTCATCCAGCGAGGCCAGTGAGGCTCCCAGCAGGTGCCCCCGTATTTTTTTTTAATACCAACTTTTTTAAAATGAGGAAATGTGATCAGTGTTTCAACTCAGGGCCTAGGAACATACCTCCATTACTTTTTATGTCCTTTACTATTGCAGCAGTAGGAGCAGGGACTCCTTTGACTAGGAAGTCAAAGGTTATGAAGGATCCTGGAACAGATGCTAAGGGTAGGAATTAAGTTGGGGCTTTGGCCTAAGGCATTGGAAAATACAGAAAAATGGTGAACAGTGTAAGACATTACAGTGACATAGAGATTATAATGTATTGGTTCTCTAGTGTATTCCCTGGTAGACAGGTTTGACTCTTTTTGGCAAGCAAGTGGGAGAGCTGCTGTGTCTAGTGATGGTCAAAGCCAGCCCGTGAAAGGCACTTTGAGCATGCACTCTCCATGCTGTGTCCTTTACATATAGTTATGGCTGAGTATTGACAGATGAATATATGGTTTATTTATGGTGGGTCAGACTAAGTCGTTTCCAAATGCTCTTGAAACTGCAGTCACTATGTCTTTTTATCTTGATATTTTTAATGACTGAAATCCTCCATATCTCAGTTTCTCACTTAAAGTTGACCACTGTTTAATCCATCTCTGGATTTATATCAGCATAAGATATATGCTTATATCAGCATAAGAAGGAGATTCCCACACCAGAGTTCTCAGTGTGATGTTTGTATAGTCACTTGTTAGCAGAAACCTCTGTTCTACTTGAATTACTTTATTTTTGTGATGATAAGAATTTGGAATTTTCACAGCCTTCTGGTCTTACCTGAATCTAGATGTATCTTACTGGCCAAGATCTGTTCTCCTAAATCTTCTTTTAAAAACATTTTTTTTTTTTTTTGCTACTGTAACACAAAGTTTCAAAGCATTCACTGGTATTTGTGTCTTTACAAACCCTTTAAGAGTATGCAGTTTATATACATACTGGTGAATTATGCCAGTCAAAATGTTAATGACAAAATATCTTACTCAAAATATTTAAGGAAAAATAGTAAGCTTACAATGGAGAATCCTGGAAGACAAGTAATGTCTAAAATGCTAGCCAAATGATCAAAGTCAGCAACACTAGTAATATATATTAACGTCACGTGATGCAATAAGAGAGCACATAAGGGGTGCCTGGGTGGCTCAGTCAGTTATGAGAGCACATTACCTCTATGGTACCCTTTCTAGTTAGTAATGGGTACCCACAACCTCATCATGAAAGAACTCCAGACAAACCCAAATTCGGGAACCTTCTACAAGATAACTAACCGATATTCTTTCACAGTGTCAAGATGATAAAAGACTAGAAAAGTCTGAGAAACTGTCACTGATCAGTGAAAAGTAAAGAGGCATGGCAAATAAATAATGTGGGATCTTGAAATGGAAAAGGTTTATTAGTTGAAAAACTGATACAATCTGAGTAAGTTCTGTATTTGTACCAATGTTAATTTCTTAGTTTTGATAAATGTGTTTGGTTATATAAGATGTTAAACATAAGGGGAAGGTGGATGTAGGGTATTTAGGAACTCTGTACTATATTTCTTCTATAAGTCTGAAATTATCTCAAAAAAAAAAAAGACAAAAAGTTGTCAGAATCCAAAAGAGAAAAAAAATACTTGTTTTCTACCCCCTGAATTGGACATAAAGGCTCTTACCAACCAGTTTAAACTCAAGGGATACCTCTATCCCAGGCTAACTTCCGATTCACCTCTTTCTTTTCTTCTCCAGGCTTGGTCTACTTAATTCTCCTTTCAGTTCCACCAGCTTTTGCTTCTCCTAAATAGGAATTATTCTTAATGCACTCATTTCTCCTTTTTTTCTTTTTTAAATTTTTAATATTTATTTAATTTTGAGAGAGAAAGAGACAGAGCAGGAGTGGGGGAGGGGCAGAGAGAAAGGGAGATACAGAATCTGAAGCAGGCTCCCAGGCTGTGAGCTGTCAGCACAGAGCCCGTTGGGTTCGAACCCACAAACTGTAATCATGATCTGAGCCGATGTCGGCCGCTTAACCAACTGAGCCACCCAGGCGCCCCTCATTTTTTCCTTTAGGAATGTCCTAGGAGTTCCTTTTTTTCTTTACTATACTTAAAATAAATTGTATTAATCTTAAATGAACAGCTTGATGAATTTTACATATTTACATATAACTACCACTCAGGTCCGTATACAAAACATTTCCAACCTATGACAGTTTTTTTTTTTTTTTTAACATTTATATACCCTTTTCAGAACTGTTAAGAATGGATTGTTCTTTCAAGAAAAATGTGCACACACAAATAATGTATAAAATTTTTGCATTTAATTTCAGAAGGGTTCAAGGTTTTCTCAAAGCCTATCCATGGACTAACTGAGAGTTTATAGGATGAGAATCCACATGGATCCCATCTGCCTTAAACTACCAAGAAGTGTAATACTGTTTGGGGTAGGAATATTGACTCTGGTGCCAGATCAGTTGCATTCAAACAGGTTTCATCTCTTACTCTCTGTGTGGAAAATCACTTAGCTTGGTGCTTCCATTTTCTCACCTATGTTGTATAGGGATAATAATAGTATCTACTTCAAAGAATTGTTGTGAAGATTAAATAAGTTATCTATGTGAAAGGCTTAAAACTCTATCCCTGATATGTAGTAAGGGCTATGTAAGTTTTAGCTCTTAGCACCTATTTTTATTACTCTGTATTAGACTTTCTTCTCTTTTGCATTTTCTATGGTTCTTTCAGTTGAAGTCTGAAAGGACTTTATTAGCAGTGCATTGATCTAGGGAATGAAATGTCAAGATTCTACATAGCTTGCTTTCTCCTTTTGATTACCCTGTTCTTCCTATAAGAAGTAATTAGAGCACTTTTTCTCATGTCCTTTTTCCTGTGTTAGTATCAGAAAGGATTTTGCCTTCTCTTTTCCAATGCCCCACTGCCTACTCCCCCCGCCCCCTCTCCCCTCTCCCATTCCATACACACAGAGAACACTCCCAGTAAGGGCTGAGCCATTGCTACTCATCCTGTCCCCAGCATGGAGTTTCCTATTTAAAGGTATTCTGCGTTTGTTGGTGAATAGATAATGGAGGTTAAGGAAAGAATATTGGTATCAGGGTTCAGTGGCTGGGAGGGAACAGGATTTCCTACTAGGGAAGGATAGGGAGGAACAGTTGATTATGAGATTGTGGTTAAAAATCTTTTACACCAAAATCCATACTTGTAGACAACAAATATAATGTAAATAGATGTTTATACAAGTATCTTCTCTTACTTGGTACATTTCTAATTTGAAAAAGGTATTGGTAACATTGTCAAACTTGCTCAAGTAAACAAAAATGATTGTTCTTTTGCAGTGCGATGTATGATGTATGGGTTTGGGGATGACCAGAATCCTTATACTGAGTCAGTGGATATTCTTGAAGACCTTGTCATAGAGTTCATCACCGAAATGGTAAGATTTTTTTTTTGTAATTGGTCTTAGCTAATTGAGTAATAGATTTGAAATTCATTTTATTTTATTTAATTTTATTTATTTTATTTTTTATTTTTGAGAAAGGGAGTGGAGCACGCACACATGCGTGGGGGAAGGGCAGAGGGAGAGGGAGAGAGCATCTCAAGCAGGCTCCATGCCTGATTTCAGAGCCAGACATGGGGCTCCGTCTCAGGACAGTGAGACCATGACCTGGCTCAGTCAGTTAAGCGTCTGACTCTTGGTTTTGGCTCAGGTCATGATTTCATGGTTTGGGAATTTGCACCTGAGCCTGCTAGGGATTTTCTCTCTCCCATTCTCTCTGCCTCTCCCCTGCTCGCTCTCTCAAGTACTGTCTCTCTCAAAATAAATAAATACTTAAAAAACTATTTAATATATATATAATATATACATATAAACATATTCATGTGTATATGTGTACACACAATATTCTATCCTCTCCTGAATCTTATTTATAAGGACATAATTATAAGATCCTTGAATAAAATTTACAAATATTAGCCATAATCCCATCATCTAATGTAAGATCTCCCTTTCCAGTATTTTTTAAAAATGAATACAGTGCTTACAAACAGTGGTAATCATAGTAAACGTTTCTTTTACTCAGAGTTTTATAATACATATTTTCTAAATTCACAAGTATTTTAGTAGTTAGGTAAAATTCACTTAAGTTATTTTCTAATGTATTTAACCATTTCTCTCTTGCATAAGTTAGTTACAGATTATTTATTTTGAACCAAATATTTACGACCATAATCATGAAATTTCCTCCCATCTCCTACTTGGACATATTCATAGGAATAGGAATACTGAGTTTGGTTGTGTTCCTGTGAATTTTTACCATGTGTTATGGATTATTTCCTGAGTATAGAATAATAGAAGTAAAATTCCTGGATCAGAGAGTATGCATTTAAAAAATGTTTTTTCCATTTATAAAAGTAATATTTGTTAAATTTAGGAATTATAGCAAAGTACAGGAGAGAAAATAGAAGTCTGTAGTTTTGCCATCTGGAAAACTAATGCTAAGATTTTGATGAATATTTTTTGTTTTTTTGCACACATTTTTAAATTTTATTAAATTGAAGTCATATAGTATATTTAGTCTTAGAGCCTTCTTTTTCACTTAGATAAGTAGAACACTTTCTCCATGTCATTGCATAATATTCTATAAATATTTTTAGTGACTTCATAATATTAATTGGTTAGATGTGCCCAAATTTGTTTATTTAATGCCTTGCTAAAACTTACTTTCCCCATTTTTAGTCCTTAGAAATAATATTATGATGAACCTTTGTTTTTGTGCAGGATGAATACATGATAGGAGATGAGATTTATTTGAACTTAAAGGGAAAACTCACCACTATTTATTTATTACTTATATAATTTAATTTATTTTTTTACTCACCACTGTTTCTGGCTACTAGACAGAAAGCTTAAATGAAATGTGCAGTTAAAACGAAATTATAGAATTATTTTATACAAATGAAGACAAAGACTATGTATATCAAAAAACAGAAAAAGAAACAATAAATTTTATAGTTTTAATGTCATTAGTGTTAAAAAATGTCTATAAAGCATTAAGAGAAGCATTGGTATAACACAGTAGCAAGTGGACAAAGGACATGAATAGAAAGATGATTCACAAATGAATAGCTATAATTAGAAGGGAAAATCTTCAAACTCACCAGTGTTAAATAAATGCAAGTAAAAAGTAAAATATCAGTTTTTTAAAAATTAACTTATTTCTTTGTAATAGACTCACAAGGCAATGTCAATCGGAAGACAAGGTCGGGTACAAGTTGAAGACATCGTTTTCTTGATTCGAAAGGACCCAAGGAAGTTTGCTAGAGTTAAAGACTTGCTTACTATGAATGAAGAATTAAAACGAGCTAGAAAAGCATTTGATGAGGCAAACTATGGATCTTGACACCTTTTGTACTTTCTGAAGCTTCATTATCTTCCGGGGAAACCCTATACAATAACTGTATATTTTCCACTTTAAGGTCCCTGTATCTAGCCATGAAGGTGAAAGATGGAGGAACACAAAGTTTTCAGTTTTTATTTTTATGTCTTTAATTTTAGAGAGAGATTTGAGCCTTGAATTGTCTCCCATTATATTACTATACTTGAATTGCTTATTGGGTTTTAATGACCACGTGTAAGTTGAAGTACCTTGAAAACCATGCAGTTCCTTCTGACTTTTGACTGTCTAAATGATGAAGTAGTATTTATGTATTAGGTGTATTTGTGCCATTAGGTATAGGCTATACTGTAGCTGTTTAATATATGAAATCTGAAGGGCACCTTTGACTATTATAGCTAAGACGTGTTTCATGTCTTCTAAAGTTTTTAGACTACAGTAGTCTAAGAGATTATTAAAAGATAGTGAACTGGTTTGCTTTTTTTTTTAGGGAGAAGATACAAGAAAATACAGTCTTATGTAGGAGTGTTTATCTATAGTAGTCTAGGCAGTTATTAAAGGATTGTGAACTGGTTTGCTTTTTTTAGGGAGAAGATACAAGAAAATAACAGTCTTTTGTAAGAGTGTTTGTCTTAAGATATTTGTTGTTTAATATTCTTTTCTTTAGATAATAAGAATTTTTTTTAACTAAAAGATTCATGTGAATTCTTCTGTATTGGAAGGCTTTTTTGATTTAAAACCTTTTGAGCTCATAATATACTAGTTGTCAAGTTTTAAGAGGACTCATTTTCCCAGGTTAGATTAAAGCCTCTAAAAATAAATGTTTTCAGTAGCAGGAATGATATTGCTTAAAAAGCTGATGGAAGGATAAGCATTTGGGATAGTGTTTTATTAACATATTTGTTAGTATTTGTTCATTGTGGAAATGTGTACTTGACTAAAACCATGTATGGTTGTGGAAACCACTTTTATAGTTCAAGATACACAAGTTTTGTGTGTGTTTAGCTTATTGTATTAAATTATTGTACTTAGTTTAAAATAAAGATTCAAACTGCATTTAAAGGGATCACTGAATATTACTCTGAAACAGTGTTCTGTGTGCTGCTTGTAACAGTATCTATAAATTAATATGTAAGAGAATTTTACTTTCTTAACCTGTTGATACAAGGAATAAAGTCAAAAATTAAAAGGATGAATACGTGAATTTGACTATGCTATTTAAAAGCTCTTCCTCTCCGTTACTAGTAATAGAATTCTGGCTGCTTAATCTCACTAAAAACTTTTTTTCTATATTGATAGGAGAATTTTTCTGGCTTGACAAGATTCAGAATAGCTGGGCAGAACTTTTTGTTATTTAAAAAAGTAAAAACTAATTGAAAAGCTACTCCAGTCTAAAGTGAAATCAAGAATGGGAATGGAATAATAAAATATCAATATATCACTATTTTTGCTAATCAGGGTCTACTTCACCCTGAAAGAACTGGTAGTAACTGGCACTGGGGGAACTATGCTGGTCCCTGTCTGAGCTAAGGCTGCCATAACAAAATATCATGGACTGGGCAGCTTAAACAACAGAAGTTTACCTTCTCACATTTCTGGAGGTTGGAAGTCTAAGATCAGGGTGCCAGCATGATTGGGGTCTGGTGAGGGCTTTTCCTGGGTTGCAGATCTAGCTGCTTTCTTGCTGAGTCTTCAGCTTGTCTGAGAGAGCTGTGTTGTTTCTTTTTTTAAGGGCACCAGTTCTGTCACTTCAGAGTTCCACCCTTATGGCTTCGTTTAACTTTAATCACATTTTTATTATTTTTTAAAATACTTATTTTTGAGAGCACAAGCAGGGGAGAGACAGAGAGGATCCAAAGTGGGCTCTGTGCTGATGGGCTGACAGCAGTGGGCCTGATGTGGGGCTCAAAGTCAGGAACCACAACATCATGACCAGAGACGACTGAAACACCTGGCTGCCCCTTAACTTCACCTCTTTAAAAGCCCCATCTCCAACATTGTCAGATGGGAGGGGATAGGGTTTCAATGTAACGAGTTTTAGGGGGTTACAATTCTGTCTATAGCGGGGCCATTCATCTTACTATTTTGCTAGTGACCCTGGCATTTGTAAGAAGTTTTTTGTGTGTATTTTTTGTTGTTGTGGGGTTTTATTTAGAGTCCAGTGAGGCATTTTATTTGCATGAATGTATTACATCCCTAGAAAAAAAAATCCCAAGATTTTCCCTGCTGTATGTTTTCATCTTGCTTCTTCCATGCTCCATGATGTCAGCTGAAGTTATCAGTACAATGAAACCAGACTGGCAGGACGGGAACAGATTATTCTGCCATTTTTCTAGATCTTTGAGTTGTACATCAAACCTGGGGCTGAGCACTCCACACGGGTTTAAACTGCCCATGAGGTTCACAACAATTTTCCCAGCTCTGTGATCATCGATGATTTCAAATTCATCAATGTGACCATGCTTCATCATCAGAGTTAAAAATTGGACGATGACTTTGGAGAATGGCCTAATAAGAACCTGGCGTTTGCCTCTCTTTTCAGCATTGTTAACGCTCTTGAGAGTATCTCTCAGGACATTCATGTGCACCATTATGGTGGCATGGAAAGGTGGCGGAGAGTTAAGTTTTTTGTGGGACATTGTATTGTAGGTTGCAAGTGATAGAACTTGACTCAAAAATAGCATAAGCAAAAGAGGAATTTATTGTTTTATCCAGCTGAAACAAGGGAAAGTAAGGATGGTGTTGACTCCCCAGAGCTGACTGGGTCTAAGAACTTGAGAATCAAGACTGTCCATCTTTGTCCTAATTTTGATTTTACTCTCTCAGGAACCTCAGTGTGTGAAGGGAACAGAATAGAAGTTCTAAGGTTTCCATTCATACGGCTGATGGAGGGAGCTACTTCAACTTACCAATGGGAAAATCCACAGAAGTGAGGGTGGGAGGTAGGAGCTGGATACTATTAGCAAGAAAGGGAAAGAGAGGCTGGGCAGACAAAACTGGCAGATGTGTGCTGACTTGATTCATGAGCTTACGTATTTAAATTCTAATAGTAAGACACCATGGCTCTCTTCTAATATCTAGAGCTGCACTGTGTAATATGGTAGCTACTAGCACATGGGACTATATAAATTTAATTACCTCAAATTCAATACAATTAAAACTTCAGTTCCTCATTTCCAGTGCTCATCAGTCCCATGGCCAGTAGCTACTGCACTGAACAGGGAAGATGCAGTACATTTCCATCATCACAGAAAATAGTTTTAGACAGTGTTGATCTGTAATGTTCAGGTGCTCGTTCTTAATTCACTTAAAAAAACTTACTATGAAAAATTTTAAGTATACACAATAATAGTATAGTATGAGCCCTCATCTTTAACAATTAACTGACCTTTTGCCAATTTTAATGTCTTATCTATTCCCCTGCCTTTTTTTGGGAGGGGGGGGAAGGGGCAGTATTTTAAACTAAATGCCAGCTTTCATTGTATCATTTCATCTTTAAATATTTCAGTATGTCATTTCTAGCAAAAAGTTTTAAAAGGAAGCTCAGATATTCTTATCGTACTGTCACAAAAGTTAACATTTATTCCTCAATACTCAATTTAATACCCATCCCTATTTAAATCTCCTAGTTTGTCTCAAAATATCTTTTTGAGTTTGTATATTTCTTTTCTATTGTTTCTATAACAGATTCCTGTAAATTTAGTGACTTAAAACAATATAAATTCATTATCTTACCAGGTCATTTTTTTTTTTTATAGTTTATTGTCAAGTTGGTTTCCATATAATACCCAGTGCTTATCCCAACAAGTGCCCTCCTCCATGCCCATCACTCCCCTTCCCCTCCTACCCACCCCCATCTGCCCTCAGTTTGTTCTCAGCATTCAAGAGTCTCTCATGGTTTGGCTCCCTCCCTCTCCCCAACTATTTTTCCCCTTCTCCTCCCCCAACGTCCTCCGTTAAGTTTCTCCTAATCTACCTATATGTGCAAACATATGGTATTTGTCCTTCTCTGCCCGACTTATTTCGCTCAGCATAACACCCTCTAGTTCCATCCATGTTGCTACAAATGGTCAGATTTCATCCTTTCTCATTGCCTTGTAGTATTCCATTGTATAGATAAACCACATCTTCTTGATCCATTCATCAGTTGATGGACACTTAGGCTCTTTCCATGATTTGGCTATTGTTGAGAGTGCTGCTATGAACATTGGGGTCCATGTGCCCCTATGCATCAGCACTCCTGTATCCCTTGGGTAAATTCCTAACAGTCCTATTGCTGGGTCATAGGGGAGTTCGATTGTTAATTTTTGGAGGAACCTCCATACTGTTTTCCAGTGGATCGCACCAGCTTACATTCCCACCAGCAGTGTAGGAGGGTGCCCGTTTCTCCACATCCTTGCCAGCATCTAGAGTCTCTTGATTTGTTCATTTTAGCCACTCTGACCGGCGTGAGGTGATATCTCAGTATGGTTTTGATTTGTATTTCCCTAATGATGAGGAATGCTGAGCATCGTTTCATGTGTCTGTTGGCCATCTGGATGTCCTCTTTGGAGAAGTGTCTGTTCATGTCTTCTGCCCATTTCTTCACTGGATTATTTGGTTTTCGGGTGTGGAGTTTGATGAGTTCCTTATATATGTTGGATACTAGCCCTTTATCTAATATATCTTACCAGGTCTTTAGGTCAGAAGTCTGGCATGGACACCCCTGGGGCTAAAATCAAGGTGTGACATTGTTTTCAGGATGTTCTGGGAGAGAAACTGTTTACTTGCCTTTTCCAGCATCTAGAGCCTGCATTCTTTGGCTCTTAGTCTCCTTCTGTCTTCCAAATTACCAGTGTTTCATCTTTTTGACTTTTCTTCCATAGTCCTATCTCCCTCTGACCCCCACTGGGAAAGGTTTTAAGTTTCTAAGGACCCATGTGACTGTAACCCAGAATAACCTCTCCATTTAAAAATCTTTAACATAATCACACCAGCAAAGTCTCTGACCATGAAAAGTAACATATTCACAGGTTCTGAAGATTAGGATATGGATGTCTTTGGGAGGGGCTATTATTTTCCCTCCCACTATTTATCTGCAGTGGGGCTCAAACTCACAACCCTGAGATCAAGAGTTGCATGCTCTAATGACTGAGCCAGCCAGGCACCCCATGCAATAGAATCTAAACAAGGTGTCCCCCATTGCGTTTGGTTGCCCATTGACTGCATTGGGTAAAGTCTATGTTTCTGTTAATCTCTAATAGTTCTTTCCCTCACCCCATACTTTATTTAAATGAGCCTCTCTCCTTAAAAAAATTATACTTTTCTTTTTTACAAGCATGTTTATTTGATGTTCACTTGAAATGGGTTTTACTGTATAAACTGATTTTCTTAAGTGAAAGCTGTAATATTAATACAAAGTGTAGAAATTTTTAAGTGGAGGTAATAGCTCACTTGACTTCACATCAGTGGAGAGAGGTGTTATCTGGAGAGTCTGTTGGCCACTTCCCAAGAGGCTTCTGGAGGTTGCATTACTTGGGTGAATATGTGGTCCAGAATTTGATTTGCTGCTCACTGCAGGCTTGGAAACTGATTTTATTAGCAAATGGAAAGCACATCTATCTCTCAGGGTGGATTCACAGAAACCAAGCTAGTAAAACCAACGTATGAACATGGATGCCAATTTACAGAAGTAGATAAAATTTGCATGGGTTTGAAACCAGCAAATTTTTCCCTTCTCCAGGCAGACAATGTGGGAAATCAAAACATAAATATGAAGGTGAATTAGAATGAAATGAGGGGAATTAGATGAAAGCACAAGGTAAGAGGATAAAATTAATACAGAAACAGGAAGAATGGCTCCCCAGGGCCCGAAGCAATGCACTGGGGTGTGTTTCCTGAGGAGCATCCTTTAAGATTCCTTTGTCACGGACACTTGGCTTGGGTTTTCATTTCCAGCGACAATAGCCATCTAAGCATTGTCTATTTGTGGCTTTTGGGTGATTTTGTGTATTTCTACTCTAATTCATTCAAATGTTGAACTCAGAGGTAATTCAAAGAGGGGAATTTTACTTACAGGATCTTCAGGGAAGCTTCATAGTTCCTCCCAAGAGCTGACAACACTGAGTATTGTACCTGAAAATAAAGAACTTTTTCAGAACTCTGCCTATATCCCAGAACATTCCTAATTCTCTAGGCCTGAGTTTTCAGAGGTCCCTATGTTTACCTTCTTCTTTTTTTTAATGTTTATTTATTTTTGAGAAGGGGGAGGGACAGAGAGAGAGGGAGACACAGAATCCAAAGCAGGCTCCAGGCTCTGAGCTGTCAGCCCAGAGTCTGGCGAGGGGCTCAAACTCACAAACTGAGAGATCAGGACCTGAGCCAAAGTCGATGCTTAACTGATTGAGCCACCCAGGTGCCCGCCTATGTTTACCTTCTTAGCACAGATACTGAGGTGGATGACCAGTGAGCAAGGTGTTAAATGTGTTGTTACAGGTTGTTTCTTTTCCTGGATCCTGGTAAATGACTACATGAGCTAGATTGTTATGTTATGATGGGGAAATGCTAGGATAAAATAGGCAGAGAGGGTAAGGTTAGGACCTGAGGTCCCTGGTTGGGGAAAAAACACATATTTGGGAACAATGCTGGGAGCTTTTGGCCAGAGCAAACCCCTCCGGGTTTAAGGTTCCTCTTAAGAACATAACAGACACTACCTACTCCCTCTCGAGTTCCCCTCAGGAATTTGACTACCAAAATATCTAACAAAAAGTAAACCATAAAACTTATGTTATATGAGGGACAGTATGACCACAGTCTGACCCCTCACACAATGGAGTTGAGGCAATCAGGAATAGACAACCCAGGACCTGGAGTTATCTAGCCAGTAAGGGTTAGAACCAGAGAAGGAACGAGGGAGAAGGGAAGGGAGGGCAGACCAGAAGCTTATAAAACAAAGACCCTTGCCTATTATTGCAGAAATTCACTTTTGAAATGTCTCTTCTCGGCAAAGACAGCTTTCATATTATTCTTCTTTTCTAATTTTAATGAATGTTAAAAATTTTTTTAAACATTTATTCATTTTTGAGAGACAGAACATAAGTGGAGGAGGGGCAGACAGAGAGGGGGACACAGAATCTGAAGCAGGCTCCAGGCTCTGAGCTGCCAGCACAGAGCCTGATGCAGGGCTCGAACTCACGAACTGTGAGATCATGACTTGAGCCAAAGTCTGACGCTTAACCAGCTGAGCCACCCGGGCACCCCTACTCTAATAAAACTTTGCATGCTGCTCATTTTGTTTTGTGTCCACCTCTTCATTCTTCGAAGTGGGGAGAACAAATCCCAGGTACTGAGGTAAAAAATCCTGCAACATTATGGGATAGGATCACAGAAAACATTTTGATATAAATGTTTCAGCAAGTATTGATTAAGCACCAATATTTTATTTTAGGCATTGTACAAATACTATTTTGCTATATGGTATCTGTATGAGTGGAATTCTAAAGTTATCCAAATAAAGTAAGGAGCAAATTTCTTATGTTACTTGTAGATTGGTAAGAGTTTCAGTTTGAACTCTTGTACAAAATCCCAATTCACGTGTAATTTGTAGCATCGAGACTTCTATGCGTATACTCCCTCTATTACACTTACATAGAAACCCTGGTAAACTGTCTTGAACTTGGATGTATTCTTTTAGGATAGGAAGAACAATTGCTGAAACATAAAGCATTTTGTCATTTGCCTTTGTGTGGCTATTTAATTTAATTAATTAATTAATTTATTTTTGAGAGAGAGCGACCATGAGCCAGGGACAGGGGTAAAGGGGCTGAAAGAGAGAGAGAGAAAGAGAGAGAGAATCTTAAGTAGGCCTCATGCTCAGTGGGGAGCCTGACTCAGGGCCCAATCTCATGACCCTGGGATCATGACCTGGGCCAAAATCAAAAGTCAGACACTTAGGTGCCTGGGTGGCTCAGTTGATTGAGCATCTGACTTTGGCTCAGGTCATAATCTCACGGTTTGTGAGTTCAAGCCCTATATCAGGGCACTGTGCTGACAACCTGCTTCAGATTCTGTGTCTTTCTCTCTCTCTGCCCTGCCTCTGCTCACACTCTGTCTCTCTCTCAAAAATAAATAAATATTAAAAAGTTAAAAAAAAAAAAAAAGAGAGAGAGAGAGACACTCAACCAACTGAGCCACCCAGGCACCCTGTGTGTCTATTTCAGATAAATAACTCAAAATTTAGTCGGAAAGAGCCAAATTAGTTACTGACCAAACTCTAAAAGAAATGCATATTAACATGGAGCTTAATTTTTCTGAAATAGAATTTTATAAGTATTTTGGGGATACATGACTTACAATAAGACACCTACCTAGACTAATTTTGGTCAATCTCTCTGTTTTCCTTTGATCTTTCTAGCAAGTTCTAACAGTCTCAGGATTATTACTAGAAAGTGTCTAACTTTATCCTAAAATACCCATCCAAAATTATGATGCTTAATGCGCTTTATGTATTATTATCTTCAACCTATAGTCCCCTTTTTTTGATTTTGAAATGTGTTAATGATTTCATTAGAGTAAATTTTTTTTCAAAAGAGAATATTTAAAAAAATTTTTTTTATTTCAGTAGAACATCCAGATATTTACTTCATATAAAAAAACACCTCTTTTATGTTGAAACAAGAATGTGGGGTTTTTTGTTTTCGTGTGTGTGTGTGTGTGTGTGTGGTTTTTTTTTTTTTTTTTTTTTTGGCTAGGTTTAATCACTGACATATAATTTAAGCTTTTGTGTAGGGGTCTGGATAGGAGCACTGGTAGACTTAGGTATTCTACCTAATCCTTGAGTCTATTTGAAAGAGAAGCAGTTGGTAATACTTTGTTCTCCCAGAGCCAGGGCACTGCTGACTGTAAATCACACAGCTCTTTGGTGTGTGTATGTGTGTTCTAATAATGAGAGTGGAGCTTTTAAGTCAAGTGCTCATATCCCTGCTGAACTTCCCCTGAACACCTTGAGGCAAGATTTCCTATTTTAGGCTTGTCCTCTGATTCCTTTCCACTGTTTGGGGAAACCCAAAAACTTCTATTTCCCTTTATAGAAATAAGATTTGAGAATTTTATTAAAAGGGGTACACCTTAGCCTATAGGCATTTAAGTCACAAGGCGCCATGAATCATTCCGTCAAGTTAGAACCTGCATTTTCAAACGACGCCTAACATAGTTCCAGTTCCAGAATAGGCACTCGAGAAATATTTGGTGAATGATGGAGGCAGTACCTCAGAATCTAAGGACAGTCCTTCAACTAAGAAAGCCTTGTCCTTTCTGAACAATTCACTGCTTTGCAGCAACGAGAATGAAAGACAAGCAGATCTAATCTTAACCAGTGTGGCTGAGTATAGAAGGAAAGGTGATATGTGAGGCTAACAGCTATTAAGCTTGTGGTGTAAAACTTGATGTTACATTAGGAAGTGAACATACAGTCGATGCATTTATCACTAAACAAGTGAGAAGATGTGCCAGGTGTCTGATATTTCAGTGCCCGATCCCTCCCTTTGCCCCACCTTCTTTTTCTGGAAATATATGCATTTACTTCTAACAATTCTGAGGACTCCTTATTGAAAATTTAGGTGCACGTAACACTGCCACAGGGTATGGGGGATATAAACATGAATAAGATCTCATATTCCCTCTACCTTTTGGGGATAAGTCCATTTTTTTTCACGCTAAAATATCCAGTTGATACACTGAAGTAGAGTGCAAAAAGAAGGGTTTAAGAGTCATATGGTTGAGGAGCGCCTGGGTGGCTAGGTTGGTTAAGCATCCAACTTTTGCTTAGGTCATGATCTCGCGGTTCGTGGGTTCGAGCCCCGCGTCAGGCTCTGTGCTGATTGCCAGCTCAGAGCCTGGAGCCTATTTCAGAGTCTGTGTCTCCCTCTCTCTCTGACCCTCCCCTGCTCACGCTGTCTCTCTCTCTCTCCTAGAAATAAATAAAAAATATTAAAAAAAAAAAGTCATAATGGTTGAAATCTTGGCTCCCCTACAGATCATTTGTTTGCCCTTGGACAAATTATTCCCTGACCCTCTAAAATGGGAATAGTTAACAGGCATCTTGAGGGAGATTGTGAGGCTTAAATGAGAGCGTAAGCAAACTTTATTTTATGAGTGCCCAAACCAATCTAGGACCAGAGCAGGCTCTTTCTTTTGTGTAGCACTCTGCTTCTAATAGGTGGTCCAATGTTTGTCAGGCTCCCCGATTAATAACTTTTTCTAGAAATGATGTGGAAAACAAAGGAAATGATGAGGGCAAAGCACAAGATAACAGCCACTGCTCCCCTGCCCCAGGTGGGATATGTGTGACATTCCTCAAGCTCTCCTGGCTGCCAAAGAACAAAGGGAAAAAAGAGGGGTTAACAGATAAAGATTACAGTCATGCACTACGTGAGCGTCTATCAGTTTGCAATGGTCTTTTTTTTTTTTAAGTTTATTTTGAGAGAGAGAGTATAAGCAGGGAGAGAGGGAGAGACAGAGAGAATCCCAAAGGCTCCATAGTGAGCCAATGAGGGACTTTATCTCATGAACCCGTGAGACCATGACCTGAGCCAAAATCAAGAGTCTTAACTGACTTGGGGCGCCTGGTTGGGCGTCCGACTTCGGCTCAGGTCATGATCTCACGGTTTGTGGGTTTGAGCCCCAAATCTGGCTCTGTGCTGACAGCCAGCTCAGAGCCTGGAGCCTGCTTCAGATTCTGTATCTCCTTCTCTCTCTGACCCTCCCCTGCTCACGCTGTCTCTCTCTCTCTCTCAGAAATAAATAAAACATTAAAACATTTTTAATAAAAAACTCTCAGAAATAAATAAAACATTAAAACATTTTTAATAAAAAAAATCTTAACTGACTCTTAACTGAAAGCAAGATGCTTAACTAACTGAGCCACCTAGGTGCCCCAGTTTGCAATTGTCTTAATGATTTACAAGAAAAAAGCCATCAAGAGCCAAATTTCCAGAAACCTATCGATTGAATTTCCTAGGACCCTGACACCATCCTCCCCTCCATAGGATAGAAGAATCTTACATAATTAATCATTCCTCATAACCCAAGGGCAGCTATTTCTGCCCATGGGTCCTGTCCTCATGTTATTAAAGCCACTTCTTTGCACTGAAGACTTCTCAAGAATTCTTTTTTGGCCATTGGCTCCAAACCCCAACACTATAAACCATATCAGATCTGGTTGAAAATTTAAATAGTACCTGGTTCTTGCAACTTTTATTGTTGGAGTTTCAATCAGGAAGCAGATTCTCAGATGAACTATACCGGCAACAAGTATTCTGGCATTTCCAGGATATTATATCAGCCCACCTTTTCAATTTAAATATTCTGTACAATATTTTTGTCTTTTGTCATTTTAATATCAAGACCCTGGGTAACATGAATTTGTGTTTACATTTATTTGCCCGTCACTTATCACCTAGAGAGTTTTTTTTTAATATTTTTTATTTTTTATTTCTAGGAGAGAGAGAGAGAGAGAGAGCGTGGGCAGGGGAGGGTCAGAGAGAGAGGGAGATACAGACTCTGAAAAAGGCTCCAGACTCTGACCTGGCAGTCAGCACAGAGCCCGACGCGGGGCTTGAACCCACGAACCGCGAGATCATGACCTAAGCGAAAGTCGGACGCTTAACCGACTAAGCCACTCAGGCGCCCCAGAGAGTTCCTTAATGATGACTTTCTTCCAGGAGTTAATCAGGACTTGGTAATTGAAGTTTAACATAAACTGTTTTCACTGAATTTGTAAATACTTTTCTTAGAACCTTTCCTTCACACGATCGCATCTTTTACCTTGAATTGGGTTAAATTCTTCCTGTTCAGAAGTGTTTTTGGTGTTTATTATTACCACTGTCTCTTATGTTCTTTCCCTCAGTGGAGGCCCAGCTCACTCGTGGTATTTGGCCTTTATGGAAGGCGAGGTTCTTACAGGTTTGTATCCCTTTATTCTTAGCTCTTCTACATGGTCTATATTGAATACTCAATTCAGCTGAGTTAAGCCTCCTGTATATTCGTGGAATCTTCTGCACCGGTGGGGTGGGAAAATGAGGTTCTGTTGTCAAGGGGCTTACAGCTAATAAAAAGGGTCTAAACCTGTGAACACGTTAAGAAACTGGAAAATGCTCCATGGTATATTAGCATCACAAAAGGAGAAATCAAGAATGGGGCAAATAAGCAGCTGGAGTTTTCAGGAAGAAAGTGGGGCCAGGAAGAGCGGAGAGAGAAGGGGAGGCCAGATTTAGCTCAGTTGCCTTTAGTAATAAATTGTCGGGAAGGAGTATTATAGAGGCGATTCCGACACGGAGGGGACTTCTCGATTCCGAAGCGACAGCCCCCTCGACACTATTTCGGGACGCGGGGCACCGGCCAGCGACCAGTCTGCTGGTCTCTCACCCAATCGCCAGGCCAGCTCTTCCCCCGAGTCCAGCAGGTCCTCGGAGGGCAGGCCGGAGCCCGTCCATCTAGGCGGGTCCCCACCTCTCCAGGCTTGGACCCGCCCAGCCGCCTCTCCCTTTGGCTCAGGCACCTGCCTGGCCGCCCCTCGGCGGGGTCCTGAGGCGCCTCGGAGAAGCGCGGTGATTGGCTGCCGCTCGGGGCTGGAGCTCCGCTCCAGCGCCGCTTGACAACCGCAGTCTGCAAGAGGCTGAGCCGAGCGGTCCTCCGGGAGGGGCAGACGCGAGGAAGGACGGACTGACGATCTGATGGATTGACGCGCGGGCGGCAGGAGCGAGGACCGACGCCAAACCCAGACATAGACCTCCGCCCTCGCGCTGCAGCCCCAGCCCGGAGCTGGCTGCGTCGGGGCCCCGTTCGCCGGCCTCCCAGCCGCTTTCTCCTCAGCCGCTTCTCTGGACTCGTCCCGGAACCCTTAGGTGAGTGGAACCCTTAGGTGAGTGACTCCGGGAGGCGGAGGCGGGGTCGGCCGCTTCGCACCTCGGGTTGCCATGGTCACCGGTCGCCACCTGTCACCACCTGACAGGGCTCGGACCCAGGCGGCCCTCGGCCCAAAGGGCGGCGTTTGCGGCCCGGGAGAAGGGTCTCGGGTAGGCTTCGGTGCCTCCTGGGTAGGGACTGGTGTCGTGGGTGAGGCCCCGGCGCCGCCGGATGAGAACCTGGCGACTGCTGGCCCCTGTTTCGAGGCCGCCTCTCCTGGACCACACCTTCCCCTCTCCGCCAGTCGGGCTCTGGGTTAGAGCGCCGCCCTCGCCCTGGTACCACGGGCCTCGGAGCGAGGAGCGAGCGCAGGATCGGTGCCCACCTCGCCGCTGCCGAGACGCGGGAGGGGAGCTGGCGGCGCCGATTCTTCCTTCCTCGCCCGGCGGCGGAGCCCTGGCGAGAACGGAGGGGCGCGCGCGCGTCCCTGGCTGGGCACGCCTTGGCCGGGAGGAGGGGAGGAAGCTGCGGGGCTGCGAGCCGAGCGGCGGCGTGGGGCAGCTCCGCGGGGCTGGCTTTGGCCTTTCTTACGTCAGTGGTTCCGTGGGAGCAGCCTTTGGGGGTCTGGGCGGGGGGCGGGGAGAGGGCTTTCGGCTGGGTTTGGAACCCGGCTTTGCTGGGGCTGAGGAGCGCCGGCGTGGAAGAGGCGGGAGGCTGTAGAACTCTAGGGTTCAGCCAGTTCCTTGTATTGGAGAGAAAGATCGGGGCTCCAGCTCTGGGGCGAGGCCTCGGGCAAGAGGGGCAGGGTGGGCTGGGGCGGCATTTGAACAGCATTTGGTTTTTTCCTTCTGTGTACCCAGACGTGCAGTCAGTAGCCACGCACGGCATCTGAGCGGAGCGTTTTTGGCAACTTGGTTCTCTGCATAATGAAAGGAGAAGTCTTTGTTCCACCCAGATTCATAGGTTATGATCTAACATTATTTGCCTCCCTTTGTTGTAGATTTCATAGAATGCTTCAAGAAGTTAATGGCACAGAAATTAACATGTAGGCTTTAAATATGCTACAAATCTTTTTCTTTTCACAGTAAATCTAAGTAGAATTTTTTTTTGTCTCCAGTGTTGGCATGAGTTGCATTGAAATTTTACTAGAGAGGAGAAACGCTTAAGAGCCCATTTTCCTTTATATGACATTGTTCTAGGGGTCTCATTTAGGAAGATGTAATGAACAATTACCTTAGGTTTTAGGGGGTAGATTACTTCCACACAGAAAAGAAAAATTATTATACAGTGAGGGAAAAGACAAGCAATTAGACCATTAGCAGTATATAGTCAGGTTAAAAGAAAAAGAAAAACCACCAGAAAACACTGGAACTTATATGCCATTATAAATATGTAATTTTTTGTGAAGGGATTTCATCATGTTTATCTCTCCTTCCTACTTCCTAATTCTTTTCTTTCTCTCCTCCCCTTTTTTTAAAGCCAGTATTAGGAATATATCATAAGAGAACAGGAGTATTCTAAGTTCCTAGTTACATAATTATGTTCATCCTCTGTTTGTGAAATTGAGTTTATCAGTTACTGAATAGACAGCATGGGATATGGTTGATATATACTGTCGTTTGAGAAACACATCAAAATAAGTATGAAAAGGTGCAGTTTTCCTTAGCAAATCAGTAAGGTGGAAATCAGATTGCCTGGATTTAAGTTTCATTTTGCTATTGATTACAATCTTGGGAGAGCTACTTAACCTACTATTGAGTCTAATATCTAGATCTGTAAAATGGGGATCATACCTACTGTTGTTTCAGTCTGGAATGGGCTCTTAAGTTGAACAAAATAATCTATTTGAAAGCACTTTGGAAAAAAATTAAGGCATCTGTTGATTACCTCTTAATAGAGTGGAGCATTGGCAAGGATCATTAAAACACTTTGCATGATATTTAGTATTTTGAGGCTCAGGACCGACCTACCTTTCTTTCTTTCTTTCTTTTCTTTCTTTCATTTATTTCTGAGAGAGAAGGAGAGATCACATGAGTAAGGGAGGGTCAGAGAGAGAGAGAGGGAGACATAGAATCTGAAATAAGCTCCAGGCTCTGAGCTAGCTGTCAGCATAGAGCCCAATGCGGGTCTTGAACCCAAAACCTGAGCCAAAGTTGGATGCTTAACCGACTGAGCCATCCAGGCGCTCCTCAGGACCTTATTTCTTATGATGGCCTTACGGGGCTCACAGGAACCATTAAAGTGCATCCTTACTCTTTGATGGAGGTTCTTTATTACCTTGGTGACCTGGGAAAAGGATGTTTCTTTCCTATATGTGTGCAAGGATTGCTTCCCTGCTTTCAGTAAGATTTTCTCATATTTAGAAAATAAGGCCTTGGGTGTCCATCAACAGATGAATGGATCAAGAAGATGTGGTTTATCTATACCATGGAATACTACATGGCAATGAGAAAGAATGAAATCTGGCCATGTGTAGCAACATGGATGGACCTTGAGGGTGTTATGCTGAGCGAAATAAGTCAGGCAGAGAAGGACAAATACCATATGTTTGCACGTATAGGAGGATTAGGAGGAACTTGACGGAGGAACAAGGGGGAGAAGAAGGGCGGAAATGGTGGGGGAAAGGGAGAGAGGCAAACCATGAGAGACTCTTGAATGCTGACAAAAACTGAGGACTGACGGATGTGGGGGGGAGGGGGGATGGGCAAGGAGGAGGGCACTTTGGGGATGAGCACTAAGTGTTATGTAGAAACTAATTTGACAATAAACTATTTGTAAAAGGTAAAAAAAAAAAAAAAAAAAGAAAGAAAATAAGGCCTTGGGAACCTGACTTTGAGTATCATTTGGTATTAAGTAATCTTCAGTGTGGTTCATTGGTTCTTGAATAATCAAGAAGTAGTTTGTCCCCTTTTATCTCTGCCTTTTTTTTTTTTTTTAAATGTTTTACTGATTTCTGAGAGGGAAAGAGACAGCATGAACAGGGGAGGGTCAGAGAGAGAGAGGGAGACACAGAATCTGAAGCAAGCTCCAGGTTCTGAGCTAGCTGTCAGCACAGAGCTCGACACAGGGCTCAAACCCACGAACCGTGAGATCATGACTTGAGCTGAAGTCGGACGCCCAATCGATTGAGCCACCCTGGCGCCCCTTATCTATGCTTTTCAGATAGGAGTATTGTACTGTTAGAGATAAGCTGCAAGAGATGTACCAAGAGATAAATATGTGGTCACATAATATGGCACTCACTTAAGGAGTGGTTATCAGTTTCACTTGAAAACTTGGGAAAAAAATATTGTTTTTATATTAAGATACAAAATGATAATATAGAGAATATAATCACACTAATTTCTAAGGTAGAATCCAGAGACTTTAAAGAAATTTCATGTTTAAGGGCCCTGGGGGATGTGTTCAGTTTTTTTCTGCCCTTACAGAAAAAAATTTAAAAAGTATTGCCTTAGACTCACTCAGCTAATGAATCACTACTTAGCACAGGAAATAAGTTGAATTTCAATTTCTAAAACTTTGACATTAGGCTCATTATTTTGATTATCCCCTTGTGTTTTTCCCCCCTGTAAATGTCAGAATGTTGTAGTGGAAAGGTCAAAGGATTTTAGTCATATAGACCCTCTTGTCCCATTCATAAATACTGTATATGAGTGTTAAGGGCCTGACATAGTAAATGCACAATAAATGTTAGTACCTTTTCCTTTCCTGTCTCTGCATATTAGGATATTAACAGTCCTTCAAACCCATTCTTAGCAGGAAGCCCCATTACTCCTCTGGACTTCCGTGGCATTTTATTTGTAATTATTTTATGTGCTTTTTATATTTTATGCATATTACTTTTATATAGAAGACTTGAATCCAGGTCTTCAAACTCCAAATCCAACACTGGCCCATGCCTAAGGCTATTTTTTTATTCTGTGTAATTTTGAGACCATTACATTGAATAGCAAAAGTCTATATATTTCAACCGATTTTTCTTGTTTTTAATTTGTTTCTGTTGGGTGAAAAGCTATGCTTACCAAATACCACACACTCCCTTATAAACTTTACTTTTGTGTTTTATCTTTTTCACTGTAGTAAGTCAGTCATTGTATTCCTGGGATGCAACATGGTACTAGCACAAGTACTCAGAGTTTTTAAAATTATTATTTTAATGTTTATTTTTGAGAGAAAGTGGGAGAAAATGAGTGGGGGAGGGGTGGGGGGTGGGGACAGAAGATCCGAAGCAGGCTCTAGATCATGAACTGAGCCAAAGTCGAATACAACCTACTGAGCCACCCAGGTACCCCGATACTCAAATATTTTTAAACAAATACTGATCTCGAACAAGGATTATCATAAGTAAGAGTCTCTTCATGTGGCATCTTTAACATAATTGATCTGATCAAACGTCCCAATATTTTATTTTATTTAACTTTTTGTTTTTTAGAGAGTGAAAAGAGAGCATTTGAGTGGGGGAGAGGCGTAAAAGGGGAGAGAAAGAGAATCCTTTTTTTTTTTTTTTTTTTAAATGTTTGTTTATTTTGAAAGAGAGGGTACAAGAGTATCTGCATGTGTAAGCAGGGGAGGGAGACAGAGAGAGAGAGGGAAAGAATCCCAAGCAGGGGCTCCATGCTGTCAGTGCAGAGCCTGATGTGGGCTCCATCTCAAGAATCACAAGATCAATGACCTGAGCCGAATCAAGAGTGTGGCACTTAATGGACTTAGCCACCCAGGTGGCCCAAGCTTCCCAATATTTTAAAATTACACCTAAAATGGGGTGCCTGGGTGGCTTAGACGGTTAAGCGTCCGACTTTCACTTAGGTCATGATCTGTGGGTTCGAGCCCCGCGTCGGGCTCTGTGCTGACTGCCAGCTCAGAGCCTGGAGCCTATTTCAGTCTGTGACTCCCTCTCTCTCTGACCCTCCCCTGCTCACGCTGTCTCTCTCTCTCCTAGAAATAAATAAAACATTAAAAAAAAAATTACACCTAAAATATATTTAAAACTAGGGTTAACTTTTTCTAAAGTAAATTTGTATACTTTATCCACAGTGCAGTAACCCTCCCATAGCATGTTTTTAGCAACCCTTTTGTCATACTGGTTTTACCATGGATATGAACTCTGAAAGGGAGAAACATATTTTTTAAGTGCAATTCTCATGCTTGCCACTATGACTAGACCTTTATCTTGTTTTACAAGTCAACACCCTATTTTATAGAGAAACAGTACTACATGAAAAAGGACATAAACATTTTATACTGTTTGATACATTGATTTAAATAATGAATTCTAGGGGCGCCTGGGTGGCTTAGTCGGTTAAGCGTCCGACTTTCGCTTAGGTCATGATCTCGCGGTTAGTGGGTTCGAGCCCCGAGTCGGACTCTGTGCTGACTGCCAGCTCAGAGCCTGGAGCCTGTTTCAGTCTGTGACTCCCTCTCTCTCTGACCCTCCCCTGCTCACGCTGTCTCTCTCTCTGCTAGAAATAAATAAAAAATAAATAAATAAATAAATAATGAATTCTATAAAATGAACAGATTTTTATGGCTAAGTTTCATGTTGTGTGACTTTTGTTGATGTACTGGAAAAGAAAATAGAATCTTGTAATAAAATTTTTGAGAAAACTTTATAGAACTAAACTAAAATTAGAGCCTTCATGTCCACTTTTGGTTTAACCCTTTTTTTTTTTTTTAATGTTATTTTGAAAGCCTGGAAATTGAATTGGATTGGTTTTCTTTCCAACTTCAAGAGAAGCTTTAGAAATTAAATTCTGGGAAGTCTAAAAACAGTATCTGATGAATAGATGATGATGTAAAGCAACTTTAGATGTTTGGGTGTGTTTATTACATAGAGGGCACGTCATGGGAAGTGTTCATTTCAGTGTATACATCAAAATGCCATGCCTGGAGTATTTTATTTTGGATGTTTTAAGAGGGTGATTAACACATTTTTTGGAGGAGAATGATTAGAATGGTAGGGGATCTGTAAGCTATGTGAAGAGTGGTTAAAGCATATAGGAAAATAGACATGATTATTGGTCAGATTCACATGTGTGAAAGTTTTAGACATAATAAACTTGTATCATGCTGACCCTGAAGATGTGAAAAACTAGATGAAAGTCACAAGAAAGTAGTTTTCATTTCAGTATTAGAAAAGCAAAAAAAATAAAAAAAATTTTTTTAATGTTTTATTTTACTTTTGAGAGACAGAGTATGAATCGGAGAAGGGCAGTGAGAGACACATAGAATCCGAAGCAGGCTCAGAGCTGTCAGCAGAGCTGTTAGCACAGAGCCCGATGTGGGGCTGGAACCCACGAACTACTAGGTCATCACCCGAGTGAAGTCGGCTACTTAACCAACTGAGCCACACCCAGGCGCCCCAAGAAAAGCAACATTTTTATACTTGTGAAAAAATTAAAGGAGTGTTATTTATAGTTGTGTAACAGATTACCTTTTCCAAAACATAGTGGCTTAAAACAACAAATATTTATCTCACTGTGTGAGGGTCAGGCATCTGAGCACAGACCTGCTGAGTGCCTCTGATTTAAGATCTCTCTTGAGGTTCAGTCAAGCTGCCACAGAGGCTTTGGTGTCATCTGTAGACAGAAATCAGGGATGTTCTCCTTCCAAGCTCAGTGACTTCGGTCTCTGTTCCTGTGGGCTGTTGGACTAAAGGCTTCCATTCCTTGCTGGCTGTTGAGTGGAGGTTTCCCCCAGTTCTTTGCCACTTGGATCTTTCCACAAGGTTGTCTCAACACATGGCAGCTGGCTTCCCCCAGAGTGAGCCGTGTCAGAGAGGGTGCATATGCCTGCACTCAGGACTCGCACTAGCATCTCTTTACAAATCTTGGAAGTGACATCCCAATGCTTTTGCTATGTTCTTGGGTAGAAGTGAGTCGCTAAATCCAGCCCACATTCAAGAGCCAGTGACTACAAAAGGTTGTAAACACTAGTAGGCTCTTTGGTTGACCGTCTTAGAGACTGCCTTCCACAAGTGCCTTGTAAGAGGGTATAAAAATTTTCTGTCATTGGAGGCATCTATGTAGAGGTTGGCAGACCATGTGTTAGAGATAAGTTTTGGATATTCTGCCCTATAGGAGAGTGGACTCATGTACCTTCCAACTCAATTCTGTGATGAATGTATAAAAGCTAAGGAAGTAGAAAAGCTGAGGATGGAAAACTTTAATAGGCAATTATGTAGTATATATTCTGATGTACTTAATTCAGTAGCTAATGATTGTATAATTTTGGCTTTTTCAGTACATTTTCAAGTTTTTGTGACTCTTGGTTCAGTACATTTCCTTATATGTTTCTGTATGTTGACCTACTGACTAAAAAAAAAGCCATTTTTTAAAATGTAGTTCAATTTTTGAAGTATACACAAATACCTAAGTTCTGTTTTTCCCTTTGAAAAAGAGAATAAAAGTATGTGTGGGAATAAAACAACATGAAGGGCTTTTCTCTTTTTTAGAGAGAGAGCTCGAGTTGGGGAAAGGGGCAGAAGGAGAGGGAGAGAATGTCAAGCAGGGTCCATGCTCAGTGTGAGCCCAGTGAGGGGCTGGATCCCATGACCCCACCATCACGACCTGTGCTTTCATCAAGAGTTGGATGCTTGGGGCGCCTGGGTGGCTTAGTCGGTTAAGCGTCCGACTTTTGCTTAGGTCATGATCTCCCGGTTCGTGGGTTCGAGCCCCGTGTCCGGCTCTGTGCCGACTGCCAGCTCAGAGCCTGGAGCCTGTTTCAGAGTCTGTGACTCCCTCTCTCTCTGACCCTCCCCTGCTCACGCTGTCTCTCTCTCTCTCCTAGAAATAAATAAAACATTAAAAAAAATTAAAAAAAAAAAAAGAGTTGGATGCTTAACCGACTGAGCCACCCAGGCGCCCCATGAAGGATATTTTTCATCTGTTTCACAAAGCACACTTCAGTACCTTGACTTTAGGTGTGATAGAAAACTATGCTGAGGGTCTCATTATATAATAAAAGGTGAAATTGTGTTCTTAGAGAAAACATCATTTTTACCATAAATAAACAAGGTAAAAACACAGAAATAAGGAATATAATATGAATTTATATGAATAGTTTACTTTGATCTTGGTTGATACAGCACTAATTTCTGATTGGAGTTCATTTTTATTACAAATATTAAGATTATAAACTTTCTAGGGATGCCTGGGTGGCTTAGTTGATGGAGCATGTGACTCTTGATCTCAAAGTTGCGAATTCAAGTCCCATGTTGGGTGTGGAGCCTACTTTAAGAAAAAAAAGAGTATATACTTCCTACATTACATTCTTTATAGGTTGAAACTCTGCTTAATAAACATTTGAATGTTCACCGTGAGCTGCTGTGATGATTTAAGGAATAAATGGTTTAAAAAATCTTGTAATTCTTTGTGGCACCTAAAGCTTTTGGCTGGGAGTAAGGAGACCTGTAATTCTTAGCTCTGTCTAATGTCTAATAATTGTGTAATCAAGCGGTGGTGCTGTTGCTCACTAGTGAGTGGGATTCTCATTTTAAATTGTTTAAAAGAATAGACTTGCTTTGGTCTGCCCATACTTAACCTGCTAGGTTTCTCTTGAGATCAGTGATACCATCTGTGAGTTTTCTGACTAGAAGCTGTTCAGTCTGAGACCAGAGAACACAGCAAAGGTCTGATAGGTTGGTTTTTATTTATTTTGGGAGAGACAGAGACAGTGCAGAGGGTGGGGTGGGCAGAGAGGAAGGGGGAGAGAGAATCCCAAGCAGGCTTCATGCTGCCAGCACAGAGCCCAACACAGGGCTTGAAATCATGAAACTAGGAGGTCATGACCTGAGCCAAAACCAAGAGTCAGACACTTAACCAACTAAGCCACCCAGTGCTTGAAAGGTCTGCTAGGTTTTAAAGAGATCTGCTGAACCATGTTCTAAGCAAGTGAATTAAAAGTATATTATTTAAGAATAAAAAGAAAATTCTCTACACGTTTTGTTGTTCGATCTAAAATTCTTATGCAGTAGGGACACCTGGGTGGCTCAGTTGGTTAAGCATACAACTCTTTGATTTCAGCTCAGGTCAAGATCTGATCTCAGTTGGAGAACCCTGTATTGGGCTCTATGCTGACAGGCTGCTTGGGATTCTCTCCTCTTTCTGCCCCTCTCCTTCCCCTCTCTTTTGCTTGCTCGAGTGCTCCCTGTCTCCGATAAATAAACATTAAAAATTTTTTTATATAAATAGGGGTGCCTGGGCAGCTCAGTCGGTTGCTATGTTCCTTCTGGTACTTTTTTTTAAAAAATTAATTATTTATTTATTTTTACTTTTTTTTATAGCTTATTTATTTTTGAGACAGAGACAGAACATGAGTGGGGGGGGGCGGGGCAGAGAGAGAGGGAGACACAGAATCCGAAGCAGGCTCCAGGCTCTGAGCTGCCAGCACAGAACCCGATTTGACCATTTTTTCCTTTACATTCTCTGGGTTATGGGACTTAATTACATAGTCTGAGTCAAAACTAGTTTTGCTTATCTTGTAAATTTTTAGTTCTTAGCAATTAAATCTTTTTTAAATTTTTGTGAGTTTCAATATGAAAAGAACACAAATAATTTAATCTCATAAAGATTGAAATAATATTTGAATCAGATCTGAGAAAAGGTCTTATGTTATAAAAAATGACAAATTACTCTGAAATATTACTTCTCCAGATACATAATGAATAACATTATATTCTTTATATTACTAATTTCTTCCATTTAGTTGTAATTAGAATTTTCAAGTAATTTGCAATTAGAAATCATTACTTATATTTCATATTATTATTTGAATTTTTTAAAAGTAATATTTGTACATATTACAAAATTCAAAAGGTATAAAAGATTATGTAGTGGAAAGTCTTCTTCCCATTCCTATTCTTTAACTATCCAGTTTTCCTTTAAGACTACCATTTTTATCCATTTTTTGTCACTTTTTCTCCCAAAGATATTTTATGCATATACACAATATACAGTTTTTGTTAATTGAATTCTCATCTTTTTATAGCTGTATTAAGCAGCACCTGCTTAAAGATAATTTGGTCTTTAAGCCAAAATTATTCACAGTTCCAGAAGGTAAATTAGCATAATTGATGAATAGAAGAACAGCTGTCAACAATAAGAAGGGACCCATGCTATATCCATGTTATAAACGTTAGCTGATTAGCAGACATGACAGAGCTTTGCAGTTAGAAGGGCTTTTGTTTACTTGCTTATATGATTTAAAACAAATCTATTTTCTTTCTTCTTATTAAACTGACCTTATACAGACTTCTAATTATCCCAGACATTGTATTTCCCCCTAAGAATATATATATCAATAACAAGTATATTGAAATGTGACTTAAAACATATTATAAAACTTGAAATCATAGAAATTGCCCAAATTAACCCTCTTATTCTATTTTTAATAGTTTTTTATATTTTTAAAACGTTTTTTAGTGTTTTATTTTTAAGGGAGGTGGGGACAGAAGATCCAAAGTAGACTCTGTGCTGAAAGCAACAAGCCCAATGCCGGGCTCAAACTCCTGAACCACGAGATCATGAGCTGAGCCAAAGTTGGACACTCAACCGACAGAGCCATCCAGGTGCCCCTGTTTTTGAAGTTTACTTATTTTGAGAGAGAGGGAAAGAGAGAATCCCAAGCAGGCTCTGCACTGTTAGTGTGGAGTCAGAGGAGCAGCTCATGACCTGAGCTGAAATTGGAAGCTTAACTAACTGAGCCACCCAGGTGCCCCTAACCCTCTTATTCTATGTATGAAGATTGAGGCCCATAGAGATTAAGTGACTTGCAACATCACATTTATAATTCTGAAGGACCAGAAGTTTACAGTTAACTGATCTGATAGCAACAAAAATTTTTAGAATGCTATTTTTTTTTAACAAGGTAGCTAGTAAATTTATTCTTCCATTTTTTAAAGGAAAAAGTGCAGTAGTTTTATGTTACAGTTTCGTATTAAAAGGGTTCATGGTGGGACACTTGGGTGGCTCTGTCGCGTTAGCGTCCAGCTTGGACTCAGGTCACGGTCTCACAGTTCATGGGTTCAGGCCCCGCATAAGGCTCTGTGCTGACAGTTCAGAGCCTGGAGCCTGCTTCAGATTCTGTGTCTCTGTCTCTCTGCCTCTCTCCCACTGGTGCTCTGTCTTCATCTTTCAAAAAATAAAATGTTAAAAAAAATTTAAAAAAAGGGTTCATGGTACTTCATTTCCTTACCTGCATTTTTGCCTGTAAACCGGAATCTTAAGGCACTGTAATTCATTGTTAGGCACTCTGTAATACTTGGAAGATTAAAGAGGGTGGTTTTTATTGTGTGGGATGGAGTTAGAGATTAATGGAACTTTTCTTAAGCATTTTTTTCTTGACTATAAAATCTGTAATGGCTGTACCTTGATTTCCTTCATCTTGTACTTGTGAATCATTCTTAGCTTTGTGCATTGTTCTTCCTTCCTAATCTGTATTATAAGTGAGTAAAGGAATGTTTCAAATGTTCCACATTGCAAAGGAACATTTAAATCCTATCTATTTATATTTGATTAGAAAGCTACTGATATTTTTTTCATAAAACTTTTTCCATATCCATATATAGAAATATACAGAGGTCAATATATTTCTGTTGACATTCTTTTTTTCCTTAACATTTTATCTTTAATATTAGATTTCTAAAAATCATTTTATTTCTTGCCCCTTAATATATTATTCTAATCTTGTTTGACTAAGATAGGAATCAGTATGAGTATAGAGGCTGCATCTGGAATTTAGTTTCTGTAGCTACTAATTGTATCTAAGTACTAAACTACTAACAACCTTCCTCCTGTGTGCAGATATACTTATTATTAAAGAAAACATTTCTTTATCTCACCTAGTCCAGGATTGGGTATAAGTAAAAAGTTCTTTTTTTTTTTAAGCTTATTTATTTGAGAGAGAACATGTGAGGGAGGGAGAGGAAGAGAGAATCCAAAGCAGGCTCTGTACAAGTAGCATGGAGCCAGATGTGGGGGCTCAAACTCACAGACCGTGAGATCATGACCTGAGCCAAAACCAAGAGTTGGACACTTAACTGACTGAGCCACCTAGACTCCCTAAGTAAAAACTTTTTTTTGTAATTTTTTTCTTTTTTAATTCTGAGAGAAAGAGAGAGACAGTGTGAGCAGGGGAGGGTCAGAGAGAGAGGGAGATACAGAATCTGAAGCAGGCTACAGGCTCTGAGCTAGCTGTCAGCACAGAGCCCAATGCGGGGCTCGAACCCACGAACTGTGAGATCATGACCTGAGCCGAAGTCAGATGCTTAACCAACTGACCCACCCAGGAGCCCCAAAACTTATTTTTTAAAAGAAAATCCATAGAGATGTTTTTGTGATTTTTTAAAATAGGTAAATGTGTCATTTCTTACAGAAATACAAAAATATTCTGATTTTTTTTCATTTTGTTTTCTGTTTTCAGTGGAATACACTTTATTGTTGGCTCTACATAAATTCTGCCTGGTGAGTAATTATTCACATGCACCATGTGCTGGCATGTCTAATCTACAGTGTTGTCAGACCTGACTTTGGCATAAATAGATTAAAGGGCCAGAGTTCTGTCTTTTTGAATGGCTTTTAGAATGGTTGCAAACAAAATAATCTACTCTGTACCTTTTAAAAAGCATTTCTTCATTGATTTTTGCACCTTAAGTTAATTCAAGTAAACTTTATTGAGCTCTTATGTACTGTACATCTCATTTAAAGATGATTTTAGTTATTTCTAAACTAGCTAACTCTGTTTTATATCCTCCCTGTGAAGGGGGCATGAAGCATTTATTATTGAATTCTACTCTTCTGAATTAGAGAAAAATTCTGCTTGGTAGTGATAAATAGCTTAAGGAGATTAAGAATGTTTATGAATTATGTTTTTATGTGTTATCTTTAAAAGTTATATTTATAATAATATATTTAATTTCTAAATTATATAGCTGGGATTTGGGGAGCCTCTACAAATGTTCCAGTAACACAGAGTAGTTAGGAAAGAATAAGATATAATCATCAAGCGTATGCCTATGTTTTATATGCTATTCAGCAGCAGTGAATCTTATAAGAATTAAAATTCTGGATTGACTGGTTAAAATACTATAGTTCTATACTAGGAATTTCACAGTATAGATTTAAAGCTTGTCTTTTTAAAAATCCTGAACAATTTCTAGGTTAATTAGGATACATTTTTTATATCTATTCAAAATTTAAATGTAAAGTCAGTGTAAAAAGTATGTATTTGTAAGAATATATTTCTTTTCTTAGGCTTTATTAATCAGAAATGATGGTAGCATTGAACATGTAGTTATGATTTATTTTATTTCTTTAATGTTTATTTATTTATTTATTTCAAGAGCATGTGCATGCACTGCCTGCAAATTGGGGAGGGGCAGAGAGAGAGGGAGAGAGAGCATCCCAAGCAGGTTATACAATGCCAGTGCAGAGCCCAGTGTGGGCTCAATCTCACAAACTGAGAGATCATGACCCGAGCCTAAATCAGGAGTCAGATGCTTAACTGACTGAGCCACCTAGGTACCCCATAATGTGAAATTCATAATAATTCCAGAGTTCTTCCATATTTAGACTGAAGGTAAAATAGAGGCCTATAAAATGTTCAGTATCATTGGGTATATTGGACAACGTTAGAAAATTGCATCTCAGTTCTGCACTAAGTTGTATGGTTGGTACGTAGTGATATAAGTGGTTTATTTCTGAGAGAGAGAGAGAAGGAGAGACAGTGTGAGTAGGGGAGGGTCAGAGAGAGAGGGAAACACAGAATCTGAAACAGGCTCCAGGCTCTGAGCTGGCTGTCAGCACAGAGCCCGACATGGGGCTTGAACCCACGAACTGTGAGATCATGATCTGAGCTGAGGTCAGTTGCTTAACCGACTGAGCCACTCAGGCGCCCCTAGTAAAAGCCATTCTTTTGCTAGTGAAAATCATATGAAGATTTGGGGAATGCTAAAACCACTAATCCTTGTGCTCTAGGAGTAATCTCAGGCACCTCTGAAATGTAATTAAAATTTAGTGAGCGGAAATAACATTAATTTTACTATATCCTTTTTTGGACAAAGTCTGTGAACAGGAGGATGGTCAGCTCAGAAGAGAGCAAAGAGAAACCCAAAGCATGCAGAACTGGGCAGCTGCTCTTTTCAGAGAGAGTTGGTGATTTGTTTTGTTTCTTGAGGCACGCATGTGCTTATTGTGGTGATGGATGTAGGAAATTAGCTTGACATAGGAGATTAGCTTAATTTGATGTTGTTAAATATTTGAATCATATGAATATCTTCCCATGTTCTGTCCCTTGTTTACCCTACCACCTTTTCTACCTAATAGAGAAAATCTAATCATCTGATATGAGCATTCTAGTCTGCTAGACATTTACACTTCTCATTATAAAGAAAGAAATTGACAAAATAATAAATTGGAAAAAAATTAACATGTTTGGATACATATATGTGTTTGTTTCTGTGAGTGTGGTTAAGGTTAGTTGGTCCCATGATAACGATATGCTTACAGTAGTCTGCTTCATTGATGACCTGTGTTGATGTGCCTTTGCCGCTAGTCCCTTCAGCATGGTAGTCTTTTGTTCTGCTCTTAGCGTTAACATTTGAAAATTGCAGCAGCTTAGGCCGTTTAACTGTGTGGCCTCATCTGTGAAATGATCTTCAGAATTTCTCCTAGTTCTAAATCTTTATGAGTTCATAACTACGTGCTCAATTGTATCGCTGTAAACTTTTAGATAAAAGTTAGAAAAGATTGTAGAGAGTTGAAATATCTGTTTAATATTTAGGTTGCTATGACTTAAAGTTATACTTTTTTTTATACAGTTTTTTTTTTAATGTTTTATTTATTTCTAGGAGAGAGAGAGAGAGACAGCGTGAGCAGGGGAGGGTCAGAGAGAGAGGGAGTCACAGACTGAAACAGGCTCCAGGCTCTGAGCTGGCAGTCAGCACAGAGCCCGACGCGGGGCTCGAACCCACGAACTGCGAGATCATGACCTAAGCGAAAGTCGGACGCTTAACCGACTAAGCCACCCAGGCGCCCCTTAAAGTTATACTTTTTAACCAGCCTTGTTTTTTGACTCCAAAGTACAAGGTACAATATTTTGTGTTGCTATAGACTATAAGCTTCTTAAGGACAAGGCCAGTGTCTTGTAAGTATAGAACAGTGCCTATCACAGAGAAAAAGCTGCTTATTGAATGAGTGTATTGCCTACAGCAAGATATTTAGGACATAGCTAAACATGATTATTAATTACTTTTAAAATACTCTTTATTATGACAAATTTTAAAAATGTGTAAGAATAGATAGAATAGTATTGTCTCAGTCCACTTTAGTTGCTGTAACAGAATACCACAGACAGGGTGGCTTATAAATAGCAGAAATTTATTGCTCGTAGATTTAGAAGCTGGAAATCTAAGACCAGAATGTTCACATGGTCAGGTTCTGATGAGGACTCTGGTTGCAGATGGCTGACATCTCAGTGCATTCGTACATTGAGCTGTCTTTCTGGGGCCTCTTGAAGGACACTAATCTCATGAAGGACAGAGCCCTCAAGATCTAATCACCTCTTAAAGGCTCCACCTCCTAATACTGTCGATATGGGGATTCGGATTTCAACAGATTAATTTTGGGAGGACACAAATGTTCAGACTATAGCAAATATAAACGAATCTCCCTCCATTTACCCATTACCCAACTTCAATAGTCATTATTCTTGTTTCATCTTTACCTCCTCCGATCTCCTCATGTATTATTTTGAAACAGATCACAGACTTTATATCATTTAATCTGTATTATTACAGTGTGTATCTCTCAAAGATAAGGACTTAAAAAAATTACAGCCAGGGGCACCTGGGTGGCTCAGTCGGTTAAGTGTCTGACTTCAGCTCAGGTCATGATCTCACGGTTCGTGGATTCGAGCCCCGCATCGGGCTCTGTGCTGACAGCTAGCTCAGAGCCTGGAGCCTGTTTCAGATTCTGTGTCTCTCTCTTACTCTGACCCTCCCTTGCTCACATTGTCTCTCTCTGTCAGAAATAAATAAAACATTAAAAGATTGAAAAAAAATTACAGCCATAACCTTTATTACACCTTGAATATTTATTACACCAGAATGACTGTTTTTGATAAATATTAAGTTAATGTCATTTCAAAATAACTATACTGAATATTTCCAAGAAACCTATTATGTGTAGTTTTCAGACGGTTAGTTAATAACACTTAGAAATAAAATAATAGGACTAATTTTTGTTTTTGTTCTATTTAATATTTAGGCTATCAACATGACGGCTGAAGAAACAGTGAATGTAAAAGAGGTTGAAATCATTAAGCTAATTTTAGACTTCTTGAATTCAAAGAAACTTCACATTAGTATGTTGGCCCTTGAGAAGGAAAGTGGAGTCATAAACGGCCTATTTTCAGATGACATGCTTTTTCTGAGGTATGATTTCATTAGTATTATGAGGTTTGTAGCTCCTTCAAAGAAGTGTTAAGTATTAATGAAGTAATATGTGTATTTCAGGTAGATATTTATAATCGTGAAAAGGTTATATAAGTATACTTTTTAAAAATAATGTTTGTTTTTATAATAGAACATTTACAAGTAATGTTTTCTGTAGAATCTTTTCAATAGTAAGATCCAAAGGTCCATTAAAAAAACTAGAGCCACAACTCCATTGTGGTTGTAGCATGATCATAAAAAATTCTTTATTAAAAAATAAGAGACTCCAGAAGGATAAAGAAAATATTTCTTAAATACCATCTTTTTGGCCATAGAAGTGAATGTGAATATGTTTATTATAGAAAATATAGAAAAGGACATGAGAAAAATACCCATCACCCAGGCATACTACATGCTGATGATTTTCTGTGCATATTAAAAAAAAAATCAGCAATTCTGTTACATTCTATTGTAAGGATAGCTTAGTATCCTTCTTTACCCGTTAACATCATAAGGATTCTCTTTGTTATTACAAATTTATACTTAAAAAATTTTTCAATTTAATTAATTTTCTGATTGTTCCCCAATTTTAAACAAATTATTTCCAATTTATCTTAAATGCTCTGTTGAACATCTTTTATACATAGGACCTTTTCTGTATCTTGGATTATTTTCTTAGAACAAGATTCTTGGGATTGCAGAGCAAAAGGGAATTAACATATTTGCCAAAATGGGAAGCTAAATATATCCTAACTTGAGTTAGATGGAAGAAGAAAAACCCAGATTTCCAGACAGAAATGTACTCTCTGCTTATGTGATACTGAATATCCTTGACAAAGAGTACAGATTCTTGGACATGTGGCATTTTGTGACTTGGAAAGCCTTAAAAAATGAAGCATTCCTAAGTCACGAAAAAGAAACTTAAAAAAAAAAAAAAAGCTTCAGTATATTAAGTGTTTATTTAAACCCCTTGAACTTCCCTGTATTTGGTGTTATGAATGTCATTTAGCCCTGGGGAGCTTAGTTAATGATACAATCAGGAACCAGTACTGAGGCAGTATTCTTTCGGCCCTTTCTTTCAAGCATTGCTACTCCTGGAATTTAGCAGTGGCTCTCAAATACCCCCTGCTTCCAAGAACCTGCTGGGTTTCTGATGAAGTTCTACTGGTCTGAGGTGAAATGCAAAGAATTTCAGAATAGTTAAGTTTTTCATTAAACTAAATATCCATCTTAAAGGGCTAACCTTTGAAATTCTGCCCTTTCTTTTTAAATATTAAAAGCCTCTTTGTAAAATGATTATGATATATATTATGATTGCTTCTTATTAATATTCCTTATTTGCAGGCTTAAACAGTGGCAATCTGGTTTGATCCTCCTGCCCATCCCTTTTTAAATTTTATTGTTCTAAAAATCCAGAAGTAGGGAAATCGCTATTATAAAAGAAGAACCGCAATAAGAAAGCCTTATAACTTTTGAAAATTCCTACAGACCACTAAAGTAGGATGAAACCTGATCTTATTCCTTGCTGTTTTTATTCTCAGAGTATACATTTTATTGTTCTATGCCTCAAAAAATGTAGAAACCACATTTTAGAGCAGGATTTCTCAATCCTAGCACTACTAACATTTTGAGCCAGATAATTGTTGTGTGGGGCCGTGGGAGTTTTCCTGTGCATTGTAGGATGTTTAGCAGCATCTCTGACCTGCCAGTTGCACCCCCAGATTGTGACAACCAAAATGTCTTCGAACATTGCCAGATGTCCTGGGGACAAAATCGCCCCCAATTAAGAACCACTGATTTAGTGAGTCTGAAACATAGCCACACACTGGCCCCTAGATAATACAGAAGAGCTTTAAAACTGTAAGATGAATAGGAAAATAAAGGAACTTTTAGACTTAGCCCAGTGTTTTTATATAGGTGAAAAAACCCCACCTATATATTAGAATGAGAAGTGGGTGCAGATTCACAAATTCTTCTCCTAGGATATGTTGTTACAAATAAGTTGTCAAAAATTTATTTTATTATAGTGTTGAGGAACCAAGTAAGATGTTCACCTCATTACAGACTTCAGACTGAAGTTTTAATGATATATTATCATTTATTCTGCTTTTAATTAGTGTAACCCAAACTTGATAACATGCGTGGGTTTTTCTTTGTATAGGCAGCTAATCCTTGATGGTCAGTGGGATGAAGTTCTTCAGTTTATTCAGCCTCTAGAATGTATGGAAAAATTTGACAAAAAACGGTAAGATATCATGTAAAGTTTTAATATTGTCTTCTCATTGATACAAGCTTAACAAAACAAAATAATAAACAAAAATTTAAAAACAAGGCTGTTAGCTTTCCTAGAAAATAGCGTATCAATCCAATGAGTTGGAGCACTTCTAGAGGACAAGTTGTATGGACTTCAGTTGGTTGAAAATCTGATTTTTAAACATACCTTTTTTGACAGTGTATACAAAAAGTCACAAGGGCCGTATCTGAAACAGTTGTTTCTTCCTAATTTATTTTGAGAGAGAGAGAGAGCGTGAGCAGGGAAGGGGCAGAGAGAGACTCCCAAGCAGGCTCCATCTCATGACTTTAGAGATCACAATCTGAGCTGGTATCAAGAGTCCAACAGAGCTCAAGCAAGTGAGCCACCCATGCACCCCAGTAGTATGAAGATTTTACAGATGTCATTCTATTGTCTCCTCACCTCCATTATTTTCTGATGAACACTTAGCTGTGTTTGTATCCAGATTCTCTTGTATGGTTTATTTTGTCTTTTTTGTTTTCTTTTTATGGTTTTTTTTTTTTTTTTTTTTGCTACCTTCAAGATCTTTTTTATTGAGGTGTGTGTGTATTTTTTACTGTTTTTTATTTTTAAGAGACAGCATGTGAGCTGGGAGGGGCAGAGAGACAGAGAGAGAGAGGGAGAGAGAGAAAGAGAGAGAGGATACACAGGATCTGAAGCAGACGTGGGGCCCCTATTCATGAACTGTGAGATCATGACCTGAGCTGAAATTGGTGCTTAACTGACTGAGGCACCCAGGCACCCCTATATATATACTTTAAAATTTTTTTCAATGTTTAATTTTGAGAGAGAGAGAGAGAGAGAGAGAGAGGCAGAGCCAGGGAGGGGGAAAGGCAGAGACAGAGGGAGACATCCAATCTGAAGCAGACTCCAGGCTCTGAGCCATCAGCACAGAGCCCGATGTGGGGCTAGGACTCATGAACCGTGAGATCATGACCTAAGCCAAAGTCAGATACTTAACCAACTGAGCCACCCAGTTGCCCCTATTAAGGTATATTTAACATATAAATAATGTTATATTAGTTTCAGGTGTACAGTACAGTGATTAGATATTTGTATATATTGTAAAATTGTGATCACAGTAAGTCTAGTTAACATTCATTCCCATACATAAACACTTTTCTTTCTTGTGATGAAAATTTTTAAGATCTCAGTAATTTCCACGTGTGCAATACAGTATTAACTATAGTCACCATGCTGTACATTACATTTCCATGACTTATTTTATAACTGGAAGTTTATACCTTTGGACCTACTTCACTTCACCCATTCTGCCTACCCTTCCAGCTCCTGCCTCTGGCAACAAGATTTTATCATTTGCTTTCAGCAGTTTGATTATGATGTGCGTAAGTGTGGTTTCTTTGTGTTTTTCCTGCTTGGGGTTTGCTGAATTTTTTGGATCTGTAAGTTTGTATTTTTCACCAAATTTGGGAAGTTTTTGGCTATTCTTCAAATATTTTTTCTGCCCTTTTCTTCTTCTGGGACTCTGCGATGACTGATACTATCCCACAGAGCTGAGGTTCTGTTCATTTTTTAAAAAAATTTTTTTTATTTATATGTTTTTACTTATTTCTGAGAGAGAGGAAAACAGCATGAGTAGGGGAGGGTCAGAGACAGAGGGAGACACAGAATCCGAAGCAGGCTCCAGGCTCTGAGCTGTCAGGCTCCAGTCTCTAAGCTGTCAGCATAGAGCCTGATGCAGGGCTCAGACTTAACAAACCATGAGATCATGACCTGAGCCGAAGTCAGACACTTAACCCCAGGTGCCCTGATTGTCTTTTTCTTAACTGTGAGTCACTTTTATTTTTAAACATATCTAGTCACTTTTAAAATGTATTCTGCACATGTGGATTCATTGCTGAGGCCCTAGATTCTGTTATCTCCCGTTGAAAAGTGTTGACCTTTATTCATGTAGGTAGTTAATGTGGTTACACTCCCACTTAGTGGATGCCAGCTGAGATCTTTGTCAGTTAGCCTTCCATCTGTTGCTTTCCCTGGGCTCCTTGGAGTCTCCCTTGCATTGTCACAGTTTCAGGGACAGTCAAGTATTTTATCTGAGTTTGTATCGTAGATTTTGGTGTATTCTTCATTATGGCTTCCTTTGTGTTTGGATGTCGCCCTGTTTTTCACCCACTCTTGCAGTACCAAACTTTTTGCTGACTTTGAAGAATGAGAAACTGTAGCTTTCTTTTTGAGTTTTAGCTCACATTGTGTTGATTGGAGAGTGCCCCCAGCTGGAAGACCTTAATACTCTTTAATCTCACCCCAAAGAATTTTATTTTTTTCTCACGAAGATTGACTGCCCTCTAGTTGAACCAGCTTTTTGTTGTTGTTCATTGCTTTCAAATAGTTATTTTTAAAATTTTATCTAGGATTTATCATTGTTATTTGCAGAAAGGTCAGCCAGATACAAGTGACTCTACATTAATAGAAATAGAACCTTATATTGTTTTTTTGGTCCTTTGTTCATACCACTGGTGCTGTTTGATACCTGTTTGCTTTTGCACATTCTTCATTTATCTGGAAGAGTATTCCTTTCACCATCTCCTGCCTTTATATAGCACACATCTGATCATCTTCCAAGAGTCAGCTTGGAAACTTATAAAACTTTCCTAATACACTCCACCTCTTCTGATAGAATTGGTTTCACACTCCTTTGAGACTTTGCTGAAACAATGTACATATTTCATACAACTTATTAGATGACCCTCTTTTTGAAGGCGAGTATTTTGTTTTATTGGACATATATTTGTTATCATAATAATGGTTGAAAGAATGACTTGAAGGTTCATTATTATTTTCTTTCAGTCCTTAAAAATAATTTTTCTTTAAGGTGCTTAAGGCATCAGAATTTTTTGTTCTTCGACAAGTCAAGGAGACCTCTCCCTGAAAAATCTCTGTTAAAAAGCTTTGAAGTTTATAGTTATTGTATGACTTCAGAAATGTTCATTCTTCCTACTCTTTCAGCCTGCTTTTTATTAGACTTTTCTCATGTTTGAAAAGAAAAAAGGACAGGGGTGCCTGGGTGGCTCAGTTGGTTAAGCGTCTGACTTCGGCTCAGGTCATGATCTCACGGTTTGTGGGTTCGAGCCCCGTGTCAGGCTCTGTGCTGACAGTTAGCTCAGAGTCTGGAGCCTGTTTCAGATTCTGTGTCTTCCTCCTCTCTCTGACCCTCCCCTGTTCATGCTCTCTCTCTCTCTCAGAAATAAAAAACATTTAAAAAAAAAAAAAAGAAAAGAAAAAGACATATTTTGAATAAAATGCAAAAATAATAAAAACACAATAAAACAAAACATTTTGAATGTAAAGGATTTTGATTTCATATTAGATTATAATTGACATCTTTCATAAAACTTGATTTTTGGTTAGAATTAATATTGGATATAGAAATCCTTCCTTTGAGTGTTAAATTGTGTTTACTTACTACTAAAATTATTTTAACTTGACTTCAGTGTGATAAGCTTTTAAGAATTTTAAGAATTTTTTTTTTTAAATATTTTTTTATTTATTTCTAGGAGAGAGAGAGCGAGAGACAGCGTGAGCAGGGGAGGGTCAGAGAGAGAGGGAGTCACAGACTGAAACAGGCTCCAGGCTCTGAGCTGGCAGTCAGCACAGAGCCCGACGCGGGGCTCGAACCCACGAACCGCGAGATCATGACCTAAGCGAAAGTCGGACGCTTAACCGACTAAGCCACCCAGGCGCCCCTTTAAGAATTTTTTTAAAGTTTATTTATTCATGTTTGAGTGAGAGAGAGAACAAGGGAGAGGCAGAGGGAAAGAGAGAATCCCAGACAGTCTCTACACTGTCAGTGCAGAGCCCGACACAGGACTCAGATTCACAAACTGTGTGATCATGATCTAGGCTGAAATCAAGAGTCAGATGCCCCAAATTTTAAGAATTTTTTGAAAGCAGGGGCACCTCGGTGGTTCAGTCACTTAAGTGTCCTACTTTGGCTCAGGTCATGATCTTATGATATGTTAGTTCAAGCCCCACTTCCAGTTCTCTGCCCTCAGCACAGACCCCACTTTGGATCCTCTGTCCTCCTCTCTCTCTCTCTCTGCCCCTCCCCAACTTGCCTGCACACACACACATGTGCATATGTATATGTGTGTGTGCATGTGTGCACTCTCTCTCTCAAAAATAAACATTAAAAAATTTTTCGAAAGCAAAGGTAATCATAGTAATTTATAAGGGCATTTGATTTATGAGACATTGGAAAATTAATTTCTCTTAAAAAATATTTTTAGAGGAATAATTAGCTCTTTAAGACAAACTTGGCCTGTTTTGCTCTAAGGTTTCATTTCCAATCTTTGACTTTGTTGTAACTCAGCTTTTGAATCATTTTAATGTTTCATATTTTATTTTTTACAGGTTTCGTTATATTATCCTGAAGCAGAAGTTTTTAGAAGCTTTGTGTGTTAACAATGCAATGTCAGCAGAAGATGAGCCCCAGCATGTAAGATTTTTATTCCTGAAGGTTTGCGCCATAGTCTTGTTTCAGTCATAAGTATTTTATTTACTAAAACAAAAGAGTAGTATCATGAGTTTTCAAAGTTTTTATGAGCTAGGATGGAGTAAGATCTACTCTTTTGTAGCTGTAGTACTTTCAATCTACAATGCTTCTAAACTTGTTCCAAGATTTAGATACAGATGATAAATGAATGGCTGCCTGGTTGGAGAGTGTGTGCTCCCCTCTGTTTAAGGTGATTTAGACTGCAGGAGATGTTTGACTTGAAGATTCTACATCTTGCTTGTTTTCTTATCCCAGAAGTAGATTGTGTTTACCTCTTCTTTTTGTTTTTTCAGTATTTACATTTATCCAGAGGTGTTTTTTTTTCCTCCAAGTTTTTATTTAAATTCCAGTTAGTTAACTTCCAGTGTAATATTAGTTTCAGGTATAGAATCCAGTGATTCATCACTTAATATACAATACCCCAGTGATCAGTACAAAATAGAGGTGGTTTTTGATAAAATATGTTTGTCTTTATGACAATTTAAATTTAGTGAAACTAAGTGTTTTTTTGGATTAGAGAGTTATTTTTAAAGTTGTAATTATAGTATTGTTTTATCCAAAATCAAGGAAGCTTACTGGGTGCCAGTAAGTAAGTGTTCATTGAAATAAACTCAAGGTATTACAATGAGAACTTTCATATATAATAGAGAAATGTTTGCCAGACAGTGATGTTTAAGTGTGAAAAGAACACTGGAATGTAAGTCAAAAGACTTAATTTTTATTTTGTCTTTGTCACTAACCAGCTGAGTTACTTTGGTTAGATCTGCTCCCTAACTTTTCCCATGTGTAAGCTAAAGAAAGGTGAATTCTGCAAACTCTTAAGATTCCTTACATCATTAAAAGCTTATTATTTAAGATAATATTCAGTATACAAATTAGCTAAGCTTCATTTGTTCTGTCTTCATACTAGGTTTTTTTGTTTTTATTTTTTTTTAGAGAGAGGGAACATGAGTCGGGGAGGGGTAAAGGATGGGGGACAGAGAGAGAATATTAAGCAGGCTTCACAACCCAGCATGGAGCCTGATATGGGACTCAGTCTCATGACCATGAGATCATGACCTGAGCCGAAATGAAGAGTCAGGCATTTAACTGACCGAGTCACCCAGGCATCACACATACTGTTTTTGTAGTAAATGAACTGTAGATGTTTTTTGCTTTTTGTTTTCTGATTTGCTTGCTTTCCCCACACAAATTTCTGTAATAGCAAATTTGAGAATGACTTCTTTGCTTTTTGGGTAAGCTGTAGTTATAGTAAACCATATAAACAATTGAATATCGGCATGCTTCAGTTTTTATTTCTAGAGTACTCAATTATTCTTGACCTTAAAAAATTATACATTTGAGAATGATAGTTTGAAGCTTGAACTAGAACAATATTTTTTAATGTTTACTTATTTTTTTTTTTTGAGAGAGAAAGAGTACTAGTGGGGAAAAGGTAGAGAGAGAATCCACTGTCAGCATGGAGCCTGTGAAATCATGACCTGAGCTGAAACCAAGAGTCGGATGCCTAACTGACTGAGCCACCCAGCACCTAGGCATCCCTAGAACACTATTTTTTTAATATCTATTTTTTTTAATATCTATTTTTCAATGCTTACTTATTTTTGAGAGAGAGAGCGAGAGATCATGACCTGAGCTGAAGTTGGACACTTAACCGACTGAGCCACCCAGGCGCCCCAAACATTATTTTTATTAGTAAGAGTTTACCAAGTAACCAGATTATTTGATATTTTTATTTTAGTGGTGAAAAACATTTTGGCTCCTGACTTGAAAGTTGTTAAATAATCTGCAAATTATATGAGTACTTGGTGACAATAGAGTTTATCCTTTTGCAATTAAAGCTTACAAAAGTTTGTAAAGTATCTTAGTATTTGAATAAAATACTCTTGTGTTCATATTTCACAGCATCTCTCTTTGTAGTGATCACTTCCATTTTTCTTACAGCTGGAATTTACCATGCAAGAAGCTGTGCAGTGCTTGCATGCCCTAGAAGAGTACTGTCCTTCTAAAGATGATTATAGCAAGCTCTGTTTGCTTTTGACTTTGCCTCGTCTGACCAATCATGCTGAATTTAAGGACTGGAATCCCAGCACTGCACGAGTTCACTGTTTTGAAGAGGCTTGTGTCATGGTTGCAGAATTCATCCCTGCTGATAGGAAGCTAAGTGAGGCTGGTTTTAAAGCAAGTAACAATCGTTTATTTCAGCTTGTGATGAAGGGCCTACTTTATGAATGCTGTGTAGAATTTTGTCAAAGCAAAGCAACTGGAGAAGAAATTACAGAAAGTGAAGTGCTTCTTGGCATTGACCTTTTATGTGGTAATGGTTGTGATGACTTGGATCTGAGTTTATTGTCATGGCTTCAGAATCTCCCATCTTCTGTCTTCTCTTGTGCTTTTGAACAGAAAATGCTTAATATTCATGTTGACAAACTTCTGAAACCTACAAAAGCTGCATACGCTGATCTTTTGACTCCTCTTATCAGCAAACTTTCTCCCTATCCATCATCTCCAATGAGAAGGCCTCAATCAGCTGATGCCTATATGACTCGCTCTCTGAATCCTGCTTTAGATGGCCTCACTTGCGGCCTGACCAGTCATGATAAGAGAATCTCAGATCTTGGAAACAAAACTTCTCCAATGTCACACTCCTTTGCTAACTTCCATTATCCAGGGGTACAAAACCTCAGTAGAAGTCTCATGCTTGAAAATACAGAATGTCACAGTATTTATGAAGAATCCCCTGAACGGTAAGCATTTGCTTGTAAAAATTAGAAACTGTTCACAAGTGTGAAATTGTATGTGTGTGTGTTTAATTAGTCCAAGTCCCTTTAGTTGAAAGTTATCCTTAAACTTTACAGAGCATTTCTAAAATTTTGATAATTAAAATTATCAAGGAGAATCTTTATTTTTATATCCTATATTATTATTTTGCTTGTTATTAAGGCAATGAATGTGCATTGAAGACATTTTGTAAAATACAGGAGAGTATAAATATAATTAAAATCCCGTGTAATCTCACACTTAGATGATGTCTTTTTTCTATGAATACATTTTTAAAAATTGGGAATGTACTATATATATTCATATAATTTGCTTTTTAAGACTTGGTCTTGAAAATATTCCCATATTTTTAAACATTTATTGGGATAAGTGGTTAATTATGGATGCAGTATTCCATTGTACAACTGTATCATAATTTTACCTAATTCCTTATCATAGGACAGCAGATTATTTCCACTTTTTTCTCCTTTGTGTCTAGTACTGAATAGTCAACAGTATTGAATGTGTATATGTAAAAATCTCTGATTATTTCCACTCTATTTTTTCTAGTCACTCTCTTTTTAAGTTTATTTATGTTGAGAGAGAGAGAGCACAAGTAGGGAAGAGGCAGAGAGGGAGAGAGAAAGAATCCCAAGCAGGCTCCACAGTGTCAGTGCAGAGCATGATGCAGGGCTCTTAACCTATGAACCATGAGATGTGACCTGAGCCTGAGTCAGACCGATTGAGCCACCCAGGTGTCCCTTTAGTAACTCTTAATATAATGAAGGAAAAAAGTGTTAAATCCAGCAGTCAGCTTTCCTTTCAAATTTGGCATGAAATAATAATTTCCTGGTTACTGGTTCTTTATTTCAAGAGTTAGAAAATTTCTTCCCTCACTTTCTAGGAAAACCATTGGGACAAGTGGCTGGTTTCCTATACTCAGAGTTGATACTATGAAGTATTATTATTGACTGCAAAAATTTATTGAAAGAGGGGCGCCTCCATGGCTCAGTCAGTTGGGCATCTGACTTCAGCTCAGGCCATGATCTCCTGGTTTGTGGATTCAAACCCTGCATCATGCAGAGCCTGCCTGGGATTCTCTTTCTCTGCCTCCCTATCTACCCCTCCCTCCCTCAAATAAGTAAACTTAAGTAAAATTTATTGAAAGAGCACAAAAACTAAACTTTATTATTTATTTATTAAAAAAATTTTTTTAATGTTTATTTTTGAGAGAGAGAGAGACGCACACACACAGAGCATGAGTGGGAGGGGGCAGAGGGAGACACAGAATACAAAGCAGGCTCCAGGCTCTGAGCTGTCAGCACAGAGCCTGACATGGGGTTTGAACTCATAAACCACGAGATCATGACCTGAGCCGAAGTTGGATGCTCAACTGACTGAGCCACCCAGGTGCCCCAGACTGAACCTTATTTGATTCACATACGATAGTTGGAAGGAGCACTGGACTTGGAATTTCTGTTTCTAGTTAAAATGAGAGAAGATCTTTAGTTAAGACACAAGAAATGTAAGATGAATATATATAGAAGCATTTTCTGTTAAGTTGCCACAAGATTGTACAGGAGGGGGGTTGTGATATCTTTGTTTAATATTCCTTAAAGAGAAGGGGGGATTTTAGGATGTTAAATGAGGAGACTTCCTAAAGCCTAGGCTGACTTTTTTTTTTTTTTTTTTTTTTTGAGGGAGAGAGAGAAAGATCAGAAGTTGGGGAAGGGCAGAGAGAGAGGGAGAGAGAGAATCTCAAGCAGGCTCCACACTGTTAGTGCAGAGCCTGACGTGGGGCTCAAACTCAGAAACCACAAGATCATGACCTAAGCTGAAATCAAGGGTTGGATGAACTTAACTGACTGAGCCACCCAGGCGCCCAAGCCTAGGATGACTTAAGAGGCATCTTATTGCTCTACTTTAAAGATAGAGATGATATCTAGTAATGAAAATGGATGAGTATAACTTAACATTGAAGCATCCTGTTATCTAAATCCCAAAGGAATAGAGAGTCTTGAGTATTGGTAGACTCTATCTTTTTTTTATTTATTTTTTTTAATGTTTTATTTATTTCTAGGAGAGAGATAGAGACAGCATGAGCAGGGAAGGGTCAGAGAGAGAGGGAATCACAGACTCTGAAACAGGCTCCAGGCTCTGAGCTGGCAGTCAGCACAGAGCCCGACGCGGGGCTCGAACCCACGAACCGCGAGATCATGACCCAAGCGAAAGTCGGACGCTTAACCGACTAAGCCACCCAGGCGCCCCTGGTAGACTCTATCTTAAAGTTAAACTTTTCTTGGACTTTCCAATCTCTTTAAAGAAATTTTTCATTGTCTGGGATGTTGGGCTTCAATTCTAGGGGAACTGTTGAGTATGTAAGATGATTGGAACTTCTTGGTCAGTATAATGTTTAGACTTGTACACCAAAGGGATTGTTTTTCTAAAGAAAAGACACAAAAATCCATCCAGATCTGACTCTACATGTGCTGTTGCCTGTGTAAAGAAATAGTAGAGATTGAGGAATGACTAGATAAAGATGGAAAGAAGTAGAGTATAAGCTACTAGATCATTATAGAATAAGAGAGATAAAATGTGACATATTAAAATGTGAGTAGTACATGTGTTATTAGCTGAGCAGTAACATAACCACGAGAATATCTCTCATGCCTGTGAAATTGGAAAACTTATGAGGCAAAGCAATGTGGAATAATGAATGGACTTTGGAGTCGGACTTGGACTTGAGCAAGAGCTTTGCCCTTTACTAGTTGTGTGACCATGGGACCATTAATCTCTTTGAGCCTAAGTGATCTCTATGAAATAGGATGTTGACTTGCAAAGTGAGATATAGCTCCTAGCAGGGTGGCAAGCATGTGCATGGTGCTTAGTAAATACAAATTTCTCCCCTTCTGAGTGTCCTACTCCTGGTAAAGATAATATGTCAAAAGGGCTACTGATAGCATGCCATGGGTAAGTTACTATGCTGTGGATAAAGTATAAAACTTTACTTTCGAAAAAGTTAACCTTATTTTTAAAAATATCTTAGGTGTGGGATGCCTGAGTGGCTCGGTTGGTTAAGTGCCCAACTCTTGATTTTGGCACAGGTCATGATCTCCCAGTTTGTGAGTTTGAGCCCTGCATCTGGCTCTGTGCTTTGTGCTCTATGCTTACAGTGTGGAACTTGCTTGGGATTCTCTCTCTCTCTCTCTCTCTCTCTCTCTCTCTCTCTCTCCCCCCCCCCCCTCCCCCCCCTCCCTCCCTCCCTCCCTCTCTCTCTCTCCCCCCCTCCCTCCCTCCCTCTTCCTCCCTCTGCCTCTCTCCCTCCCCACCTCTCTCTCTAAATAAATAAACTTAAAAAATATTTTAGGTATGGTTTAAAAATGTTGAGAAGCTTAATTAAATCAATTATCTTAAAGATGCCACTTGAAGAAACTCTTATTTGTGGTAATATATGTTTGAAGTCAGTATTTGTTTAAAAATATTTGAGTGTCTACTCTGTATTGGCATCATGCTACATTCTAGGAATGTAGTGATGGAGTTACTATGGTAAACAAGAAGATAAAACATGAAAGAAGGGTTTATAAGAGAGTGTATGGTGTTTTGTAAAGACAGCTTTTCACTCAAACATAAACTCCAAACAAAAAAGAAAAATCCATTGAGAAATAAAAGCTTTGGCTATTCAGTGTAATGATCTCAAAATTAAATGGCAAAAACAAACAAAAACTCAGAAATGAGTCAGCATTGGATTTGGAGCCTGAAGATCTGGATTGAAATCCTAGCTTTATTTAGTTTTATTTACTGGTTATGCAGTTTTAGGAAAACCACTTTATTCCTCATCTGTGAAATAGGAGTTACAACCTATTTCACAAGTTACTGTGCAAGTTAAATGAGATAATACATATGGAAATGTATAAATTGCAAAATTAAATGTTACTCTATGAAGGTTATTTTATTTTATATATAGTTAATAACTCTTGTTAAATCTAACTTGTGGACATAAAATGGGGGTTCTTGTGGTCATTAGCAGGTTACAGCAGAGATTAGTAGCTGAAAACTTCTCCTAAATCCTTCTACTTCCTCTTCTGGGTGCATGTGTGGATATGTATGCTGAGGTACTTATCAGTTAGAAACCTTTTGACCAATGGATGCCTTTATGAAGATGACTATTTAGCTCTGCTTCCTGACCTCCAGACCTGTAATTTGTGCATTCCATACTCTACCTGGAGAGGCTGTTATGAAGCCTCTCATAATCAAATTCCTTCAAGGCAAGGGCCATTTTACTCTTGTATATGTTCTCATGGTGCCTTATGCCAGCAGGTTATCTGTATAAATGTCTGAGGTATTCATCATCTTTGAACAGAGTAATTATGAAAAGTAGAAATTGCTGGTGTTTAGAAGAATATTAGGAACAACCTGACGCAAGATGTTAAGCTCACTAACTAGCATACATTAAAAATATTGGAAACGTGTATGTTTAGCTTTTATGTTAAGTGCAGATAAACCAAAGAAAGCCTTTTAATAAACTGTTCTTAGATTTTTGTTGAAACGTATTGTAGGCAAAAAAGTTAACATTTGGGTAACAGAAATGCAGATTAAGATTCATAAAGAGAATTTAGGCATTAGGTCATCCAGCTTGTTATTCAGTTCAGTTTCTAGATGAAGCTGAGCCACAGAGAATGTAAGTGATTTTTCCAAGACCACATATCTTGTTTTAGACTGGACCTCCTACCCTCCTTGCTTAAAAATCCTTATGAGCACTGAGTGTTATGTGGAAACTAATTTGACAATAAACTATTTGTAAAAAAAAAAAAAAAAAAAAAAAAAAAAAAAAAAAACAGTGCTCTTCCATTATAGGCATATTCTATTTAAAAACAAAACAAAAAACCTTACCTAGTACACTTGAAAGAAAATTTAAAAGTCTATTTTTGCACATTTGGTAAACATTTAGACTAAATAGTCATTGTGTTAATTAAAATTTCTCTAACTAAAATATCTTTTCCTTCACTCCCACCTCTCCTTTTTATTTTTTGCATCTTTCTGGAAGAAGTGATACACCCGTTGAGGCACAGCGGCCTATAAGCAGTGAAGTCCTGGGCCAGAGTTCAGTTTCAGAAAAAGAGCCTGCAAATGGAGCACAGAATCCAGGACCAGCTAAGCAAGAAAAAAATGAGGTATTAAAACACCTAGTGTTTTTAGAGTTATTCTCTGTAAGAAATAATAGTGTTTGCTTGAGTAAATGTAAATGGAATTTTTCAATATTTGGGAGTGAGAGAATATCTAGACTTTTTTATTAAGTCATTTTCTCCCTTAAGGTTATATGATATTTTTAGTTGTCAGATTTTGGAGAATTTTTAAAAATATTTTTAATGTTTTTTATTTATTTCTGAGAGAGAGAGAGAGAGAAAGAGAGACAGTGTGAACAGGGGAGGGTCAGAGAGAGAGGGAGATACAGAATCTGAAACAGGCTCCAGGCTCTGAGCTGGCAGTCAGGACAGAGCTCGATGTGGGGCTCGAACCCACGAACTGTGAGATCATGACCTTAGCCGAAGTTGGACGCTTAGCTGACTGAGCCACGCAGGCACCCCAGATTTTGGAGAATTTTTAACAGGTAAATTTATTAACAATCTAAAATACCATAGTTTGCACTAATCTTACATATTTCAGAACTCAAGTAATTGAACTCACATTAAATGTGGATAGCTTGATATGCTCTATATTTTACTAATTAGATGTAATGAACAAGAAATGACTTTTTAAAAATTTTTAAAATTTTTCGTAATTTTTTTTTTTTTTAATTTTTTGAGAGAAGGAAAGACAGTGAACAGAGGAGGAGCAGAGAGAGAGGGAGACACAGAATCTGAAGCAGGCTCCAGGCTCTGAGTTTTCGGCACTGAGTCTGACGTGGGGCTTGAACTCATGAACTGTGAAATGATGACCTAAAACGAAGTTGGATGCTTAACTGACTGAGCCACCCAGCTGCCCCAGAAATGACATTTATAATATAAAATACTTTTATCCAAGTCTTTAGAGTTCCAAATTACTTTTCTCTGGTGTTGTGGAAAGGAAACTGTATTACGAAGGAGAGTATAAATTTTATCTTCTATATTATGCCACTTAGAAGTGAAGAGGTAGTTTTTAAAAGTTCAATAAATTTTCTTTGTTTTCAACCAAATATTAAGAATGAAGCAGAAAGGGGCGCCTGCGTGGCTCAGTTGGTTAAGCGTCCGACTTCGGCTAAGGTCATGATCTCACGTTCGTGGGTTCAAGCCCCACGTCAGGCTCTGTGCTGACAGCTAGCTCAGAGCCTGGAGCCTGCTTCAGATTCTGTGTCTCCCTCTCTCTCTGACCCTACCCTGCTCATGCTGTCTCTCTCTCTCTCTCTCTCTCAGAAATAAATAAAACATTAAAAAAAAAAAAAAGAATGAAGCAGAAAAATTACTGTCAAAAATACATATGAGAGGCACCTAGGTGCCTCAGTGGTTAAGTGTCTAACTCTTGATTTTGACTCAGGTCATGACTTCACGGTTGGTGGGTTCAAGCCCTGCATTGGAGTCTGTGCTCACAGTGCAGAGTCTGCTCAGGATTCTCTCTCTCCCTCTCTCTTTCTCTTTCTTCCTCTCTTCCTCTCTCTCTCTTCCCCCCTCTCTTCCTCTCTCTCTCCCCTCTCATCTTCTCTCTCCCCCCTCTCTTCCCCCTCCCTCCTTCTCCGTCTCTCCCTCTTCCCCTCTCCTTTTTTCTCTGCCCCTTCCCTGCTTATGCTCTCTCTCAAAATAAATAAACTTAAAAATATTTTAAAAATATGTTGAATATGGACCAAACAACAGAACCCCTAAATCTATGAAGCTAACTTTGGCAGAGTTGAAGGGAGAAATACTAGTTGGAGACTTCAATAATGGATAGACAATAATGGATAGAACATCTAAACAGAAGATCAGTAATGATACAAAGTGCTTGAACAACACCGTAAACAAACTAGACCTAACAGACATCTGTAGAACACTCCCAACAACATTGTTGCTTTGGAGGATGCGCCTTTTTTTTTTTTTTTTAAATCCAGAGGTGCCTGTATCAGTCTTTTTAGAGAAAGTTGTTTTCTTAGACCCTCAGGTCAGTGATAGTACTCCAAGTGTTTGTCACCTGTTTGTGAAAATGTGAATACTAACAATATGTAAATACAAATATGTAAATAAAGTGATACAAGAACATAACACTTCAACAATATCAGGATACACAACAATATCAGGATAGACCATGTTAGGACCCAAAACAAATTTCAGTAATTGAAATCACATGAATTATCCTCTCTGCCCATAATGGGATGAAGCTAGAAGCTAATAACAGAGGGAAAATTGGAAAATTCACAAATGTGTGATAATTAACATACTCTTAAATAACTAGTGCGTCAAAGAGGAGATCACAAAGGAAATTAGAAAATACTTAGAGACAGGGGCACTTGGGAGGCTCATTCAGATGAGTATCCAAATTCAGCTCAGGTCATGATCTCGTGGTTGGGAAGTTGGAGCCCCACATTGGGCTCTTTGCTGACAGCTCAAAGCCTGTAGCCTGCTTTGGATTCTGTGTCTCCCTCTCTCTCTGCCCCTCCCCTCCTCACACTCTGTCTCTTACTGTCTCTCAAAAATAAACATTAAAAAAATTAAAAAAAAAATACCTAGAGACTAATAAAAATGAATATAGAATACCAAAGCACACAACATTCTAAATTTATGAAATACAACAAAAGCAGCATTCAGGGGAAATTTATACCTGTAAATACTTACATTAAAAAAGAAGAGGGGTGCCTGGTGGGTCAGTTGGTTAAGCATCTGACTCAGTTTTGGCTCAGGTCATGATCTCACAGTTTATGAGATTGAGCCTTGAGTTGGGCTCTGCAGTGACAGCGTGGAGCTTGCTTGGGATTCTCTCTCTTTCTCTCTCTTTGCCCCTCCTCTCTCAAAAATAATTTTTTTTAATGTTTATTTTTGAAAGGGAGCACACAAGTGGGGAAGAGGTAGAGAGAAAGGGAAACACAGAATCCAAAGCAGGCTCCAGGTTCTGAGCTGTCAGCACAGAACCTGATGTGAGGCTTGAACTCACAAAACGTGAGATCATGACCTGAGCTGAAGTTGGAAGCTTAACCTACTGAGCCACCCAGGTGCCTCATAATAAATAAAACTTTAAAAGAAGAAGAAGAAAGACCTCAAAGCAATAACCTAACTTTATGCCTTGAGGAACTAGAAAAAGAAAAACAAATTTTAGCAGAAGGAAGTAATAAAGATTAGAGGGGAGATAAATAGAGAATAGGAAAACAATAGAGAATCAATAAAACCAAAAGTTCGTTCTTTGAAAAGGTCAACAAAATTGACAAGCTCTTAGTTAGACTAACCAAAAAAAAAAAGAAAAGAGAGAAAAGACACAAGTAAAATCAGAAGTGAAACTGGGGTCTTGGGTTGCCTGGGTGGCTCAGTAGTTTAAGCGTCCAACTTTGACTCAGGTCATGATCTCACAGTTCGGGGGTTCGAGCCGTGTGTTGGGCTCTGTGCTGACAGCCAGCTCAGAGCCTGGAGCCTGCTTCAGATTCTAGATCTCCCTCTCTCTCTCACCCTCCCCTGCTCATGCTGTCTTTCTCAGAAGTAAATAAAACATTTAAAAAATTTTTTAAAAAGAAATGGGCCTTTACTGTCAACATTACAATAATAACATGTCAACCTTACATAGAATACTATGACCAACTGTAAGCCATAAAATTAGAGAACCTAGTTAAAATGGACAAATTACTAGAAAGCAAATTACCTAAGCTGAATCAAGAAGAAATAAAAAATCTCAACAAACCTATAATAAGTAAAGAGATTGAATCAGTAATCAAAAACCTTCCAACAAAGAAAAATCCAGAATCCAATGGCTTTATGGATGAATTCTACCAAACATTTAAGGTAGGGTTAACATCAGTCTTTCTCAAAACCTTCTTGAAGTATGTAAGTGGAAGGAATACATCCTAATTCATGCTATGAGATGAGCGTTACCCTAACACCAAGGCCAGATGAAGACATTACAGGAAAAAATTACAGGATCACCTTGGTGGCTCAGTCCGTTAAAGTCAGTCTCTTTTTTTTGGCTCAGGTCATGATCTCCTGGTTCATGGGTTTGAGTCCCTGTGTCAGGCTCTGCACTGATGGCGTGAAGCCTGCTTGGAATTCTCTCTCTCTTTCTTTTCTCCCCCACACATGCACTCTCTCTCAAAATAAATAAAATTTTATTTATTATTTTTGAGAGAGAGCAGAAGCCAGGGAGGAGCAGAGAGAGAGAGACAGAGACAGAATCTGAAGTAGGCTCCAGGGTCTGAGCTATTAGCACAGAGCTTCACGCAGGGCTTAAACCCACGAACCGAATCATTACTTGAGCTGAAGTCATACGTTTAACCAACTAAGCCACCCAGGTGCCCCTCAGAAGAAATAAACTCTAAAAAAAATGAAAGAAAAAGAAAACTACAGACCAATATCTTTCATGAATAGAAACCAAAACCCTAACAAAATACTTGCAAACCAAATTTGTCAGTATATTCAAAGGATTATGTACCTGACCAAGTGAATTTATCTCAGAATGCAAGGTGAATGCAAGGTTAGTTCAACATTAAATAAATCAATTAATGTAACATGTCACATTAGTATGATGAAGGACAGAAAAACATCTGGCCATATTAGTTGATGCAGAAAAGGCATTTGACAAAATCAGAATTCTTTCATGGTAAAAGCTCTCAGAAAACTAAGAATAAAATGGAGTTTCCTTGGCATGGTAAAGTTCATTTATGAAAAACCCAAGCTAACCTCTTACTCAGTGGTGAAAAACTAAAAGCTTTCCCCTAACATCAGGAACAAAGACAAGGATGCCTATTTTTACCACTGCTATTCAACATTTTCTGGAAGTTCTAGTTAGAGTGATTAGACAAGAAAAAGAATTAAAAGCCATCTAGATTGGAAAGGAAGAAGTAAAGCTGTTTTTATTTATAGATGACATGATCCTGCTTATAGAAAATCACGAAGAATTCATAAGAAAGCTACTAGAGCTGACAAACAAGTTTAGCAAAGTTACAGGGTGCAAGAGCAACAGTAAGAGTTGTGCTTCTACACTACCAACATTGAACAATCTGAACAGAAAATTAAGAAAGCAGTTCCATTTACAATAGCATATAAAAGGATAAGATACCTGGGAATAAGTTAAACCAAAGAGGTGAAAAACTTGTATGCTAAAATCTATAAAACATTGCTGAAAGGAATTTTAAAAGATCTAAATAAATGGAAAGACATCCTATGTTCACACAAAGGGAGACTTAATATTGTTACGATGTCAGTACTCCAGTATTATCTATAGATTTCATATAATTCCTATAAAAAAGAGCAGAGAGAGAGCGCAACCTTTTTTGCAGCAATGAAAAAGCCAGTACTCAAGTTCATATGGAATTGTAATGTGTCCTGAATAGCCAAAACAATCTTGAAAAAGAGCAAAGTTGGAGAACTAACAGTTCATGATTGCAAAGCCACAAAGCTACAGTAGCTACAAAAGCTACAATAATCAAAACTGGTACTTGCATAAGGATAGACATATAGATCAGTGGACTACATTGAGAGACTAGAAGTAATCCCATATATCTGTGGCTAATTGACTTTTAGCAAGGATGACAGGTCCATTCAATGAGAAAAGAATAGTCTCAACTGGTGATGGATCAACTGTATTTCCACATGGAAAAGAATGAAGATGGACCTCTACCTCACATAATGTACAAAGTTAACAATAGATCAACAACTTAATTATAAGAGCTGAAAGTATACAACCCTTAAAAGAAAACATAAGGGCAGATCTTCACGATCTTGGATTTTGTAATGTGTTCTTAGGTTTGATACCAAAAGTTTGAGCAACAAACCTAAAAATTGATAAATTGAGCTTCATCAAAATTAAAAGCTTTTGCGCATCAAAGGACATTATAAGGAAAGTTAAAAAAAACAGCCAGCAGAATGGGAAAAATGTTTGCAAATTATATATCTAATAAGGTTTTAATATCTAGCATATATAAAGAACTATAACTCAACAACAAAAAGACAATCCAACTTATAAAAAAGGAGCTGAGGGGCACTTCAGTGGCTCAGTTGGTTAAGCATCTAACTCATGATCTCAGTTCAGGTCTTGATGTCAGGGTTGTGAGTACGAGCCCCTCATTGGGTTCTGTGCTGAGCATGAAGCTTACTTAAAAAAAGAAAGTTGAATAGATATTTCTCCAAAGAATGTATTAAAATGGCCAAAAGCACATGAAAAGATGATGAATACCACTAGTCATTAGGGAAATGCAAATCACAACCACAATGAAATACAGCTTTACAACTGCTAGGATGGCTAAACTCAAAGCAGTGGAAAAATAAGTGTTGGTGGGGAAGTGGACAAATTTGAACCCTCATACACTGTTGATTTGAATGTATGGTGGTGTAGTCACTATGGATTGGTGGTACCTTAAATATAGAATTAAATCTAGCTAAATTATAGCTTAAATATAGCTAAATATAGAATTACCATTTGACCCAGTAATTCCACTCAAAAACATTGAAAGCAAGGACTCAAACAGGTATTTGTACATCCATCTTCATAGAGGCATTATTCATAGAAGCCAAAAGGAGATACAACCCAAGTGTCCACTCACAGATCAATGGATAAACAAAAATGGTATATCCATTCAATGGAGTATTATTCAGTCACAAAAAGGAATGAAATTCTTACATATGCTATAGTATGAATGAACTTTGAAAATAGTATGCTTAGTGAAATGTCAGATACAAAAGGACGAATATTATATGATTCCACTTAGATGAAATATCTAAAATAGACAAAATCATAGAGAAAATAGAATAGAGGTTACCAGGAGCTTGGGGAGGGAGAGATGGGAAGCTGTTGCTTACTGGTTACAGGGTTTCTCTTTAGGGTAATGAAGAATTTTGGAAATAGTGGTAATAATTGCACAATGTTGTGAGTATAGTTAATGCTACTGAATTGTGCACATAAAAATGGTTAAAATAACAAGCTTTCTATTTTACCAGCAATAAAAAATTTTAAAGGACATATAGATAATTTTTTCTCAGAATTATTGCTATTAACTTATGAAAATAGAAAAGGATTGTTACTATTTCCTAGAAAAGGGAGACAGTTTCAGCTTAAGTTAGTCATATAAGACCCTTGGCTAAGCTTATTGACACTGTTGGCCAATTTTAGAGAGGATTGATTTGTTCCAGGGTAACCCTGGTTCTCATGAGCTATGTAATCTGACCAGACTCCAGCTTGGCAGAGGAGTCTTTCTTTGCCAATACTGGAATTTACTGAATATCCAAGTCTTGTAAATTTGAGTGCTATACTGTTCTTTTAGAAGAACAAAATAGGAATGTTGAAATTAAGTTTACCACTCATTGATTCCACTTTCTTGTGAAAAGCCATTTGAAACCTGAATTAATTAATTACTGTTTTTGAAGGAAATTTTTAAAGTGTCTCTCTAGAGTAACCTACTAAATCATTAACATGTTTAAATTAAGTGTGTTGGACAAAGTTAATACTGTGTTTCTTAAACCCTAATGTGTTCCCTCAGTACTTTTTTAAGTAATATAGATCTAACCCCGTGACCCCTTGTGATCACTATAATGTGTATTTTTCTTTTGCATTAATCAAAGATCCAGGATGACCTTTCACTTTGTCCAGTCTCTTGCTATAGAATAAAGTAACTTAACTGATCTACTTGACTATAAACACTCATGGATACCATTTTACTTTTCGAAGAGCAATAATTAAGTATTTTCTAATTGTTAAATATGGCTACTTGTATATTTCATTCAGTGTTTATAGAAGTTACTGTTGAGTAGGGACATATATTTAATCAGAGTCTGCTCAAATATATTTTCTAATATTTTTAAGCTTCGAGATTCAACAGAACAATTTCAAGAATATTATAGGCAAAGATTACGCTATCAACAGCATTTAGAACAGAAGGAGCAACAGCGGCAGATATACCAACAAATGCTGCTTGAGGGAGGTGTGAATCAGGAGGATGGTCCTGATCAGCAGCAGAATCTTACGGAACAATTTCTTAATAGGTATGTCTTTCAGTCATTTTTTTTTAAACGTAAAGAATTATTTCAAAGCGATCATAAGTGGGCAATGCTACTCTTCACGTACAGTTGAAATTTTAAAGTGTTTGAAGTAATGTAGCGTTACAGAGTATCTTGTCACAGCATTCTGAAGGTCCATCTAATTTCCTTCTTTCCTTTAAACCTTTTTTCACATCTAAGCAACGAGAGCAGAAGTGCGGTGGTTCAGCTGACAGCTGGAAGCAGATGGTCAGGTGGATCCAGCTCTGTGCCAGAGCAGCTGAGGTCCTAGGGGTGCTAGTTGCTTAGCTTCTTCTTGCTTTTCCTCATCTGCTGCACAGAACAGCACAGAACAGCCATGAAGATGAAACAAGTTAATCCATGCAAAGTGTTTAGAACAGTACCTGGCATATAGTAACCACTATGTTAAGTGTCTGCTGTTGTTTTTATTGTTATTTTGGGTGATTGAACTTCCAGGTTCTTTTGAGCTCAATATATTAAAATTATTATTGAATTCAATATATTAAAGTTATTCTTTCTTATAATTTCTGCCAAGGCAATATACACTTACATTGTTCTGAATTATAGGAGGTGAGTGTGTTTGTGCATGTGTGTGTGTATAGATAGGTAGATAGTAATGTGTCTTTTTAAAAATTAGTAAATTTGAATATATGTATTTGAGCAAATAGTGCAGTGGTGACTATCAGTTCTTTACTTGGTTCAATAATATTGGAAGTAATCTGCTTGAAACTCTGAGGGTTGGGCAAGTCAGTGAGCCTGAAATTGATTCTGTCTTCAAACCTTCACACAAGGAATGTTTAGTGGTAATCTAAAGAGTCTAAGTAGGCTTCTGAACATTGCATTTGAGGATCATTTTCTTATCTCCTCTGATAAATTGGTGGCTTATTAGAATTTTCCTGATTTGATGAACTGCCATTTCTGGTTCTTGGATGTCTTCTTCATATCCATTGAGGTCATGATTGCAATTGGGTTCTCCGATCATTTTATTTTGCAGTGAAAACAGCCGGCATTAAATCAGAAGATAAAGTGGCAAGGTTCTGTGATCCTACTAGTGGTAAAGGATGTACTTCCTCAGGAAAAAAGTTTAACCATTCAAGATGGTTTATCCTTCCTTTAAAGACCATTATAAACAATTCAAGTTATCTCTTGTTATTTAGCTTTTGAAAATTAATTTCATATAAATTCTCTGTTGTTCTCTTAGCCCTCTCTTATCTATTGTTTTCTAACCCTTTAATATTTTATTCAGTCCTTTTTTTCATATATCTGAAGCTGTACCAGAACATTGTTTTTTAAAAATGTTTTAAACATTTATTTATTTTTGAGAGAGAGCGAACATAGCAGGGGACAGGCAGAGAGAAAGGGAGCACAGAATCCAAAGCAGCCTCCAGGCTCTTAGCTGTCAGCACAGCGCCTGATGTGGGACTCAAACTCACAAGCGGTGAGATCATGACCTGAGCTGAAGTCGGACACTTAACCAACTGAGCCACCCAGGTGCCCTGCTGTACCAGAACTTTAAAGTACCTAATACCATAGACAAATTGAATAGAGATAGAGTCATAAAATAAAATAGCCTTTCCCCAAAATGTTAATGTTTTATTTTTTTCAAGTCACTCTAGCAACAGGAACATAATTTCCAGCTTTAAATTTTACATATTTTTTTCCAAAAGGCATAGACAGAGGGAAAGAAATGAGTCATGTTACATAGTAGATCTTATTGTAGAAAGTAAACTAAAGCATGATAGAATTTTTATTAACCATGCTATATCACTACATTATACTTCTTGATATTTTGTTTCTACTGATGCTAATAATCGGCACCACTGATTTGGCACTTACAGGCATCTTCTGCCACATCCCCATCCTCACCACTTTAGAGAGTCAAAATGATGTTAGCATTTTACTCTTTATACTTAGCATTTCCCAAATTTATTGACCTCAGACTCATTTTTTATGAGGAGCATTTCACAGGATTGGTGTTTCATAGAACACAATTTGGGAAATGCTGTCTAGTTAAACTTTTTAACATAAATAGTAATGGCTGGCAGTTCCTTTAATAATAATGAACTACTTTTTAAAAGTCCTTTCTAAACCCTAAACACACACATACACACACACACACACCAATGTTTAATGTTAGGAAACTAGAAAATACAGTAAACCACAGCACCTCTTGGAAATCCTACCCCTGTGTTCTCCACTCTCATATTGAATGGAAGTTGTAGAAAGTGGCGCTGGGTCAGTTCTGGGTCTAAATCTTTTTTTTTTTTTTTTAATTTTTTTTTTAATGTTTTATTTATTTCTAGGAGAGAGAGAGATCTCACAAGCGGTGAGATCATGACCTGAGCGTAAGTCGGACGCTTAACCGACTAAGCCACCCGGGCGCCCCACTTCTGGGTCTAAATCTTAAGAGAGCTTGTCAGCTTCCTCTTTGTGCTCTTTGGAGCCCTGAGTCCAAGAAAAGAAGTCAGTCTGTCCTCCTTTAGGAAGACTTGTGATGAGGGAAAGACCTTGAGGCTCACTTGTTTTGCTTTCTCTTTTATCTCCCTAGTACCTAGATCAGAGCCGGCAGATAGTCTGTGTAGATTGAATGCGTGAGTAATAGGATGCCACTTGACTTTGTCCCATCATGGTCTGCTCTAATCATACGTTTCCTAGTTGATGTGATAGTACTACAGAGATAAAATGAAAATGGCTTATTTTGTGTTTTGGTGAGAAATTTTGGTAGTGGTGATACTTTTGTTGACTTCTTTGGGAAATTAAGTTTTAAATTGAAAATTAAACCAAAGTTACAATGAAGAAGAAACAGATTTTTTCCTTGCTGTTATGGTAAAAGGTGGTTTTATGCCTGTACCCTTCTATAGTACCATACTTTAGGAAAATTTGGATCTTCTTTCAGTATCTTGGTTATGTCTTAAGCCAATTTTTTAGTACTAAAAAATTACCATTTACCTATTATCATTTATATATTCCATTTATATGTTATATTTGCACGTATTTACCTTCTCAAACTTCTAATCATCTATATGTTAAGAATGTGTGGCGCCTGGGTGGCTCAGTTGGTTGAGTGTCTTGACTCTTGATTTCAGTTCAGGTCATGATCCCAGAGTCGTGGGATCCAGCTCCATGTTGGGCCTGTGCTGAGCATGGAGCCTGTTTGCAATTCTTTCTCTCCCTATGCCTCTCTCCCCAACTCATGCTCGCTCTCTCACTTGCGCGCGCCCTCTCTCTCTCTCTCTCTCTCTCTAAAATATAAAAAAAAAAAAAAAAAAAAGGAAAGAATGATTGGGGTGCCTGCCTAGCTCAGTCAGAAAAACATGTGACTCTTGATCTTGGGGTTGTGAGTTCAAGTTCCACATTGGGTGTGGACATTACTTAAATAAATTTAAAAAAAAGAATGTGATTAAGTTTTAAAAATGTAATTGCATTGTTTTATTTTATAGGTCCATTCAGAAGCTTGGTGAATTGAATATTGGAATGGATAGCCTTGGTAATGAGGTATCCGTGCTCAACCAGCAATGTAATGGGAGTAAAAGCAATGGATCTAATAATTCTTCTGTAACTAGTTTTGCTACACCACCCCAAGACTCTAGTCAGAGATTAACACATGATGCTTCAAATATCCATACAAGCACCCCTCGTAATTCTGGATCAACAAATCATATACCTTTTCTTGAGGAGTCACCTTCTAGTGGAAGCCAAATGTAAGTACTTTATTTTGTAAAGCCTGGAAATATTAACTTCTTGCTAATGAATGGAAATCTAGAGAGTTGAACTTCTGTTTGGAGCCTTACAAATAAAAAGTTTTTGGAGCTCATGGGGTGCCTGGGTGGCTCAGGTCAGTTATGCGTCCAACTCTTGGTTTCAGCTCAGGTCATGATCTCATGGTTCGTGGGATCGAACCCCTTGTCGGGCTTGACACTGACAGCACAGAGCCTCCTTGGGATTCATTCTCTCTCTCTCTCTCTCTCTCTCTCTCTCCCCCGCCCCCACCTCCTCTCTGTCTCTGTCTCTCTCTCTCTCAATAAATAAATAAATTTTTAAAAAGTTTTTGGAGCTCATTACCTACCAAATCTTTTTCTAATCTGTCTTTATATATTCTTTTCTACTAACTTTTAAATTTCTTAGTAGTCTTTTTTCTCCTATTTTTATTTTTGCTTCCTCATCATTACCAAGAAAATTCTATTTTTTATACATTATTTATCTTCTCCCTGATTGTCTTTTTCTTGCCATTGCTACCTTTCAACAAATGTTATTTAATTCACAGATGTTGAGGGCACAAGATATTTTATAACAAGTTGGGATGATTGCAGCAAAACAGTCTTGGCTGTTCTGGCACTTACAGCAACTGAAGGCATTTTGCATATTTATGTTTTCACTAATCAAGGAACAGTTTTATCTTGCTATCAGTACTAAACAAGTGTTGCCTTATGCAGTGGGAATAGTTAAGGAGCATTTCCTTCATCTATTCTTTTTTTTTTTTCTTTTAAGTTTTTATTCACCAGGTGCTCATCACAAGTGCCCTCCTTAATCCCCTTCACCTGTCTCACCAATTCCCCTACCCACTTCCCCTCTGGTAACCATCAGTTTGTTCTCTATACTTAAGAGTTTGTTTCTTGGTTTGTCTTTTTTTTAATTTTCCCCTTTGCTCATTTGTTTTGTTCTTAAATTCCACATAGGAATTTCTTCATCTATTCTCAACAGTAAACACCTTTGAGAGTGGTTCATTTAAAAATGGATAACTTGCTTTTGGCCTTTGAATGCTTGTAGGAATTAGATTAGCCTTATAAATTTTTTATCAAATATTCTAGTTTTATTTTATTTATTTTGAAAAATTCTAGTTTTATATATAAAAGCATAACTTCATCTAATATTTACTTCCTTATACTTTCTATAAATGTATTTTTGTACTCCCTCAACTAGAACTCACATTTTATTTATTTATTTATTAAAATTTTTTTTCAATGTATTATTTATTTCTGAGAGAGAGAGAGAGAGAGAGAGAGAGAGACAGTGTGAGCAGGAGAGGGTCAGAGAGAGGGAGACACAGAATCTGAAACAGGCTCCAGGCTCTGAGCTAGCTGTCAACACAGAGCCCAATGCAGGGCTTGAACCCAGGAACTGTGAGTGAGATCATGACCTGAGCCAAAGTCAGACGCTTAACCTACTGAGCCACCCAGGTGCCCCTAGAACTCACATTTTAAAATTGATTTTTTTTAAATTAAAGTAACCTACATACATGATTTAGAAAGACAAATAGCACTTCAAAGTTATCTTACCCATCTTTATGATTTCTATTTCTGGTAGGCTGCCATTTTCAACCCAGTTAGCTGTTTCTTTTGCTATACATTTTCACATTTCTAAATAACATGCCTCTGTTACTATTTTTATTATCCATTAACTCTCTGCCAATTAGATTGAGCTACCATACTCCTCACCCACAATACATTTACCTTGTCTACTCTTTCTTTCCAATATGTATCAATTTTTGTTTAAATCAGTATTCAATGTTAACGTTACTATGTTCATTTAATATTATTTACACCTGATTCATATAATATGCTTATGTTTCCTTTTCATACAACTTTTTGTTTTTCATGGAGACAGTAATTGCCTCATTTTTGGTGTGCCTTTTTATAGTACACGTTTAATTTTCTTAGTACCCTTCACTAAATTCTCTGTTGATATTTTTGACTAAACTGTAAATTCATAAAACTTCTCCCATTATAGTACAAAGTATCAGGTAATTTTCTCTTTTCCACTTTTCGCCCTAGGACAAATCCTCTAGGATCAGTCTTGCTTCACTTTATATTCATTACTTATAGGCCATTTCATTCAGGCTTAAGTCCTGAGACTTCCCTTCACCTTCCTCCTGGGAATTTCCTTTGCCTCTTCCCTGTATTGGATCCCTTGTATTCAGGATCTCATATAGTTTTCTGAAAATGGGTACATTAGAGGTAAAGTTTCTGAGACCTTCCATGTCTAAATATTTCCCATTTGATTTGTTACTATAGCTGAGTATAGAGTTCTAGGATGGAAGTCATTCCTCAGAGTTTCAGAGGCATTGCAACATGTTTCAGTGTTATTATTAAGAAATCTGATGCCATCGTGACCTTAGCCTTTGTTTGAAAGCCTGTTTTTTCCATCTGGAATTTTTTAGGACTTCTTCTTCCCTGATGTTCTAAAATTTCATGACGATATACAGGAGATAAGTATTTTCTTTCCATTCTGCTGGCTAATAATGGACCCTTTTGGGCTGGAAACAAGTTCTGGCAAATTGAAAAATATATATATTTTTAATATTTTTATTTTATTTCTAGGAGAGAGAGAGAGAGAGACAGTGTGAGCAGGGGAGGGTCAGAGAGAGAGGGAGATACAGACTCTGAAATAGGCTCCAGGCTCTGAGCTGGCAGTCAGCACAGAGCCCGACGTGGGGCTCGAACCCACGAACCGCGAGGTCATGACCTAAGCGAAAGCCAGACGTTTAACCGACTAAGCCACCCAGGCGCCCCGAAAAAAATATTTTTTATATAGCAATTTCCTTACCTCCATTTTCTATTGATTTCCACTTTATTGTTATTTTCTAACCTCTTATTCTCTAATTTTCCTTAAGACAGTTTTTCTGTTGATCTCATTCTTGTTTCCTGGATTTATTATTTCCTCTTACATCTCTAAGAATTTAAATTACATTTTTGTAGGTTTTGTTTCCTGAATTACCTCTCTTCTTCCAAATTCCTTTTTCTGTTTTTAAGTTTTTATTTAAATTCCAGTTAGTGAATAGACAGTGTAATATTAGTTTCAGATGTACAGTGTAGTGATTCAACACTTGCATACGGCACCTAGTGGTCAGACTCACAAGTGCACTCCTTAATCCCCATCATCTGTTTTCACCCATCCCCCTGACCCCATGGTAATCATTAGTTTTTTCTGTATAGTTAAGAGTCTCTTTCTTAGTTTGTCTCTTTTTTCCTTTATGGTCGTTTGTTTTGTTTCCTAAATTCCACATATGAGTGAAATCACATGGTATGTGTCTTTCTCTGATTGACTTATTTCATTTAGCATAGTAGTCTGTAGCTCCATCCACAAATGGCAAGATTTCATTCTTTTTTATGGCTGAGTAATAGTCCATTGTGTGTGTGTTGTATGTGTGTGTGTGTGTATACACCACTGAGTAATATTCCATTGTGTGTATATATCTGTATCTATATTTATCTATCTATCTATCTATCTATATCTTCTTTATCCATTCATCACTTGATGGACATTTGGGCTGTTTCCATAATTTGGCTTTTGTAGATAATCCTGCTATAACATAAAGGTGCATGTATCCTTTTGAATTAGTATTGAATTTTGTATTCTTTGGGTATATACCTAGTAGTAGAATTGCTGGATCATAGTGTAGTTCTATCTTTTACTTTTTGAGGAACCTCCATACTGTTTTCCAGAATGGTTATACCAGTTTGCATTCCCACCAACAGCGTAAGACGGTTCTCCTTTCTACACATCCTCACCGACACCTGTTGTTTCTTGTGTTGCTGATTTTTAGCCATTCTGATAGGTGTGAGGTGGTACCTCATTGTAGTTATGATTTGTTGTATTACAAAGCCACAGTGATCAAAACAGTATGGTACTGACACAAAAATAATGTATACATCAGTGGAACAGAATAGAAAATTCAGGAATGAACCTAGAACTGTATGGTCCATTAATCTTCAACAAAGCAGGAAAGAATACCTGATGGGAAAAAGAGAGTCTTCAAACAAACGGTGCTGGGAAAACCCACAGCAGGCAGGATGCACAAGAATGAAACTGGACCACTCTCTTACACCATACACAAAAATAAATTAAAAATAAGTTAAAGACCTAAATGTGAGACAAGAAACCATTAAAATCCTAGAGGAGAACACAAGTAGTTACCTCTTTGACATTGGCTATAGTAACCTCTTACTAGATATGTCTCCTGAGGCAAGGGAAACAAAAACAAAAATAAACTATTGGGTCTTCATCAGAATAAAAGTCTTCTGCACAGTGAAGGAAATAGTCAACAAAACTAAAAAGCAACTTACCAATGGAAGATATTTGCAAACGATGTATCTGATAAAGGTTTAGTATCCAAAATATGTAAAGAACTTAGAAAACTCCAACACCTGAAAAACACATAATCCAATAAAAAAATGGGCAGAAGACATGAAGAGACATTTTTCCAAAGAAGACCCACAGACAGTCAATAGACACATGAAAAAATACTCAATATCACATCATTGGGGAAATACAAATAAAATTCCTTTTTCTGTTTGTTTTAGTCTCTGACTTTTATGGAGGAGACTTTCTTAAACTATCTGGAAATCTTTGACTACCTATAAAGAGTGTGGTATTAAGGGGAAAAAAAGGCTGATTGGAAGGCTATGGATATAGATGGAACATGGCAAAAGTAATTAAAGAGAAACATTCTTTTATTATAAGACTCAAACTGTCAGTTTCTGTTACTCTTTCTTGGGCCAGATAATTTTCCTAAAGAGCAATCCAAGTTCCTGTCTGGGGTAGCATTTAAGCATAGCATCTAGGATTCTAGAACTTAGCAGGGGAAAGCTACTTGACATCTCACTATAAAATTTGTGGAGTTTGACTTAATCTCCTTTCCAGAATTGCTTCTCATTCCTCCTTAAAACAATGCTTGGTGTCGCTGAGTCCAGAGCCTCTTAATAAATGGCTTCAGAGAGTAACCTTGACTGGGGTCAGTGCAGGTCATTTGCACAAAACATAAAAAATTGAAAACTGAAAGGATAAATTAATTTAGTTGATGTTTTGATATTCAGAGTAAACTTTATTTGAATTTTTGTTCACACAGCTCATCAGAACATTCGGTCATTAAGCCACCTCTTGGAGATTCTTCAGGGAATCTATCAAGGTCAAGAGGGGAAGAGGTAATACTTTGGGGAAGGAGGTTTCGTCATTATTTTTATGTATACTTGCAAATTTTGCTAAGGAATTCTCAATTCATAAAAAGAACCATTTTTAGAAATAATCATTATTATTGATGCTGTTATTTGTCTCAAGGTAATCGAACTTTCACTGGGCTAAGTGAAGAGGTTGCCTCAAAACACATTTGCAAGTATTCATTTTAAAGGCCCAGTAGCATTCTTGGCTCCTCAGTTGGGCTTGTGCACTATTCTCTGAACCCTGTGGTTAATTTCTTCAGATATTATTGGGATTTCCTTTGGGCTTTTCTTCAATGCAGCTGTTTTTTTTTGCTTTGGAACCAGATATCCTTCCCTAATTACTATATAGCTTCATTCTGTCTTATTTTCTTTAGTTCAAATTTTAACCCCATAAACACAGCCATTATTCCAGATGGTTATGGGCCAAACAGATAACATAAATGAATAAAGTTGACTGTTGTTATGATAAGCACATAAGAATATTTGTCCCTTGCACAAAGAAATATGCTTATCTAGTATTTCTAGTTATTTTCATTTTCAAGAAATTGTAGGAATGTAGATTTTTATTTGAGGTACATTTTAATAATAGCAACAAGTTTTTTAAAAATTTAAACACACTGAAGATGAGGAAATAAAAGTTCATTGGTGGTTCTGCCACATCTGTTCTAAAGCAACCCTTTGTAATTATTATTTGTTTGCTATAGGCCTTTATCAGTTAGTCATTCTCCCTTTTTCTCTTATCTACCAATGCTATTTGCTTGACAGTCACATTTCCTATATGTGGATCAATGAGAAATGTAGCACTTCTAGTCAAATAAATTCAAGTGAATAATTTAAAAAAATTATTTTAAATGTCTGTTCACTTTTGAGAGAGACAAAATGAATGAGCAGGGGAGGGCCAGAGAGAGAGAGGGAGACATAGAATCTGAAGCAGGCTCTAGGCTCTGAGCTGTCAGCACATCTGAGCTGAAGTAAGATGCTTAAGCAGCTGAGGCACCCAGGCAACCCTCAAATGAATAATTTAAGAAATAAGTTCAGTTACATGAGACAGACACAGTAGGATCTATCAAGTTTTTCCCTTGTTCCTCCATGAGGATGTATTACATGAAGACATAAAAGTTTGTGTAGGAAGAGGCATAATCTCTTCATTGATGTAGTCACTGTAGGTCCTGGAGCTCTCAGGTTACAACCAGACTGGAAGTGATTTGCCTTTTTGTGTGTACTTGACCATCTGTACTTCCCAGAGACAGGATTTGGTTAGGTCTATTGACCACACCCAGTCTAGAGACCCCTTTCCAGGTCTAGTCCATTGTAGTCAGGGGAGCAGGATGGCTTCAAATTGTACTAATAGCAGGAGTCACAAAAGCTTTTCTACAGCCACCTGGGCTTCAACTTGCCTTCCTCAGAAGAGGATAGAAAGTTTGACAGTTTAAAATAAAAATGAGGTTCAAATTAAATGTTCTGATTAAACTCCTTTTCACAGTTTTAAAAGGGTATTTTACAATTTCAATTTGAAATATTACAGTATTCATTGCTAGAGATCATTAAACTATCCCCCAACCCTCAAGTGGATTGAATAATAGTCTTTTATACTTCCTACTTTTTGAAGCACAAATGATACTCTATTAACTTTGTGGGAATTATATATGTGGCCTATTTTTTTCTTGATAAAGATAGCCATATAGAAATGCATATTCTCGGGGCGCCTGGGTGCCTTAGTTGGTTAAACGTCCGACTTTCGCTTAGGTCATGATCTCGCGGTTCGTGGGTTCGAGCCCCGCGTCAGGGTCTGTGCTGACTGCCAGCTCAGAGCCTGGAGCCTGTTTCAGAGTCTGTGACTCCCTCTCTTTCTGACCCTCCCCTGCTCATGCTGTCTCTCTCTCTCTCTCCTAGAAATAAATAAAACATTTAAAAAAAAAAAAAGAGGGGCGCCTGGGTGGCTTAGTCGGTTAAGCGTCCGACTTTCGCTTAGGTCATGATCTCGCGGTTCGTGGGTTCGAGCCCCGCGTCAGGATCTGTGCTGACTGCCAGCTCAGAGCCTGGAGCCTGTTTCAGTCTGTGACTCCCTCTCTCTCTGACCCTCCCCTGCTCACGCTGTCTTTCTCTCTCTCTCCTAGAAATTAATAAAAATCTTAAAAAAGAAAAAAGAAATGCATATTCTCATATTTTGTCATAGTAGGCAAAGAAAAACTTGAATGTGTGCTCTCTGAACTTAGTTCAGAAATGGGCAGCAAAAAAGAAAATTTTGGCTTAATGTGAATTTGCCATTTAAAAGAATATGTGATTGTAGGTAGTGAACATAAAGTGATAAAGTAAATAATACAGTTCAAATGAATTTAAAATGGACTAAAGATAAATTCTTTCAAATTTACTTTTTTCATAGAATGACTTTCATATTTATTCTTTCCATAGGATGACAAATCAAAAAAGCAGTTTGTTTGTATTAACACTCTAGAAGACACACAAGCTGTTAGAGCAGTGGCTTTTCATCCCGGTGGTGGTTTATATGCTGTAGGCTCAAATTCAAAAACTCTGAGAGTATGTGCCTATCCAGAAGTAATCGATCCAAGGTAAGTAAGGATAGATGTTTTGTACTGTCAATCTTTAGTTTTTAATTTAGCTATATTAGTTCTATTTTCAGAATTGCCATTCTTGGGGTGCCTGGGTGGGTCAGTTGGTTAAGCGTCTGACTTCGGCTCAGGTCATGATCTCATGGTGCGTTGGTTCAAGCCCTGTATTGGGCTCTGTGCTGTCAGCTAGCTCAGAGTCTGGAGCCTGTTTCAGATTCTGTGTCTCCCTCTCTCTGACCCTCCCCTGCTCATGCTGTCTCTCTCAGAAATAAATAAAACATTAAAAAAAAAATTGCCATTCAGTAGTGTTTAATTTTTATTCCTTTTTATTAAACATTAAAATTTTTATTTTCAATGCTTAGGAAATATACATCAGAATTGTCAATTTTATAAATTTTTATCATAAAATGTTTTTATTGGGCCATGAATTCGATATGTAACTGAAAGAGAATCTTTTGATCTGATCCGTTTTCTAAATCAATATTAAGTACCTTCTAGGTACTGGTGATTTATCAGTCTTCTTTTTCTGTTTTTAATTATGAAACTTTTCAAGCATACACAAAAGTAGATATTAGTACAGGGCAGTGCAATAATTGTTGAGATTTTTGTTATATTTGCTTCATCCTTTTTGTTTGTTAAAGTATTTTAAGGGAAATCCTGGATATGTCATTTCACCCTTTAGGATGACTCTCCAAAAACATGTACATTTTCTTACACAGACTTGATGTTATCATCATACCTAAAATTTTTAGTATCCTATTTGTCTGTGTTTTAAAGTGCAGGTAAGATCTGTTACTCCACTAAACCGATGTTTGACTCCCATTAAAGGCCAAACTTAAAAGAGTATGACATTCGGGGCGCCTGGGTGGCTTAGTCGGTTAAGCGTCCGACTTTCGCTTAGGTCATGATCTCGCGGTTCGTGGGTTCGAGCCCCGCGTCGGGCTCTGTGCTGACTGCCAGCTCAGAGCCTGGAGCCTGTTTCAGTCTGTGACTCCCTCTCTCTCTGACCCTCCCCTGCTCATGCTGTCTCTCTCTCTCTCTCTCCTAGAAATAAATTAAAAAAAAAAAAGAGTATGACATTCAGGGCCTTCCACAGCCATGCCTGCAACTCCTCACCTACCATGTCAGTCAGTTTCCAGCTGGCACTTGCCATACTCTATTTTATCTTCATTGGAGCTATTCTGCCATCTTTTTGTGTAAAAATTCTCCCTGTCCTTTAAGGCCTAGTACTTTGTACTGGACCAGAACACTTATACTTGCCTTACTGTACGTGGGTAGTCATGACAGCATCAATCCTTGCAAGATTTTTTTTTTTTTTGAGAGAGCAAGCAAGAGAATGCACATGCTGGAGGGGAAAGAGCAGAGGGAGAAGGAGAAAGAGAATCTCACATGCCCAGAGCAGAGCGAGATCATGGCCTGAGCCAAAATCAAGAGCCAGATGCTTAACCAACTGAGCCACCTAGGCACCCCATTCCCTGTAAGATTTTAAACTCTGGAAGGAACTCTTGCCTCCTTTCTTTGCCTTCCCTCAGCTCCAGTCAATTGCTCATATTATATGTTTAATAAATGTTTTTTGAACTTTTTGAATTTGGAAGCATTAGTAGCTCTTTTTTTTTTTTCATTCTTCTGTGTTTCTGACTTAAAATCCATGAAAAATATATGTGAAATAGAGATTCTTTTTTTAATGTTTGAGAGAGAGAGAGACAATGCGAGTAGGGGAGGGGCATAGAGAAAGGGAGAAACAAAATCTGAAGCAGGCTCCAGGCTCTGAGCTGTCAGCATGGAGCTGGACATGGGGGTCCAGCTCACAAATTGTGAGGTTGTTACTTGAGCTGAAGTCAGACGCTTAACCGACTGAGCCACCCAGACTCGCCAAGTGAACTTGAGACTTTAAAAAAAATAATCTTGGGGTGCCTGGGTGGCTCAGTCGGTTAAGCGTCTGACTTCAGCTCAGATCATGATCTCCTGGCTCATGGGTTTGAGCCCGGAGTCAGGCTCTGTGCTGACAGCTCAGAGCCTGGAGCCTGTCTTTAGATTCTGTGTCTCCCTCTCTCTCTGACCCTACCGTGCTCACACTCTCTCCCTCTCTCTCAGAAATAAAACATTAAGAAAAAATTTTTAAATAACTGAATAAAAATTAAAAATAAACTTATTCCCTATGTGGTCTAAAGTAGGTTAGTCTAATAATAGTTTATAATTTTACTTTTCCATTTTAAATATACTTTAAATTCATTTCTTTTGCTTCAAGATTTTGAAAATTGTTATAGATGCATTGTCTGATCCTCCTTTCTGTTCCCTTCATCAAGACAATTGTAATAGAGTTTCATTAACTTTAGCAAGCAAAAAATTGAAATGTCTTTCTGTAATGTTTCCATTTAGTGCACATGACATCCCTAAGCAGCCAGTGGTACGTTTTAAAAGGAATAAACATCATAAAGGATCTATTTACTGTGTGGCTTGGAGTCCTTGTGGACAATTATTAGCAACAGGATCAAATGACAAATATGTTAAAGTTCTGCCCTTCAATGCAGAGACTTGTAATGCAACAGGTAGGTCCCAAGTATGTAAGCAGTAGCCTGCTAATGTATTTTTAATGTTTTCCCTATGTTGTATCTTTGATACATCTTTGTATTATTTTCAGTAAAATCTAAGAACATAGCCTTAAGAGTTGTCTTATAATTGCTTAGTTGCATTCATAAGACATTATTATTTTTTAGTAAGTTCTTATAGGTGTTGTCTAATTCTTAGAAAACTATTGTTATTCAGAAAGATAACTTTTGGGGTGCCTGGGTGGCTTAGTGTCCAACTCTTGATTTTGGCTTGAGTCATGATCTCTTGGTTTGTGAGTTTGAGCCTCACATCAGGCTCTGTGCTGACAGTGAGGAAACTGGGATTCTCTGTCTCCCTCTTTTTCTGCCTCCCCCCTCAGAAATAAAGAACCATTTAAAAAAAAAAAAAAAGAAAGATAACTTTTAAATAACTACCAGCAGTACATTAATGAATATGCTCCAGAGAGTACCTGTCTTCTCTTTCCTTTTCTTTGAGATAAGAGAAGATAACTCTGTAGCTCTGTTTTGATAATAACTAAATCAGTATTTTGATTTCTTGAAGATTTTTGCCTAGTAAAGTGAAATTGATTGTAGTATCAATCCCTCTTTACCATTATTCTTGCTTGTGTTTGAGACAGTTTAGCAATATCAAATTATCACAGTAAGTTGAGCAGCATCTTTTTTTTTAATTCTTACTGTTGTTTCAGGACCGGATCTGGAATTTAGTATGCACGATGGGACAATTAGAGACTTGGCATTTATGGAAGGCCCAGAAAGTGGTGGAGCTATTTTGATAAGTGCTGGAGCAGGGGATTGTAACATTTATACAACTGATTGTCAAAGAGGACAGGGCCTGCATGCTCTGAGTGGACACACTGGTATGTGATAGCTTCAGATGCTACTTTTCTTTTTGTTTAACCTGTGCTTTTATCAAAAGTGACTTCTTCAAGACAGGAAGTATTTTTATTGTAAAAATTTACTTTGGGAACTTTAGATAACAGCATGTTAATGATAGGTAACATTTCTTTGTGTGCTAAATCTTTTGCTTATACACATAATTTAATCCTTACAATAATCATATGTGGCAGGAAGTTTTGTTTCCATCTAACATATGAAATAAACAAAACTTGAAAAGGCAAAATGACTTGACCAATATCCTATAGCTGAATATGGCAGAACTGAGATAAGACCTCAGGTCTGCCCCTTGCAAACCCAGTGTTCTAACCCCACAATCCTGTGCTTTGCCATAATTTCAAATGATAATATTTTTTTCAGTACTAATTATGATACCCTAAAATGCTCAATAACAGAGAAGATTTGTTTTGAAAATTGCCGATATATTTGATATATGTGGAAAATTCCTGCCACCCAGTGTATTTGATTAACCACACCATCACATGCCTAATAATGAGTATCTAGCTTTGAATGTGTTTAAGAAAAGTATTGGTCCACAGTAATAACTGAGTATATGATCTTTTCTAGGGCATATTTTAGCACTTTATACCTGGAGTGGCTGGATGATTGCATCTGGTTCCCAAGATAAGACTGTTAGATTTTGGGATCTTCGAGTACCAAGCTGTGTTCGTGTTGTTGGCACAACATTCCATGGAACTGGTAGGTTTTTCTGGAATCAAAATGAATTTATATGACAAAGAAACTGTGTAAAATGCACTTACCTACTTCCTCTCCCCTGCAACACATATGTTAGAAAAAGGTAGGAACAAATAGTAAAACAGATACTTGGTAGTTTACTGATTACTTTAAATTCTTTTACAATACTTTCATCTCTTACTTTCTGTGTAAAAGGCGAAAGATTTATGCGATCTGAAGAGAAACCAGAGTATTCTTACTATCTTTGTAAAAATAACATTCAGCTTAGCAAACTGAGGCCCAGGGACATTAAATATCATGCCCCAATCATTCTGTTAGAAGGGCTCTTTTAGAACTGAGACCTTTAAAAAACATGTTTTAAAATACACAGGGCAGAAATTGAAATTGAACATAATCATTTTCTTCCCACTCCTGTTTCTTGGATGTCTTTCCCTAAGGAACCAATTTCTTATTTATTCTTCTAGAAATATTCTTTAAGTATATAACCATTAAATTTATATGTCATAATCTTCTGTCTTCTCTAAACATGTGTATACATGCACACAGAAATGGTAGCATATAATACATGACTTACTTTTTTTTTTAATGTTAATTTTTTGAGAGAGAGAGAGACAGATTAAGACAGAGAGCATGAGTGTAGGAGAAGCAGAGAGAGAGGTCGATACAGAATCTGAAACAGGTTCCAGGCTCTGCACTGTTAGCACAAAGCCCAACATCGGCATGAACTCACGAACTCTTGAGATCATGACCCAAGCCAAAGTCGGGCACTTAACCCACTGAACCACCTAGATGCCCCTAAACATGACTTACTTTTTGAACTTAACACTATACTTTGGATCATTCTTTGTAAACTGAGGGTACTGCTCTTTGTGTTATATCATCTTTTAAAACACTGGTATCTAAGAGCAGCATAGTATCCTGCCATTGTTCTTATTTTAGAGTCCCTTTTCTGCCTTTGTAGTTTTTTTTTTTTTTTTTTTAATTTATTTCTAGGAGAGAGAGAGAGAGACAGCGTGAGCAGGGGAGGGTCAGAGAGAGAGGGAGTCACAGACTGAAACAGGCTCCAGGCTCCGAGCTGGCAGTCAGCACAGAGCCCGATGCAGGGCTCGAACCCACGAACCGCAAGATTATGACCTAAGCGAAAGTCGGACACTTAACCGACTAAGCCACCCAGGTGCCCCTGTAGTTTTTATTTTTATTTACTTATTTATTTTTTAGGTTATTTTTTATTTTTATTTTTTTAATAGTTTATTGTCAAGTTGGTTTCCATATAACACCCAGTGCTCATCCCCACAAGTGCCCTCTTCCATGCCCATCTCCCCCCTCCCCCCACACCCATCAGTCTTCAGTTTGTTCTCAGCATTCAAGAGTCTCTCATGGTTTGCCTCTCTCCCTTTCCCCCACCATTTCCCCCCTTCTTCTCCCCCATGGTCCTCAGTTAAGTTCCTCCTGATCCACCTATACGTGCACACATGTGATATTTGTCCTTCTCTGCCTGACTTATTTCGCTCAGCATAACACCCTCAAGGTCCATCCATGTTGCTACACATGGCCAGATTTCATTCTTTCTCATTGCCATGTAGTATTCCATGGTATAGATAAACCACATCTTATTGATCCATTCGTCCGTTGATGGACACTTAGGCTCTTTCCATGATTTGGCTATTGTTGAGAGGGCTGCTATGAACATTGGGGTACATGTGATCCTATGCATCAGCACTCCTGTATCTCTTGGGTAAATTCCTAGCAGTGCTATTGCTGGGTCATAGGGGAATTGTGTTGTTAATTTTTGGAGGAATCTGCACACTGTTTTCCAGAGGAGCTGCAACAGTTTACATTCCCACCAACAGTGTAGGAGGGTGCCCGTTTCTCCACATCCTTGCAAGCATCTAGAGTCTCCTGATTTGTTCCTTTTAGCCACTCTGACCGGCATGAGGTGGTATCTCAGTGTGGTTTTGATTTGTATTTCCCTGATGAGGAGGGATGCTGAGCATCGTTTCATGTGTCTGTGGGCCATCTGGATGTCCTCTTTGGAGAAGTGTCTGTTCATGTCTTCTGCCCATTTCTTCACTGGATTATTTGTTTTTTGGGTGTGAAGTTTGGTGAGTTCCTTATAGATTTTGGATACCAGCCCTTTATCTGATATGTCATTTGCAACTATCTTTTCCCATTCCATTGGTTGTTATTAGTTTTATGGATTGTTTCCTTTGCCGTGCAGAAGCTTTTTATCTTGATAAGGTCCCAATAACTCATTTTTGCTCTTGATCCCCTTGCCTTTGGGGATGTGTCAAGTAAGAAATTGCTGCGGTTGAGGTCAAGGAGGTTGTTTCCTGCTTTCTCCTCTAGGGTTTTGATGGTTTCCTGTCTCACATTCAGGTCCTTTATCCATTTTGAGTTTCTTTTTGTGTATGGTGTGAGAAAATGATCTAGTTTCATTCTTCTGCATGTTGCTGTCCAGTTCTCCCAGCACCATCTGTTAAAGAGGCTGTCTTTTTTCCTTTGGAAACTCTTTTCCACTTTGTCAAAGATTAATTGGCCATACATTTGTGGGTCCAATTCTAAGTTCTCTATTCTATTCCATTGGTCTATGTGTCTGTTTTTGTGCCATGCCTTTGTAGTTTTTAATAGCAATTCTGTGGCACTGTTCCAAGTGAAAAGAACTACCTTTTATTCTTAATTTTCAGTGGCATTTTTGTTTTATTTTAGGCTTTATCAATTCTCTTGGCTTTCGTGGACCTTCCCCCCCACCCTCCAGGAATATCTTAACTTACTATTTTATTTTATTTTATTTTTTTAAATCAGTTTTTTTATTTAAAAAAAATTTTTTTAATGTTTATTTATTTTTGAGACAGAGACAGAGTGTGAGTAGGGAAGAAGTAGAGAGAGAGAGAGACATAGCATCTGAAGCAGGCTCCAGGCCCTGAGCTGTCAGCACAGAGCCTGATGCAGGGCTCCAACTCACAAACCATGAGATCATGACCTGAGCTGAAGTCGGACATTTAACTGAGCCACCCAGGTTTATTTTGATAAACTTTTTTTATGACTAGAGGTGGTGTAAAATTACCAGCCAAATATTAATATACAGCTCCCTGGGGACTGGCATTGACACAGTAAATATTTCTGGGTGTTTCACTTGAAGTTCACTCAGTGCTCTGGGTTTTTGGTTTTGTTTTTTTTTTTAAGGTTTTATTTTAATTCCAGTTAGTTAACATGCAGTGTTATTTTAGTTTCAGGTGTACAATATAGTGATTCAACTATTCCATACATCACCTGGTAGTCCTTACAAGTGCACTCCTTAATGTCCCCATCATCTATTTAACTCCTCCCCTCACCCACCTTCCCTCTGGTAACCATCAGTTTGTTCTCCATAGTTAAGAGTCTGTTTCTCAGTTTGTCTCTCCATTTTGTTTCTTAAATTCCACATATGCGTGAAATCATATGGTATGTGTCTTTCTCTGACTCATTTCACTTAGCTTTATAGCCTCTAGCTCCATCCATGTTATTGCAGATGTCAAGATTTCATTCTTTTTTATGGCTGAATAATATTTCATTGTGTATATACTGCATATTCTTTATTCATCAATTGATGGACACTTGGGCTGCTTCCATAATTTGGTTATTATAAATAATGCTGCTGTAAACATAGGGGTGTGTGTATCCCTTTGAATTAGTATTTTTGTATTCTTTGAGTAAATACCCAGTAGTGCAATTGCTGGATCATAGGGTAGTTCTATCTTTAACTTTTTGAGGAACTTCCATACTGTTTTCCAGAGTGGCTATACCAGTTTGCATTCCCACCAACAGTACACATTACTTCTTTCTTCTCCACATCCTCACCAACACCTGTTGTTTCTTGTGTTTTTTATTTTAGCCATTCTAAAGCATTAACTCCTCTTTAAATGTTGCACTACTAGGTATTTACTCAAAGGATACAAAAATTCTGATATGAAGGGACACCTGCACCCTGATGTTTATAGCAGCATTATCAACAATAGCCTAATTGTGGAAAGAGCCAAAATGTCCATCAGCTGATGATGGATAAAGAACATGTGGGCCTTCTAATCTTTAGGTCTCATGAATTGTGAGATAATGCCCTGAGCTGAAATCAAGAGCCAGACACTTAACCGAGCCATGCAGGCATCCCTGGCCCTAACCTGCCTTTTATGTCTCAGCTACAGACTACCTCTTAGGTTAACTTGTTGAACCAAGTGACTCCAGCAGACTAAGCCACCTATCCTTAAACATTTTTATACTTTTCCTCTAAACATTATTTCTTGTAATTCTTCCTGCAGGTAAAGATTATTTTTACATATGTGTATAATAAATACAGACACACTCTCTCTTATTTATACTATTTACTGTTCTGTGAGATCTAACTTATGCCCCTTTTTTCTGCAAAGTATTCCCAGGCCACTTCAGTCTAGAGGAGTGTTCTTCAACCTTATTTTCATTATTGCCCCCTGCTAGGAGAAAAAATAAATTAACTTTTTTCCTAATAAGAGAAATTAAATACTAAGGAATAAGATTTTATTAGGTGGGATTAAGCTTTGTGGGGAGGGCTACAAACTAATGCTGATGTTTGACTTTTTTGTCCCCTGGGAACCATTTTGCACCCCCTTGGGGACATTATTGCCCCCATTGAAAATGCATGGTCTGGACTTAGGGGTGCAGCCTGTGAACTCCGCACTTATTTTCATCCAGTTCCTGCTGGCAGTTATTTCTATGTTTCCTTGCCTATGTCCTAAAACATATTTTATTATTTAATTTCTTATTCCATCAACTAGACTCTGAGCTGGTTACAGGAGTATTTCTGGACACTTACCCAGCAGTGATAGCACTGCCGTGGGATAAGGGGCTTATATATTGTACTATTGTGTTACAGGTAACGGTGTTTCAGGGGGTTTTCCCAAATGATTTTTAAAAAGATGGACTTTCTCATTTCTCATAGAATCTTGCTTATACTTTGTGTCTAAAAAGGATCAAGGTGTTTATTGGTTCAGTGGGTTTTTTTAATGTTTATTTTTGCGAGAGAGAAAGAATGAGAGTGTATGCGTGCGTGGGGATGTGTGTGCAGAGGGAGGGAGACAGATGATCTCCCCAATGCAGGGCTTGAACTCATGAATCACCAGATCATGACCTCAAATGAAGGCAGACACTGAACTGACTGAGCCACCCAGGAGCCCGTGGTTGAATGTTAACTTGGATTTTTTCCTTAACAGTATTGATAAGCTACATTAAATTTTTAATGTATGGATCAGTGAACACAATTAGCTGTATTGGTTTTTCCATGTGAAACATTTATTCTGTCTTCTCTACAGGCAGTGCGGTGGCATCTGTAGCGGTAGATCCCAGTGGACGTCTCTTAGCCACAGGACAAGAAGATTCTAGCTGCATGTTGTATGACATAAGAGGAGGAAGAATGGTACAAAGCTATCATCCTCATTCCAGTGATGTTCGCTCTGTTCGGTTCTCTCCTGGAGCTCACTACTTGCTAACAGGATCCTATGATATGAAAATAAAAGTGACAGACCTGCAAGGTGAGGGAGATTGACCTCTTCCTTTTTTGTAGACTCTCCTGTTTGGGATTCTTTTTTAATCCACGTATAATGTTTTTAAAACTTATTTTTTAAATTCCAATATAATTAGTATATGGTGTTACATTACTTTCAGGTGTAAAATAGTTACTTGACAATTCCATACGTCACCTCGTGCTCATTGAGATAATTATACTCTTAATCCCCTTCCTCTTCACTTATTTCATCCATCCCCTGCCCCCCCCCCCCCCCCCCCCCCCCCCCCCCCCCCCCCCCCCCCCCCCCCCCCCCCCCCCCCCGCCGGCCCCATGTACCTCCCCTCTGGGAACCATCAGTTCTCTATAGTTGAGACTCTGGTTTTTTTGTTTGTCTCTTGTTTTCTTTGTTTTATTTCTTGAATTACACATATGAGTGAAATCATATGGTATTTGTCTTTCCCTGACTGATTTATTTCACTTAGTATTATACTCTCTATCCATGTTGTTGGGAATGCCAAGACTTCATTCTTTTTTATGGCTGAGTAATATTCCTGTGTGTGTGTTCCACATCTTATTTATCTGTTCATCTATTGATGGATATTTGGGTTGCTTCCATACCTTGGCTATTGTAAATAATGCTACCATAAATATAAGGGTGCATGTATCTTTTGAATTAGTGTTTTTGTATTCTTTGGGTAAATATCCAGTAATGGAATTACTAGATCATATGGTAATTCTAGTTTTAATTTTTTGAAGAACCTCCATACTGTTTTCCACTGTGGTTATACAAGTTTGCATTCCCATCTATTGGTTCATAAGAGTTCCTTTTTTCTCCACATCCTCACCAAAACCTGTTGTTTCTTGTGTTGTTGATTTTAGCCATTCAGACAGGTGTGAGTTGATACCACATTATAGTTTTGACTTACATTTTCCTGACAATGAGTGATGTTGAGCATCTTTTCATGTGTCTGTTGGCCATCTGTCTGTCGTCTTTGGAGAATTGTCTGTTCATGTCTTCTGCCCATTTTTAATTGGATTATTTGGGGTTTTGGTGTTGAGTTGTGTAAGTTCTTTATATTTTTTGGTTACTAATCCTTTGTCTTTGTTTTGTTGATTGTTTCCTTTGCTGTGCAGAAGCTTGTTATTTTGATGTAATCCCAGTTTTGTTGATTGTTTGCTGTGCAGAAGCTTGTTATTTTGATGTAATCCCAGTTGTTCATTTTTGCTTTTGTTTCCTTTGCTTTATGAGACACATCTAGAAAATGTTGCTTCTGTTGCTGTCAGAGAAATTACTGCCTGTGCTCTCTTCCAAGATTTTTATGACTATTTGGTATTTTGTTGTTAATCTAGTATAATCAACTATATAATATTTTCAAATTTTAGTTTTCTAGTATTCACTGGGAAAATTACTGGTACTGTATTGATGTGAATTACAGCAAATTATTAAACAAATCAAGTGAATATCTTATTAAGTAGTTTTTAAAATATTGAAAAGAATCAGCACTTACTACACTGAATTGTTTTGAGTTCAATGATGGTAGATGTTAAAATACACACTTATGAACTCCTGTTTCTTTCTACTTTAAAGTTTATTTATTTATTTTGAGAGCGAAAGAGAGAACTCAAGCAGGGGAGGGGCAGAGAGAGAATCCCAAGCAGGCTCCGCACTGTCAGTGCAAGCCTGATGCAGGGCTTGAACACATGAACCATGAGATCATGACCTGAGTCAACACCAAGAGTCGGCTGCTTAACCGACTGAGCCACCTAGGTGCCCCTGCTTCTACTTTAAAAAACTTATAATATGTGTAACTATATCTTCATCTAGTTTTATTTTTAATCATTTAGTATGCAGATACTTATTTTGTATCAATTAGGGACAGAAGAGAGATGAATAAGATAGGGAACTTCCTCCTTGATGGAGCTTACATTTTAGAGGTCAACACAAAGTAAACCAGATAATGATGTAATTTCAGGTTATTGGTAAGCGCTATTGAAAAATTAGCAAGGTGGGAGAGAGTGACGGGGTGCATGGGAGGTCTATTTTAGGTAGGCTCGGGTAGGTCTCTAGAGAACTGCCATTTGTGCAGAGACTTGTGTGATAAGAAGGCACAAGCCAGGCCCGGACCCCAGGATAGACCATAACTACTGGAGAGGTGCTGAGGCAGGAGTGAATTCAGCAGGTTCACGACACTGCAAGAAGCCAATGTGGCTGGGACTTAGAGAACTAAGGGAGTGAGAGACAGAAGAATAAATCTGAGGCAGGGTTTTATAGGCATCTTTAAAAAGGGTGATCTGACCTGATAGTTATTGGTATTGTTAAAAAGATAATTTTGAGTTCTGTAGGGAGAATGGATTAGAAGTATAAAGGATAATTTTGAGTTCTGTAGGGAGAATGGATTAGAAGTATAAATATCAGTGAGGAGGTTATTGGAACAGTTCAGTTGAGGGATGATTGTAGCTTGGGCTAAGGGGGTAGAGGTAGAGGTGGTACAAAGTGACTGAATTTAGGATATATTTTAATTTGGATGAAATTTCAGGAGTGAGGGGAATGCTGAGTCCTAGGTTTTCAGCATCGTGCCATTAATTGAGATAAGGAAGACAGGTAGGAGGAGGAACTGGTTTGGGCAAGAGAATCAAGAGTTCAGTTGAACAAATGAAGAGGAGTATCAGGCAGTCAAGTGAGATGATGAGTAGCTATTTGCATACTAGCCGGAGCTCAGGTGGGAAGTCAAGGTTGGTGGTGAAATGTGTGAGTCACAAGTATACAAATGGCCATGGTTCCATGGTACTAGATGAAATTCCGTAGGAAGTGGGTATAAAGTAAACAGGAAATGTTGAAAGCTGATTCCTGGGAAAGGAACAGCAGACCAGCAAAGGATGTAGTGGCACCGAAGTCAGGGAGAAGTCAAGTTGAGAGAGAGTTTCAAGGAGAGAGTGGCAGCTGCGTCAGATGTTGCTGTCTATATTTTACTGAATACTACTAACATGATTAGATATTGAGCAATTTATGCCTGTTTAAACCTTTAAATGTGTTAAATTGATGTAGTTTAGGACTTTGTATACTATAATGTCTTCAAGTAGCAGGAAGTCTGTGAAATCCATATGTATACTTATTTTGCATTGTAAATCAGTGTCACTCTTTTTATTTCAGGAGATCTCACTAAACAGCTTCCTATCATGGTGGTGGGGGAACACAAGGACAAGGTGATTCAGTGCAGATGGCACACCCAGGATCTGTCCTTCCTGTCGTCCTCTGCAGACAGAACTGTAACTCTCTGGACTTACAACGGATAGAATACACCCAGTGTCAATCTATGCAGTGAAAGCACAGAGACTTAAGACTACTGAGTTGTGAAAATAACAAATCTGAAGAACATAGACTGACTGGGAAAGTGGCTTAGCACGAGGAGGCCCCTTATTAACATGTATCCCTTTGATAGGAACTGTTGGGTGGAGTTATTCTGCAGTGCTTTCAGTCTTCCATGTGCACTCGTGCTGCTGTGATCTGCTATATGTAGTCTTGTTGCCAAAGTCTGCGGAAGAGCTCGTATGTTGTCAGTGTGCACTCCAAGTCACGGTGGACGATGTGTTTACGGTTTAGTATTAAATGCATTCCTTGGTCTTTGCCTAAATAACAGTTTTATATACACATTGAAATTGAACTATACTTTAAGCATATTACTACATGTAACGCAACCAACTGTATACAAATTAAACATAGGTGTTCAGAAATTACTTTTCTCACAAGCCCGTGATACTGTATCACTTGTCAGCTAGAGGTCAGAATTTTATATCTCTCTCAAAAGTTACATGGTTATTTTCACTAAGGATCATTATGAAGTTGAAAGATGGATAAGAAAACTGCTTCTTAGTTCATTATGTGGTATTGGCCTTTTCTTTCTTAAACCCAGGGATATAATTGCTATTTTGTCACATTATTTTGTTTCAGGCTTAAAGGGTAAATATGTTTGCTTCAGAAACTTGTTCATTTCAGTTTTTTGAATGCAACAGGATACCTCCCTTCTACACTGTACTGTAGAAGCAGAGCAGCAGCGTTATGTGATGCAATATTTGATGGTACAGTAAGCTGACTGGCTAGCATTTTTTCCTCTTAAAAATAAAATCTTTGCCATAGACGATAGCATGGTTTGAAATGCTATGTCTGCATGATAATTTAAAATGGAAAAATTTAAACTTTGCACTCCAAAAGCTTATTTAGATTTGTTTCTTGCACTGTTTTGTGTAATGCAGAATAATGATTTTATTTCTATGGCATTGTAGATCCTAACTTTTATGTATCTTTATTTTCATATTGTACAGTAATTTTACTTTAAATTATTAAATAGGCTATTTTATTTATTTCAAATACAGTTGAGTTGGTTCTAATTATTGAACTGTCTGTGCACTGTACGTAGCAAGCATTTTTAATCTATTCTATACAAGTGGAAAGGATATTAGAAGTGTAACTGTGCTGTTATTTCAATAAAGACCTCTTGACACCTAAAAGAATTCCTCTTCCTCAGTGTTTGTGACTTTCAATTTAGAGTGTTATTTTTTTTCCAGTTTACTTGGAGGTGTTGTGGTCCAGTGAGTGAACCCCACAATCAGTTTCTTAAATTTCTTTCTATAGTTCTTCTACTAACTTACTTTTATTTTTATTACTGTTTTTTAATTTGAGAGAGAGAGAGGGAGAGAATGTGAGCAGGGAAGAGGGGCAGAGAGAGAGAAAAAGAGAGAATCTTAAGAGGCTCCACACTCAGTGTGAAGCCCAATGTGGGGCTCAATCCCACAGTCGCGAGATCATGACCTGAGCCCAAATCAGGAGTTGGATGCTTCACCGACTAAGCCACCCAGGTGCCCCTACTAACTTACTTTTTAACCCCTGGCAACTGCCTGACTTTGTGTGTCTCCTATCTCTTTTATTCACTAGAAGTCTAGGGAACTGTCCATCCTGGATATATTGTGAAAGTTGATTAATAAAAGCCCAGCAAAATATATAAATTGCAAGTTAGTCTACAAATATGTTGAACTGAGTGCTTTTAAAGAAATGAAATCTAATTAGTTGTGTATATTCAGTAGGTACACTGTTTTCCTACCTTTGCAGAGGGGAATTCTTCTAAAAGTTTGCCACATCTCTTCAGTTTACTTTTCATGCTTAAGTTTACATATTCTACATATTACAGCAGGTCATTAGTGTTAAGTGTAAAACTAGGAAAAAAGGCATTTTCCTGAAATAGACCAGCTGAACTTCATGGTAAAAAAAAAAAAAGTGTTCATAAAATTATTACATATTCATGACTATCAAGAAGAGAACTTTTAAGATCCTCCTGTATATGGGGTATGGAATTCATTTTGTAGTGTATTAGATAATAAGCACTAGACATTATATTCTTTTAATAAGCATCTGGTTATTTATGTCCTTTTTCCTATGCCTCCACACTGTCTTCCTCATGGCATGGAGGTGAATAGATTCTTGGAGGTTCATGTGAACAAGAAAATAAGAGAACTGAAGTATCTAGTGGGGATGTGGGGAAGGAGAGGGGGAAAGGGAAGGGGTGCAGAAAATGTTAACCCCTAACCACAGAAGTATCAGAAGTCTGATTCAAATCTTATTTTTTTTAAAAAAATATTTATTTTGAAAGGGAGAGAGAGTGTGAACAGGAGAGGATCAGGAGAGAGGGAGAGAGAATCCCAAGCAGGCTCTGCAACTGACAGTGAGGGACTGGATCTGAGCAACTGTGAGACCATGAGCTGAGTTGAAATCAAAAATTGGACCCTTAACCGACTGAGCCACCCAGGTACCAAAGGACATAATCAGCAGGGTGAAAATGCAACCCACAAAATGGGAGAAAATATTTGTAAATCATATATCTGATAAAGGATTAATATCCAGAATATATAAGAACTATAGCTCAAAAACAACCAAAACACCAACCAGATTTAAAAATAGGCAAAGTAGGGGTGCCTGGGTGGCTCAGTCGGTTGAGCGTCCAACTTCGGCTCAGGTCATGATCTTGCATTCTGTGATTCTGTGAGTTTGGGCCCCACATTGGGCCCTGTGCTGACAGCTCAGAGCCCAGAGCCTGCTTCAGATTTGGTGTCTCCCTTTCTCTCTGCCTCTCCCCTGCTTGTAGTCTCTCTCTCTCTCAAAAATAAATATTAAAAAGAATAAATTTTAAAAAATTTATTTGAGTAGACATTTCTCCAAAGATAGACAAATGATCAATAAGCATGGGAAAAGATGCTTAACACTACTATCATTAGGGAAGTGAAAATGAAAACCACAATGAGATACCATTCACACCCCTAAGGATGGCCATTATCAAAAATACAGGATTATATGTGTTGGGAAGCATGTGGACAAATTGGAACTCTTGCATAAAATAGTGTAGCCAGTATAGGAAGGGAAAGTCCACCACCCTGACTCTAATCTCCAGGCTCCTACACTTAAATCATGCCCAAGTTCACGCAATGAAGAAGAAAGCTAAAAGCCAAAGTAAAAAGATTATGCCAAAAAAAGAGAAGGCTCTCCCTTTCAAATTTTCAGTTCAAGCTAATTATACCTCCCCGTCTGCTACCCTCACCAGAAAGTGGTTATTGCTTCAACAGATAACACCCAGCAGAAGCTGGCTAAGGTCATGCTGGAGCTTCAAGTTTCCCAGTATCAAAGATACAGTAAAACAGAGTGTGGTCGGTACTAGAACTGCAATGGCCCAGAGTTTAGAAGTATTGAAAGATCCCACCTTTCCATTCCATTTCTGCCACTGAGACCTTCATGGTCTAAGACAACAGTTTTGCATTTTGGAAGGTGAATTGTGCAAACTCCAGGAAGCACTGAAGGACCATCTTGAAAATTTGACTTGTTCAAGCTCTGGTCAAACGTGTCACATAAGTGGTAAACTTACAAATGTGCCTGCCTGTGTCTACCATCCTGGAGAATCCTGAGCTGTACTTCCTCCCATGCTGCCACAGCCAGCCACCCATCTTAACTCCTCATCCGTCTCTGCATCCACTTCATTCACCTCCTCCTCTGCCTGCACCTCCACCACCGATAGTACCTTTGCTGCTCAGAAATTCTTTTTTTTTTTTTAGTTTATTTATTTTGAGAGAGAGAGAGGGGGAGGGAGAGAGAATCCCAAGCAGGCTCCATGCTGTCAGCACAGAGCCCGATGCAGGGCTCGAACCCACGAACCACGAGATCGTGACCTTAGTCAAAACCAAGAGTTAGACGCTCCACTGACTGAGCCACCCAGGCACCTCTCAGAAATTCTGATTGTACTAAAACACCTCAGGCTGCACCATTAAAAAAGATGAAGATCTACTAACTGAAATTAAGGAAGACACAGTTTTGATGGAGAGGTTTGTACCACACCAAAGGCACAGAATCCACTAGTTACTGTCTCTGACCTGCAGAGCTCCAAAGTGTAACCAATCTACACTTACAAATGTCTTATTTACTCCTGGTAAAAGCCAGATAGATCTGTGGAAACTACTTAGGAAAGTCACCGTAGATCGGAGCCCATGTGGAACCCCACTTACCAAAAAAGAAAATACGGGAATGGGAGCTAGGCTGACTCCAGTCACGACCCGGACCTTAAGGAGAAAGTCTCAGTGGGATCATCTTGGAAGCCCAACTCAAACTCTGCCACTTTCTACAGGCAGCTTTGTTGAACAAAACTGATGCCAACTCTGCCTGACTGCATGTGATGGTCCAAAAAATACACAGATAAAATCACTGCAACCTTTTTTTTAATGTAGTAGAGGATGTAGAAATAGTTAACTTGTATATAATTCCATCTAAAGAATTAAAGTATGTTTGGAGCCCATTCTTACTGTGGTATAAAGTGGGTATTTGGATATTTTTTAGTTTGTATAACCAATAAGAAAGCAGATGAGAAAATGCAATCCCCAAAGTGATGTTTAACCTGCAATTACCCAAATTAGGTTGGAGAGGTTGTTCATATTTAACTAGATAACTAATTTGTACTTAATAGGTACAGTTATGACATTAAGAAAATAACTTGGTGTTCATTCATCTTGAATATTCTTGAATATTATTGAATTATAATTATTCATGAATATGAATATTCAATATTATAAAAAATAATTATAAAAATAATTATTTCAACCTAGAAAGCTAATGCATTCATTAAGTGCTGAAACTTGATCGGTGAAAAAGACCCTCTAGATTTGTTTTCTGTTTGCCATAAACAATTAAGGGGTAAGATCAGCCCCCATCCAAACCCAATTATTTTCCAAAAGGATTTGAAGCAAAATGCTCACCGTCACCTTAAAAGTCAGAATGTGGGGCGCCTGGGTGGCTTAGTCGGTTAAGCGTCCGACTTTCGCTTGGGTCATGATCTCGCGGTTCGTGGGTTCGAGCCCCGCGTCGGGCTCTGTGCTGACTGCCAGCTCAGAGCCTGGAGCCTGTTTCAGTCTGTGGCTCCCTCTCTGACCCTCCCCTGCTCACGCTGTCTCTCTCTCCTGGAAATAAATAAAACATTAAAAAAATTAAAAAAAAAAAGTCAGAATGTATCATTTCTAGAATCATAAGTAGGTAGTTATTTGTGGCTCACTGAAGTCTGAGATTTTCCTTACTTTGATATCTACTCTCCACATTCATGTGGCTATATATAAGTTTCACCAGGACCTCAACATGAACCTTGTATTTTCCACAATGCCCCTAAGGATTCTCTGAAGTCCATAGCAGATTCACTGTGAGACCTAATTCCCTGTCCTCAACAGCCTGTCGATTCAGTAACAGTATTAATGCACACCTCGGTGCACTTTTGTTCTTTCCTGCCAGCCCAGAGTTGCCAGATTCACCAATTATAAATACACAACACTCAAATTTGTATTTCAGATAAACAACAAATAACTTTTTTTCCTTTTTTTTTTAGAGAGAGAGGGAGCATGTGAGCGGGGGGAGAGAGGCAGAGGGTGGGAGGGAGAGAGAATCTCAAGCAAGCTCCACGATAAGCATGGAGCCCAACACAGGGCTCCAACTCACAAACCATGAGATCATGACCTGAGCTAAAGTCAGACACTCAACCCACTGAGCCACCCAGGCGCCTCACAACAAATAAATTTTAAGTATAAGTATGTTCCATTAAACAATGGATGATTTCTTTTAGTAGAACTATGTCCCAAATATTGCATGGGACATAGTTATACTAAAAAAAATATTCATTGTTTATCTGAAATTCAAATTTAACTGGACATTCTATATTAGGCAACCCTATCAGTCAGTCCCCTACAAAGTTGCCAATTATTTCTGGGAGCCCCAAGTTTGTCAGATATATCTATTTAGAGGTGGACACTACTATAGCTTCAGCCAGGATCCCCATCACTAACGTGTTAAGTATCATGGAGGAAGGGAACTCTCATTAGGGGTGAATGTGACTGAAGGCACAGGATTAGCTTTGGTGCTGATAAACCCCCCTGCAGGTCCAAGAATAAAGATAGCAGCACCTCGTGGACAGGAAACAAAGGTTTTTAGAGTTTCACTGAAATTTCTTGCCTGACAGGAAGCAGCTACATATACGGTATCCTTGAAATATCTCCCCAGTTAGCATAGGCTAAAAAAGATATTTTAGTGATTTCCAAGAAATGCCCAGAATTCTACAGATAAATACTGCTTTGAGATGACAAACACAGTGAGTGTTGTGGAAAGTCACCAGCCTGGAAAGCAGACCTGGGGACAATATTTTGTTCTTAGGAGACCCACATTTATGTTTACAACACATTTATGAATGAAAATGAAACAGATGATGAAGTTATGAAACGTATCTGATTCTACTTTTTTTCCAAAAAACTTGCTAGGTACATTTATATTATGTAAGAATAAAGGGAATAATCACTGAGAATAAGACATTTGAGTATTTGTAACAATATTTTAGGGGCATTTATAATGTTTATAATATTAAGAGACCACCATGTACTGTCTCTAATTTAAATGATGATTTGATCACTGTTGTAGAATAATGGTTCATAAAAGATGCTATGGAATAAAAAAATACTATAGAAATCCTGTAAATAAATACTTGTAAGGCTGCTATTTGCCACTGTACCAGTATTAAAATGTGTTCTAACCTTCCATCTTTTACTAATTTTGATAACAGGTTTTATACTATTCCCACTCGAGAATCCTATAAATGCTATGGCTTCATTAAACTGTTGCTAATCACATAAAAATGGTTCATGTACTGTAGAAAACAGTATGGTGGTTTTCAAAAAATTAAAAATGTGAGTACAACAGGATACAGCCACCTCACTTCTGGATATATACTCCCCAAATTGAAAGAGTTTGAAGAGATATCAGGGTTGAAAGCAGGGTTTGCATATCCATGTTCATAGCAGCATTACTCACAATAGTCAAAAGGTGCAAGCAACCCAGGAGTTCATTAACAGATAAATGGATAAACAAACTATGGTATACAATGCCATACTATTCAGCCTTTAAAAAGGATGGACATTTTTACATGTGACAACATAGATAAACATGAGGACATTATGCTAAGTGAAATAACCCAGCAACAAGAAGACAAATACTGTATAAGTCTACTTAAGTACCTAGAGTGGTCAAATTCCTAAAGATACAAAGTAGAATGGTGGTTGCCAGGGGCCAGGGAAAGGGGGTGGGGAAATGATCAGTTGTTTAAAGGGTAGAGTTTAGTTTTGCAGAATGGAATTATGGAGGGTGGATGGTGGTGATGGTTGTACAACAATATGAATGTACTTAATGACCCTCAACTGTACACTTAAAAACCCCTACGATTAGGGAGCCTGGTGGCGAGGTCGGCTAAGCTTCAGACTCTTGATTTCAGTTCAGGTCATGATCTCAGGGTTGTGGGATTCAGCCCCCTCTATCAGCACAGAGTCCCCTTGGGATTCTCTCCCTCCTCCGCTTGCTTCCCCTCCCTCTCTCTTTCAGAATAAATAAACATTCAAAAATATTTAGAAGTGGCTAAGCTGGTAAACTTTATGTCAGGTGTATTTTAATCTTAAACAATTGTAATAAGCAACATGCACACTCAAGAGGACTACATTACACTTTTAACAAGCTTTCAAATTTGTTGCCAGTAACTCTTGTGTACTTCTCATTTCTTCCTAGTGTGTAAAACTCATCATTTTGTCTTTGGGGAGTTTCCTGAAACTGCAAGGGCAGCAGTTAAAGACAAAGACAAAACAAAATTTACAATTTCTAACTACACCACAGTGAGCATCTCCTCCTCCACCTCCATATTTAGGACTATCCTCGTCGTTCATTCTACCCTACTTAAATAACTACTGTAGATGTTACATATTAGGACTTACAAAATACATCAATACTAAGAAAACACGCTTCGTATTCGTAGATATTTGGCTTCCTTGTACGGCTGCACTCGCAGACAGGTCTGCAAGCCGATCACAGTGAAAAAGCCCTGGCCTACAGCCTGCAGACAGAACCAGGCCCCGCCCCGCCGGCGGGCCAATCAGCCGCGCGCCCGGGAAGGACGCACAGCTGCCAGCCGAGTAAGTCGATGAGGCCCCGCGAGAAGCCCGGCTCCCGCCGGAGCGTTCGCGTTGCTTCGGCAAGCGGCTCGCCATCTTTTCCAGGCGGCCGGGTAGGTGCCCTTCTTCCCGAGACGCAGGCTGGTGGCCCGGCCTTGAGTCGGCGCGGTCGGCTGTCTGCGCGGGGGGGCGGATTACAGGTTCGGCCCCGGAGGGTTGGGCGGGCGGCGGCCGCTGCCCGGGGGAGGGGGCGTGGGGAGGGCGCGCTCTCCGGGGCTGCGGCGCCGGGATGGGCGAAGACCGGCTGCCTTATCTTAGGGAGCAGCGCCCTGCTGCTGTGGAGTTGCACGGTTCAAAGAGCGGCCTAGGGAAAGGGGCAGCGAGTGCAAAGCCAGACTCCGCGAACGCGGAATTCCGTGGGCTTCAGTTGTCTCTGAAAACTTCACGTAGCATTTGATCAAACGCCGCCAGCAGAATAGCTCGGATTTGGTTGTAGTTAATGTTTTAAAACTCCAAATCTGATTTGAAGAGAAGGAGTTAGAGATACGTATTTATGCGTGGGTGGTGAAAAACCATTCGTATTATCTCCGTGGCCGTGGTTATGAGTGTGGTCCCCAGATGGGTGGCGTCGTCACCGTCATCTGGCAGGTTGTTAGAGATGCACATTCACAAGTTTGAGAGCCACGGCGCCAGCCAACTACACATAGGCACACGAACTAAATTGCGAACTCCTGACTTGTGCTTCTGGGTTAAAACAATTTGACTCAAGTTAGTCTTGTCTTTCTCATACACGTGTAATTGATTCATCGGGATCAGATACCTTTCTTATGTGCTGATTCCCACTCAGTACCTGGAACTTCCTTTGGAGATCTCGGTCTTTCTTGGTAGCTCCCCATGCAAGTTAGTGATTATCCTCAACTGTAAAATGAAGATGACGGTACTACTTCCAAGAGTTTTTGTGAGGATTTAATGAATGAATGTATGTAACAGTGTTTGGCATGTAGTTAAGAGTATTATATATATATATTATAATTTTGATATTAGTGTCAAAGCCTGAAGCAGATGAGAAAAGTGATTTTAAAAAAGTAAGAACTAGAGGAAAGAGATTGTTAGTCAAAGTCATGTAGTGGAATCACTGGTGCCCCTCATTAAAGGAAACCAACGCAGGATGGTTACTTTTCTTTAACACCTTGCTGCTCCGAATGTGGTCTGTGAGCCAAAGTCTCTGCCATTAGAAGATTCTGCCATTAGCAGAATCTCAGGCTCATGTCAGGTGTATTCAATCAGAAGCTGTTTTTAACAAGATCCCCAGCAGGGTTAGATGCAGCTTTGTTTGGAGGGAGTGTGGGATCAGCTATAAGAGTGCTCAAGGAATTCCATCCCTCAGTCAGTGACCACAGGGATTTGGCAGGAGGACTTGAACTTGCAGCTGGTTCCACTCTTCTACCTCAACTCCTGGTCTTGCATCATTTTTCAGTTCTAACAGTTCTAATTCCTAGTCCCAGGTAAAGCCCTGGATCTGCTGATTATTATTGGAGAAAGTGGCATAGTTGCTAATAGCATGACTTTGTAGGGGTTGTAGTCAAAACTCGGCTGCTTGAAAGGTTGTGAGTTGTTTTTTTTTTAAGCAGCGACTTTTTTTTTTTAATGTTTTATTTATTTCTAGGAGAGAGAGAGACAGCGTGAACGGGGGGGGGGGGGGGGAAAGAAAGCTCTGCACTGAGAGCAGCGAGCCCGATGTGGGGCTCGAACTCACGATCCGTGAGATCACGACCTGAACTGAAGTTAGTTGGACACTTAACCGATTGAGCCACCCAGGCGCCCTTGCTTGAAAGGTTTTTTGATTCCTCTCCCTTTGCATAATGCTCTTATCGAACTGTTTTCCCAGATCCCCATTCCCGCAACCCAGCTTCCTCACACAGTAACATTCCTGGTGGATCATTTCACCATCTTCTTGATACATGTACTAATGTGAACTCTGTCAGCTTCTCTTCTTTTTGCTTTAGAACCTTTGTTTCCATTCCTGCTTATTCATTTCTGCTTATGAAGGAGTGTAAAATCTCGTTGCCTATGAAAAAAGCCTTTTCTGGGGGTGCCTGGGTGATTCAGTTGGTTAAGTGTCCGGCTCTTGATTTCAGCTCAAGTCATGATCTCATGGCTTGTGAGTTCCAGCCCTGCATCAGGCTCTGTGCTGAACCTGCTTGGGATTTTCCCCCTGCCGCCTCTCCTCCACTCATACTCATGCTCTCTCTTCTTAAAAAATAAAAACAGAAAAGCCTTTTCTGTAGCCTTGGTTTTATACATTGCCATCTTTTCAGAGCTTCTGTTCCATTCAGAGATGCCCTTTGTCACCTGCTTAGTTCTTCACTGGTTAGAAATAGGTTTCTCCCTATCAGTCTGTGAAAGTCATTTTACAGATGACCAACTAATTAAGCTATCTGTCCACCCCCCTTTATTTTTCTCAGGTTTTTTGAAGTATTCAATATAGTTGACTAATGCCACTTTCAAATTAATCCCCTCTCAGTTTCTTCTTTTTTTTTTAAATTTTAAATGTCTTATTTTTGAGAGAGAGAGAGACAGCATGAGTAGGGTAGGGTCAGAGAGAGAGGAATTGAAGACAGGCTCCAGGCTCTGAGCTAGCTGTTAGCACAGAGCACAACGTGGGGTTCCAACCCATGAACCGTGAGATCATAAACCTGAGCTGAAGTCGGATGCTCAACTGACTGAGCCACCCAGGCGCCCCAGCCCTCTCAGTTTTTACACATTACATTTTTTTTAAAGCTTGTCTTCTCTTCTCATGACTTTATTCCTTAGTTTAACTCCCCCCCCAATAAAGTATACAGTCATTCAGTATTGTTTTTTTTTTAATTTTTAATGTTCTATTTATTTTTGAAAGAGAAACAGTACAAGCAGAGGAGGGAGAGAGAGAGGGAGACAAAAAATCCGAAGCAGGCTCCAGGCTCTGAGCTGTCAGCACAGAGACTGATGCAAGGCTCAAACCCATGAACTGTGAGATCATGATCTGAGACGAAGTTGGATGCTTAACCAACTGAGCCACCCAGGCGCCCCTACAGTCATCCAGTATTTCTAACAGTTTCTAGAATGTGGCAGGGATCCTAGGATACCTTTCTCACTGTTACTTAGTATTTTGGTTTTAGATTTTTTTTTTTATCATTTACATTATTCTGAGAGAGAATGAGAGCAAGCAAGAGGGGGAGGGGCAGGGAGGGAGGGAGAGAATCCCAAGCAGGCTCTGTGCTGACAAATCAAGGCTGGGCTTGATCCCACGAACTGTGAGATAATGACCTGAGCTGAAATCAAGAGTCAAGACACTTAACCGACTGAGCCACTTAGACTCCCCATTTTACTTTTTGTTTTGTTTTGTTTTGTTTTGTTTATTTCTAGGAGAGAGAGAGAGAGAGAGACAGCGTGAACAGGGGAGGGTCAGAGAGAGAGGGAGTCACAGAGAATCCGAAGGAGCCTTCAGGCTCTGAGCTGGCAGTCAGTGCAGAGCCCGACGTGGGGCTCAAACCCACGAACCGCGAGATCATGACCTAAGCGAAAGTCGGACACTTAACCGACTAAGCCACCCAGGCGCTCCCCTGTTTTACATTTTTAAACATAAAAAGTTGTGGGTTAAAAAAAATTGGACGTGTTGTGTTTTTTTTTTAATTATCAGTGGTTTACTTACTTTATCAGTATGTTTGACCAGTTCATTTGTTCATCATTGGTTCTTTTATTCACACCTTTTCTTTTTTTTAATAGTTTATTGTCAAGTTTGTTTCTATATAACACCAGTGCTCATCCCCACAAGTGCCCTCCTCCATGCCCATCACTCCCCTTCCTCTCCTTCCCACCCCCATCTGCCCTCAGTTTGTTCTCACCATTCAAGAGTCTCTCATGGTTTGCCTTCCTCCCTCTCCCCAACTATTTTTCCCCTTCTCCTCCCCTATGGTCCTTCGTTAAGTTTCTCCTGATCCACCTATATGTGAAAACATATGGTAGCTGTCCTTCTCTGCCTGACTTATTTCGCTCAGCATAACACCCTCAAGTTCCATCCAGGTTGCTACACATGGCCAGATTTCATTCTTTCTCATTGCCATGTAGTATTCCATCGTATAGATAAACCACATCTTCTTGATCCATTCGTCCATTGATGGCCCTTTCCATGAGTTGGCTATTGGTGAGAGTGCTGCTATGAACATTGGGGTCCATGTGCCCCTATGCATCAGCACTCCTGTATCCCTTGGGTAAATTCCTAGCAGTGCTATTGCTGGGTCATAGAGTAGTTCTGTCGTTAATTTTTTGAGGAATCTGCACACTGTTTTCCAGAGGGGCTGCACCAGTTTCCATTGCCACCAACAGTGTAGGAGGGTGCCCGTTTCTCCACATCCTTGCCAGCATCTAGAGTCCTCTGATTTGATCATTTTAGCCACTCTGACTGGCGTGAGGTGGTATCTCAGTGTGGTTTTGATTTGTATTTCCCTGATGATGAGGGACGCTGAGCATCGTTTCATGTGTCTGTTGGCCATCTGGATGTCCTCTTTGGAGAAGTGTCTGTTCATGTCTTCTGCCCATTTCTTCACTGGATTATTTGTTTTTCGGGTGTATTCACACCTTTTCTTATTGAGGTTAAACTTCTTTAGCATATCAAGAGACTGTGGGATGGAGACTTTCTTAGTCTTTTTATGTCTCAAGAACTCTATGGTAGTTTGCTATGGCCACCATCACAAAGTACCAAGATTGGTGGCTTAAACCACAGAAGTTTATGTTCTCATAAATCTGGAGGCTAGAAATCCAAGATCAAGTTGTCAGCCCAGTTGGTTTCTTCTGAGGCCTCTCTAGGCCTGTGGATGGCCGTCATCCCACCATCTTCCCTCTGACCTGTGCCTAACTTTCCTCTCACAGGGGCCCCAGTCAGATTGGATTAGGCCCATGCTGATGACCTCGTTATAACTTAATTACCTCTTTAGAGACCTGTCTCCAAATACAGTCATATTCTGCGGACCTGGGGCTTAGGACTTGAGCATATGAATTTTAGAGGTGTACAGTTCAGACCATCATGGTATCTCAGTCTTTCCCATTTTAAACAAGGCTGTTGTAAAATCTGAAATATATATATAATCAGAAAAGTGTGTAAAATATTAATGTTCATCTTAGTAAATTATTAAAAAGCATACACCTATGTGACTATTTCCCAGATTAAGAAATGGAACATTTGTCAGGGTGCCTGGGGGGTCATTTGGTCAAGCATCTGACTTTGGTTAGGTCATGATCTCGCAGTTTGTGGTTTTGAGCCCTGTGTCGGGCTCTGTCCTGACAGCTCAGAGCCTGGAGCCTGCTTTGGATTCTGTCTCCCTCTGCTACTCGCGCTCTGTCTCTCTCTATCTCTCAACAATGAGTAAACATTATAAAAAAAAAAAAAAAAAAAGGAACTAGAACACTGTCAATATCCCAGAACCCTCCAGAGCCTTTCCCTTATCTCCTTGATCTCAGAGGTAAAGATTTCAGTATTTATCATCAAGTATGGTGTTTGCCTGTAGTACTCTGTCTGGCAGTTTTCTTTTATTGCCGGTTTGCCAAGTGTTTTTATCAGAAATAGGTTCATCCTGTTTCATTCTTGATTTGGAGGGGGGGTGGTTCTCTTTCCTTCTTTAATCTTACTGTAGATATATCAAACTTTTTTAGTCATGTCAAAGAACTAACTTTTGGTTTTATTTTCTCAATTATGAGTTTGTGTCCTAAATTTTTTACTCATGTTTGTTTGTTTGATTGTTTATTTATTTATTTAAAGTTTATTTCAGGGAGAGAGAGAATCTCAGGCAGTCTCTGCACTGTTAGTGCAGAGCCCCGTGTGGGGCATGATTGATTGTCATTGGCCATGTGATTGAACTCAATCTCTGATTTCCTTCCCTCCTCTGAGGTTGGATGGATGAAAGTTCCAACCCTCTATTCCTGGTTTGGTCTTTCTGATGACCATCCAACACCCTCAAGCTATCTGGGACCCAGCAGAGTCACCTCATTAGTACCTCATCACAGAAGACACTGCTGTCACGCAGGAAATTCCTAGGGCATTTGGAGGAGCTGTGGTCAAAGATTAGATATCCTTTAGTATATGGCAGGGGCCTCTGCACATCTCTGGGGTTCTGTTTCCTCAGCTTTCTATGCCTTGGTCCCCCCAGATACTCAGCTCCGTTTCTTCAGCTTTCTGGGCTCTGCCTGAGTTCCCTCTCCCTGTGATTGTGACCTGGAAACTGTTAAGACCGTAAGCTGGGGCAGTGGAAGGGCTGCCTGTGTTTGTTTCCCATTTTCCTTTTTAATTAAAAAAAAATTGTTTTTAATGGTTTATTTATTTTTGAGAGAGACAGAGTGTGAGTGGGGGAGGGACAGAGAGAGAGGGAGACACAGAATCGGAAGCAGGTCCAGGCTCCCAGCTGTCAGCACAGAGCCCACACAGGGATTGAACTCATGAACTGCAAGAACATGACCTGAACCAAAGTTGGACTCTTAACTGACTGAGCCCCCCAGGCGCCCCAGTTTCCCATTTTTCAAAGACAGTTACACTTGCTCCCCTGGTATCCAATGTCTTGAAAACTGTTTTCTCATAGATTTTGTGCAGAGGTTTTGGTTTCTCATGCAGGAGAGTACATGTGGCCTCTGTTACTTCATCATGGAAGGAAGCAGGAGCCGAGGGAGTGCTTTGGGGCCTGGGGTACTGTGCCACCTTGACCTTCCTGCTTGTCTTTGAATGCTTCAAATTTTCTCTCCACTCTGATCTTCATGCTTGCTGTGCCCGCTCTCCAGATGTTCTTTTCCCAAGTCTTCCTGAGGTTAGCTCCTTATCGCGTTCTGCTTACGTGTCATTGCGGTTCTCTACTGCTGTGTAACAAACCACCTCCACGTGTGGAAGCATTTCAGCATTTGACTATTTCTCATGATTCTGTGGGCTTATAGGGCTTGACTGGACTCACCTGTGTAGTTCTTTTATTCCACATGATGTTGGCCGGGTCACAGGTCTGTTACCGTGGGTTGGACTGCAGCTACCAAGATGGCTTGTTCCCATGGCTGCCTCTTGATGTTGGCTGCCAGCTGGGAGCCTCGTGTGCCCCTCCACGTGGCTAGGTCTTCTCACAGCATGGCAGCCGAGGGCCAGGAGCAGGTGTTCCAGAGTGATGAAGTAGGAGCAGCTGGGCCTCAGAGAGGCCAAGCCCAGCCCAGAACCAGCACAGCATCACTTCTGCCACAGTATTTTGACTAAATATTGCGAACCTGTGTAAAACATTTGTGGATAAGAGACTCCATTTTGTGACTGAAACTTCATCGTGTTTAAAAAAAATTTTTTTTAAATTTTTTTAGAGAGAGAATGCAAGTGGGTGAGAGGGGTGCCGGGAGAGATGGGGGCAGTGGGGGAGAGAATCTTAAGCAGGCTCTGTGTGGGATTCAAGTCTGGGATCATGGCCTGAGCTGAACTCAAAGAGTCAGATGCTCAACCAACTGAGAGCCACCCTGGTGCCCCATTCATTCTGTTTTTGAAACAGGAATTGCATCCCACTGTTGAACTGGGCAAGGGCATATGACTGAGCACCTGACTACTGTATCTGTATGTTTGACAAAAATTGGTCATTCTGCAAAAGGGACTTTGCTAGCAACTAATATAATATCCCCAGGAAACGAATAAATTGTAAATTGTAATAATAATTCAAATATAATTCTTGGGAAACAACTGATGTAAGGTATCTTGTGTTTCCTCTTTTTTCTTATAAAACCCCCTAACGTTTTCCCTGCAGTGGGGCCACAATTTGGGCTGCTCCCCAAATTACAGTTCTAAACCCGAAATAAATGCTCGTGTACCAGTTCTTCCTCTCTTCTTGGTTGGCAGTGGTCGCAGGGTTAGCCCAGATTCAGGAGGAGGGAAAATAAACTCCATCTCTTGCTGGGGACTTGACAGAATTTGTGGCTATCTTTAATCCCCTCAGAGGCCTTCCCTAAAATACTCCACATTTCCTAACCCATTCATACCATTGCCCTGCTTCATTTTTTTTCACAGCAATATCACTACCTGAAATCGTATTTATTTTTTGGTCAGGTTATTGTCTCCTCCTGTCTCCCATCCCCATGTACCCCCATGGTAGCTTCTTTTTTTTTTTAATAGTTTATTAGTCAAGTTGGTTTCCATGTAACACCCAGTGCTCTTCCCCATTAGTGCCCTCCTCCATGCCCATCACCCCCCTTCTGCTCCCCCTACCCCATCTGCCCTCAGTTTGTTCTCAGCATTCAAGAGTCTCTCATGGTTTGCCTCCCTCCCTTTCCCCCATGGTCCTCCATTAAGTTCCTCCTAATCCTCCTATACGAGCAAACATATGGTATTTATCCTTCTCTGCCTGACTTATTCCATGTAGCTTCTTAACAAATCATGGCCGGTCTAGTTTCTTGTTATCCCTGTCACATAAGACCGTGCCCAGTATCCAGTAGGTATTTAGTAAATGGTGTACAAGTGAATGCTGAACTTTCCCCCCAAACCATGTTTTTATTCTGAATTTCTTTTTGAAGTTAATACCACGTTTTTGTAGTTGGTCAGCCTTGAAATCTTGGCCATGCTTACACATCTTTCCTCTTACGTGCGTTCAGTGGCTGAGGCCTGTAGGGCTGACATTCAGAATGTGATTCAGCATCTTTTTGCTACTTCAGCCTCCTTGGAGGAGACTCTGAAGCCAATTTTCCCCTCATTCTGTACACTTAGTGCTACTTCCCTCTTCTCCAAGTGTAGCGCCCATGTCACTGAAAGCCACTGTTGGCTGGTAAGGTTGGCCATAGCTCTTCACGTGGGCATTGTCACTGCAGCGTTGCTGTCCCACCATCTCCCGGTCCATCTCCCACCATGTCCATCCGCTAATTGATGGTTTTCGAAGGTTCACTTTGCTCCTCTGCCTCCCTTACCTCTCATTCTTAGCATGTTACCTATACTTGCCAGTCTGTTTCCCACGCCCATTCCTCCATGAACTCGTGCCTGTGTCTCCCAGATGTGCTTTCTTCACCCTTTGAACCTCTAAAACCTTGTGCATCCCTGTACGGCTTTGACCATTTGCAGCCTAACATTTATTGGGTATCTCTGAGGCGCCGTCTCTCAGGCTTTGGGCTTGGAGAGGTGGAGGGGACAAGACGGAGAGCCATCAGGAAGGCGAATTCCAATTAGAGTAAGATACTCCCTTCCCTGGAAAAGTTCACTTTATAGCACAGTGCTTTTCCACCCCAGCTGCATATCAGAACCACCTGAGGTACTTTAAAATTCCAGTGCCTGGGTCCCACTCTTAGAGATTCTGATGTAATTGGTCTGAGATATGGCCAGAAGATTGGGATTTTTAGAAGCTTGTCAGGTGATTCTAAACACACCGTCAAGATGGGCACCCACTGTGCCAGCAGAGGAGACTGGCCAGTGAGTGGCTCATTTCTATGTGTGTTGTGCTAGAATAAACAGAGCACTCAGTGGCACCAATGAGGAGTGTTTCATTTCACTGGGAGTGACTTTATTTTTACAGGTAGACTATAAACGCAGGGCTTTCTTGTCTTAGAATTCTCTTACCTGATTTTTATTCATAGTAGGAATAAGATAGGGTATCCAACAGAACTTTCTGCAGTGATGGGTTGTTCAGTATCAGTACTGTCCAGTATGGCAGCCACTAGCCACATGGGGGTGTGTGAACACTTGAAAAGTTGCTAGCGTGAATGAGTAACTGGATTTTTCATTAATTTAACTTAAATTTAAATAGCCACATGCGCTTGGTTGTTTACTGCATTGGACAGTGTTGAATAGAAGGAGTATTAAGTATTGAAATGATTTGGGGCACTTGAGTGGCTCAGTCGGTTGAGCATCCGACTCTTGATTTTGCTCAGGTCATGATCTCAAAGTTTGTGGGTTTGAGTCCCACATTGGGCTCTGTGCTGTCAATGTGGAGCCTGCTTGGGATTTTCTCTCTCTCTCTCTCTCTCTCTCTCTCTCTCTCTCTCTCTCTCTCTCTCTCTGTCTCTTCTCTGGTCCTCCCACACCCTCCACCTCTCAAAATAAATAAACTTAAAAAAAGTGATTTGACAGTGTTTCTGCAGAGGCTTAGATGAAGCGGGTTATTTTCTCTGAATGGTTTGGGAGTTGAGTCACCTCACTTGAATCTTAATTTTATACCTTTCTAATTTCCATGTGTTAAAAAAAACTGGGGAGAAAGGGTTTGGTTAAATACCTATTTATTTTAAAGCAGTTTTACTGATAAATGATTCACATATTATACAATTCATGCTTTTAAAGAGCACGACTCTTCAGTTTTTAATATATTCACAGATACGTGCGTCCATTACCACATTGAGTTTTGGTTTATTGTTCACCACCGTAAAAAGAAGGCCTGTTTCATTTAACTACCAACCCTCTGTTATATCCTCAGCCCTGAGGACCTACTAATCTGCTCTCTGTCTCTGTAGATTTGCCTGTTCTGGACATTTCACATAAATGGAATCATGTTATGGTCCTTGGTGACTGGCTTCTTTCACATAGCATAGTGTTTTCAAGGTTTATCCAAGTTGTAGCATGTATCGGTATTTCATTCCTTCCCACAGACTAAGCACATTCCTGTGTATGGTCAGCCCACATTTTAGGTATCCATCAGTTGACAGCCATTTGAATTGTTTCTACTTTTTGGCTGTTGTGAATAATGTGGCTATAAACATTTGTGTACAAGTTTTTGTGTGGATAGGTATTTTCATTCCTTGGATATAAACCTAGGAATAGAATTCTGCATCATATGAAAAATTCTTATTTTCTTTTTGTCTTGGCAAAAATATGTGTGTATATGTGAATACCATTTTACTGAGTATTCTTATTTCAGTTATTCAGAAAGAAAGCATTATCTTAGCACTAGAAGGAAGTAGATAGCCTTTATTACAAAACCATGTCTTCTCAAAATAATTCTATTTCATTATATCTGTTAAATTTTTTTTTTTAGCTCTCAGGCGGGATGCTGTATTCTCTGCTGCTTTGCGAATGTCTGTGGCTTATGACCGGTTATGCTTATGATGATGACTGGATTGATCCCACAGACATGCTTAACTATGATGCTGCTTCAGGAACAATGAGAAAATCTCAGGTATTTAAAAAAAAAAAAAAAAAAGGCATGTGTGTGTCTGTAAGACCTTCTCAGTTCTATACTGGAAATAAGCGTCTTCTGTTGCTGTTTTTCACAGAGTTGTGAGAGTTGTGTATCTGTGACTAGTAGCTGGGCAGATTATCCCCCTGACCTTCTTAATCTAGGATAATTTCAACCCCACCTGGTTATTTCTGTTTTGAATGGGAACGTAAAGCCCGTTGAGCAGCAACTAATTTGATTTTAGTTCTTAGTATAGAAATTTCAGACTCCTTTTTGATTGATCAATACAGTTGAAGAATAGAACCAAGTCATAGAATGAAGTCAAATTTTAGTCTTAACTATAGGTTTTACAACTGAACTATAACAGAAATAAAATCTCTGTTTTGCTTTAGGTGAAATATGGTGAAGGGAAAAAAGAAGTCAGTCCTGACTTGTCATGTGCTGATGAATTGTCGGAATGTTATAGCAAACTTGATTCTTTAACTCATAAGGTTGGAATTTTTTTAATTCATGAATTTTATATTTATAGTATGTTAAATTACTCTGTTTCCTGTCTTTGCTAACATTATATGTGTTTCTGTGTATGTATTATACAATTTATATATAATTTTTTCTTTAGTTACTCTGACCTTTTTTTTTAAAGAGTAATTTTATTTTCCTATAATAACATTTATTTCACCATGTTCATAATGTTCACTCATTATTTCTTTATGAGACTAAGCATTTAGGGATAAAGAATATGTTTTATTTTTTTAAGATTGTATTTTTTAATTATTTACTTTTAAGTAATCTGTCCACCCAACATGGGGCTTGAACTTACAATCAAGAGTTGCATGCTCTACCGATTGAGCCAGCCAGGCATCCCTATTTTAGTCATTTTTGATTCTCTGTCACCTGTCACAGTGCTTGGTCATAGTAGAGTCATGACAGATGTAGCCCAGGAAGAAATGGGCCTATGACCACCTGATGAGTGTAAGAATTCCTCTTGCAAATATAAGGGATTATTATAATCTAGTGTGTGGTAGCTATTCATGTATTCAGTCCTTTTATTTGTGAGGCTGAAGTAGATATGATGAGAAAGGAAATGTCACGATCATTAAGGGGTTTGAATGTGTGTTGTGGGGTGGGAACCAGCCCCTTGGCTGTGGAGGCCATGAGTTGGTGGCCCCGTGGAGAGGCCTCAGGAGGAGAGGAGGGTGACAAGGGTCCAGCAGGGCTGAATGCCCCCAACCGAGGCAGTGACAAGGGTTGAAGAGGGAAATGCTGGACTTCTCCAAGGTCGAATAGGCAACTTGGGTGGCTGAAGGAGAAGGGAGAGGGATGGAGTGAAGGAGGGAGCTTTCCAGCTTGAGAGACTGGGAGAGCTGTGACCGGAGATCTTGATTCCAGATCTGTAAGCGCTGCCGTGGTGCTTCCCAGCTGTGAATGCTGCCTCTCCAAGTGCCAGCAAAGCAATGCTTGGATGAAATTTGCCTCACTTTAACAGTGTTTCATAGCATCGTGAGTTTGTTTGGCTGCACACTAGGAAACGCTGAAATGCCTTTTTACAGAAATTTTTCATTCCATTCTTTGCAACATGGATTCAACACTGTAAAAATATGATTGGCAAAATGGAATCTTGAGTTCTTGTTTTAAAAAACATTCTCTTTGGGGCACTGGGTAGCTCAGTCAGTTAAGTGGCCAACTTTGGCTCAGGTCATGATCTCACAGTTCGTGAGTTCAAGCCCAACATTGGGCTCTGCGTTCACTGTGTGGAGCCTGCTTTGGATCCTTTCTGGCCCTCTCCCATGCTCGTGCGCTCTCTCTCTCTTGCTCTCAAAAATAAACGTTAAAAAAAAGTTAAAAAAATAAAGAAAACAATTCTCTTTTGGGCACCTGGATTACTCAGTCAGTTACGCATCTAACTCTTAGTTTTGGCTCAGGTCATGATCTCACAGTTCATGGGATGGAGCCTCAAGTCGGGCTCTGCGCTGACAGCATGGAGCCTGCTTGGGATTCTCTCTCCCTCTGCCCTTCCCCCGCTCATGGCCATGCTCTCATTCCCTGTCTCAAAAAAAAAAAAAAAAAAACACATTCTCTTAAAAATTTAAAAGGTTTGTAAACCTTGCCTGCAAGCAGGGAAAACTGCTACGTGACTTCTCAAGTGTCCTTCTGCCCTAAGTCTATGTGTAATGCTCAGTTATTGTGTTTATCACCTGAAGCCCGTTTCCATGCTAACTCAGCTCACGGTCCACACTCAGATAATAGAAGTTGCTTATCACAGGTCCTGGTGTCTGTAAGATGGGTACTGCCCTCACTCAGCGACTTGACCACTGTGGTGTTTGTAGAGCAACCACCACATCAGAGGAAACACCACATCGGAGGAAATGATGAATTACGTGCTGAGGGGTTTGCCGTGTGTAGGACACTGGAGAAGCCATGTCCCTGCCCTCCTGAAGTAGCCCATAGAATTGGGGATGATCAGTCACTTACAGGAAAAAATGATAAAAGTCCACGAGGCCACAAGTAATATGCACACGCAAGCAACTCCCTTCTGGGCCCTTCGTTTCAGCTTCTGGCTTCCTCTTGTGTTTCTCTCTCTCTCTGTTCTTTCTTCCCTTCCTTTTTTCTTTTGTTCCTTTGTTCATCGAATCACTACTTTGGAGTTGGGAAGAGGCAGATGGTCCTGGATGTTCTGCTCATCAGCATCTCTGCCTTCTTGCTTCCTGGTTGTTCTTTTAAAATAAACACTCTGTTTAAAATAAACAGTCTCTGCCAGTCAGAGCTAAGTGTAGAATACACATTTGCTCATTGGTTGCCTTCCTGCCCTTTGCAAGGAGAACCCCCAGAAAGTAGGAAGTTCTACATTTTCATATAGTTGAGAATCGCAAGCTGCTACCTTGATCTTGATGGGATCTCTAGGCTAGAAACTTGACCCTTACATTCACCTTTGATGCTAACTAACATTGAATTTATTCTGTGATTACAGATCGGTGAGTGTGAAAAGAAAAAGCAGGAAGACTATGAAAGTCAAAGCAATCCTGTTTTTAGGAGATACTTAAATAAAATTTTGATTGAAGCCAGAAAGCTTGGACTTGTAAGTATTGGTGTGATACTCATCCGTGTGGCGGATCTTTTCATTATGTATTAATTTCACATGGGGGGCGAAGGTGCTGTAAACTTGCTGTTTGAACATTACTAAACGGTTGGAAATATAATATGTTCATGGCTTGGCAAGGGAAATCTATGCTTGCCCTTGTTTTCTCCCACTTCCACACTTTCTCATTCTTACAATGTGAGATCATTCTGTGTTGAGAAAGAGAACAGTGTTTTTTAGTAGCACCGCCCCCCATCACTGAAGCTTTTTACTGTGTCAGGTATTACTTTATACAATTCCATGTCATGTGCATAGTGTTCATAATCAATGTTAGGATTCCAGCTTTTAGAGTCCTTGTTTTCACTCTGGGGAGTCAAAACATCAAGAAAAGTGGGGGTTTTTTGTTTTTTTTTTTACGTTTTTTTCATTTTTGAGAGACAGAGTGTGAGCAGGGGAGGGGCAGAGAGGGAGGCACAGAATCCGAAGCAGCCTCCAGGCTCTGAGCTGTCAGCACAGAGCCTGCCTGGCACGGGGCTCAAACCCACGAACTGTAAGATCATGACCTGAGCTGAAGTTGGACACTTAACTGACTGAGCCACCCAGGCACCCTTAAACATCAAGAAAAGTTTAAAGGGGAAAGGAATGTTAGATGAATATTTAATAATCCCACCTTATTTTGGAAGTGAAAAAGCAGATGTTCTCATACATGCACCATTTAATTCAAGTCTTACAAATGTGTGGGGTGAGGACACAGATGAAGGCAGAAAATGACCTATGATAGAAATATTTAATTTAGTGTTTTTTTAAAAATAGTAATCGATGACTGATATTGTACACTCAGTGACAACTTGTGATGTTACAGGACACTGTTTTCTTCTGATCTTGTATATCTTTTTATATAGATATCTGTATTCTTAAAAATATATGTATAGATATCTATATTCTTTAAAAAAAGAAAAAAAGAATATTCTGTTTTTTAACTGGTTAATGAAAGTAAAATGTAACGGTTTTGCCAACCTGAATTCATGCTAATAAAAATAGTTATAAATACGTATGTTCATAGAAACTCCCAATTTGGCTGCTTTTTGAGATTCTTTTTCTCTTTTGTATTACTGCATATTTTAGGCTCTCTGAAAATTCAGTCAGCAAACGGAAAGTCACAAGTGAATCCTAAAGTAAGCAGCTGATGTTCGTTATTTGCGGATTCGGTAGTTGCGAATTGGCGCACCCACCGAACTGTCTCTGTGAGCCCAGGGCTCATCCCCGCGGAGCTGCCGAGGGGCGCAGATGCCGGGGCAGCACAGCAGTTGAGTTGCCTGGTGCCCCCCGTTCCGTTCCCAGCTGAGGCTGCACAACGCCGTCTTCTGTCTTCCTGTTTCAGTTCTCTGACTGTTAACAATGACTTTTTTGTGCTTTCTTTAGTGCCACGTATTTCACACTTTTGTTGATGTTGTTACTTGGCTGGTTAAAATAACGCCCAAGATGGGCGCCTGGGTGGCTCGGTCGGTTAAGCATCCGATTTCAGCTCAGGTCAGGATCTCATGGTTCACGGGTTTGGGGCCCGCGTCGGCCTCCGTGCTGACCGCTCAGAGCCTGGAGCCTGCTTCCGATTCTGTGTCTCCCTCTCTCTCTCTGCCCCTCCCCGGCTCACATTCTCTCTCTGTCTCTCAACAAAAAATAAATGTTAAAAAAAAAATTTTTTTTTTTTTTAAATAACACCCAAGAGTAGGAGCACTTGGTTGGCTCAGTTGGTTCAGTTTCCGATTCTTGCTGTTAGTTCGGGTGGTGATCTCATGGTTGTGGGATCTAGCCCCACGTTGGGCTCCATGCTGGACGTGGAGCTTGCTTTAGGTTTCTCTCTCCGTCTGCCACTGTCCCCTACTCACACACTCTCAAAAAACCAAAACAAAACTCCCAAGAGTAGTGCTGTCCAGTGCGTCTTAGCACGAGAGGGCTGGGGTGTGTCTTACAGAGAAGAATGCGCGTGTGAGATCAGCTCCGTTTGGGCATGAGGTAGAGTGTTGTTGCCTGTGAGTTCAGTGTAGTCAGCAACATTAAATACGGTATCTTTAAATAGAAACACATTAAAGGGTTCTGTGTTGGCAGGCTGATGAAAATGCGTTGTTTAGAACCTGACCACGTATACCTGCGTGAGCCACGGTTCAGCATTTGTTGACTAGCGTCCGAGGTGACTTTATAGAGCAAAATCTCTGGTTTTTATGTGAGGAAAATAGGTGGATAGTATGACTCTTACCCATATGAAATAAAAACCACATACCTATTTAGTTCCAGATTGGCTTTTGTCTTAAAATGTTTCTCTCTTCTCTTGTTTGTTTTTGGCAAATTTAATTCAGCCCGAAGAAAACAAAGATGATATGCATTATGATGCTGAGATTATCCTAAAAAGACAAACCTTGTTAGAAATACAGAAGTTCCTCAGCGGAGAAGATTGGAAGCCCGGAGCCTTGGATGATGCACTAAGTGATATTTTAATCAATTTTAAGTTTCACGATTTTGAGACATGGAAGTGGCGATTTGAAGACTCCTTTGGAGTGGATCCGTATAACGTGTTGATGGTAAGATGGCACGAGGGGGACGTACCTAACAGTTTGTCTTGTAAAACTCCCTTAAGATCTCCACCATCTCCACCATCATGTGTTTGGAGCCCGTACGGAGACAGTGCTGCCGTGCTGGTGAGAAGTACCCCCGGTTTGGTTTTGGTTGACGGCTCCCATCTCCTGGTGGGGAGGGTGGCGTGACAGTGACTCCGCTTTCCCCTTCTTCCTGTTTTTGAGGTGCTTCTGTGTCTGCTCTGCATCGTGGCGCTGGTGGCTACCGAGCTGTGGACGTACGTGCATTGGTACACCCAGTTGAGACGGGTTTTATTCATCAGTTTTCTCGTCAGCTTGGGCTGGAATTGGATGTATTTATATAAGGTATTAAATAGGCGGGAGGTTTTAAAATTTTCAAATGTCACTTCATAATGAAAGAAGACTACAGTGCATGGAGAGCTGATCTGTAACCTCATGCAGGGCTGGAGGCAGTAGTTGGAGGCGGGGGGGTGGGGAGGAAATGGGCAGCTGCACACCTGCACCTGCTGTTTTGGGTCCTTGACCAGTTGGCTTGGTCCTCATTTCCACAGCCCAGTTCCTGACAGGTGGCAACTGGGCAGCTAAATCAGAATAAAGCTAGGTAGATACGTTTTTAAAGATTTAATGTAGGTAATTTAGGGATATGTCCTTTTATTCTTTGCTAGAAAAGATACCAAAAGATTATTTTTTGAAAGTTTGGTTATTCTTTGAATGTGAAAGTACGTTTGTTGATGGTAGACAATTTAGAAAAGATACACAGAGAGCTTTGATTTTTTTAAATTACTTATAATTTTATCACCTAAAGATAATCTCTGGCAGTATTTTGAGATATTTCTTTCCAGTCTTTTTTCTAAATTTTAATTCTTTCGGGGCACCTGGGTGGTTCAGTTAGTTCAGCACCTGACTTTGGCTCAGGTCAGGATCTCACAGTTCATGGGTTTGAGCTACGTGTCAGGTTCTGTGCTGACGGCTCAGAGTCTGGAGCTTGCTTTGGATTCTGTGTGTGTGTGTCTCTCTCTCTCTCTCTCTGCCCCTCTCCCACTCATGCTCTGTCTCTCTCTCAAAAATAAATCATGAAAAATAATTAAAAAAAAATAAGTTTCAATTCTTTCAAAATTGGGATCATACTGAATATAGAAAGTCAAGTGGAACACTACTCTTCCTGCCAAAATAGCATGACCATTGAAGGGCAGTGTTAGATCTTTCTAGCAGGGTGAGTCAGGTAGCAAAACATTTTCGATGCATTTATCTGATTTAAATCATTGTGATACATCTTTAACTTTTTGCTCTAAGTCCTATCGCTTCCAGAGCTAATTTTTTTACAGATTAAAGGAAGAAAGTTTGGTTGAATATTGTTATTTTGGTGATTTCCCTCAGGGTTTTTGGTATATAAAAGATATATTTTCTTTATATAGACCGTTTGTGCTGAAAATCATCCAGAGCAAAACATTTTATTGTGAACTGTAAAAAGAAAATGAGAGATATTTAATATATATATTTTGGGGTGTGCTGTGAATTATATTTGAACTAATTTTTTAAAACAATCTTTTCAGTAGAAACGTTTTCCATTCTTGTCAAAGGATTTACAAAGAAGGCAGCTGTAGTTCTTTATCCTCCCTTGTATTAAGACTGTGCTTTGGCGGCACCTGGGTGGCTCAGTAGGTTAAGCATCCATCTTTGGCTCAGGTGACCATCTCACGGTTCATGGGTTCGAGACTCACTTCCAGATGTGTGCTGACAGCTCAGAGCCTGGAGCCTGCTTCAGATTCTGTGTCTCCCTCTCTCTGCCCCTCAGCTGCTTGTGCTCTGTCTCTCCCTCTCTCTCTGTCTCTTTCTCTCTCTCTCTCGTAAAAATAAACGTTAAAAATTTTTTTTTAATGAAAAAAAAAGGACTGTGCTTTGCCGTGAGTGAAAAAGAGCTACTATTTTAAAATAATATGTACTTTTTTGTTTCAAAAAAATGTGAACAGTCTGGCATCTGGTAAAGACACGATTTGAAGTAAGGTTTTTGGATATGTAGACATGACCTCACATTAGCAGCCACTCACAGCTCCCTTTTGGTGTTGGTCAGCTAGCCTTCGCACAGCATCAAGCCGAGGTTGCCAAGATGGAGCCTTTGAACAATGTGTGTGCTGAGAAGATGGACTGGGTCGGAAGTCTTTGGGGTAAGGTGTTGGCTCACTGGGCCTTATTTTGGGTAGAATTTCCGAGAAGGAGAGAACGTATTAGTAATTAGAGAAGTGATAGAATGCCGGAAGGAGGCTTCCCATGACTGAGTGAATCTTCAGTTCAGAAGAACATGCAAGAGGAGTCAGGTTTCAGACCGTGACTCCTGTGCTCCTGTAAAGTCACAGGGAAGGAATAGGACCTGTCTTGGCCGGCTCCGGTGTCACTTGTCACCTGTCTTCTCCATTGGACTGTGATGGAGCCTATGCTCAGGTCGTTCATCTAGTCCTTAGGAAGAGGGTCTGGCATGTTTATTAAAGAAGTGAAGCAGTATTTATATAAATTAGTATCCAGCTTAGACACAATCTCCTGATAATGACTTATGAAACCTTATATGAAATGTAACTTTACATTTTTTAACTAAGAGGAAAATTATTTTAGTTTTTATCTCACAGACTTTATAAACATTCTCACTCGTGTTGACTCTCTTTTAATTCTGCATATCTAGCAGTAGGAATGGCTTAGTGTTCAAAGGCACCTTATAAATGCACATCTATAATAACTGACCCAGAATAGAATCTCCGTGGATTGCACACAGCAGGGTGTCCAAATTAGCGTCTCTTCAAAAGTTATGGGAACTAAACTAATGCAGCCTTGCTTCCTGGCCGCGGGGGACAGCCGACTGCGTCCTCTGGCTCAGGCGGGTGTGCAGTGTGCTGTCCATACGATGGACATAACATTTAGAAAAATTGGGAGAAACTAATATTCTTTATTTTGTAATGTACGAATTGGTGTCTTTTTTTTAATGTTTGTTTATTTTGAGGGAGAGAGAGCATGCAAGCCGAGCGGGGTGGGGAGGGAAATCCCAAACAGGCTGTGCACCAGCAGCGTGGAGCCTGCTTGGGATTCTCTCTTTCTCTCTCCGCCCCACTCCCACTCATGCTGTCTCTTTCAAAATAAATAAAAATCAAAATTTTATCGAGACAATTCTAGATGCACAGGTAACTACAGGTCCATAAAACAGGTCCTGTGCCCCCTTCCCTCATTCCCCCCGGTGGGACCATCTTCCACAACTGCGGCAACACGGCGTCACGGCCAGGATGTTAACGTCCACATAATCCAGTGGTCTCTCATTTCCCCAGTTTTACTTGGATTCATTTGTATGTATTAAGAACAGTTTTTAATACTTTTTAGAAATTTTCATAAAATATGTTTTATCTGCCTAAGACTTGAATGATTTGAAGGGATTTTGAAAAACATTTTGGACAAAGGTGAAAAATGTGTAAGTCAGTGTTATAGGCAGTCTGTTTGTACAGCGTTTAACCCCGGTCAGGGACAAAACCAAGATGTTGTCTTATTTGGGAATGAAATGCAGCTTTTTTTTTTTTTTTTAAATGACTGTTTTGTCTGTGTCTCTAAATAGAAGTGGTTAGAAGTTCATGGACCTATAAGGATGACCCGTGCCAAAAATACTATGAGCTCTTGTTAGTCAACCCTATTTGGTTGGTCCCACCAACAAAGGTAAAGAACTCGTTTTGTCAAAATTACTTCTGCAAAGTCAAAAATCCCTTGTGTTTATTAAAAGTTAGTGTTTTCACAGTCATTTTGCTAATAGTAAACCTTTGCTTTAGAAAAAATACTTGCATTACAAATGATTTTTAGATTAAAAAGCATTTCAGCTTATGAACATAGTCTCATCCCAGTGCATGCAAAGTTTGGCATGTTCTGTGCGCTCAATCATTTGAGGGAAAAATTAAGTCGCTGTTATATCTTGTTTTAGGCACTGGCAGTTACATTCACCAACTTTGTCACGGAGCCATTGAAACACATTGGAAAAGGAGGCGGTGAATTTATTAAAGCGCTCATGAAGGAGATCCCCGTGATCCTTCACATCCCCGTGCTGATCACTATGGCGTTGGCTGTCCTGGTTAGTACAGAGCACCGTTGGCTGTTAACGGGACTTGCCGGAAAAAGGCAATTCTAACATTACAGACTTTTTTTGCTGTTGTAAATGAGGCTCAATCATGCCTAATGGCATGAAAAGATGATTTTAAAGTGATACAGTTTTTTATACTTGTGTATATTCCTTGCTTACATGTAGAACAAGGAGATAATTCTCAGGTTTGACTGTGGGTGTCATGGTGGGGACTTGAATGATAACACCCTTTTAACTTTGTTCACTTGGTGAATTAATATACGTGGAATCAGTTGTTTGTGTCCTCTTCGAGAAGGGGGGCCTGTTGCAGTCTGAGTTTTTGCAGCACCGAGCAGGGAAGAGCGTTGGCTGTAATGGAAGCCGGCAGGGACGTGGAAGAAGGTGGCGTACTGAATACTGTTTGGGGATCCGGGAACAGATGTTTATCACATAGAAACATTACTCGTCATTCATCCATGGCCTCTTCAGCTTTCTTATCGTTGATTTTTAGCTTTTACCCTAATAAAGCAGCTGTCACGTAAAACAAAATACGAGGAACTCAGATGTGCCATGGGAAAAGCCAAGTTTGTATCTGTAAAGAAATTAAGCTATTTAAACTTTACAACTTTAAATAAATTTCAGCATTTACTTTCTGTGATGGGTGTGAATATACACCACACGTGAGCAATCATCAGACAGTACCTTCCAGGTTTAATCATTAAATTAAAAAGGATTATCTTCCCTGAGGATATAAAATTTACACGCCTCATTTGCTTTGAAATTGTTCCTGTTTTGTTTTTGTTTTTCGGGCTCGTGATTTCAGGAATCAGGTTTAGAGGGTATGGTTTTGTTAGGCGACATGGTTTTGTTAGGCGACGTTAATTGTGTAGCACCGCAGATTTCCCTGGACTGACCTGGGGCTACGTCCCGATAAACCCATCGTAAGTAGTTGAAAATACAGTCGGTCAAAAGTGCATTTTCGACACCCAGCCTACAGGGCATGTAGCTTAGCCTAGCCCACCTTAAACGGGATCAGAGGCTCGTGGTAGCCTGCAGTTGGGCAAGATCTTCTAACACAAAGCCCATTTTATAGTAAAGTGTCAAATATCTCGCCCCGTTTATTGAATATTGTACTGAAAGTGAGAAACAGCGGCTGTGCGGGTAGGAGTGATCGGAGCGTAGGGTTGTTCATCCTTGCGCCCGCGCGGCCGACCAGGAGCTGCCCTGCCCAGCATCGCCAGAGAGGATCGTACCCCAAATCGTTAGCCCAGGAGAAGATCCAAATTCTAAATTTGAAGTACAGTTTCTACAGAGCGTGTGTCACTTTCTCACCATCGTGAAGTCTCACAGTTGTAAGTCGAACCATCGGTAAGTGCCCATAGTCCAGCGTCTGCCGGAAAACCATCATCTCTTGTTCATCTGCTTAAGGAAAGGGCTTCTACTGCTTCTGTTTTCACATAGTTTCTCTAGCTCCGTGATTTTCTTTTTTTTTTCTTTTTTTTTTCTTTTTTTAAATTTTTTTTAATGTTTTATTTATTTCTAGGAGAGAGAGAGAGAGAGCGTGAGCAGGGGAGGGGCAGAGAGAGAGGGAGTCACAGACTCTGAAACAGGCTCCAGGCTCTGAGCTGGCAGTCAGCACAGAGCCCGACGCAGGGCTCGAACCCACGAACCGCGAGATCATGACCTAAGCGAAAGTCACACGCTTAACTGCTTAACCGACTAAGCCACCCAGGCGCCCCTCTAGCTCCGTGATTTTCAAATTGTTTCTTCTCAGGACCCTTTTGTACTCTTAAGAACTGAAGCCCACACGACAAAAACAAAAACAGAGGACCGCGAAGAGCTCTTGCTTATGGAGGTTTTATTTATTGATATCTTACCATATTAGGAATTAAAACTAAGAAAAATTTAAAATGCACGTCCACACAAGCACACAGTCGGTGAGCTGTCAGAGTGAGGAAGTCATTCCAGCCCCAGAAGATTCCACGCTCAGAAGGAAAAGTGAGGAAGACTAAGGCCTTTGAAGTAGAAAAAAGTTTGGCCTCACAGAGTCCCTGAAACTGTCTCAAGCATCCCCCCAGGGGTCCCTGGGCCCCACAGTGAGAAACGCTGCCTAGTTTTTCATGAAATGGGACCCAAAGCCTGTTGAAAAGTCACCCTACCTGAGCATGTTTACATCATGATGTGCAACTCTGATTTTTAGCAATTACCTTACATGGTGGGTGTGAAAAGAGATAAGTGATGAGCAGTTAGCAGTTAGTACCTTCCGGTTTAAGTTTCTGGGCTTTAGCCAAAGTGCCCCTGTTACAGTTCAGGTAGAATATGTTCTGCTGGCCGAAATGTGTGCGTAACACTTCATGATTTCTCACATTTTATTAGCTGGTCTGGTCTAGTATTAATCTAAAGAAGAGATCTCTGATGAAACACTGGTGAAATAAATATGTTTATGTCTCTAAATGCCACAAGTCAGGTAATTTTGTTAGCATCCTGAATAATTTCATTGTGAGTCAGCCATTAAATACTCAGGACTCTGTATCTTTTCCTTCTAGAGTTTCTGCTATGGTGCTGGAAAATCAGTTAATATGCTCAGACAAGTAGTTGGTCCCGAGAGAGAAGCACCCCGGGCACTTGAGCCGGGTGACAGAGGACGGCAGAAAGAAGTTGGTTATAGACCCCATGGTGGAGCAGGTGATGCAGATTTCTATTATAGAGGCCCGATCGGCCCCGTTGAGCAAGGCCCTTATGACAAAACTTATGAGGGTAGAAGAGATGTTTTGAGACAGAGGGATGTTGACTTGAGACTTAAGACTGGCAACAAGAGCCCTGAAGTGCTCCGGGCATGTGATTTACCAGACGCAGAGGCGAGAGAGCGGCCCAAGGCGGTGCCCAGTGTAAGTCAGCAACTGTTCATTTTGCCATCCAGTCACGCTAGGCCTGCGGGCTTCCTACAGAGCTTCTCTGCTTAAGCATTGTTTTCTCCCTCACCTTTCACAGTTAATTATATTGTAATTGATATAATTGTTTACGCTCTCCTCCTTTCTAGTCAAAAGTTTGGCCTTCTCAGAAGAAATAAAGCAGGATTTCATTTTTGTGTAAAATAACTATGTAACAGTAGTTAGAACAGGTGGTAGTTCATATAAAATTCATTAGAAAAAACGAGGAAGCATGACTAACATTTCTGCCTTTAAAGAGCTCAGAGAGACGTCCTCACTGAAGGCCCGGAACCCTGGGGAACCCGCAGGAGGGCCCTAAAGATTCAGCTGTGGAAGTGGGGCGGCGGGGCGCCACACCACATCACACTTTCCCAAGTCTTTGGTATCATTCATTGGCTGGCTAGACTCTGCTTTCTACCTGCAGAATGCTGAGGTGTTTTCTCTACATTATGGGCCATTTAAAGGGACATTTCCATTCCTCTTTGAGAGAGGAATTTACATGATCATTTGCAAAGTTCAAGTTGCAACTGTAACCTTTGAGAAATAGCTGTGAGCCCAGTAGAATCTAGGACATTCTAGAATCCCTTGCAGGGAGTTTCTTATAAGAAGAAGAAACATACCTGCATACCTCTAGAAAATTTTCAGATGTGCCTTTCAGCTTTAATAGGTAATGTACCGCTCATCCCAAATCCTCAAGTGACTTCCCATCTCACGAAAAGGGAAAGCTAGTTATCACAGTGACTCAGGGCTCCTTTGATCTGCCCACAGGCACCCCCCCCCCCCCTTAGTACATGGATCTTTCCTCCTGCCCTCCTGCTGTGCTTACTCTCCTTCAGCCACAGTAGCCTCCTCGCTATTCTGTGAACTTAGAACCTTTATACTTGCTGTTCCCTGTCTAGAATGCCGTTCCCCTATATTCGCATGGTTCATTTCTTCAGGCCTTTACTCCTGTATCACCTGATTTAAACCCAGTGTGGTACTTTGTTAATTTGTTGCTTCTTGCCCCAGGCTCATTGGAAGTTCCAGTGAGAGCTTGGGTTTTGTCGGTTTTGTTGCTGCTGTATCCCCAGCACACAGAACTTAATGCAGACTTAATAAATAATTCAAATGAGTTATTCTCAGCAGGCAAGAGGAGTTAGCAGCGTTTACCAGCCCTCTTGACTTCTCCTAAATCTGGGCCACAGACCACCTGCCGAATCCTCAGTCCCCATCCCTCCGGGTATGGTTCTGTGAGGCTTAGTAGCGTCCGCGCCCTTACAGTACAGCACCTGAGCTGGGATCTGAAAGAGTTCCGAGTTTGATGCCACAGATCTGCATAGGAACTTGTTAAACATGTTTGATTCCTGAGCCTTCACGTTACGTTAATTAAACAATTAAAATGTAATTCCCTACAGCATAAATTACCTGTTTTGGATGCAAAGCCCAAAGAGATTGGTGGAATCCCAGGAGGAGGCACTCCGCCAGAAAGCAGCACTGAAAGCAGCCAGTCCACTGAGCCTGTCTCTGGTCCAGAGACAGCAGAGAAGGCGGAAGGTGCATCTGCGGAAGAAAAGGGCCAGCTCCGGACCGAAGCCAGAGGCAGCCCAGAGGAAGGCGGTGCATCCGGCCCCGCCAGCTGTGGAAAGGATCTGGATGGTGGCCCACGGGGCTAGAGGAACACAGACTCGGACCACAGCTCTGAGGCCATCTTTGGGTTTTGTAAAGTATACTCTTTCTTCACAGCCATGCACTGTTCTCTCCACATATTCTGACATTTACAGGTGCCAACTTCTACATTAATGATGTTTAATGACCATCAGAACAAATGAATACGCATGTGTTTCTGTTCTGTTTTTAACCTTTTGTCAGGTTAATTTCGTTTTCATATTGACACCTCCCATCAAGTTTTAAAGTGTCAATTTTGGAACAGGATCTCCTAGATGAACACATGGCGAGTACCACTGATTTCAAATAAAGAGGTCAGTTTGAATCCGGGGGGAATGAAAAAGAAGTTAATGGTTCACAGGCATAGATAGGAACCAACTAGCCAGCATGCATGTTGCCTAGCGGGGAAGTCCCAGAACACCTACCTTAGTCAGTAATTTGTCAGTTGTGCGTTGGATTCGATGTGTTTCTACAAGTGGCAGTACTCAAAACTGTTTTTAAGGAAAGTCCACTGTCACCAAGTTTACCCCCTTCGGCGTCTTAATGCAGCCGCCAGAGCGTGTGTCCATTTGTCTCTGTGTAGGCTGGGCCCGGCTCACCATGGCTTTGTCATTCCCTACCCCATCTCCGTCTCTCAACTCTTCCAGTGGTGACTGGGCCCACTTCCTGGCCACCTCTCCTACTTTACCCTCAGCTAAGACCGAGCTGAAGATTGCCAGGAGAATTTAGTTAGCGCAGTTTAAGTTGGTAATCTCACTTTTACACAGTTCATAGACTTTGAGAATAGCTCTATTCTTTGCCCACCAAATATGTACTTTACACATTGGTCGAGTACATTATTTTTGCTAAACAGCATAATCTTTCTACATCCTTGGTTAAATATTTAAAAATGCCATTGTCAAGGAAGATTTTTAAAAATTACCTCAGCAAGAGGATGTAAAATTTAATGTTAATTTTTTTTAAGTTTATTTTGAGAGAGAGAGAGAGAGCGGGGGAGGGGCAGAGAGAGAGAGAGGGAGACACAGAATCTGAAACAGGCTTCAGGCTCTGAGCGGTCAGCACAGAGCCTGATCCGGGGCTCGAACCCATGGACTGTGAGATCATGACCTGAGCTGAAGTCAAGATACTTAACCGACTGAGCCACCGAGGCGCCCCAGTGTTAACATTTTCTAGTTTAATATTGCAGAATCTTTAGTATGTCATCAAAAAGGTAGTAATTTTTTCCCCCAAAAATGCAACAGGATTTTGTGTAAAAATGTAGAACAGAGTAGATGAGTACAACATGAACTAATGCAAGGATGCCTGCAGTTTGCTGCGGGTTTGTGAACATCGATATATATAAAAGCCTCTTGGGTGCCTCGGTGACTCGGTTAAGCGCTTGACTTCAGCTCAGGTCATGATCTCATGTTTTACGATTTCAAGCTCCGCGTCGGGCTCTGAGATGGCTCAGAGCCTGCCACCAGCTTCAGATTCTCTCTCTCTGCCCCTCCCCTGCTCATGCACGCATGCGCGCTCTCTCTCCTCTCAAAAATAAACATTTAAAAAGATTAAAAAAGCCTCTTTGAGGACCAGACCTGTTCGCTAGTTGGTGACTCTGCGCCCAGGGTGGTTAGGTGTCCTCTGAGCTGTGATTGGACTCTGAAGAGCTGCAAATGCCTCAGGCGAGACTGTAACAATGAGAGTGAAGTTAATCCTGTTTGAACTCCTGCTTTTATCAGTAAAAAGTTAAGTAAAATTTCATCTTTGTGTTCTTTCACTACAGATAACCATTTGGGGATGCAGTCCACTTTGACAGGTAGCAAAGCGACATACTACTGCTGTTGAATGATGACAGCAGTTTAGGGAAGACATTAAGGCAAACTGAACAGATCAAGGCCAGTTTATAACTTGGAGAAATAGGCTTGTTTATTGTCCCAGCTCATATTTATCTTTAAAATTAAGGATTATAGTAGGCTTTTAGGCAAATCAGTAGGGTATATAACTTTTTAAAAGCAGTTTTTAAATGGAGTAATCTTGAATGTTTACAGGGTCTAAGAACTATGGTATACACAAAATAAACACTTATTTTTACATTATTGTGGTTTGGTATGCGGTCTTGTTCGTTGAATATGCTTATAAGAAAAAACCCCATGAAACTTACATGCAGTTTCTTGTTTTTTTAAAAAAATTTTTTTAATGTTTTATTTATTTCTAGGAGAGAGAGAGACAGCGTGAGCAGGGGAGGGTCAGAGAGAGAGGGAGACACAGAACTGGAAACAGGCTCTAGGCCCTGAGCTGGCTGTCAGCATAGAGCCTGACGCGGGGCTTGAACCCACGAACCGTGAGATCATGACCTAAGCGAAAGTCGGACGCTTAACCGACTAAGCCACCCAGGCGCCCCACATGCAGTTTTTAAAAGGATGCTATCTAGGACATTATATCCTATATATAATATATAAACCATAAAGTGATTCAGGTGTTAACAAAGTACTCTTGACAAAATTTGTTGGATCTTAGAACCAAGAATACTTTTTTTTTCTTCTTGAGCCTTTAATGTGATTCCAGATTGAGTAACTTCCTTCTGTTTTATTTTTGTGAACATTGGCCATTTGGAGAAATGGTTCTCCCTGCCCATCAAGTCATCTGAAAGACTCTGAGGAAGGACAGAGGTCCAGAGCCCCAGATACCATCCCAGCTGTGCAGAGTCAAAAGCAACCAGAGGTGAATGAGTTCTGGGTGTGGACATTTGCGTTTTACAATTCAGCCTTAGCCTGGGCCCTGCTCTGTCCCACCCTTGGGTCTTCTTTTGCTAAGTTTCCTTCATGTCCCGTTGTATTACGTACCCTGGGAAACTACCTTCAGTTCCGGAAGGTGGGGGGAAGCCTAATGACAACGGAGGGCTTAACCTGTATCTTTCATACTTAAATTTTGTGAGTTTTCATCTGTTCTCTATTTTCATGACCTACGTTCTTGATATAACCACAGGGGTTTTGATGTTTTTTGGTTTTTTTTTTTTTTTTGACATTAGGTCTTAAAAACTTTTACAGCAGTATTTTGCAATAGAAGATACAATTTTAAGCCACCCATACACACACACTTTAAAATTAAAGGGTCCAAAACATGCTAAACATTTATTTCTTAGAGTTGCTTTTATAATGGCTTTTAACTAATAACACTGAAAATGATTTTTAACAGAAAAAATCTAGATTCTTTTAATGAGACTATATAACTTTTTTACACATTGGTCAATTATGTTATTTTTTACTAAACAGCATCATTTCTTACTACATCCATGGTTCAGTATAAAAAATGTCAATTAAGATTAAAAAATTATCTCAGCAAGAGAATTAAATTCTAGATTCATTTATGTTTCTACTTTACAAACATTAGGTAAAGGAATCTAACAAGTTGCCAAAGAACACAATCCCAAGCACTACTCAAAAAAGTTGACGAAGCACCTTGTATAAGACACCTCCACCGTGAAACAAGTGAGTGTCCAGAGAAATGTGAATGCTATACTATTAAAGGTTAAATATTTACATCATTCTAAAAACATTTTAAGCTGTATTACAGTGCTATAATTTCTCCTTTTAAGGAAAAAAAAAATTCCCCTGCAGTGTTCTGAAAGGAAAAAAGGTCATTTAAAAAAATATATCCATAATAACTAGTGGTTTGCTTATTTTTTTCCTGTATTTTTAAATTCCAACAAAGCATTACTTTGCAAAATGTCCTTCAGCCCAAATTCAGTGTCTCTGTTTTGATCTCTTTGTAAAAGAACTCTCTGTTCATCCATTCTTTTTGCCTGAGAACGTAAAATCAGGCTAAAAAAGTCTTCGTCTGGCACTGTTGGTCCCTTTGTAGTGGCAGGTGGTGGAGCACATCTTTGATCATCTAATCTGGACCCCTGAAAATTTAGGAGAAAGAGATTAAAACATAAATATCGTAGGGAAGGAGAACACCAGGTTACATTTTGTTTGTCATCACAAGAAAAACTTTTTTTTGCCTCGTCTCAGAAATTTAATCTTTAGACCTGAAACCTAATAAAACCCTTCCAAAGACTTATAGAATCAGAACATAACAAGTACTATGTAGAAGCACAGCTGTAACCTCAGGCTTTGCTAAGATTAACTCAGATACAAGGTCAAAAAAAAGCTACAAGGTCAAATCTTACATATTCAGCATTGACAACTTACCCAAATCCTAAGAAATATATTATGTATAAAACCCGTGCAGCACTATGTCAGGTCAGGGGTCAGCAAGCCATAACCTGCTGCCTGTTTTGTACCAAAAGTTTCCTTTCTGTTTCACCACAATGCTCATTTGTCTACAAACTTCATGTGGCTGTTTGCCTGTGACAGCAGCAGAGGGGAGCAATTGTGAAGGCCTGAGACGCCTACAATACTTTCTATGTAGCCCTGTACAGGAAGCTTGCCTCGCCCTATCTTAAGCATTTACATCTGTTACAAACAGGCCAGATTTTTTCCTTGAAGTTCCAACTTCATGATTTTGTCTGTTTGGGTGCTCTCTCTTTTTGAGAAACCTGGCTAGAGGTTTGTCAATTTTGTTTATTTTTTCAAAAAACCAACTCTTGGTTTCATTGATCTGTTCAATTGTTTCTTTGGTCTCTATGTTGTTTATTTCTGCTCTGAATTTTACTATTTCTCTTCTCCTAGTGGGCTTGGGGTGCTCTTGTTGCTCTGCCTCTAGTTCCTTTAGGTGCGCTGTTAGATTTTGCACTTGTGCTTTTTCTAATTTCTTGAAATAGGCCTGGAATGCAGTGTACTTTCCTCTTAGGACTGCCTTTGCCGCATCCCATAGAGTTTGGATTGTTGTATTTTCATTTTCATTTGTTTCCATATATTTTTTAAATTTTTCTCTAATTGCCTGATTGGCCCATTCATTCTTTAGTAGGGTGTTCTTTAACCTCCATGTTTTTGGAGGTTTTCCAGACTTCTTCCTGTGATTGATTTCAAGTTTCAAAGCCTTATGATCTGACAGTGTGCATGGTATGATCTCAGTTCTTTTATACTTATTGAGGGCTGCTTTATGTCCCAGTATGTGATCTATCTAGGAGAATATGCCATGCACACTTAAGAAGAAAGTGAATTCCATGGCCTCGGGGTGTAGAGTTCTAAATATATCTGCCAGATCCATCTGGTCCAATGTGTCATTCAAGTCCATTGTTTCTTTAGTGATTTTCTGTCTGGATGATCTATCCATTGCTGTAAGTGGAGTATTAAAGTCCCCTGCTATTAGCACATTCTTATCTAATAAGATTGTTTCTGTTTGTGATTGTTTTAAATATTTAGGTGCTCCCATATTCGGTGCGTAGACATTTTTAATTGTTCTTCCTGATGGATAGACCCTGTAATTATTATATAATGCTCTACTTCATCCCTTGTTATTGTTTTTAAAGTCCAGTTTGTCTAAGTATAGCTACTCCAGCTTTCTTTTGACTTCCTGTAGCATGATAAATATTTCTCTATCCCCCTTTTTTTTTTAATGTTTTATTTATTTCTGAGAGAGAGAGAGACAGCGTGAGCAGGGAAGGGGCAGAGAGAGAGAGGGAGACACAGAATCTGAAGCAGGCTTCGGGCTCTGAGCTGGCTGTCAGCACAGAGCCCGACGCGGGGCCCGAACCCATGAACCGTGAGATCATGACCTGAGCCAAAGTCGGACGCTTAACTGACTGTGCCACCCAGGCGCCCTCTATCCCCTTACTTTTAATCTGAAGGTCTCTTCCAGTCTAAAATGCGTTTCTTGTAGACAGCAGATAGATGAACTTTGTTTTTTTATCCATTCTGCTACCCTATGTCTTTTGATTGGAGCATTCAGCCCATTTACATTCAGTGTTATTATTGAAATATGTGGGTTTAGAGTCATTGTGTCCTTTGTGGGATTCATGCTTGTGGTGGAGTCTCTGGTATCTTGTGTTCCTTCCTTGAAGTTCTAACTTATGATTCTTATTTTAGAAGTACATTACAAATGTTACCAAATAAAAAACATAAGCACTTAAATGAGTACAGTGTAGTGGAACTGTAGCTCCAGAGTGGGACTATGACCGCTGACACCTGAGCGTCTACTGTGTTGCCGGGCACCGCGCACTTACAGGCCTTAACATTTCTCTGCACAGCCCCGTGACCCTCACCAGCCTCCTTGTCAGCAGCCTCCCACCCACCCACCCGGCTCCTGCTTCTGCATTCCTCCTGTCTTTAAGTTGGAGTGATTTCATTGTCCTCCAGTTGATCCAACACTTGGTACTTCATTTCAGTCCTCAGACTCTGGTCTCTGTTCACCTTTGCCTTCTCCATTAGCTCCCATCATCATAGGCCAGACTGGTCAATCTTAGTCACCACAGTCGTGAAAATCAGGATTTCAAACATCTCATGTTGGTCACCGCCTCCAATTTCCCAGATCAGGCTATAGAGTGCTCCTCCAGGATTTTTTTTTTTAACTGTGGTAAAATATGATGTTTACCATTTTAACCATTTCAAATGTACAGCTCAGTATTAAGCACATTCATACTGCTGTGCAGTCATCAGCATTATCCGTCTCCAGAACGTTTTCATTTTGCAAAACCGAAACTCCTTCCCTCTCCAGCCCCTGGCAACCACCAATCTGACCACTTTGCCCCATGTCAGTGGAACTGTATTTGTCCTTTCATAAATGCCTACTTCTCAGCATAATGTCTTCAGGGTTCATCCATGTTGTAGCCTGTGTCAGAATCTCACTCATTTTTAAGGCTGAAAAATACTCCAATGTACACGTACACATTTTATTTTTCCAGGTGTCAATAGGCACTTGGTTGCTTCTACCTTTGGCTATTGTGAATAATGCTGGCTGCTTGAAGGTGGGTGTACAAGTATCTGTTCATATCTGTGCTTTCAGTCGTTTGGGGAATATACCCAGAAATGAGACTGATGGATCATATGTTAATTCTATTTTTAAATAATGTAAGGAACCACCATACTGTTTTTTATAGCAGCTTTGCCATTTTGTATTCCCGCCTGCAGTGCACAACAGTTCCAACTTCTTCACATCCTTGCCAACTCTGTTTTCCGATGTTTTTAATTTGTTTTTAATGTTTATTTTTTAAAGAGACAGAGCATAAGCTGGGAGGGGCAGAGAGAGGGAGGGAGACACAGAATCTGAAGCAGGCTCCAAGCTGTCAGCACAGAGCCCTACACAGGGCTTGAACTTGAGAATTGCAAGATAATATCCTGAGCTGAAGTTGGACGCTTAGCCGACCGAGTTACCCAGGTGCCCGTTTTTTTTTTCCTTTCCTAATGTTAGCTTCCCAATGGGTGTGAGGTGATACCTCATTATGATTTTAATTTGCATTTCTCTAATGATTTGTGATGTTGAGCATCTCTTCCTGTGCTTACTGGCCGTTTGTAGATCTTCTTTTGAGAAATGTCTTTGGATTTTTTGCCCATTTTTGAAATAGGTTTTTTTTTTGTGGTTAAGTTTTAAGAGTTCTTTATAATTCTGAATTAATCCTTTATTGATTATGTAATTTGTATTTTCTGTGGGTTGCCTTTTTACATTGTTGATAGTGTCATTTGATGTACAAAAGTTTTAAACTTTCATCAAGTCCAGTTTGTTTACTCTTTTGTTGCCTGTGCCTCATAACTGAGGTCTCATAACTAAGAAAGAACTGCCAAATCCAAAATCTTGAAGCTTTCCTCTTACGGTTTTTTTTAAATTAATATTTTATGGGGGTGAGTGCAAGTGGAGGAGGGGCAGAGAGAGGGATACAGAGGATCTGAAGCAGGCTGTATGCTGACAGGGTGATAGCAGTGAGCCTCATGTGGGGGCTGGAACTCACAACTGTGAGATCCAGACCTGAGCTGAGGTCGGGTGAGCCACCCAGGTGCCCCTCCTCTTAAGTCTTCTGTATGTTTAAAGTCTTAGCTCTTACATTGAGGTCTCTGATCCATTCTGAAGCAGTTTTTACATATGGTGTTGGGTAAGGGCCCAGCTTCATTCTTTTGCACGTGGATAGTTTTCCCAGCAGCATTTGTTGATGAGACTCCTTTCCCCATTTAATAGTTTTGGCACACTTGTGGAAAGTCATTTGATGATATATTCAAGGATTCATTTTTGGGCTCTCTTTTCCATTGGTCTATATGCCTGTCATGTCAAATACCATACTGTTTGATTACTATAGCTTTGCAGTAAAATTTGAAATCAGCAAGTGGGAGTCCTCCAGCTTTGTCCTGCTTCCTCAAGATTCAGTTTCAGTTATTTGGGTTCCCCTGAAATTCTATAGGAATTTCAAGATGGAATTTTCTGTTCAGTAAAAAACCTTATTTACATTTTGATAAGGAATGCATTGATTGAATCCATAGATTACACTCTGACATTTTAACAATATTAAGTCTTCTAATCCATGAACATGGGATTTTTTTTCCATTTCCTTAAGGAGTTGTAATTTCTTACAGAAACATTTTATACTTTTCATTGCTCAGGTCTTTCAGTGTCTTGATTAAGTTCATTCCTGCTCCTGCTATAAGAAGAGCTGTCTTCTTCTTTCCTTTTGGGTCTGTTCACCATTAGTGTATGGAAACACACTGATTTCTGGATATTAATTTTCTACCGTTATTTTGCTGAATTTGTTTCTTAGTTCCAACAGGGTTTGTTTTTGTGTGTGTGTGGTTTTTTTTGGATGAAATCTTTAGGATTTTCTACACATAAGACTCCTTACTGAACAGAGATAATTTTACTTCTTCCTTTCCTATCTGGATGTTTTTTCTTACCTAACTGCTCTGCTAGAACTTCTAGTACCATGTTGAATACAAATGGCACGTGGCAAAAAATGAGCATCCTTGTCTTGTTCCTGTCTTAGAGAAAAGCTTTTCTTTTACCACTGAGTAGCTGTGGGTGTTTCATAAATGACTTTTATTGTGTTGTGGTAGTTTCTTACTATTCCTAGCTGAGTGTTTTTATCATGAAAATGTGTTGAATTTTGTCAAATGCTTTTTCTGCATCAGTTTACATGATCAGTTTTTTTTTTCCTCTTTCATTCTATTAATGTAGTAAATGTATTACACTAATTATTCCCCTATGTTGAACCATCCTTGCATTCCAGGAACACATTTGACCTAGGCATGGTGTATAATCTTTTTAACATTCCCCTGGATTCTGTTTGTTCGTATTCTATTCATGATTTTTGCGTCTATATTCAAAAAGGATATTGGACACATACTTTTCTTGTAGTGCCTTGTCTGGCTTTGGTATCAGGGCAAACTGATTCTGTATCATTCTATGATACTGACCTCATAGAATGACTCAGGAAAAGAAAGTATTAGGAATATAACGTATTCCCTTTTTTTCAGTTTGGTAGAATTCACCAGTGAAGCCATCAGAACCAGGGCTTTTGTTTGTCAGGAGGTTTCTGGTTACTGATAAAATGTTCTTATGGATTATGGCTCTGTTTTCTATTCATGATTCCGTCTTGGTTGATTTTGTGTTTCTGGTTATGTGTCCATTTCATCTAGGTTATCCAACTTATTAGCATATAAGCATTCAGAGCATTCTCCAAAAATTCTTATTTCTATAGAATTAGAAGTGATGTCCCTACTTTTGTTTCTTATTTTTGTAATTGGAGCCTTTGTCAATTGTGTTAAACCTTTCAACTAACCAGCTTTTGGAGTTCTTTTTTTTTTTCCTATTTTTCTGTTCTTCATTTACTTCTTTCTGCTAGTTTTAGGTTTAATTTGTTCTTTTTCTAAGCCCTTAAGCTATAAAAAATTAGGTTGCTGATTGGAGATATTCTTCCTTTTTTAACATAAGCATTTACAGCTGTAAATTTCCCCAAATACTGCCTTCCCTGCATCCCAAGGTTTTAGGATACTGTTTTCATTTTCATCTGTCTCAGGTTATTTTCTAATTTCCCTGTGCTTGCTTATGGTTAATTTCCACCCATTTGTGAATTCTCCGTTTTTCCTTTCCTTAAGTTTTATTCATTTATTTTGAGAGAGATGGAGACATTGTGAGCCAGGGGAAGGAGAGAGAGAATCCCAAGCAGGCTCCTCACCTTCAGTGCAGAGCCCGAAGCAAGGCTTGAACCAAGAAACCATGAGATCATGACCTGATCTGAAACCGAGAGTCAGATGCCCAACCAACTGGGCCACCCAGGTGCCTCTCCTTGTTATTGCTTCTGACTCCATCCGGTTGTGGAGAAAATACTTTGTATGATATCTAATCTTTTAAAATTGTTGAGACTTGCAGCACCTGGGTGGCTCAGTTGGTTAAGCATATGACTTTTGCCATGGTCTTACAGTTCGTGAGTTTGGGCCCTGTGTTGGGCTCTGTGCGGACAGCTCAGAGCCTGGATCCTGCTTCAGATTCTGTGTCTCCCTCTTTCCACCCCTCTCCCACTCTATGTCTCTCTCAAAAATGAAACTTGAGAATTTGTGGCCTAACATACGGTCTATCCTGGAGAATGTCCCATATGTACTGGAGAAGAATGGTATTCTCTAAGAACTAGCTAGTTTATTGTGTTGTTCAAATTTATCATCTGTCTGGTTGTCCTACCTATCATTGGGGTTGTGAGGTGGAGTCTTGAAATCTCCCAACTATTTTTGTAGAAGTGCCCATTTCTCCCCCCAGTTCTGTCAGTTTTTGCTTTCTCTATGTTGGTGGTTTTTTTTTTTTTTTTTTTTTAGAGACAGAGAGGGGCACAGAATCTGAAACAGGCTACAGGCTCTGAGCTAGTAGCATAGGGCCTGCAGGGCTCGAACTCACGAACCATGAGATCATGACCTGAGCTGAAGTCGGACGCTTAACTGACCGAGCCACCCAGATACCCCAGGTCTTCACGATTTCTTAAAGCCACCAGGATCACTGACAGTTGTCACTTCCATACCTTTCATTTCCCTACCCCCTTCTTAGATGCAGCCTAGTTTCCAAAGTCCATTAGTAAAATCAGTTCCTGGCATGTGCTTCTCTCCCCCTCCATCCTATTCTCTCAAATTACTGACTTTGGTTAAATCTTTGTATCCTTAAGTAGCTGGTTATGCCTTGAGAAAATACAGTGACTGTGGACTTCAAAGGAGTCCTCAGAGTTAGCTCAACAATCCCAATACTTTCTGCTGGTCAAAATACTTTGTTTCTCAAAATAACTATATTCTATTCTTTCTCTTCAAAATTACAATGCTGCAACCCCCATCTCAGTTAACGGCCCTACTTCCATAACCAGAGAATTCCTACCTGCACCTATCTCCAAATGCAGACATATACTCTGCTGCATCACTGGTTCCTCCCTCTACTTGATCATTTACAAAACAACTAACCTCTATCCTTTATCTCCAACTCTTTGAAAATCCCTTGAAAGTTTTATATTTACTATCTCTCCTTTTTCTCAACCCCCTCAATCCTTTGTCCCCATCATGTCACTAAAACAGTATCTTTCAAAATGACTAATAATATCCACATTGGCAAATCTGTACATCAGCCATCATCTCACTTGGCTTCTTAGCAGTGTCTGGCACAGATGAACATTCTTGAAAACACTTCCTTTAATTTGCTGCCACCACCCCCTGGGCTGACTGCTGCTTTGCCGGCTCATCTTCCTCTGTTCAATTAGATTTAGGAATGCCCAGGGCTTAGTCATCCTATTTCCGGATCTCTTCTTCAGGTAGTATCTTCACAGGGTTTTAATACCAGCTACATGCTGATGACTCCCAAAGTCGTTTCCTTCTGGGGCTCTAGGTTTTTGCGGGTTTTTTTGAGAGAGAGAAAGTGTGCATGAGCTCAGAGACTGCACTGAGTGTGAAGGGGGCTTGATCTCATGACCTGAGCCAGTGTCAAGAGTCAGACCCTTAACTTACTGAGGTGCTCTGGGGCTCCAGATTTTTATATCCGATTGTCGACTCAACATTGCCACTTAAATACCTACTTATGTAACTGAAATTTACATACCTAAATTAGAACTCCTGCTTTTTCTTCCCAAACCTATTTCTCCTCTCAACTTCTCTATTTCAGTCACCATCCGGTGACTCAGTTATTCAAAGCCAAAAAGGTAGGAGCTCTCCTTGCTTCTTATACCCCCCACATGATTTATTAACAGGGTCTTGCCAATCACCCATAACTTCGAAATAAACCCCTGTTCATCATCACTACTACCACCACACTAGTCAAAGTCGCCAATATCTTTTGCCTGAATCACCAGAGTGGTTTTCTAGCTGGTTCTCCCACTAACTTTCAGCACTATCCAAGATGATCTTTCAGACCCTCCAATATCATCACATTTGGAACACAAGACCTCATCATGGCCTATAAAATCACAAGATCTAGGGGCGCCTGGGTGGCTTAGTTGGTTAAGCGTCCGACTTTCGCTTAGGTCATGATCTCACGGTTTGTGGGTTCGGGCCCTGCGTCGGGCTCTGTGTTGACTGCCAGCTCAGAGCCTGGAGCCTGTTTCAGTCTGTGACTCCCTCTCTCTCTGACCCTCCCCTGCTCACGCTGTCTTTCTCTCTCTCTCTGCTAGAAATAAATAAAATAAAATCACAGAATCTAGGCTGGTTACTTCTCCATCCTTATCTCCTACCACTCTCCCTCACTCTTTTCTTACTCCATGCAAGTCACACTGGCCACCTTGCCATTCCTTGAACCTGCTAAGCTTTTATATTCGAGAAGGGACATGTTGTGTCTGTATAGGATGCTGTTTCACTAAATATTCACATAGCTATTTTACCTTATTCAGATCTCTGTTCATCTGTCAATCCAGGAACATCCCCCTAGCCACCACCCCTGGCTAACCCACCCCTTTCTTTACCTTGGTCTAATTTTCTTTATAGCAAGCATCATTACCTGACATATAGTATCTATCTCTACATGTGCACAGACTTACTTATTGTCTCTCCCACTAACATGCAGGATCCTTTAAAAGCAAGTACATGGCAGGGTGGCTCAGATGGTTAAGCATCTAACTCTTGATTTCACCTTAGGTCATGATCTGAGTTTCGGTAGTCTGAGCCCCATGTTAGGCTCTGTGCTGACAGTGCGGAGTCTGCTGGAGATTCTCCCTCTCAAAAAGAAATAACAACTAAAAAACTTTAAAAGAAGGATTGGGGCGCCTGGGTGGCTTAGTCAGTTAAGCGTCCGACTTTCGCTTAGGTCATGATCTCGCGGTTCGTGGGTTCGAGCCCCACGTCAGGCTCTGTGCTGACTGCCAGCTCAGAGCCTGGAGCCTATTTCAGAGTCTGTGTCTCCCTCTCTCTCCTAGAAATAAATAAAAATAAAAATAAAATAATAAAATAAAAGATTATTTTCCTCATGGTCACGTTTAAGCCATCTGAGGTATTCCTTAACCATTTTGGCAAATAATTATTAAAATAAATATTTTAAATTTAAAACTTAAATTTAAATGAAAATAAAGATGAAATCTATCTCTATATGTAGATTTTGCCTAAAGCTGTCTAGAGAGGGCCCCAGCTTAACTCTCCCCATACTGATCACTGGTTGCTCCCAATGCTAACATTTAGGAAAGTGGAGCTCTTTTCTAGGCCTCCACCCATGCCCTTCAGTCTCCTCTCCACTGCAGCCCAGAGGGCAGCATCGGCAACACCTCACCTTACCACCCAAAAGAATACAAAGTAAGGAGCTATCACAGGGATCTATAGTGTCTATGAAGGATCCCTGAATGATAAGTGTGTCCCTAATACAAAATGAGCCCCTCCCAAATTAGAATAATACTGCCAAAGCTGTCAACAGCATCTGAGCTACACACAGACCGACAAAAATATACATACGTACTTGACATTTTACAAGGATGTCAAAGAAGTCTTCATCAGGCTCTTTGTTGTCATTAGTCATCAGGTGGCCAAGTACGGACTTATTGTTGTTTTGCGTCAGACGAAGCCCTGGCAAATTACTGAAACTGGCCCTCTGGTCATCAAGACGGCGGCTCTGAGAGCTGGCAAGAAGGTCTAAAAACTCATCTGTGTTGGGGGACGTCACGGAAACAGACGGTGCTATGAAAGGGGAAAAAAAATCCAAAACATTATGAAAATATTTAAGCCTATTTTTAATATACATATAGTTCTTTATGCCTTGTTCAGTGCCAACATCCACTGTCCCCTGGCTTCGTCTCTCACTGAGAGGCACGGAGAGGCTGGGGCCTGACCAGATGGATAGGGAAGGAAGAATGGATCCCAGAGTACTTCAGGTGACTCACTTGGAGGTTATTCCTTCAGATTTAACCATCTTTCCTTTTATCTAACGCCTGCTCAAAATGTAACTTTAAAAGATCTTGGGCTAGATTTCAGAAGGTAAATAGTCTCTCTTACATAATTTCTCATGTGAAGATGAGTGAGACTGTTTTTATTCTATGCCCTGCATGGGAACCACTTAGCTAACTTAGACTGTTGCTAAGTCCTGTTCGACAGAGGAAGTCTTCTGGTAGTTGAAATAGAAAATCTTAAGTAACCCATTTTAGACCTTTCTAAGGCTCAGGCAGGCCTTAGCTTCAGCCTGAGTTAGAGGTTCCTCTTCAGTCTGTCTTGGCTTTTCTTTTTTAATCCAGATAGAAATCATTTGCATTTTACATAGAATTATAAGGTAAGTATACCTAAATTTTTTCCTCACTATTTTTACTTTTGAAGTTAGACTTTTTTTTCCCCAGTCCCAAGGAATCTAGGGAGGAAGTAGGATATCATTAGTAGAAAGTACCCTGGACTAAAATACAGACAAACCTAGGGAAACAAACAAAACCTTGTTTCGAACTGAAGAAATACCAGCATTTCAGATACACCTGGATTCAGGCTGATTTACTGTGCCTGCTCCGATGAGAACGAAACTTTCAGAAATCACAAGAATATCAAAGTAACTCCCAAAATTGGGAGAGCAGCACAGATCACTCACCTTTTAGCATTACTCGAGGTGGAGTGGAAGAAGCAGGGGCTGAAGCAGTCCTGCAGCTCTGTTCTTGTAAGCAGCACCTCTGATCATCCATCCGATTGCTTTGAAATCGGCTTAGCAGGTCAAAGAACCCTTCATCTCCAATAACATCTGCACTGATTTTCTGAAATATTGAGAAAATCTGAATATTCTAGCATTATCATTAGATCACCAATGGAACAATATCATGAAACATATATAAAAGGTAAAGGATGAGGATTAAAATAAAAATTGACATTTTCGGGGTGCACGGGTGACTCAGTCCATCATCTCGCGGTTTGTGAGTTCGAGTTTCACATGGGGCTGTCTGCTGTCAGCTCAGAGCCCACTTCAGATCCTCTGTCCCCAGCCCCTCCCCAATAAATAAATAAACTTTAAAGAAAAATTGGCATTTTCATTATAAAGAATTCAAGATGGCAACCCTGGTAATAAAGTTATTTCAATCCAATTAACAAACTAGTTATTTTAGTTTTTAATCTCTGTATTTCCAAGGCTAAAGAATAAAGAAATGTACCTCAACTCTGGGGAACTGCTCCACATACTGAATGACTTATGTAAATATTAGTGATCCCAGGCTCAATGTTCAGTTCTAAGATTCTACAACAGAATTTAAAAGTAAACTAAGAACTGAAAACTAAGAAAGCATAGTGATTTCCAAGGTCCTCTATTATATTTACAGATTTGAAGATCTTGAAAAATATATAAACTTCAAAGGGAACTGGTCATACTTTATTTGGAAGGCTTCAAAGCTTAATATAATAGATGCAATGTTTAATAAAAGTTTCATTCTTCATAATGATGTAAATATTATAGTAGAGGTACATATATATGTAACGTCTAAGCCTCGAGCAAAAGGCAGAACTAATTCTTCAGGGAAATGGGGGAAATTGGTCTTTGGGTTGGCTCCTGAAGAACGAATAAGCATTAACAGGGCAGATATGTTTCCTACGGATTCATGTGCAATTCCAAGGTCTGTAGTGTTCAGGGCATTAAGAACTGAAGGGTAGGGGAGGTGAAGAAGGAACAAGCTGCCGAAACAAGGGCTTCTGTATGACCTACAAGTAATACTGTGTGAAATAAGAGGAGCACTAGTAGCAATTTTAAACAGAACTGGCCCCTCCAGAAGGTTGCAGAGATTAATGAATGTAGGGAAAGAGATCAATTCAGGTGCCTATTCCAAAAATCTGGGTAAGAGATGCAGTACTGCACTAAGAAATAAGATATAGTAGCAGAGGTTTATTTTCAAAAGGTGGGAGTGGGGTCAGATCTGAGGGATGTAGGGATTGATTGGATATGGTTAGTGGAGAAGGAGTCTAGAATGACACCTAACTTGAGTAACCAAGTACATAGCATGAAGGAAACAGGAGGGTTTGAGAAAGTACAGTTTTTAACGTACAATCTGGGGTTTCGGATTAAATATATACATAAGCTGTAGTCAGATGCATTAATCACTAACAAGACTTTTCTAGGTGCAAAAAAGGCTCGAATTCAAACTTCTGAATATCAAAACACAGGAAAGCTCCAGAAGTGGACATTTTCAGTTGAGCTAAGTGGGCTTAGTTAAGACCTCAGATCTTGAACAAAGGTATGCCTTTGAGATGTGCTCTAGATCTACAGAAATATTCCTGAGCCATTTTTATACACCCCATAAAGTTTCCTTTTGTTAGTCTTTATATCAACATATAAAGTTAGTATATATCAACATATAAACTGATAAAAATCAAGACCAAGGACACTACCAGGATACAGATATGATGGAATGCTGACAAGAGGACCAAGAGAAATTGGTCAAAAAAGTAAGACTAGCGTTTTTCCAAAAGCTCTCACTGAGGGGTGTCTAGGTGTCTCAGTCGGTTGGGTGTCTGACTTCAGCTCAGGTCATGATCTCATGGTCTGTGAGTTTGAGCCCTGCATCAGGCTCTGTGCTGACAGCTCAGAGCCTGGAGCCTGCTTCAGATTCTGTGTCTCCCTCCCTCTCTGTTCCTCCCCCGCTTGCACTCTGTTGCTCAAAAATGAATAAACGTTTAAAAAAAATTAAACTCTCATTGAAAATTGGACTTGATAATTGGAAGTATCATCTTTGTAATTTATTTTGATTCTTTTATCAGAGTGTAGGGTAGCTAGATTAGAGATACTCCTGGTATGGTATTTTCTTCTTTCTAAATATTTTAAGTTAATAACCTGATTCCTGTGTTCACTTTTCATCAAAACAGTTTTTAACTATTCTTGTAATTTCAATATAAATAGAAGTTGATGCTAGCAGATAGTATTTTAAATCAGTATTTTAAAATCCTTGAACATGTGAATTTAATTTGTTCTAATTTCTACTACAAAAGGAGAGTTCTACTGTGAGACACTATGGTAAAATAAAAGGTGGTATTTTTTTTTTTAATGTTTTATTTATTTCTGAGAGAGAGAGAGAGAGAGACAGAGAATCTAAAGCAGGCTCCAGGCTCTGAGCTAGCTGTCAGCACAGAGCCCAACGCGGGGCTCGAACGCACAAACCGTGAGATCATGACCTGAGCTGAAGTCGGATGCTCAACCGACTGAGCCACCCAGGTGCCCCTAAAAGGTAGTATTTTTGTAATTAGTGACAAATGATTACTGTCCAAAGCAGTGAAGCAACATATCCAGGAATGGAGTAACTACAGTTTCTAACTTTGAAGAAGACAGAAAAGATAGGGAAATATGGAAGACTTCTTTGAATGAAAAGGCTATTTTGTATTAAATGTCTAAGTTGTCAAATATTCAGCATGAATACAAGAAAGCTAAAATGAAGGTACTCAAAGTACAATACTCAAAACCTTATTTCATACATACCCTCTCAGAATTTGGAATTCGGTGATCAATGGAATTACTGGCATCTTGGAGGACTTTAGTGGAGGAATTAGTTTTGCATTTTTTCCCCTTCAATCTGTTGACAAAGAGTAGCTTTGCAGAAGGTTTGGCAATAAGAGGTTTTTGCTTAGCAAGAATTTCACTGTTCCAGTTCTGTACCTACAAAATTATAAACAGATACGGAAAGCAGAGCATGAAAAAGCAAAAACTGTCTCTGGTTTTCTATAATATTAACCTGCCCTCGCCACTCATCTAGTGTGGGTTGCAGCTAGATCTGGCCCTTTTTGCCAGTATATCTCACTATTTTCAACAGCTTGTACTAAATGTATACTGTGAACTTTTCATTTTCAAAACACTAAAATGGTGGCTTTTAGGAACTTAAGAGTAGGGAAACAGACACCTGGGTGGCTCAGTCAGTTGTGTCTGACTCTTGATTCTCACTCGGGTCATGATCTCACAGTTTGTGGGATCGAGCCCCATTGGGCTCTGAGTTGAGAAGGTGGAACCTGCTTGGAATTCTCTCTCTCTCTCTCTCTCTCTCTCTGCCCCTTCCCCATTGGTGCCCTCTCTTTCCGTCTCAAAATAAACAAACATTTTTAAAAAAGTAAGGGGCACCTGGGTGGCTCAGTCAGTTAAGCGTCCGACATCAGCTCAGGTCATAATCTTGTAGTTCGTGGGTTTGAGCCCCACACAGAGCTCTAGGCTCTGTGCTGAGAGCTCAGAGCCCGGAGCCTGATTCAGATTTTGTGTCTCCCCCTCCCTCTCTCCCTTCTCACTCAGACGGTCTCTCTCTCTCCTTCAAAAAGAAACATTAATTTTTTTTTTTAAAGTAAGAAAACAAAGTTTGCCAAAATCCCATAGAAATCCCATAAGGGGCATTAAGGAATCTACTCCTGAAATTACTGTTGCACTATATACTAACTAACCTGGATGTAAACTAGAAATTAATTAAGAAACTTACTAAATAAAAAACAAAAACCCACCCTTAAAATAGTAAGAATGACTAAAACAAAAAAAAATTTACTGAGTGAAAAGGAAAAACATACAGAATGTATAGTAGTTATGTGACGTTTGCAGCTTTAACATTCAGTCTTAAGTGTTTGTAAGTCCAAAGGTCTGTGTAGTAATTGATAATAAAATTATATCACATGAGACACAAAATAGGGAAGTCCTGCCCTGAGGCTACTGTACCTGAGTGAGAGATAGCTAGTGAGTAAACCATGCCAATCTGCATCAAATGAAGTTTATTTTTTTCCCCTCTGTCCCTTTTCTCATACAGGTGGTAAGGAGAAACTACTGGAGTAGACTACAGGGTCTATTAATTTGAGAAAAAGTAAACAAGCCCAATTATTAGAACATAAATCCCAGTGGAAATGTGAAAAATTTTTAATGTTTCCTATATACTTATTTGGACTTCTCAACAAAAACCCTGAAGAATACAGACTGGAACAATGTCTTCAAAATTATGAAGGAAAACGATTTCCAATTAGTAATCCCACAATAAGTAGAATTACCAATCAAACGTGAGAGTAGCAAAAAAGGCATTTTCAGACATCCAGGGTTTCAAGAGTTCCCTACAACTTTGTTCTTTCCCAACAAGTATCTTTAACACTGAAGTCTACTGTTTTCTTTACATATGCTCCTTTGCTTTAAGAATAATGAAATAATGAATTGGAACTTTATTTTGAGGAAAAGGAAACACAGAACTAATTCCAAACGTATTTTAGAGACAAAACTGCCATTAATTGACCCTTGGAAAATTACAGGGTTGAATCTAGTCGGCTTCTTAATGAAATCTACCGTTAGTACTACTACAGAGCTAGCCACAAGGCAGCAAATTAATTTTGCTACTTATTAGTATGTTCCTACAAGAAATAGAAAAGAGACCTAAATTGACTTAAAAGTTGTTTGTTTTTTTCTTTTAATAATTTGCAGGGGTGTCTAGGTGGCTCAGTCGGTTAAGCAGCCAACTTTGGCTCAGGTCATGATCTTGCGGTTTGTGATTTAGAGCCCCGAGCTGGGCTTTGTGCTAACAGCTCAGAGCCTGGAGCCTGCTTCACATTCTGTGTCGTCACCCCCCCTCCCCCCTTGCTTGTGTTCTGTCTCCCATTCTCTCTCAAAAATAAACATTAAACAAATAAATTGCAGATTAGCCGAATGAATGAATGAATGAACAAGCAAACAAACCACAGATCAGTCCAATTTGTGAACTCACAAGATAAGAGGGAGGTAGTTAGATAATCTGGGGGAAAATCACGAAGTCCTTCAGGAGTTAACTAGAATTTCTGAACAATATTAATTATATCTGGCTGATGTGAACTTATGAAAACTATTTTCCACAAAAAAAGTCAATATTAAAAAATCATATGCCTATTATCAGAATAGGGCAGAAAAATGTTTTATGACATGGAAATAAAACATTAACTACATATTATAAAATATCTATAACATGACAATAAACATTCATATGAAAGTGCAAGATGAATAAATACCAAAATATTAATTGTACTTACCCATGGGGGTGGGATTACTGATAAAAACAGTAATTTAAAAAAGTAATAAATGTACATGTTAAAATACTGAAATAGTTCAAACTGTAAAACTATATACAGAGTATCTCTTCTAACTCAGACACCCAATCCTTTTCCCAGAAGCAGTTGTCATTAGCAAGTTTCTTAGAGATTCTTCCTGAAATGTTTTATGCATCTGCAAAGGATATATGCATAATACTTTTCTTAAACAGATGGCAGCATATTATACGCTTTCTTTTTAGATTGTACTTTTAAAAACTCTTTTTAAAGAAAAATTTTAAAGTGATACCCACACAAAACAAGATTTATTTAAACTATCCATTTAAAGTTAAAAGTTACTTAAATATCTGATTATAACAGTTCAAGAAATTTAAGAACCTAAAGGCTGCCAACCTTTTCTGGCGTTAACTTCATAAGTTCCATGTTTTCCATACTGTGTCGGCGTCCAAACTTGGGGCGTGCACCTTTGTAAAAAAAAAAAAAAAATTCAAATGAACGGGGAAGTCCTTAAGACTACAAATTCAGCATGACTAGGTTATTCAATTTTAAAGTCTGTTACACAACACTATATGGAAGGAGGAAATATACAAACGTATTATTTTAAGAATAATAATTTTCCATACCAACTACATAAAAATAGAATATACACTCCCTCTAAAATGCTTTGATGTAGAGTTACATTTTGGTTGGAAACTAACTTTGGTTACTGACATTACCCCTTAATTTAGAAAAGGCATTTTATAATAACTGGTTTTATACTATCCACAGAAACTCTTAAAAAAAAAAATGAGGAGACAAATCCTGTATGATCTCATAGTGGAATCTAAAAAGAAAAAAAAAAAACCTGAACTAGGAAAAAGATCAAACTTGTAATTACCAGAGGCAGAGGGTTACGGGAGGAGAAAAGGAAGAAGGTGGTCAAAAGGTACAAACCTCCGGTTATAAGGTGAGTAAGTACTCGGGATAGAATGTATTACATGATGACTCCAGTCAACACTGCTGTATGACACTTGGGAAAATTGCTAGGAGGGTTTATCCTAAGAGTGTTCCTCATAAGAAGAAAATTTTTCCCTTTAGCTTCTGTAGGAGAAGCTGGATGTTAACAGAATCTACTGTGGTGATCATTTCACTATGTATGTAAATCATACTGTACACCTTAAATTTACAATATGCATGTCAAATATTTCTCAATAAAACTGGAAAAAGTACAAATTTTAAACACCACTAAAATGATTATAGTAGGGGAAATAACTAACTGTAGGGGAATTTAAGTAAGTAAAAACCGGGGCACCTGGGTGGCTCAGTCAGTTAAATGTCTGACTTTGGCTCAAGTAATGATCTCATGTTCATGGGTTCGAGCTCTGCATGGGGCTCTCTGCTGTCAGCACAGAGCCCCCTCTAGATCCTCTGTACCCCTCGCCCCCTTTCTGGCCCTCCCTGGATCATGCTCTCTCAAAAATAAAGAAATATCTTTAAAAAAACAAGTAAAAACTGAAGGAAAGGGCTTTAGGCCTTCAATTCCAAGGTAAGAATCGAAATAACACCTCTAGTTCTATATTGTTACTCTTTTCTAAGTTACTCATATCCATTTTAAGATCACATTAGATGACAGATTTACTGCTGATCAGGACATGTTAAATAAAATGGTCCTTACAACTTTTTTTCAATTATCATTAAATATAGAGAAGTATATTTCCATATCCGTTTTCATATTTTCATATCCATTCAATAAAGATTAAGCAGTATTTTAAAGGCATATGGGACATATGATACCTAATACCCAGCTTAAGAAATAAACCACTAACATATTAACTACTCTGTGACTCCGAAAACATGTCTCCTCCTCCTCCCTATAATTTTTCATATTTTCATTACATATATACTATAGATCTCCAAGCAATTTAGCTTATTATATAATAAATGCTCTCATACTGTATATATCATCTAACTTGCTTCCTTTCAGCAACTTTACGTCTGTGAGATTCAGCCAAGTTGCTATGTGTAGTTCAATTCTGATTGCCATGTTAGGAGTAAGAAATTCTTTAGCCATTCTACTGGGGATAGAGATTTAGGGTGCTTCTTATTTTTTGTTATCATAAGCAGCACTACTACAGAAATTCTTAAAAATGTCTCTTAGTGACACGAGTGAGTGTTTCTTCCAGTTTGGGTATCAGTGGTATGTAACTGGCAATGGAAATGCCAGATCATATGCTTAGTATCCTCAACTTTACCAGAATGCTGCCAGATTGTTCTTGGGAGTAAACACATTTCTATCACTTCCATTACCTACATTTCAATACTGGTATTATCAGAACTTTTAATGTGCATCCACTTCATAGATTTTCAGTATTACCTCACTGTGGTTTTCCCTGATTAAATGAGTTAAATATCTTTTCATTTATTCATGGGCTATTTGTGTTCTGTTCATCATTTTGCCCATTGTTTAGTTATCTGTCTTATTTTTAATTTACAAGCATTCTTTTTTTTTTTTTTAAGTTTATTTATTATTGAGAGAGAGAGAGAGAGACCTGTCTCTCACTGTCAGTGCAGAGCCTAATGCAGGGCTCCATCCCATGAACCATGAGATCATGACCTGAGCAAATATCAAGAGTTGGATGCCTAACCAACTGAGCCATCCAGGCAGGCGCTCCTATAGGCATTCTTTACACTGAGGATACAAATTCTTTTTTAACTGTATGTGTGGCAATTTTCTCTCAATTTGTTTTTTTTGTTTTTGTTTTTTCATTTTATTTTATTTTATTTTTCTTTTGGGAATTTTTTTTTTTTTTTTTTTACAAATAGTTTATTGTCAAATTAGTTTCCACATAACGCTCAGTGCTCATCCCCACAAGTGTCCTCCTCCATGCCCATCCCCCACTTCCCCCCACATCCATCAGTCCTCAGTTTTTGTCAGCATTCAAGAGTCTCTCATGGTTTGCCTCTCTCCCTTTCCCCCACCATTTCCGCCCTTCTTCCCCCCTTGTTCCTCCATCAAGTTCCTCCTAATCCTCCTATATGTGCAAACATATGATATTTTGTCCTTCTCTGCCTGACTTATTTCGCTCAGCATAACACCCTCAAGGTCCATCCATGTTGCTACACATGGCCAGATTTCACTGTTTCTCATTGCCATGTAGTATTCCATGGTATAGATAAACCACATCTTCTTGATCCATTCATCTGTTGATGGACACAGGCTCTTTCCATGTTTTAGCTATTGTGGAGAGTGCTGCTATGAACATTGGGGTCCATGTGCTCCTATGCCTCAGCATTTCTGTATCCCTTGGGTAAATTCCTAGCAGTGCTATTGCTGGGTCATAAGGGAGTTCTATTGTTAGTTTCCTGAGGAACCTCCACACTGTTTTCCAGAGGGGCTGTACCAGTTTACATTCCCACCAACAGTGTAGGAGGGTGCCCGTTTCTCCACATCCTCGCCAGCATCTAGAGTTCTCTGATTTGCTCATTTTAGCCACTCTGACTGGCGTGAGGTGGTATCTCAGTGTGGTTTTGATTTGTATCCAGAATCTATAAGGAACTCACCAAACTACACGCCCGAAAAACAAACAACCCAGTGAAGAAATGGGCAGAAGATATGAACAGACACTTCTCCAAAGAGGACATCCAGATGGCCAACAGACACATGAAACGATGCTCAGCATCCCTCCTCATCAGGGAAATACAAATCAATTTGTGTTTTCTCTCTTCATGATCTCTTTAAATGAAATGAAGTTCTTAATTTCAATGTCAAGCTTTTCCTTAATGGTTTTTTGTCTTAAGAAGGCCTTCCTCTCTCACATCATGAAGATGTACTCCTTTATTTTCAGAGGTCTTATAGCAGACTGATTCAGCATGCAAGACTCTGAAGCCAGACCAGTCACTTACTTGTGATAAAACCTTTTTATCACAGCTCCCACTCTGGGACTCAGTTTTCTCATCTGTAAATAACAATACTTCCTACTACTCATAGCACTGTGTGATGGTAAATGCATCATTACCTATAAAAGGGGTCAGTACACTGCCTGGTAATTAGTAAGCATTCAGCAAGTATAAGCATTCATTAGTAAGCATTCAGCCAGCCATCATCATTATTATTGCTTTAAATCCATTTTTCATATTTAAATCCATAGTCCATCAATATATTTATGTGAATATTAGTTTCCATATATGTAAGGAATAAAGTATATAGGCTCTATATTCCATTCCACTGGTGTTTATCTGTCTCTATACCAAAAGCTCAGTCTTAATTACTGTGGCTTTATCATCTTTATGTCTGTAGAGAAAGCACATCGTTTCTTGTTTTTTATCAGGAATATTCTGGCTTTGAGTTCTCAGACCTTTCTTCTTTCATATACATTCATGAATGATCATGAATGACCTTGTCAAGTTCCATAAAAGAACTGTTGTTATTCGCTTGGCAGTGCACTCAATTTATATCATTTTGGAAAGAACTTACATCCTTTATAATATTTAGGTTTCTGATATGAGCAATTACTGAGAGAAATATGCTAAAATTTCCCATTATGATTCTGGATTTTCTCATTTCCCCTTTTAGTTTGGTATCTGTGTTTATTTGTGGTTTAATTTTCATTGCTTTGTTTTTAGGCTTACTAGGCACACCTAAATTTAAGGCTTTTATCTTCCAGGTGAGCTGAATTGTTAATCATTATGAAGTGGCCCTTCTTTATTTCTAACAAGATCTTATGTCTTAAAGTACAAATATTAATATAGCTATACCAGCTTTCTTTTGATTTGTTTTTCCATGGTATATCTTTTTCTATCCTTTTATTTTCAGGCTTACTATATCCTTACACTTTAGGTATTTCTCTTGCATTTAGTTGGATTTTACTCTTTTTCCAATCTGATACTCCTGTTCTTTAAATGAAACATTTATATTTAATAGAATTAGATATACTTCGATATCCAGGCTATTTTCTTTACGATGTTCATTCGTGAATTACACTAGTTGATTTTCTAATGTTCAACCCATGTGATTTCCTGTTTACTTAAATTCATTGCTGCATTTGGTTTGCTAAAATTTTGTTTACAATTTCTGCATCTATATTTAGGAATAAAGACTGACTTGTAATTTACCCTTCTCATATTCTTGTCTAGTTTGAATATCCAGGTTACACTGTTCTCAAAAGGACAGATAAAATGTTCCTACTTTTCCAGTTAGCTATAAAATTTGGTGAAAGTTAGAGTCAATTTTCTTGAATGTTTGGTATGTCTCATTTGTAAAATCATCTTGTCTTGAGTTTTTTCTTAGTAGGAAGACTTTACATTATTGATCAAATTTCTTTTCGGTTTTAGGCATTAGAGACGTCATTCACACTGCATCCTACCATTAGATTTTTTTTTAGATTCAATTGTAGGAATATGTTTTTCTAGAAATTGTCCATATCTCCTAGGTTTTAAAATATTTCATCATAAATTTCTTCAGGATAATCTCATCTTTTTAATCTCTACTGAATCTTTATTATGTCCTCTTTCACTTAAAAAAAAAAAACAAAAACCCTTGCTGTAGATTCTTTTTAAAGAATCAAATTTGTGGTTTTCAAAATTCTATTGAATATCTGTTTTAAGTTCATTAACTTCTATTATTTTTTTTTGCCTTCTACTATCTTTTGAGGGTTTTTTTGTTTTTACTTTTTAAAAGCTGGATACTTAAAATTCACTTTTCAGTTTTCCTTTTTAATTATAAGTTTTGCTCTAAGATACCATGTAAGTCCTATCTCACAACATGTAATTCAGTCCTAAGTTAATTTTTTTTTTAAATATTTTTATTTATTTCTAGGAGAGAGAGAGAGAGACAGTGTGAGCAGGGGAGGGTCAGAGAGAGAGGGAGACACAGACTCTGAAATAGGCTCCAGGCTCTGAGCTGGCAATCAGCACAGAGCCCGACGCGGGGCTCGAACCCACGAACCGCGAGATCATGACCTAAGCGAAAGTCGGACGCTTAACCGACTAAGCCACCCAGGCGCCCCAGTCCTAAGTTAATTTCTAATTTTATTTATGATATCTTCTCCAACCCATAACTTAGAAATATATTTTAAAGCCTTCAAATGAATATGTTTTATACATTATCTTGTTAATTTCTTGCTTAACTGCACTATGCTCAGGGCATGAAAAATGTGATAGAGATTCTTTCAAGTTTGTTGAGAACTGCTTTATTGGCTTATTAGCATGTGGTCAAATTTTTGTAAAATGTTTAATGAATACTTTAAAAGAATTTGAATTGTTGGGGTGCCTGGGTGGCTTGGTCCATTAAGTGTCAGACTTCGGCTCAGGTTATGATCTCATGGTTCTTGAGTTTAAGCCCCACATCAAGCTCTCTGCTGTCAGTGCAGAACCCACTTGGGATCCTCTGTCCCCACCTCCCACCTATCGCCCCTCCCTCCCTCACATGCTTTCTCAAAAATAAACATTTAAAAATAATTAAAGAATTTGAATTTAGATTTAAGGTGCAGTATTCTAGATGTCCATTAAAATGGTTTTCATTTTCTAACTGTGACACATATTAAGAAATACATTTGCATTACAACCCTGACTACACACACACAAATATATAACAAAACTTTCAGTCAACAGTAGTTGCTCTTATGTCAGACGTTTAACCGACTGAGCCACCCAGACACCCTGTAAATTCAGATTCTTAAGGAAGACTCCTTTTCTCTACCCTGAGCCAACACCAAAAATATGTTTCCTTGCAGTTCCTTCAGCCAGCAAACCTTTCCTGGCACTAGAGATACAGCAATGAACAAAAGACACCAAAAAGTACCTTGTCTTCTTGCAGCCACAATGAGCAAAGGGGGAATGGTAGGAAGTGATGTCAAAGAAGTTGGTCAAAATTACACAAGGTCTTTTAACCCTGGTGAGGACTAAGGATTTGGTCCTAGGTGTGATGGGAAATCACTGGAGGATTTTGAACTGATGAATGACAAGGCATGATTTACATTTTAAAAGAGCACTCTTACTGCTGTGAGGAAAAAGTCAGTGTGAAGGATTAAAAATGGAAGCAAGACTGGGCGCCTGGGTGGCTAAGTCGGCTTAAGCTTGATGGACTCTTGATTTCACATCAGGCTGTGATTTCTTGGCGAGATCAAGCCCTGTATCAGGCTCTGTGCTGACAACATGGAGCTTACTTGGGATACTCTCCCTCCCTCTTTGCCCCTTCCCCACTCTCTCTGTCTCTCTCAAGTAAACAAACATTAACAAAACAAAAATGGAAATGAGAAAGAGTTGGTAGGCTAATACCCTACTAGGAAATGCTGGTAGCTTGTATTAAGTTTGTGGCAGTGTACACTGTAAGAGAGATTAGGCGTATATTTTGAAGATAGGGTTTCTGATAGGTTGGATGCAGACGTGAGTGGAAGAAAGGGAACGAGGATGACTTGTAGATATTTGGCCTGAACACTTCAATGAATGATGGTACCATTTCCTGAGATGAGGAAACTAGATGAAGAACATGTTTGGGGAGAAAAACAAGAGGTCTGTTTTGCACATGTTAAGTTTTAGATGCCAATCAGATGTTCCAAAGGAAATGTTATATATATGAATCTTAAACATAAAAGAAAAATTATGGCTGGAAATATCAATTTGAAAATCATTAGTATATAGAGGATATAAAAAGCCAACCAACTGAATGAAATCATCTAGAGCTGTGCTATTTGATATAGTAGTCACATGTGGCACTTAAATTTTTAATTAATGACAGTTAATAATACTAAGAATTCATTTCTTCTTTTTCCCTAGCCACACTGCAAATGCTCAAGAGTCACACATGGCTAGAGGCTATTATCTTGGACAGACCAGATATACAATATTTCCGTCTTCACAGGAAATTCTATTAGAGCTTGAATTGGAGTACAGGTAAGAGAAAAAAGGATAAAATCAGAAAGGAAGGAAGGATAGAATGGAAAGAAGACAGGGAGGGAGAGAAGGATACTTTCTGGGCCCTACAAATATTACGCTACTTGAAAATTAAACCCAGGAAAACTTTTTAGCCCATTATTCAGTTGCAAAGCACAGGGTCACAATTTGTTACACCACTCATACTTCAGAATCCTTCACTAAATGTTCTTTCAAAGTTTTAATCAGATGACTAGCTACTAATTTCTTTTCCTTCTTCCCTTCTTCATACGGGTTTAAAGAAGGAAGCTGGAAATATAAAAGTTAGATTTTCCACTGACTTTTAAGTTCAAAACATTAATCTCTATCAGTATCTTTTTTTAGACTGAGAATTTTTAAAGCTTCGGCCAGATCTATAATATGGATCCCATATAATCACATATAGATAGTATTCAAAAATGTGTTTCTAATCTTGTCCCTTTTTTTTTTTCTTTAAACAAAAGTAGAATTTGGGGGGCGCCTGGGTGGCTCAGTCGGTTAAACGCCGACTTCGGCTCAGGTCATGATCTCACAGTTCGTGGGTTCAAGCCCCGCATCGGGCCCTGTGCTGACAGCCAGCTCAGAGCCTGGAGCCTGCTTCCGATTCTGTGTCTCCCTCTCTCTCTGACCCTCCCCTGCTCATGCTGTCTCTCTCTCAGAAATAAATAAAACATTAAAAAAAAAAAAGTAGAATTTGGGGGGCACCTGGCTGGCTCAGTCGGTAAAATGTGCAACTCTTGATCTCTGTGTTGTAAGTTCAAGCCCCACACGGGGTATAAGGCTTACTTAAAAAAAAAAAAAAAAGATAATTTTTTTTCACATACAAACAGAGATATTCTAGCATGTTTTTCCCTATAACGACGTCAAACAAAATCTTTCTTTAGGTGCTGACCTAAAGAAAATTTCCCAGGTTTTTTGAATTAAAAAAAATTAATAATACTAAGAGATCACCTTACAAATGAAACAAGAACAAAACAAAAATCAAATATGTAAGAATATTTGATTAAAAAGAACTAAACAATAAAATACTTTTATTGTCATCTTCACATTCATAAATCTGAGTGACCCGATAGAAAATAATATCTTTACCATTCCTAAGTTCAAGATAACAACTGTAAAATACTGTATTCTATAGTGATAAATCAGCAAGACTGTAGCAAAGCAAAAAGGTATTACAAAAAGCTGAACTTCTATGTTATATATTCTCTCTGGAGATGGTAAACATGTGGTAAGTAATTTAAATATAATGGCAGATAAAGAAACTGGGTTTGAAGACCTGCTACTTACCCTGCAAATTGTTGTCAATTTCAATATTTTCAGACATGATTGAATTATTTGTGCTGTAGCTCAGACCAAGAACCATCTGAAGATCTGAGAGATTCAGTCGTGCTGTCAGTTCACCACTTCTATCCCCAACCTACAACCATAAGCATTTATATTTTAGAGCTGTGTTTATGACAATGGTGAAGATTAGTTGAAAACTGGAAGAAAATGTAGAGAAATGAAAATAGTTCTATTAGATTTAAGAGACTGACTGAAATGGGTTTTTTCAGTAATACTTACTTTAAAGAAAAGGAAAGCTTCTAAAATATGGCACAATAGGAAAGCCGATTACATTCTACCAATACTTCCATTCTCTAAATTGTAATTGCTCTTAATCTCTACAATCATACTTAATAATAATGTAGGTTATTCTGTGACACATTAACTTGCCAACACATGAATAAAATTTCCTTAGAATATTGTTTCCATACCATAGTAATAATATCTATTAAGCCAGCAACAGACATTACACTAGGCTTTTACATACACTATCTCTAATTCTTATGATGAGTTGGAAGGTAGATCTTATTCTTCCCATTTTATAGATGAGAGAAATGAGGCTCAGAAAAGGTTTCCAAGCTCAAATAGCCAGAAAGAGGAACTGTAACAGGAACAATTACTATCTTGATCATAAGTCCCTGATTGTAAAAACCATGTTAAAAAAAAAAAAAAAAAGACAGCAACAAAAAAACTCACCCACATTTTCCTTTCCATACCATGCTACTTTTCCATGTAGAGATAGGAGGCATATTTTAGTAATCTTTCCATTCCCCTATGCCTGGTCTCACCTTCCTATCTTCCTACATCAAGGCCAATGTAAACAGACCTCTGATCTGTATCTCAAAATGCTCTGTGTAGTTTTTATGCCAAGGGAATAACATAGTTGGATTCATTACTAGCTTATACAGGAGAAATCTAGAAAAATAATAGGGCTTCCCCCCTGCTAATCTATGAATCACAATAGCACAGACAGCCATTTTTAGTTTCATACCTCTCTTGAAATTTCCAAGTGCTTTTCAGCAAAATGCATCGCTTGATCATGATTCCCTAGTGCTGTGTATGCATTTCCTAAGCTCCAACATGCTCTTCCTTCACCAATTCTACAAAACAATTCAAAGCAAACATATAGTTATCTGAAAAGAGAGCTGTGTGTGGAATAAAAGCTATTTAGCAGTGATTAAAGGTATCAACAATGCTTTCGATTTGGTCTTTCATATAAAGAATATACTATGACAACACGGGAGACATATGAAAATACCCAGATAATATCGAACTCAGAGTTAAGCATGAAAATGGGAAACATCCTTTTTAAAAACATCCAATTTATTATAAAATAATAAAAACTAAGGAATAGGTCTTCTAGTTAAACTACCCCATTTTCTTTCCACAACAGCCCTACTAGGTAATCATTCAGTCCAGGTTTGAACACCAGTGGGGAGAAAGAATGTACCTCTTGAAGTAACATACTTCATTTTGAACAGTTACAGAAAAGTAGTTCTTCATACTGAAGTAAAAATCTGTCTTTCTAAAGCAAACATCACAGACTAAATGCCTGCACAGATACACTGTTTTATCATACAGTTTTTTTTAAACAGCCACCAATATTTAAAAATCAGATTACATATAAAACTCAGGACTTCCAGCTTCTCTTGAAAAAAGAGGAGTACCCAGACATTACAGACCCTAGGTCCTGCCTGGCATCACTTAGCTGGGGCTGAGTAGCAGCTGCCCCCTTACACTGGGCCTTATCTCTAAGTTCACCACAATTCCCACACTGTTGTCGTCAGGAGGACCTTTGTACGTAACTGAGTTTGTGACCTATTTATTGATCATGGCTCAAGGCTATATAGACCATTGCAAACTCCTATGACATGCTGCCCCTTCAAACAATAATATACAGAGGAGGTAACCAAAACAGAACAAATTCCTTAAAAAATAATTAAGAAGAAAACAAAGGAAACAAGCTTAAAAACAAAGGAAAAATTCTAGCGATTTGATAATGCATCTATATTTTACTATAATTATAGTGAGAAGGTATATAACTTACCTATCATTTAGCTCTTGAGCAATTGCTAAGTGCTTCAGATGATAATCAATGGCCTTTTCGTAGTCCTGAAGCAAAGTATATGTGTTTCCAAGACTATAACAAGACTGTGCTTCCACTGCTCTGTCTTTAAGCTGTCGAGCCAATAGCAGTGTCTTTCTAAAAAAAGAAATTAATTCTTGCATAATGATCATTTTTATTTTTGGCTATAATAATCATAAAATAAGACACTCATTTTTCTTCCTGCCTCTAAAGTAAATTCATTTTAGAGTTTAATATCTCATACTTTCTCCATTACTTTTAGACAAAATGAAAAGTTGTCTTGGAAACACAAAAACCAAATCCAGACTCAGAATAAATCTGAGAACCCTATTAATTCTTCAGAGAAAAGGAATACTGACCCATGATTTCAAGCGTCTCTAAACAGAATATAGTATTTTTAACATTAAAAAAAAACAACTACCCAGGGGCGCCTGGGTGGCTTAGTCGGTTAAGCATCTGATTTCAGCTCTAGTCATGATCTCATAGTTCATGAGTTAAAGCCCCACATCAGGCTCAGAGCCTGGAGCCTGCTTCAGATTCTGTGTCTCCCTCTCTGTATGCCCCTCCGCTGCTTGCACTCTGTCTCTCTCTCTCTCTTTCAAAAATAAAATAAAAACATTAAAAAAAAAAAGCCCGTGGGGCCTAAAAAAAAAAAAACCCAAACCTATCCAAATTGTAGTGGAAATAACTTAAAAGTAAGAAAATTTTGTCCACATAACCTCTTGTTTCAGTCATACTGTTGTCTTTGCATTTTGTCAAAATTCAAAATACAACACTTAAAATTCTAAAGTGTAGGGCAGTAGTCACTGATTCATGAAAAATATTAAATGCTGCATTTAAACATCAACCAAATTCTACCTACTACACATTGAATCATCAATGAGGAGCTAGTGTCACAGTTAAGAGTGTGGGCCCTAGAACCAGACTGGGTTCAAATCCCAACTTTGCCAATTATTAGCTCTGTTACAGGGCAAGTCACTCAACCTCTCTGTTTCCTCATATGTAAAATGAGGAAAACACCTCACAGGGTTTTGTGAGGATGAAATGAATTAGTATATATGAAGTGCTTAGAACAGCATCTTGTTCACAGTACATGCTAACAAATGTTAATACTGTTTTGATTATTATTACCAGTGATTAATCCTACAGATGATCCAATAACTTAAATACTCCTATAATAATATTTCATGTAATTTGGAATTACATGAAAAATAAGTATATGGTAGATAGTATAGTTTTAAGCAAACAAACCTGAAATTTTATACTTAATGATGATACCTTCGAAGCTGTCCCTGGGGGAGGCCACACACTTATTCTAACACTGCCTCCTCTCAAACATTTTTGCAAGACTTTTGGAGTTGCTTTGAGGTCCTGGAATATTTTCCTGGTACACCGCTATTCTTTGAGAAAACAGTTAATTTGTAAATGTTTAGAAGTCCTTCTAGAACCAAATTCAACTGCTAAAGTAGGTTTGCCAAACTGCTACTACTACGGCTTTCTATCCTGAAGGCTATAGATTTAAAACGTTAAGACGGCCTTCCTGTCTAGTCCTGAGAGTTCTGAATTCTAGCCTCCTAATGGAGAGGAGAGCAGAAAGAAGTGTCATTACTTCATATGCCTGCTCTTTAGTCTAACAGCCACCATACACTTTATTGGAGAACTTTTCAGTATGTAATATAAGTAGATCATTTATTAAGACATTTCTATGTCCTTTTACTTGAAAATATAAGAAAATTTTATATTTAAAAACAAAACATAAGGGTGCCTGACTGGCTCAGTCAGAAGAGCATCTGACTTTTGATCTCAAGGTCATGAGTTTGAGCCCCACACTGGGTGTAGAGATTACTTAAATAAAACTTAAAAAAATAAATACGAATAAAATCAAAATAAAAAACACGTACTCCTTATATAGTAATATATTTTATATGTAACTAATCAACTAACAAATATTAACCATCAGTCAATGTTTAAAGTAGGGTGGGATGACATTCTAGGTTTTTAGATGGACCTAAAGCAATTTTTTTTTTTAGATGACAAACGCTCTCACATTGGATTCTTTAACAATAAAATACAAATCAATCATTGTATCTTTGGTCCAAGCTGGCTTCTGCCTAAGGTCTGTATGGGCCCCAGTCCCCACTAATTAGAGAAAACTCCAAACCAGAAAGCACAGACCAGACCATCTCCAACAGTCTACACTTTCCTATTATCTATGTTTCAAGTCTACTGACAGATCAGAAAGACCCTTCCCAGAAGAAGCTAGGTTTGCCAGCTCCTCAGGCAAGTGAGTGGGGCCTCAAGCTTACGGTGAGGATCAAAGACGGGCAGAAGAGGGTGGGAGAACTGTTCAACACGAGGGCACAAAGGTGGGGAAATTCAGTGATCACTGATGAAAACCAGGCATAATTTTGTTAACAGACTTTCTTATGGCTTTTTGCAAACACATAACTGGGTGAAAAAAAAGCATATAAATATACATACCACATATGCTAAACCAAGTTTAAAAAGACTTTAAAAGTTTAGAATTTCATTTCAAAATGGTTAGTTTTAAAGATAAAAACTAATAAAAATATAAAGGAGTCATACTGCTATCATTAAAACGGAGGTACAATAATATTTACTGAAGACTGTGTGCCAGGTCCTATGGAAACTAACTGCTTAATATATTGTTTCATTCAATCCTCACAACAATCCTAAAAGCAAGATACTGGCATCATCCATGACAGATGAAGAAACTGAGGCTTAGAAGCACAAAGTCCTGCTGCTAGTGTGTGCAAAAAGCAAGTGTTAAACCCAAAGCCTATGATTTAATAAGATTGCATAACTATTCATTTTACATTTATCTATAGAAATATTAGACTAACTTGTAGTATTCAGAGGCAGTTTCAAATTCACCAAGAAATATATATGCATTTCCAAGGTTGCTATATGCTCTTCTTTCAGCTGCTTTATCTCCAAATTCTTTTGCAATAAGGAGACGCTGAAACAGAAAATTCTGGTTAGATATAACTATAATAAAACTAAAGAATAATCTAATCACTATTCAGAACATTGATGGAGAAGATGATCTGGCTCCAAAGCCTTGCACTATACCTGTTCATGAGCTATAACCGCATCCCTGAAGTTGCCAAGGAGGTAATGTGTGTTTCCAAGATTTCCAAAGGCACGTCCTTGGGCTGCTCGGTCACCCAGAGCAGTCACTAGTGACAAGTTTTCCCTAAATGTTAACAAAAGTTGTGAAAAAAACATGTTGAGCAAAAAAAATGTGTTGATTTAATTTACAAATCAATTTCTTCTTATAAAAAAAAATTCTAACTAAGCTTACAGTTATAATGTGCCACATTTTAAAGGTATATCTATGATGGAGGGGGACTACAGGAAATAACTCGAAACAGTTTACTGAACCATTCAGACAGGCTTCTATCCAGAGTCAAGGACAGAGTCAATCTTGGAACCATTACAGCTAAGAAGTTCTATGAAATTTTATTGATAAAAGACTAAATTTATTCCAAATAACTCAGACTAATGATTGATATTTCCTGTTTTTGCCACTAAGTGGCACCGGTTAACAGTTTAAAGGAAAGCTTTCCTAGGGAGGGGTTTACTCTAATCTAACACTGTAACATTTTAGCAGTGATTTGATGGCTTATTTTTACTTGCTAGTCCATAATTCTAAAACCTTTGCCAAACTTAAAAATGTATTGCTGGATAAAGAATGTAGAGCAGGTCCAAGACTCAGGGGGGCCACAGGACTGCATCAGTGCTACTTACTCATAATAATCCACAGCTGCCTGCAGTGCATTTCTCACTTCTTCTGGAAATTCTCCCATGTCCTGAGGACCAGGGCAGCCAAAACTTTTCCCTTTGGCGTGATACACATTTCCAAGATTGTAAAGTGCTCTTGCCTCTCCCACCTAGATGAAGAGATCAGCAGAGTTTACATTTTGAAATCAGAAGCCTGGTGTTATCATGCTTATCACATATATTTATTTATAATATCCTTGATGGTCAAGAGAAAGAAATGTTTACACTGGCCGTCCATACAGAACCAAATAAATGATTACTTCTGAAAGAAGAAGGTCTTATTTTTTTCTCTACGATTTTAAATTTTTACTTCTATTTTTCTATGAATATTTTCTTTACTGGCATTAACTTTTAGATAAACTACAGAATAATTAAATAGAATTAAAACACAAAGCAATATCAAAGAAAACATTTGGCCTACCATCTAACATTCCTTATTACCTTGTCATTAAGCTCTCTGGAAATATCTAGGTGTCGCTGACAACAAACTACAGCTTCATCAAAATTCCCAAGAACTTTTAAGGTGTTTCCCAGATTACCGCTAGCTTTGGCTTCCCCCAGCTGGTCTCCAATAGTCCTGGGGGGGAAAAAGCAAATGGTGTTAAAATTAAGCAGCCAGAGTATAGTTTTCCCTAGAGGACAACTGACATGCTTTAGGTAAGAAGGACCTGTTATTAGCCTTGAAACCTACTTTAAATAAAAATGTAAAACTTACATTTCTGTATTCAAATGTAATTAATTTTCCTTCATTTAATTAAACTCTAGTGTCATTTCACTACTATTAAATCATTTAATTACACTGTGATCAGCCTAAAGATTCGTTTTAAAATGCAATGCTACTGAATTGCAACTCACTAAAATGTATTAAGTTTATTTTTTTTAATTGAATGAAAATGTTTTTTTAAGAAACATTCAGGGAGAAAGGGTATTAAAAAGCTTAAATTAATTACCTTGCTAGAGTTAAATCATGATGATGGTATTCTAATGCTTTGGCATAATCATGCAAATAGAAATAAGCATTGCCCAGCTGGCTGTAAATAGCACTAAGGGTTTTTAGGTCTTCAGTTCCAACTTGAACTGCAGCTTCAAAGAAGGACACACCAGCACGACAGTCTCCTGATTTACACAGACGTTCCCCTTCCAAGGCCAGTTCTAGGCAAGAAGCTTCCATTCTATAAAATTATATAAGACAGACATTTACAACATTACCTTACAACTGCACCTCAGGTAATACAATTTTAATGTTGACTGTGGCTACTCTTGCTTAGAAGAGCTGCCTCTATAATTGAAGCATATATACATTATTGATAAAACAGTAAACTATTATTTATAGCATGAGCTAATTTACCTAATCAAATGTCTTTGAGCCCCAGAGCTCTTTTATATAGGATAGCTAAATACCTCTATATGGAGCCCATTTTAATTGGCCCACCCAGAGCAACCCACTTCACCAATGAGAGAACCTAAAGTAGTGTTTCCTAAAGTATTCTGAGTTGTGGCAGACTTCTGGACTTCCTCAGAGTGTGGGGAGAAAACAGGTACCAAGGGAGGTGAGGTTTTAAATTAATACTCTTCTCTATCCAGATATTTAAGTGATCTACATCACCTCCTACCACCCATATCTCTTTCTCTGTCTCAAACACACACACTCCTTTCTGCCCTTACCACCACGTATTATCTATACCTCAGAAAAACAAAGGAGCAAAGTATTTTGATCTATAAGGCACACGTCTGCAAGAAAACTAAGTGACAAGAAACTTTACATTAGAAAGCAGTAATTTAAAGATTTGCAGAAATTCTAATTCTCAAAGTCTGTCACTGGATTTTTAAAAGCCAGAAGAATTAAGTTATTGTAAATCTATGTTGGGAGAAAAAGCACTGATACTTTAGGTTCTAATCCTAGATTTTATAGTAGGTGCCTTTTACCAAAGTTGCCACTGTGTTTCTTCAACATTTTAATGATTTCAGCCAGAAATATATATGTCTATATTTTACATAATCATCCACTTGTGTGTTTCTATAATCTGGCAAATTTCTTTGAAATTGGCACTTGTAATTTTTAAAAATCTGCCTTCAAAGCAGTATCCATGGAACTGTGAGGAGTTTGATGTGATACTTATATTTTCTAATGCACATTAAAACAAATATTAAAGTATAAAAATAAAAAAATAAAAATTACCTCATGTAACACCAGTGGTACACATATCACCCTTTGGAAAACTCTGACTGAACTTATCAAGCATTCTAATTTTGTGAGCAGCATGAAATTACTCCTTACTGGAATTAGCTTTGACCAACTCTAGCAGAGCCGTGATTCCTTTTTTAAAAATGTTTAAATGTTATTATTTATTTCTGAGAGAGAGAGAGAAAGAGAGAGACAGCATGAGCAGGAGAGGGTCAGAGAGAAAGGGTGACACAGAATCCGAAGCAGGCTCCAGGCTCTGAGCTAGCTAGCTGTCAGCACAGAGCCCGACACGGGGCTCGAACACAAACCATGAGATCATGACGGGAGCCGAAGTTGAACACTTATCCAACTGAGCCACCCAGGCGCCCCCAGATCAGTGATTCCTAATCCTGGCTGCACCACAACAGAGCTCATATGGAGTGTCTTTTAAAGCTCTCAATGCTGGGTCTCACTCTCTGGGTATGAGGTATGGCTCATAGTATTTTTAAAATACCCCTAAGTAATTCCAACATATAAGCCAGAGTTGAGAATTACTCCTTTAACAAGAAATAGAAATTAAACCACAGCTCGCCCTAAATTCATTCAAATAGGATTATACTTTTGTATTTCTAGTAGCAGGCCAATTAACATGTTTCTTCAGGATGCTATCTTTTAGCCTATAAAACTTCAATGTTCCTTAAAACCATAAATTAAATTGGAATTGCAAAAGTGGAAAATAAATCTGATAAAGCTAAGAGAAAAGTCTAGACTAAGATTAACAGAGCCAAGTGCAAAGGTTCAAAGCAGACTTTTGGTTAGGAATAAACAGATTTATGTAGTTATCTATGATAGGTATTTTTCAAGTTTTACATCCAGCTATCCTTTTTTTATAATTCAAATAATTAAGTGATGGAATACTGTATGACCACAATTAGACAAGTGATTTCACCCCCACTTAGTGGATTTAGGCAAAATAATGCAAGTGAACCTCTATTTAACATTTTGCTTCAATATTAGACCAATTATATACAAAGGAAGAGCTAAAACACATGGAAAAATTAATCGGTTAAATCAAAAAACTTAAGTTTTTGCTATATTTATTTATAAAAATTTTTAAATGTTTATTTATGTCTGAGGAGAGAGAGTGCAAGCAGGGTAGGGGCAAAGAGAGAGGGAGACACATGCGGTTCCAGAGCCGCATGTGGGATTCAAACTCATGAACCATGAAATCACAGCCCAAGCCAAAGTCAGACACTTAACTGACTGAGCCACCCAGGCACCCCTGCTAAATTTATATTTCATGTCATTTCAAATTAATAAAACCAATTTTCATCTTTCACAAGTAAAAACTGCCCTTTAAAACTATATTTTTGAAAATTAGAGACTTCATAAAGAAAGATTATTTTTAAAGTTTTATAACGTTATTGTTGTATTTTGCGTATGAAGAGAAATGAGGTAGTGAAAGACTACTATGTAAAAAATGTGATTTTATTAAAGGTTCTTTTGCTAAATTAGCTACCTCAACTAGGTGTCTTTATTGGCCTGAAAACTAAAACCACTGAACTGTCAAGAATTACCATAGGAAAAAAACTGGAAAAGATATTTTTACATATAAAATAATTTTTTAATTAAATTTTTAAAAACTTTTTAATGTCTTTATTTTGAAAGAGAGAGAGAGAGACAGAGTGAGTGGGGGAGGGGCAGAGACAGAGGGAGACACAGACTGAAGCAGGCTCCAGGCTTTGAGCTGTCAGCACACAGCCTGACACGGGGCTTGAACCCACAGACTGAGATCATGACCTGAGCCGAAGTTGAATGCTTAACCGACTGAGCCACTCAGGCACCCCTTTATTAAAAATTTTTAACTTAAGCATGATTCTAATTATCTATGAAAATTATACATTGAGCAATTTCACTGGTAGGAACTGATCTTTAAGTTATATGTACACACAAATTCAAGAGTATATATGTGAAAGGATGTTCACAGCAGCAAAAACAAAAACACACACACACACAATTTAAATGTCCATCAACAGAGTATTAAAGGAAATTATACACCACTGTACAATGGAATACTAATAATGGCACATGATTTCACTGAAGGAGAGGTAGAGAATGAGTTACATACAGCAGCAACATCAGTTCAGGATGATTAGCTGGCTGGCCAGGAAAATTAGGGATAAGGCAGAATTGGCTATTCATAGATAAGACATGTAAAAATTGGATGTTTACAACATATTTGCCTATATTCATATAAACCAGAGATGTGTCTTCTTCAAATAAATATCTGCATCACAAATATTTGACTTTCTGGATCGAAACTTACGCAACATTATACTGGAACCATAAATCCAAATGATGTATGTAACAAAATTTAGCTACAGACTGAATAGTGTCAGAAGTGCTACAAATTTTTAAAAAGACATTTTAGATAATTCCATGAGAAACAGTGACAGCAAACTGGAACCCTGTGGGCCACGCAGCTGTCTCTGAAGTCCACATGAAGGAAGAATGCCCTTTAAGAGAAACTACCTTAGAAAAGTCATTTCCGTAACGAATTCCCAAAATAAAGTCCCAAAATCTCTAGTTTATGATTAATTCTGAGATATACTGTAGCTCTGGTATGTTTTATTAGAAAAGAAAATATTCTGGCAAAATCTCCAACACCTTAATCGAATATATCTAACTGCATAATAGTCAAGGCAGGTTGGTTTATAAATTTTTTAAAAGATCATTAAATAGTAAGAGAGAAAGTAATTTCATATCCTCTCTGTCTCTATGAGAGAATAGAATTACTTCATTTGTTTACCAGCTGGGTTGGAAACAAAGAACACACTCAGAGTAGAAGACAAACTGGGAAAATACCTCCATTAAAATACATTCCACATACAAAGTTTCTTTTATTCTTCCTAATGGCCTAACTCTTGTGGACTCAAAGAAAGTACATTCCTAATAACTAAACACAACTACTATACTTAACTGAAATGTTTTCATTTTTGCCAAAATGTTATAATTATACTTATAATTATAATTCCTCATTTTTTGCACAAACTCCTGTCATTTCAATTTAATTTTTTATATTTTTAATTATTATTACTATTTACTTTTCTTCCTCACTAAATTTTTCCTTTACGTTCTTAATTTTGGTTTCTTATGTTCACAGTATATCAATGAAAGCAAAAGAGGATTAAAACCTCAATGCTACATCATTTTAAAACATTTGATACAGATTATGTTCATTCTAATCCGACCTTCCCCTCAGTAGGTTTACATACTATTTAAGAATAAACAATGGGACCGAGGACTCAGGATTCAATGCAAGAGTGCCTCGTGTCTTCTCCATTGTGCTGTCTTCTAGAGCAGTCCAATCTCTTTACAGACCTTAGTTCCACCTTCTAAGTGTTCTAATTGGGCCTGGATCTTTTCCATTACCAATCCTACCTCCCACAATTTTCATCTATTCTATTTACATGTATCTGTTCTAGTTTACTTGTGAAAGGGAAAGTAGTATAAATTTATCTTTAGACTTAAGTTTTGATTGGTAAGTTAGTTTTAAAAGTTATTTCACTGCATATTATATTAAAATTTAATTCTCAAAATAACCTTCTGAGATAGGTATTATACAAAAGAGGAAACTGATGCTCAGACAGGTTGAGTGACCTATTAAGATCACAGGATTGCAAAGCTGAGAAATGAAATCCTGTCTTTGTCTCTAAGCCCAGTGCTCTTTCCACCATTCCACATGACCTCAAACTATTCTTCAGGAAAGAATATTAACAACTACATTTACCTAGCAAAATTGAAGAATTCAACACCAAAACTGTATTCCTTTACAATTTCTGTGCAATGGTCTAATTTTTATAATATGAAAGTTATTGAAGTACGAACAAAGACATTTCTCAAAGAAATACAAAACTAGAGAAACTAGAGAAATTATTCTATTTCAAAATTACAAACTCACTGTGTCATAGAAAGGTCTCCAGAGATGAATGAAGACCTTCACAATGAGAGAACAAGATGTTTAAACACTACATGCTACCAGTTTACCAGAGTAGAGTAATAATTTATACTAGGCCACGACTCCTAACACAAAGAATAAAAAGTATAACCAGCAATTATACAATAATCTAATATACAGAATCCATATCAATATTCAGAATGCTGATCCTAAAGCACTGATGAAGCTAAAGCTTTGTTTGACCTATTGTTGTTGTTTTATTTTTTTTTAATTAAAAAAAATTTTTTTTTAATGTTTTATTTATTTCTAGGAGAGAAAGAGAGAGAGACAGTGTGAGCAGGGGAAGGTCAGAGAGAGAGGGAGTCACAGACTCTGAAACAGGCTCCAGGCTCTGAGCTGGCAGTCAGCACAGAGCCCGACGAGGGGCCCAAACCCACGAACCGCGAGATCATGACCTAAGCGAAAGTCGGACGCTTAACCGACTAAGCCACCCAGGCGCCCCTTGTTGTTGTTTTAAACCTGAAGTTAATCTTGAGATTAAAACCTGAGCTGAGATCGAGTTGGATGTTTAACTGGCCGAGCCATCCAAGTACCCCATGGCATATTCTTACTAAAAATAGTTACAGAGTTTTAAGTTTCTTTTGGTGAAGTCCTATACCAATATGTAACTATGTCTGACCTATACTCTATCACAGAAATCCTTACCTGCTGCTCTTAGACAGTGTTAAGAAGTATACCACTCTTCAAAATGTTTAGCAAGACAAAAATCTTACTTACTAGGTTCAACTGATAGTTATATCCAATGAAGTTCAATGGAGAGTCCATCAAATGTGCACTATGAGTCAGATAACATGCTAAGCATCATGGCTTCCCTAAGGAAGTTAATGGTCAAAGGGAGTGGTCAAAGAGTTCACAAACATATAAAGAGATACAATTAATTTTAATATAGTTGATGCAAAGAAAGAGATATGCAAAAGATGTCATGGGAGCAAATGAAGGGCACACAGCCAAACTATGGTGTTTAAAAGTGGTTTCCAGGAGTAGGTAATTCAAGTCATAGAGTGCATCATGAGCAAAGGCACAGACACATGGAACAGCAAGACATGTAAAGGAATCCATAGCTCAAAGTGCAAGGTTAGGACTGGAAGAAAGTAAGAACAAAAGAATACACAGAAGCTAGAAAAAGGAAGATATTGTATACTATGTTAAGCTTAGCTCTGCCCTATAGGTGACCAGGAGGCATCACAGTGAGTAAGCAGAATTTGCACAGTTAGCTCTGTGTTTTTAGACTGAGCCCCCTAATGGCAAATTAAAAAGATGGTTTCTAAGAGGTAAGAATGGAGAATACAATGAGTCTAGAGAGATGATGATGGGGGCCTAAACCACAGCAGTGATAAGGAGAATCCAGACGGGTAGATCAATCTGAGCAACATTTTGGAGGAAAAATTGACATAACTTTACACTGGATACATGGAGTGAGAAGGGGCGGGGGGGGGGTGGCGGGAGGGGGGACATGTAAGATAATTCCCAGACTTCTGGAACTATGCCCAATAGGGTAGAGTTATATTAAAAGTTCATTTTAATTATGTTGAATGTCCTCCACTTCTTTTATTCAAACCTTTTTTAATTTTTAATAGAAATACTCTCATATTACGTATATAGACTTCCTTGGCACCATGCCCTAACACGATTCTGCTTCAAAGTACAATACATCTATTTCCTAACCATGTGTTAAGATATCTAGGATTTGGCAACCAACACCTTCAACTTATTAAATATGCTGAATAATCCTCACTACAAGTTTTTTTATTTACTACTAATTTATGATAGCTATGATAAAGAATCTATTAGTATTCTAATCACCTTACTAATAGTTACATGCCTTTCATTCTAATATTTATGTTTATGTTCATCTTATAGTTTAGTGCAATGACCAGAACTTCTAGAATAAATGTTAAATAATAATGGGGGCACATGGGTGGCTCAGTCAGTTAAGCATCTGACTTCAGCTCAGGTCATGATCTCACAGTTCAGGAGTTCAAGCCCCGCACTGGGCTCTCTGCTGTCAGTGCAGAGCCTGCTTCAGATCCTCTGTCCCCCCACCCTCTCTCTGCCCCTTCCCCGCTCACGCTTTGTGCTCCCTCTCTCTCTCAAAAATAAATAAATAGAAAATTTAAAAATAAATAACGCAGATATCTTTGTTTTGTTCCTAAATGTTAGTTTATCATGTTTAGAAAGTACCCACCCATTCCAACGATACCGACTTTTTTAAAAGCTCACTTATAAAAGATCACCATTAAAAACTGAAACATAAAAATTAGGTCATTCATATCTGATCCTATTACAAATCCATCTTTTACCTCAAACATTTGGAAATAAATTTCATTTTTATATCTGTATTATAAGTTACAAAATATAAAGTAACTATTCATAAATTCTTCCCCAAAATGTTAATAAAGTATAATATATAATTGATCTCTGCCACTATTTTCCTATAGAAAGGACATAAAATCTTACAACAACCACAACAAAAAGAAAATGTAGTTTACAGGAGATACTAACTACAGCTAGTATATTTTAAATATATTCAGATTTAAATTTGAAATGACCAGAGCAAAATACATGTTTAATAAGGATTAAAAACCACCCACTAAGAAAGTAGTGGTCTTACCTGTAACGAACATGAAAAGAATGGTCTTCCCTCATGCTTATCAAATTTTCCTCCATCGAGTCATATTATAAGCTGAGTAAAATACGAAATTATTTTATTTTCAGCCAATCCAGTTCTTTACAATGTAGAATTGTTGCAGCACATTGTCCGGTTAGTATATTAATGAATTGGTGTTAATACATCCTAAGCTCCTGCTTCTTCTTTATTAATAATGAAAGGAGGTCAATGTCAGACAGCTTAAAGGTTCAAAATGTGTCCCAAATCCTTGCATCTCTGGCCCTTTCAGCAGCACTTCAGCAACATTTCTGCAAAAGGAATACAAGATGCTTTGCTTGAAGTCCTATTTTCAAACAATAACCTAACGTAATTCCAAGCGGCACATAATCACAGAGCTAACTCCACACACTGCTGTCCTGTCAATCAGGGGAGAGACAGCAGAGGGCTTAACTGTCACCATAGAGCTTCTAAATAAGGATATGAATATATGATTTCATCTGAGACCTGTTCTTTAGTTTTTAAAATTCTCTTAAAATATGGTAATTTTATGTATTATTTTTATTATAAACAAATTTAGGAGAATGTGTTAAGAGTATCTAAAGACAAAATTATGATACTCCAAGCTTTTAAAAACTGCTATTATAACAAGTTAAATAAAAAGTCAGTAATTATTTGAACAAGTCAAATCCAAACTTTAAATTTATTCCTTCAAGGGGCACCTAGGTGGCTTAGTCGGTTAAGCGTCCGACTTTCGCTTAGGTCATGATCTCATGGTTCGTGGGTTCGAGCCCCGCGTCGGGCTCTGTGCTGACTGCCAGCTCAGAGCCCGGAGCCTGTTTCAGTCTGTGACTCCCTCTCTCTCTGACCCTCCCCTGCTCGCGCTGTCTCTCTCTCTCTCCTAGAAATAAATTTTAAAAAAAAATTAAAAAAAAAATTATTCCTTCAAGATATTTGTAATCATTAGATTATATTTGTATTCATTTGTTCCCAAAGTATATTCTATTTTTACTAAGATCTTTAAAGTGTTTTTATTAAGTACAAAAAATATAGAAAATATGTGTATAATAGAATAAGATAATATTTATATACCACCACCCAATTTTAAGAAAAAGAAGAATATTATCACTGTCTTTGAAGTCTCCTGGGTGCTTCAACCTAAGCCATCACACCTTCCTTTCCCCTCTAAGGTGATCGCAAAACTGAATTTTGTTCATTATTCCCTTCTTGTCTTTATAACTTTAGTACAATGCTTATATAGGCCTAAAAATCATATCATTTAGTTTTATGTGGTTTTACTTAACATTATGTTTCTGAAATTCATCTTGTTGCACATAACTACAGTTTGTATATTTTAACTGCTGTGTACCAAATATGTTTTTATTCTGCTATTGATAGACATTTGGATTGTAATTTTTGGGTTTTTTGCTATTACTGAAGTACTGCTATGAACATTGGTAGTAATAACTCAAAGTACTGGTTAAACAGCACAGCAGATAAGCTAAAGAGAACTCGAAGAATATCTGAAGAGATTATCCAGACATTCACAAATAGATAAAGAGATAAAAATACTGAAGAGCAGTTCAGAGAAACGGAAGACAAAATGAGAGGCCCTGACATAGGTCTAATAATCATACTAGATGGGAAAAACAGAAAGGCAAAATGTTCAGTGATAAAGACAGAATGAATCAGAATTGAAGACAGATTTGAATTAGCAGATTGATGAAGCACACTAAGTCCTAAACAGGATAAATAAAAATGAATACCACACCCAGATCTATCACAGAGAAACTATAGAACGTCATATATAAACTTTAACTTCTAAGGTAACAATTGAGAGAAACAAAGTAGATATATGTATGTGTGTATATATAAATAGACATAATTTATACACACATACACAATTATTATTAAGTCCTGGAATCTCAATGTTATAAACAACCCTATAGGTCAATTAGTCTAACATTTTACTACCTCATTCCCAGAAAGTTCTTGAGGCAGCTAATCCTAATTTTGAACAGTCCTTTTAGAAAATTGTTCCATACTTTGAGGAATCTATTTCTATCCAGTTTTTCCTTCTGCTGCCATCCAATAAGCCTAATTCCTTTTTCCACATAGCATCCTTTTAGATATTTTAACTACCTGGGTGGCTCAGTCAGTTAAGAGTCCGACTCTTGGTTTCGGCTCCGGTCATGACGTCACAGTTTCATGAGTTCGAACCCTGCATTGGGCTCTGTGTTGAACCTGCTTGGGATTCTGTCTCTCCCGCTCCCCCGTTCAGGCTGGTCTCTGTCTCTCTCAAAAATAAATAAACTTTTAAAAATAAATATTTCAACTATAACATAAGCTAGACTCTAAATCACACATACCCACTGCTTTGTTAATCAAGTACAGTTTGAGAGAGGTTAGTAGAAACAGAGCAGTGAGGATCTGTGAGGAGGAAGGAGGTAGAAGGTGGAAAGGACTAGCCTTGGGAATATTGACAAGCTTCCCAGAGGAAATGAGGTTTTCATATTAATAACCATTTTGACACATAAAAAACACAAAACCTTATTCCTCTTATCTTTCCCTGGGCCAGCAAAAGAAGCAGTGTCTTAAGAATGGATGAAAAGACAGGGTAGCAGCTATCAATCCAACAAACCCCTTTTTCTTTTATTCAGAATTCACTGGCCTCCTTAATAATAATAAAACACTGTTAACGCTATTAGTGTAGATATTAATAGCAATAGCTTCAACGTACACAAGGTTACGCTATAGCTAAACTGTCAACCAAAAGGTCTTCCCCTATCCATGTTGCGGTTTAGGCTATTTAGGCTGTTATTTATAAAATGGGGCAGAAGGTGAAGTACTAGAATAAATTAAATTTTGAATTAAATTAAGTTATAATTTAGTTGAAATATTTTATTCAGATAATGAAATTCCAAATTTTAGCAATCATTAAAAATATGTTAACTTCATACTTATTAAAATGGAAACATGCAGCCAAATTAACAAATGTAAATAAATGAAATTGTGAAATACCTTACTTAAGATTGCATAGAGACACATTTTAAAAATAATTAAAATAGGCAAGGTGAATAGAATGCTATTCACCATTTCCGTAAGGACAATTTATAACACGGTTTTACTATTCCCAAAAGAAGTGTATCCCCAAAGAAGTCACTCTTTCATTTACAATCTCCATAATGAAGTAGCATTTCTTGTAATTATTCACTGAACAAGTAATTCTTGATTCAATGATTAATTCTGCAAGAACTCTCTAACCAATTTAGTAACAATGTGTTCATTTATGCTCTATATTACAAAGGGCTAACAAACCCACTTCATAGTTAACACAGAGTTTATATATTACCAGTGTGACAGTAATACAATCTGTAACAAATATTAAATTATGTTCATTAGGATAAGAAAGTTTAATGACAGGACCAGGAAATAGAATGAAAATTATAGGTTTGAAAGAATATTAAGTAGTCACCAAATTTAACCTCCAATCTCCATTAAGACTTATTACTAATAATTCACAAGGAACATATATGTGCTTAGTAGTATCTCTCAGGTTTTAAAAAACAATGCTCCCAAAACCTCACTGCTAACAAAAACTCTCAGCATCTTTTGGTCTAATCATACAGAAATAAAGAGTAAGAAATAATTTTTTTCTATATGCTAGAAACTGACAAAAGCATACTGGAAGATAAGCTAGTATATAATTCTGATTGCCTCACTTTTAATTACCTGATTAGGAAGTCAAAATAGGCAGATTCCCTTTACACAGCTAGGTGGACTTCTAGGCACTGTCCAAAGTTGTAATCAGAGTAAACAATAAATCCTATCCTTGCTTTACTCCATCAGCAGTAAAATGTTTACAAACTAAGTGATGGGGAAACATAGGGGATACACGGTTAAACGTATTATCTTTTGTCCTTCTTTCAATTTATGCAAACTATCCAACATAAATGACAATAACCTCTGGTCTGATTCTTTAAGTATCTCTAATAAACTGGTAACTCTCATCAGGCAATAAATACAACTTACTTTTCTTGCCTCCAGGTTGGATAATCTAAATTCTTTAAAATTCTTTTATCTTCATAATTCCCTCTAAGGAGCAACAGTCAAGTTCTCCAAATCCCTTTCAGTTGTAATGTTTCAAGTCAGGTACAGTTGCCCTTTAACAATCTGGGCTGGGGGCGCCTGTGTGGCTCAGTCTATTAAGCGTCCAACTTCGGCTCAGGTCATGGCTCAGGTCATGACCTCATGGTTTGGTTTGTGAGTTGGAGCCCCCTGTAGGACTCTGTGCTGACGGCTAGCTCAGAGCCTGGAGCCTGCTTCAGATTGTGTATCTCCCTCTCTCTCTGAGCCTCCCCTGCTCATGCTGTCTCTCTCTCTTTCTCTCAGATATAAATAAAACATAAAAAGAAAAATTTGGGCAGGGATAAATATGGACAAAGAATCAAGAACACATTTAAAATGAAGTTCTTTTATATTAGACTTAAGGGTACTGGTCATAACAAATACACATCACATAATAATGAACATAATAAAAAAGGATGCCAAAACAAAGTCCAATAAGAAAGAAGAGTTCAGAGCTTGATTTTAGTGTGGCAGGTGCTGAGGGAACCAATTAAAGCAAGAAAAATTATTTTGACATCAGAATACATGACATGGGAAATTAGTGCCTAAAGCAAGGGAAGTCAGACCCTAGAATGGCTGGGTACTTGATTAGGTAATGTGGCTAAAAATACCTAAAGAAAAATGAAAAACAACGGCCACTGACTAGATAAGAGAAGTAAAGGTCAAGCAGTAACATAGAGCATGCAAGATTTCCAATTTTCAAAGTAGATGGAACAGTAGCAGTGCACAGTGACTGACAAATTGGATTGGAAGAGGGATACTTCCAAGGGGAGAAAATGGAATACTTAAGACTTTGAAGAGGGAAAAGTGTAAGACTTCTATTAAACTTTTGTACTCGGTAGAGTGCTATATTCACAAATAATAGCTGGAAAAAATAAAGATATCAAACGAGATAATCTGAAATCATATAAAATTTGATAAATGGGTAAGAATCTGAAGGGTTAAAAAAAGTAGAACTGAGTGACTGACATTACTGAATTTTTGCACATCTTACATTAAAAATTAATTAAAGTACCAATGAGATCTAAATGTTAATCCTGCAATAAGAAGTCAGTGGCAAAATTAAAGAGAAATTGCAATGAAAGAAAAAATTAAAGCAATGCATAAAAGTTCTGATTCTTTTTTCAACATACTCAATCTCTAAACCAATATCATAACCAAATTTTTATATAATACTCTGAACTAAAGATAACTCAAGATTATAAGTGTGTATCCATATATATCTATGTATGGTGTTGAACATGGTTTTAGTATCAACTGATAATTGTCATATATAGCAAATGTAAATTACTTTACAGAATCCTAAATTAATGAAATAATCGTAGTGTTTAGTTAAGCAAATCACTCTATGCTCTATCATTCTAGAGAAATGCAAATTTATCAGATTATGCTGTAAAACTGTATGAATAAAATTTTCCTTAAGCAAATACATACTTCTAAATAAGTACTCCAATTAAAGCTAAGTCTTAATTTATTGCTAATCTTTAAGTCTGCAACAATCAATGTGAGATATTAGGCCAAGTTAGTTAGAAAACAAGCATAGCTAACAGTGTAACTGCTAACTATTAACACATATTTTATTATAACAACTTTCTAATGAGCTATTTGTGACTATCAATTAGCTAAATAAATAGAATAAAATTAAAAGAATAGATTAATGGTTCTAGATTCCAAATAAATCTATATCTTAAAGCTATACCACCAGTCAGAAGGGTTTCCAAGTGTATTTGAAATTAATCCTCAAGGTCATGGGACACCTGGGTGGCTCAGTCGGTTAAGCATCTGACTTTGGCTCAGGTCATGATCTCACAGTTCAGGGATTCAAGCCCCACATCAGGCTCTATGCTGACAGCTAGCTCAGAGCCTGGAACCTGCTTCAGATTCTGTGTCTCCCTCTCTCTCTGACCCTCCCCTATTCATGCTGTCTCTCTCTCTCTCTCTGAAATAAATAAAACATTAAAAAAAATAAAAAAGAAATTAATCCTCAAGGTCATTATGAAAGATGTCAATTTATGCAAGCTAAAGGCACTATTTCAAACTCTCATTTTTATTACCCTTTTTTTTAAGTTTGTTTATTTTGAGAGAGAGCGTGTACAAGGCGGGGAGGGGCAGAGAGAGAGAGGAAGAGAGAATCCCCAACAGGCTCCATGCTGTCAGCACAGAGCCAAATGTCAGGCTCAAACTCATGAACCACAAGATCACGACCTGAGACGAAACCAAGAGGCAGATGCTTAACCAACTGAGCCACCCAGACACCCCTTTCATTATTATTCTTGGCAGGTTAAAAAAATATACTATGATCCAAGGGTGCCTGGATGGCTCAGCTGGTTAAGCATTTGATTCTGGATTTTGGCTCAGGTCATGATCTCACAGTTTGTAAGTTCAAGCCCCACATCAGGCTCTGTGCTGACAGTGCAGAGCCTGCTTGGGATTCTCGATCTGTGCCTTTCCCCCAGTCATGCTCGCTCGCTCGCTCGCTCTCAAAAAAAATATATGTGTATATGTGTGTGTGTGTGTGTGTGTGTGTGTGTGTGTGTATCTCCATCCAGAGCTATGGCCTTTAGAAATGGCAAAACAACAAATGCAACCATTTCAGACTAATATAATCTAAACAATTTTAACGATATACAATAAGAATTCTTTTTCAGGTTTTCAATGTTTACAACTAAAAGCTCACCACTCTAAACAACTCTGCATAATCTTCCTTTTTTGATGGGGAACATTTGTATTTAAAGAGTCCAATGAATTATCCGTGGATAACCAAATACAAATATATATGAAATTTCAAATTAGATAAATACTAAAACAAAATATAACGTAGAAGAAGAAAAAGATTTGAATATTTCAAGCCTTGATCTTAGCATCGTTGTTAAACAGTGAGAAAGGACCAAGTGTGCGTCTATTTGGATAAGAAATGCTGAATGTTTGTGGGTCAATGGCAGTTTCCAAAAGTCTGTACACAAAGCACTATGGATATAATAATTATTACATGAGCAAACTCAGTGTCTTTGGTTTGGCAGGCCATGATAAATCAGGAAGAAGTTGAATACTGAAGATTTTTCTGGGGGGAGATACACTAGAAAGGGGCTCCATTTTTATATTATACATGGAGTCCCTCTGAATTATACCAATGACTACACCAATCATCAAAACTGCTGTTTTGTAGTTACAATCCTCAGTGATTACAATAATTCAAGAGGATAAAATAGTTGTTTAAAAATTTCAAGGGCAAAAGACAGATTGCTTTTATTTAACATTCCCAATCTTGGTTTCCTTTTTCCCTGCAAAGCAGTTACTGAACCACAAGTAATGCTCCAACAAGATTATTTATATTTAAAAATATAGGTATGTTCAACTAAAGGAATAGTTATGTTCATTAGAATATTAGTATTTTTCTCCTTATTACTTGGTTTTATTTCTCATCAAACTGAAGCCCAGAGTTTACAAATAATGTTAATTTTCTCTCCTACAAAAAAAGGTTAAATATAGTTCATTTAATGTATTAGTAAAATTAAGAACCTTCTGCAAGAGTTTCAATTAAACACATAAGAAAAATGATTTGTAGTTAACACTTACAAACACATAAAAATGGATTCATAGAAGTATTACAATACCAAAGTTATAAAAGGCATAGTAATGACTGAGAGAAAAAAGACATTCTAAATTTTCGTCATTCCCAATTATACATTCAGTGCTTTCCAAAGGACTACTCAGGTTAAAAGACCAAGAGATCACAGAATATGTCTGCAATCCAAAAACACTGATAATTTACACTAAGCCCAATTTCTACCAAAATAAAACAAAATCCTTACATGTACATATATTAGTCCTTGCCCTTTCTGATCTGTAATCTCTTTGTTAATAAATAAATAAATAAATGTTTATTTAAGTGTTTTATTTTTAGGGCCTATATAAATTTTGGACAACCATGATGCAATTAATTGGAGCTCAAAGAAACAAATTAAAAATAAATGTAGCTTTCTGTAGACACTGCTGTGCCGGAAAAAAAGAGAGAGAGAGAGAGAGAAGAGATAGATACACAGACAGAACGGGGAGAACACAACTTATAGAAAAGCTGGTAACCAAGTTACCTGAATAATTGACCTATAGCTATTCAGTACTATCAGTGTTGGTCAGTCATCATCAGCTTAAATCAAAAGATATATGAAAAACTCAATAGAGAACAGAGTGGTCCTTTCTACTAGCCATTGTTCTAGAGTTAAGTGACAACAAACCAGCTCTCTTAACAGGACTTTAAAAAAGCAAAACTGGTTTCAAATAAATTTTTAAGCAGAAATAAATCTCAAATGCACAAGGGTTAAAAATGTTAAAAGGGTTGCTAGAGAGTTTGAATTTAGAATTCTTTATAGGAAAATACAACTTTTTCTTCTTCCACAAGTTATCACTATCCTGGGGAAAAATGTGATTATTCATAGGATGAGCATTGGATGTTATATGTAAGTGATGAATCACTAAATTCTATTCCTGAAATCGTTATTACACTATATGTTAACTAACTTGGATTTAAATTTAAATAAATAAAAATTTAAAAATGTGATTATTCAATTCAGTAATGCTATGAGATATGGGAAGAATGATTCTATTTTTTTTCTCTAGGTTTTTTTTTTTTCTTTTTTAAAAAATTTTTTAAATGTTTTATTCATTTCTAGGAGAGAGAGAGAGACAGCGTGAGCAGGGGAGGGTCAGAGAGAGAGGGAGACACAGACTCTGAAACAGGCTCCAGGCTCTGAACTGGCTGTCAGCACAGAGCCCGACGCGGGGCTCGAACCCACGAATCGTGAGATCATGACCTAAGCGAAAGTCGGACGCTTAACTGACTAAGCCACCCAGGCGCCCCTTCTCTAGGTTTATTTATTGTTAGAGAGAGAAAAAGAGAGAGCAAGCATGAATGGGGGAGGGGCAGAGAAAGAGAGAGAGGGAGACAGAACTCTAAGCAGGCTCTGCACTGTCAGCGCAGAGCCCAACTCAGGGCTCAGACTCACTGAACCATGAGATCATGACCTGAGCAGAAGACAAGAGTCCAATGCTTAACCAACTGAACCACCCAGGTGCCCCTAGAATGATTCTAAATAAAGAGGACCAGGGAAAGCTTTTTGGAAGCAAGGAATCCAGCCGGCACCTTTAAAGGATAGGTAGACCTTATTAGGCAAATGGAGGAAAAGCATTCCAGTCACAGGGAAACGGCTCAAGCAAAAGCAAGGAGGTAGGAATGCACAGACTGTGTGCCCAGGACAAGCACACTGGGTTAGGAGTAGGAAAAGAGAAGTCTAAGACAGTACTGAAGTGTTAGGGATTGTGAATATGTATGTGGACTTGTATTTAACCCTGTAATTTTTTCAATGGAAGAATAACAAAGTTGGATCTGTGTTAGTACGATAAACTGGTAGCAACACATAGGGTAGAACACGGAGAAAGAAGAAAGATACTTCAAAAATTCTAGAAGCGGGGCACCTGGGTGGCTCAGTTGGTTGTACATCTGACTTCAGCTCAGATCATGATCTCACAGTTCCTGAATTGGAACCCTGCTTCCGGCCCACAGCTGTCAGCTCAGAGGCTGCTTAGGATCTGCTGAAAAATTTCAGTCAGTTAAGCATCCAAATCTTGGTTTCAGCTCAGGTCATGATTTGAGCCCCACATGGGGCTCTCTGTGCTGACAGCAGGGAGCCTGCTTGGGATTCTCTCTCCCACTTCTCTCTCTCCCCCTCCCGACTGCTCTCTTTCTCTCAAAATAAAATAAATAAACTTCAAAGAAAATTTTTTTTAAACTTCCAGAAGCAACTACTGAATAGGAAGTTTTCTCTTGTCATCTCACAACAAACACCAAGCAAATTGGTTTGCACATAATTGATGTTTAGCAAATTTTTTTGATTTCTTGCCTGAGAAGAAGAGAAGAGCTAAGAAGTGGCAAAGAACCCTAGGACAGTGAGAACACTGGGCTTTAATACATATCTGCTCCACAGTAAAGAGTATATTCATATTCATGTAAATACATCAGGAAAGTTTTACTCAATTTTTTAATGTCTTTATAAAATAGATGATTAAGGATATTGGAAATGTAACAGATTTAAAAGGTCCTAAACGGAAGACAGCTGTCCTAAAAGAAAGACTGAAATATTTCTGCATAGTTATCAACAAAACACAACACCTACAGGCATCTTAAAAGTGGACTATGTCCCTACAAATGGAATCCAGAGATCTGGAGGAGATTTAAACAGTCGCACAGAAGCAATACAGCGAGTGCTCTGGGATCAGGCCACAGTTTGAATCCTAGCACAGTGACTTATTAGTTAGATGATCTTGAGCTAGTTAAACTCTCAGAGTTGGTTTCGGCATAATGACACTTATCCAACATGTGTTGTGATGATGAGAGATCGGATTTATAAAGTACGTAACCCAGTGCCTGGCTCTGGTACTTAACGAAAGTACTCAATGAAGTATAGTAGTAATAATGTTAGTAGCTGTGATTATTTTAAATGTCTATTATTAGACTAATCTAAATCCACATCAGGTTTTTGGTTTTCAAATTCCAGAGAATTACAAAATTTTACTGTTTGGGTAAACCGCAGACATATTTTATGCTTAAGGCCATTTACAAAAAATCACTATAGGCTATCTTCATTGTAATTAGCCTAGCACCAAATCTGAAATTTATATTAAAATATAATATCTGTTAACACTTCATGCCTGACTTAATCACATTAGAAAATACAGCTAAACTGCAGCTCTAGCTTAAGCAGATTGGGGGGGAAATATCTCTACGGCAGCAACTTTTTACTTTGTATCTGCTCCACTTCTCATATTGTAAATAAGGAACAGCCGAAGGAAAGGGCTTGCCAGAATGAATACATGGTAAGGCGTAAAGCAGAGGAGGTCCGGGACTGCCCTTCTCCCGAGCCCTCACTCTCCTCACACATCCCCGTGTCAACCGACGGCGACCGTACCTTTGTTTAGAAGCAACATAAAAATCAACTAAAGCGGCTTCTCCAATAGTGACAACCCTAACAAAAGTGGTTTTTATCTGAGGTAATCACAGCGGTGGTTATCAGACCGGGAATCTTCGCACACCCTCCTAAAGTGGCAGCCTGAAAATTCAGCTGGGTTGGTACATTAACACCCCCCGGCCCCTCCCCGGCCCCCCTCCCCACCCCCTCCCTCCCCGCACACCACCTCCAACACAAGCCGGCAGAAAGGAAAGCCAAGAACCTACTTCGTTTCACTCCGGCAGGGTTAAATTATGCACGAAGGCAAATAAAATTTCCGTCCTTACTCGTTTTCTTGAACAGAGTTCAAATACTACTCGTTAATATGATCTAACTAGTTACTATTAAAACAAGGAAATGAATAGATTTTCCACTTTTTACTCTTCGAAGATTTTCCATAGATTATACAGATTTTCGGATAAGGGCTTTCTTAACATTCTCTTCTTACTAAAACTTTCCGCAGCAACTACCAATTTCTTTTTTTTTTTAAATAGTTTATTGTCAAGTTAGTTTCCATAGCAACGACCAATTTCTACGATAATTCGACAAGCCGGTGCGCAGAACGCGTGAACCGAAACGAGCAGCCGCAGGTGTCCGACAACACCGCCGGCTTCAGCCAGCCAGCGCAAGGCTGCACGTGAATGCTACCGGCCTCGGGTTAATTCCACAGGCGTTCGGGCTTTTAATCCACTGTCTGTTACGCTCAGAAGACGTGAGGAGTCGCTGCCCCCTATCACACTTAATATTTGTAAAAAGGGAACAAAGCTCTTAAACTTGACTCTCATTTAAAAATCCCGCAACAAGACAGAACTCGCACTTCAGCCAGCTGCTCCCCATCCCGTTTCTGGTTTCCTCACTCGGGTCCCCGCAGCGCGGGTCCCCGCCGACCACCCCCGAACACAGCGGGCGGCCCCGGGACCCGGGACCCACCTACCCTACCGTCCGGCACACGCAGGCCCGTCCCCGACAGCTCCCTCCGCGGGGCGCCGTCAGACGCTTCAGAACTCACCTCCCGCGGGCCGGCGAGTCCCGGGAGAGCGGCGGACGCCACGGAGCTGCAGCAGCGACCGCCTGGGGCGACGGACGGGTGGCCGTGGCCCCTCCTCCAGGCGAGTCCGCGCGCCGCGGGCGCCTCGCTAGGCAGGGGCACCGCGGGAGGCAGGCGCGCGGCCCCCGCCCCAGCTCGCTGTGGGTCACGTGAGCCAGAGCGCCCGCCGCTCTCCTCGCCCCCCAGAGCACCCCTCCCGGCGCAAGGGTCCCGCAACGCCGCCCGGCCTCCGCGGCTCCCTCCTCTGCGCCTGCGCCCCAGCTCCTGTTTCTCCCATTCAAACCGACAACGCCCCGCGTCTTTCGGACCCGCCAATGGCCGGCGTGGGGGAGGCGGGGCGGGGCGGGTGTCGGCGCTTTTGCCTCCGCGGTCCCCCGCGGGCGTGCAGGGGCGACGGGCCTGAGGGAAACTTTGGGGGGCCTGGCCCCCCTCCGCCGCTCCGGGGGCCTGTCCTCAACCGTCAGGCTGAAACTGCCTTGCTGTATCTTCTTCAGACACTGAAGGGTGGCGCGATAAATGTCTTCCAGAAAAATGTTCAGAGAGGCTGGGCGCCGAGAACAAATGCGTCCTGCGCTTCACACTCCGTCCGGCCTAGAGAATGAGTTTCCCAAGCGGCTTATGCGGGATAGTTAAGAAAAAAGAGGGCTCTGTGACAGAAACAGAGGGACCCGTGTGGAAGTCAAACAAGGCAGCCTCAGTTCTTGCGCGCCTGTCACAGTTCTGGCGGTTCCAGCTGTTCAGGAAGGCAAACTTGTGTTGACTGCAGAGTTGCCGGTCCCCAGGAAAATTGGGTGGCAGTCTACTCAGCTGCAGGCCAGTGTATGCCAAATACAACGGGAAGAGCAGTTTTACTTCCGTGCACCTCCTCTCCATGCCACGTTTAACCAGAAAATTGGTCTCAGTTCTTCACAAAAATACCAAGAATCAGATGAATTTAATTAGATTACTTCTCAAATATTTCTCCACCGAAATGAAATTTAAATGTTTCTGCCGGCCTAAGGATGTTAGAGGAAGCCCCAGTTTCAGTATCTCTCTGAATGATGGCCATAACCAGTGATCCAAGCAGTATTTCTCTTGCTGGGAATGTGTTACTGCAAATTGATTAAAATAACAGGCTTGGCATCAGACTAGACCTTGGCATCAGACTAGACCTGAATTTGAGTTCCATCTCAGCCAATTATAGGCTGATTGCCCTAGAACGAGTTACTTATCCTTCTTTAGCCTTAGTTTCCTCAACTGTAAAACACAAGTAAGAAATCCTCTTATAAGGGTGGTTGTGATACTTCAGCGAGGGAAATGTTGTTAAGCAGTTAACATTGCCTGACTGCTTAATATATGGTACTTATTATCAACAACTACCTTTAATATCAGGTACTTATAAATAACAACTGAATTAGATGGCTGTAACATTTCGGAGGTAGGTATTAGAATACCTTCTTACTCATAAATTCTTTTTTGGGTGTTGATAGGAAAACCACAAAGGAAGTGCGGTATATCAAATTCAACATGTCAAAAATGAATCATTATTTCCCGCCTGCAGATCTTTTCTTACACATGACTTTCTATCATTGGTATTAGTTATCTCCCTCTTACTCAAGCGGAATTAGTTTTTAGATTATCTTTTAAAAGGCGTAAATCAGGTTATGTCACTCTCCTATTTGAAACTTCTAGTTTTCATTTGGATTAGATTCATTGAGATTTCTCATTTGATTGAAAATAAAATCTAAGTTCCCTCTCATGGCCCACAAAGCCCTAAGTCATCTTTGCCCTACTCACCTCTCTATTTTCCTGTATTTCTCTCTCCTCCTAGCTTGCTTCCCTCCAAGTACATAAGACACTCCTACATCCCTAGAATAGACCAAGCCTCAGGGTTCTCTGAGGGCCTTCTCCCTGGAAGTTCCCTGGCCAAAATTTTTTCCCTCCGGCCCTTTAAATGGCTGGCTACTTTTCAGCCCTCAGCTTTCAACTTATTCATTACAGTATTTAGCAAGTGTTTATTAAGTTTCTGCTATGTGTCAGGAACTGTTCTAGGTGCTGGGAAAATAGTAATGAGCAAGACCGAGCACAGCCCCTGCTTTCATGGAGCCCAGTAAAAGTAAATAATAAGAAAAATATCAGGTTGTGACAGGTACCATGCAGAGAATTCAAAGTAGGGTGATGTGAGAGTGAATGACTGAAAGACTACTTTACATTGAGGGTCAAGGTAGTAAGAAAGTCCACTTTGGGAAGATGGTATTCAAACCAAGACTTTAATTATAAGGAGCCAACTTTCAAGCAAAGCTCAGGGAAGAGAATATTAGGGAGAGGGAACAGCTATAATGCAAAGCCCTGTGAGGGCAAGTTTTGTGGGTTTGAGAAACTGGAAAAAGACCACTACGGCTTAAGTGAAGTGAGGTAGAGAAGAACATACAAAGTGAAGTCACACCAGATCATGTAGACCTCTGTGAACCAGGATAATGAGTATGGGCTTTGTTTTCTAAATGTTATAATAGCCAGAGGAAGATTTTAAACATGAGAATAACTTCGTTTGTTTATATTTTTAAAGGAGCACTTTGAAACAAAACCAGAATCTCAGACATTCTATAAGACAGTTACCCCAGACTCTTCATAAACTTCGCTGTCATGAAAAACAAACCAACCAAAAAAGGTACATGAATCTTGATGGAGTCCTAAGTCAGAGAGGGAGGGAGAGAAAGAGAGAGAGAGAAGGAGAGAGACATACACATTTTAGAAGCAATTGGGGACATTTGAATGTAGATAATATATTAGATAATGTTAGAGAATTACTGTTAATTTTCCTAGAGGTGACATAGAATTATGGTTACATGAGAGAATTTTTTTTTTTTATTCTTAGGAAATGCAAGCTGAAATACTCAAGGATAAAAAGACATGACTTCTGCAACTTGTATTCAAATGGTTTAGCAAAAGACAGAGAAAGGAGAGAAATACAAACTAAATATTAACAATTAGATCTAGGTGAAGATATATCTCTTCTTCTTATACTATACTATTCATGTATTATTCTTTTACATTTTCTAGAAATTTGGAATATTTCAGAATAAAAAGTAGGGAAGGAAATCACTCTGTAGACTTCCATGTCTGACAGTAATAAACCAGATTCCTTGTTCAACCCTCCCACTGAAAACAACTTAAAATGGCTTTTAAATATTAAAAAAAGAATAGAAAACTTATCAGTGAGCCGGCATTCAAGTTAGTTTTATTGAGTTTTAGTTGTCGTGGTCTCATGAGGCATGGAAAAAGGAGACAAAGGCCAAGTCCTACCAAGATGAGGAATCTAATAAGAGACTCCACACATAGGTCAGGATCTCCCAAAGTCCTCTCTAACCTTTTGCCAGAAGACAACAAAAGAAAATTGCCTTTAATCATCCTTAACATAGAATCTCCTCTGAGATTTTTTTTTTAACCAAAGGCAATAATCTGCTCTACCTGGCTTGTCTGAAATTCAAGCACATAATATAAAGTGGTTTCAGGTTCGTGGTGCCCCCAGCCAGCTGGCAAAGGTAAACCAAATCACCTCTAGAGAAAATCAACTGCTATAGACTGAATATTTGTGTCTCCCCAAAATTTTATATTTAAACTTAATGTAACAGTATTTGGAGATAGGGTCTTTTATTAGATCATGAGGGTGAAGCACTCATGAATGAGATTAGTGCCCTTATATTAAAAATAAAAGACCCTAAAAGTAGCCTCTTAAACAAGGACACAGTAAGATGACCATACTCTGAGAACCAAGAAATGGGCCCTCACCAGACACAATCTGCTGGCACCTTGACTTAAGACTTCCCAGCTTCCAGAACTGTGAGGAATAAATGTTTTGTTTAAGCAACCCAGTTTATGGTATTTTGTTAGCTCAAATTGACTAAGACACCAACTTAATCCAGAGCCCAAAAATTACACAGAAAAAATTCCAAGAAATGTAAATTGTCAGTCAAATTACAAACCATACAAGAAACAAGGCATCTTAAACAAGAATTAGCAGGAAAAAAACAACAGAATCAAACTCATAAAGACATGGAAACTGGAATTACCAGTCATAGATTATAAATATGTTTAATATATTTAAAGCAATAAAATAAAAGATTGAAAATATAAATAAAGAGCAAAGTTCTGCCAAAAAATGAACAGGCAGATTTACAAAAGAATTAAAGGGGTGCCTGAGTGGCTCAGTCGGTTAAGCGTCCGACTTTGGCTCAGTCACGATCTCACAGCTTGTGGGTTCGAGCCCCGCATCAGGCTCTGTGCTGACAGCCAGCTCAGAGCCTGGAACCTGTTTCAGATCCTGTGTCTCCCTCTCTCTCTGATGCTCCCCTGCTCATGCTGTCTCTCTCTCTCTCTCACTCTCTCTCTCTCTCTCTCAGAAATAAAAAACATTAGGGGCGCCTGGGTGGCTTAGTCGGTTAAGCGTCCGACTTTCGCTTGGGTCATGATCTCGCGGTTCGTGGGTTCGAGCCCCGCGTCGGGCTCTGTGCTGACTGCCAGCTCAGAGCCTGGAGCCTGTTTCAGTCTGTG